>NC_090128.1:46409550-47033128 GCF_040581485.1 Linepithema humile
ATAGCACTGTATATAGAATATCCGACAACCTTGAAAGAAATCGTACTCGCCGGTCTTTCACAATGTATACGTCACGGTTCATTCACCTGCGATTGTTTAATCGGACACATCACGTAATATGCCATAGTACCTTTCTTAGAAACACGCTTCGCCTTGACAAGATAAAACTAATTGAGCCTTGGCGATGTGATTTGCCCTGAATTGGTCAGAATTGGCAACCGAAGTGAGATTGCTGAGTCACACAGCGAGCTAAAGTATGTATATATATATATATATATTCTGCAGAAACGCAAGAATTCCAAGCTTACGCCAAAAGTTGCATTAGCTCTTTCCGTTGCAGTATCTCTTATTTTTTAATTAAAAGATTTAGCATGTTTACAATATTTTCAGAGTATTTTCTCCGTATTATAACATTCAAAGCAAAATATAATTTAAGAAATTACTTTTCAAATTTTCTCGCTCAAGATACACAATCAATTACGAGATAACTCATATTTGAATTGAATTAGCCCTGCCATGGAATTTTTGCCGTTCGTCTTCAACATCAACAAACGTAAAAATACACGTTGCGCATCGCGTTTGTCATAGAATTACTGTCGCTTGACGATACAAGTGACACTGATGACTCATGCTCGACGGTAATGGTAAACGGTACTCAACGATAATACATTTGCGGTCGCAATCATGCAGATAACTTATGAGGGTACATAAATATACATATATGTGTACTTGGCTTCTAAAAACGTAAACAGAACCGTTCTAGCGAAACGGGATGTAGACGGGAGATCATCGTGATCGACGACGAGTGCGTAACGAGTGCTTAATTGAGTGACCCTGTATGCTGTGTGCTTCATTAATGAAAGTACAAGAAGTAATGTGCCCTCCAGGAATATGAGTTTGTTTTTCAACCATAACGAGACGCGAGATCGATCGCGCACATTTCCCCAGTCACCCAGGCGCACATTTTCCCGCAATAATGACGATAAGAAATCTTCGTGGGGCGCAATAAGAGTTAAAGTCATTACGTAAGACCTGTTTTTCTGCGATGCGAAGATATCTCGCGCGCGATTACGCGCGTTGAAATTAGAAGATGATACTAGAAGGACGCGTGCTGTCATACGTGCGTCTCTTCCGCCTGACCGCACGCTGCTATTTCCATTTAATAAGCAATCGTGATGAAGTATTTGAGCGAGCACGCGGACAGACGAATGTGGAACAAGAGCGGAAAATATCACAGCGACAAAATATTTGCAATTTGCGAAGGCAAATGTTTAACCACTCGCTAAGCCGCGATAACTGGGTCGTCCCTCGTTTTTTCTGTACACGGCGTTTCACTGTGTGAGTGACATGAGGAAATATACAGGGCGTGAATGGAACGCTTGGATTAATTTTGCAGGTGTGTCCTTCTCGCATGTAGGTAAATTTGGAGCTTATTTTGACAGACGGACGTTTTGACGGGCCCGTTTTCAATTGCACACACGTCAGCGTGGAAACACTTGTCCCTGATTACAAACCAGATTCCCCGGTTACGTAAATTGCGTGGCGTGTATTTTTAGCAGATCTACACAATGTAAGCGTAAATCGTACCATTGAAAAGATTATAGATTATAGATCATCGCTGTATCGTGACGATGGATTACTCACTACTGTTAAACGCGTCGTCCGAGGCTGATTCTTGAACCTCGTTTTCAAGCTTCGATCGCTTCCACGTCTTGGCTCGTCAGACCTACTGCCTCGTCTTATCGTTGATCCGCGACAGACTTCGCCAATAATTCATCGCCCGGAAGGTTTGCCAGAACAGCTAACCTAAACAAGCCGCGCGATGTCTGGGAGCACTGTCTTCTTAGATACTTGACATACCTCGACGCAATCCGCGCACACACAATGAAACGAATAAGAATACAAAACTAATCGAATCACTTCGTTATCGAAATGATAACAAAAACAATGCGAGAGATAGATTTTCGATGATTTGATAAATGGAAGTTTATTTTTTTACAAGAGCGCCTCGTAGATAAGATAAGTATATGTAAATTAATGTGAAGACGGTTATCATTCAGTAGTAAAAGCAAGAAAGTGGTCAGACGAACGACCGAGTCTCTATTTACGTCGGAAGATTGCTGAACTTTTACGATCAAAAGAAGAAAACTTTGCGGAGTCTTTCTTGAGAAAGTTACATAAAGTCTGTATTTAGCAATATAGATGTTGTTAATAGCTTTAAAAAATATCAATAAGTTTCAAAATACTTTTTTCCAAACGTATAATTAGATCAGTTCGACTTTTTCCTCTTTCCTTTTAATTATTTTCGAAGAACTGCGACTTAAAATGCTGACCACTCTTTGAATTTCAGCTTCAACTGTAGTTCCAACGAGATGCAACTTGGAAAGAAGTATGATCTATTAAGTCCATTTAAGCCTATTAGAGCTTATTTCAAGTTCACGCATCAATAACTGTAATATACATTCGCAGTAGACATTACACGAAAAACTTTTGCGAAAAATAGTCAAAGAAATAAAAACCACGCATTTCTGCTACAATCAGCAAAAAGACACATTTGCTTATCACTGCAGAAAAACATGCGATCGTTGCATCGATGCGTTAGTCGACACTACGAGTAAAACTGCACTCACGTACGCAGGTCGCATTGATTCGATTCTTTCCGCGAATTTTTATGAATTATCGGTGTGAGAAAGGAGCCCTGTTTATATTAATAATGTTGCGACAACGGAATATACGGGTCTTCTAATCATCGGATGCGGAGTAAATATCGAAATGATAACGATGTCATCGGAAGGCAGCGGAGAGGACGTTTTTTCCCGTAGAACGTCCAGGAGTTACTGTAGAAATCCAACGTGATAGCGACAAGGCACGTCCAATACGAGCGAGCGAACCGATCGATAACGCAAGACACGAAGTTTCGACCTGATAAGATCGAGATTTCTATGGCGCGGCCTGGCTAGCTGTCTGGCTGTTCGTTCGTGTGGTTGTATCGAGACTGTCGCGAATTCCCGCGGCTGTCTTCGAAAGGTAGGCCTTCGATTAGAACGGCCATCCCTCAGAGTGATCCTATCTTTTCGAAGTGAGGGAAAAAATTGTGAATTTCAGAAGAAGAGCGAATGACTAAACTTTTCTTTCTGTTACAAGAAAGACAATTTTTTTCCATCATGAGAAAATCGTCGAGTCACCTTGCTTGCTTAGTCAAGATTGTGAGAAACGATATGTTAAATTACATTGCAAGATAATATTTTATGCAACAATTGCGTCACAGGAAAATACTATCTTGTTTGAACATTTTAAATCTATATTGATATTTCTATTTATTTGTTTAGAAAAAAGCGTAGATTAACTCTGCAAGATAATGTCTTTCTCCACATTAAGTAATGACAATTTCGCCGATGTTCAGAGGATTGATTTCAAAATGGAATTGGGCTTACGAGTTTTTAATTATTCCTATCACCGTGATTGAATGCGCGACTCCAGTGACGCCCGTCTGATACAAGTATCGATCGTAGCGTAAGTTCTCGATCTGATATGCTTAAAATTCATTGATTGTCAAGTCGTACAGTTCTATTAACCTTTCGCATTCGAGTCATAATTCTGTTTTGAACAAATAAAACGTACGTTCAGAAATATTTCGTAAATCGTTTCGTAAGTTGTAAGCACTTATTATCACATTATTGTATATTATTGATCTTTTCACAATCAAAGAGCGATATATCCGTTTTCTTTCAAAAAATTAACCGACGCTTTTCAATGGAAATTTGTAAAACTATCAATAAGCTTTTCTCTTTTATTTTTTCATATCTTTATATGAAATTTAAGATTATTATTTTACTGCTATATTATATTTTCGCGCCGAAAGAAAAATGCAACTGATTAATACGTATCTGGATGCTCGAATTCACTAATTAATTTTTAAATGCAACACTTAGTAGAGCTAGCAGTAAAATAGTTAAGCTATGACTTCGAGAACTATAATCATTTACAAATTGAACAGAAAATGGCAGCTGTCTACTTTGCGGTAATCATGCGCTATCTTAAGATACATAAGTAAGCGTAATCATAAGAGGCAAATTGGGTGCACATGTTACTTCCCGAAGACTCGCAATCATTCCCGCGGCAGGGAGAAAAGTATGTGTCCGCGAACGAATCATCAATAACGCAGATACAATATGAGGCAGGCGGATAGCATGATGATAGAGTGCAAAATGGTCGATAGTATCGACGATGCTCCTTTCGCGACAAGGCCATCGCCAGAATCGTCAGTGGTAAAGAGACGTTGAATAATTGAATTTTATCGAGTTGATAATGAAGCCCGCAACCCATGCGTCATATCATCGCGGATGCATTATGACGGAATGTCCTTCCGTCAAAGGAGGCAAGTGAGTCATTAAAACGTGTGTCCCCTTTCTAAAAAGAGCATTATACTCTGCAAACTCCACTTGTCGGAAATGTCGGCTCCCGAGAGTGATGCCCTTTCGCGTGTTTCCATCGGCATAACCAGTTGTCTCTCCAGCTTGCCCAACCTATCGAGGCGACCTATCGTAAAATTACTACTTCCGTGCCCCCGTCACGTTGTCGCCCGACGCGCCACTAATGAGTCGATGTAATTAGCGTGACACGGAAAACGCGATGTATAACGGAGAAATGATTAGAGCGCAATTTTTTTTTTATTATTTTCAACGCCACAACGTAATGACAACCAGCAGTCCGCTCACGTATCAAATGCTAAAGGTGCCATCTTGATTTCCGGACTGTCGCAAATTTTATTACAGCTTTCGTGAGTTTTGTGTCTTGACAAATATTTTATATTTCCGTATTTGTCAAAACTCGGCAAATGTTAATTTAAAAAAAGTTTGTTTTAATATACTGGATGGGACAAAGGCACGACCATCGACTTCATCGTGTCGCGCGAAACGTTGATTATGTATGCGGAAAGGTGTGTACTGTGCAGTGCACGTGTTTGCGATTGATAATGACGTGAATCTATCGATAGGCCGCACGGAATGCCACACCCTTCCTCGAAATGAGGCCGCATGACCTTTGCTATTACGAGGACGAGTCGGGGGAACGAAATTAGTCTTGTATAAAGAATCGCTACTCCAGAACGAATGATCGTTAATCGGGACGATTTCGCGAATTAATGACGAATTCTTCGGCTATACTCCTCCCCACAAATATAATTATCCACAGATATTAATTGCCCTGTTGAATCTTTGTACTCCACAATAATATATTTCATTTTGAACAATAATCTTCCGCAAGAATATTACATACACAGCTCTCGGGCAGACGTTGTCCGTCAAGAATGGAACGATCAAACGGTAGTACACTTTCGTCGATCGCGAGGTGGAAAGCAAAGGCTTGTTCGATATGCAAATTCGTACACAACACAACAGACAGTCGCACTCACGAAACTTGGGCCGTACGATTATGTAAGCCGCCGTCGCGCAACACGTCTTTACTACTCGCGTATTATTTCCGAGCAGTCCGCGAATCTAAATTCAACGACTCGAGACTCGCGTGACACGACTCGAGACACGTTATTCGTCACGGACGGTATTCGTGCGTGTAAATCCAGCGGTTTTTTTAACATTCCACGTAGATGATGACACAGGAAGCTTTTATGGAAGATTTGGGTCAAGCGTCAGCCGCACCCCGCTAAACCACACAAAATTCCCCGGTACAATTCGCCTTCCTGTCCGGTCAGATTATATATCATCTATCTTTTTAGCTATCTCTGTGGCCGGCTAATGAAAAGCAGTTGTTGACATCACTATATAGCCCGATGATTATCAGTTGTCGTTATTCTTTATAGAAAAAATGTTTTTTTTCCGCCGAGGAGCGTCCTGTATGGCGTAAATCGAAAAAAGTATGGCACACAGTGTCATCCACATGTGTGAGATTATCACGATTACTAACAAATACTCAAACATGCTTCAAAAATGATATAATTTCGTCGTATAAAAAAACAATATTACGATACCACGGATTTAGTGTACTTATTAGGTTCATTTAATCGATTCACTTCTTATAGCTATTTAATTAATTTATATCGAAAGTGCACGTTTATGGTTCTCACGGGCTTTCCCGAGAAAATTGATACACTTGACTTTGTAAATTAGCTTTCTTTTCGCGCGTGCCGAGAGCTCGGCGAAGCGTATTTCTCAAGCTGGCACTCATAAAACATTTTAATTGCCAATTCAGATAACCAAGGATTACCTGGGAACAGATTGGACACGAGTGGCAACGCCGAGCAATACGTTGTGTGAATAGAACTACGAGGGAGGCCGGATTTAATTCTGCAAACACTGAATACTTCATTCGCGTGAGAAATCGAATTTAGAGCGCACCGAACGCCGTCGACACTTGTTACTCGCAATATATCATTTGCTCTGTCGAAGAAGCAATTAAAGATTTCTAATTAATTAATTGCAATGTTAATTGCAATTAAAACTCTTTAATTGCAATGAACACAATTCAAATTGTGTTAACAATATAATTCACATTTAACACAATATATTTTAAAATTTAATATAAATCTCATAATTTTGAGGAAAATAATTAACAATCGTTATTAATGCCAAGGTTTCCTTTCCTCCAGATTTCTCTATGTATTTTTATGTTCAATATCGCAATTTTAAATAGAAATTAATTTGTTATGAGGATGAATATATTTACACGCCTTCTTGGAAGCAAACCCTTCAATTATCTTTCTACATAAATTTTTAACAAGCGAGATAACGTGCGGATATAGATAAGTATGACATTGGCGTGGATTCATGGAATATGTCATAATGACCGCTCCCATTCTTCACAAAAATAAACCAACAAAATTGAAACGTATGACGTTCAGCTCACGCAAGAGAAAGACCCCCATCCCCATCGTATGATCTCAGAATTAAAAATACGCTATGAATAGGACGACAAAAAAAGTTAATTAATTCATACGACACACTAGCCATTTCATTGCCATGAAAGCGATGTACATATGTGAAACATTTCTAACTAATCCAAGATCAGATCGTACACCCACGTCGAGATAACAATTATAAGTCAGTATAATCAAGCATGAAACTTGGAAAAGTAAAGAAATTGTAATTCTGATACAGACGAATTAATTGATTGAGGTTTAACGCGACGAAACAAGACAGGTAAAAACTGTATAATTATATTAACTGTATAAACGTTATATTTTCGCTTCTTTCAAGGTTCAAAAAATCAGGCCAAATGACTTGCAAAAATATCGAGTGATTCAGATCGGTAATTTCATTTGACGATAAATTTCACAAATAACTCGAACAACACATAAAAACGATCAAGAGATTAAGAAAGAGAGATTAAGGGAATTTACAATCGCGATCAAAATACATACTCGATAACGCTCGTGATTACGTTATATAGCGTCTCATTATATGTGTAAGACATTAAATTAAAATGAATATTCCGCGCTGTTATCTCAATTTCCCAAGAAGAATGCAATCGGCTTAGATTTTTCTGCAGAAACAAATTTCACGCTAAGCACGTTTAGCGTACGAAGCGGTGTATAGCGTGAGTTGCACGGTATTCCGGATTTAACACGGCCGTTATATTATCGATCATACAGGGTGTAGTTCTTGAAGGCCGTGGATTTAGGCTTCTGAATGAAAGAAACGACGATGCAGTGACTTCATCGATACGCGCCGTTATGTGCTTAAAAATTGTCATGCGGGAAAAAGTATCGGTAATACTTCGTATCGATAAAGTGTCGAAAGAAATTATTTACGTGGATAAAATTGCCGCTTTGTTCTCATTCAAATGAACATAAAGTTAATGGCAGCCGATAAATTCGAGACGCTGAATAAAGACATTGATAATTCCTCCGAGCTATGAATCTGAAATATCCTGTATAATTAAATGCCATCTGTTCATTGATTGCGCTGCAAAGACTTTATTTCTCGCTTGTAAACGATACAATAAATTATTGGAGCTTTGGAGAGAAACACGTCCGATATTTGCGGTGTTCAATGCGGACTGAAAGACAGCGATATTGCATACATTTAATTTAAGTATGTGCCCGGCTGTACTTGCGTACACCGAGCTGCACAAAGACGCTGCAACGGTGCGCCAGGTCACGGAAATCGATGCATTATGCAACAAGTAGTCAGTTGCCGCTGGCGTTACGCTTTCGGCAAAAGTCGCGAGAAAATACCACGAATATTCAGGCGAAATTGTTGACGAGACATTTACGCGCAATACTGATAGAGTATTTCTTTCTCGATGTGTCTTCTATCAATACCGAATATCTCTGTCAATATCCGAGTACACACGATAAATTTATTATCAAAATTTATCGCCCGCAAAGTGCTCGAGACAACTGAATTGCGAGATTGAAAAGATTGTTGCAAAAGAGAGAGGACTAACCCTTAAACGTTTACAATTTTACGGAGAAAGTATCACAGAATAAAATTTTTAAATCGCAACTGTTTAATTAATTAAAAAAGATTGCTTTTTAATTGTTATCGTCGACGTAAATTACGTAAATTTTACAAATTAAAGTAATTTCCGTGTCCCCTATATTTTTCGCTATTTTTCACATTTTTCGCTACGTGTATATTTAACTTCTTTAATATTAATCGCGCATAGCAATAATTTATTCAAGTTCTTAAAGAAATAAAGTTAAACTTATATTCCCGTTCGATTTCAACTATATATAGAACGCGACAGTTTGGTGCACAAGTGTAAAGTCAGCTGACACGTGTAATGTATACACGCAAGTAGATACACGTCTCTCAGTTAAAGTTCTAGAGAAAGAAATAAACGCATTTTCCGCTAAATTATTCCGAAGTATTATTCCCGATGCATCACAACTAAATATGCATAATACGAAATCTATTCGTGACGTCATGGAGAACGCATAAACTGTTTTAAAGCACGGCGAGAATGTCAAGGATAATGCCTAATAAATATTTATAAGAGCGTTCACTAGTTAGCATATGTTCCAGTGAAAAATGAACCGTGTTCAGCAGAGAAAGTAGAAAAGTCATGTTATTCTAAGAGAACTCTTATCGCGAACTCGGAGGATTACTAGCAGTTGTAACTTAATATGAACGTACAATTTAAAGCAATGTGTTGAAATGCGCACTGAATGCGAGTTATAAAAAAAAAATGGAATCAAATCATAATTTCATAACTTACAACTTTATGATACATAAAAAATAATTTAAGAAAATCATCTCTCTCTTTAAAAAAGCTTGAAGCGACACTTGTTATTTGGCAAGTCGTTCGTGTCGCAGCTTACGGCCGCAACAACTTTGAATCCATCTCCAACTTTCATGTCGTAAATAACGAATGGTCTGACAAGACATGCGTTCCTACACGGGACGCCCTTCGCCCTGTTCTGTGCACTTGATACATCTCGCATCCTAACCTCAAATCCCATCGCGCGGTGCACACACATATGCGCGAAACGGGGCAAAACAGAGAGAGACAGAATGTACAAACACTCACCCGTGCGTGGTCGCGTGTCCGCCACATTGACTATGCCGTCACACGCATGCTGCCAGCTTGTCAGCATCTCACGGCGTCGGGAGATAAATCCGCGCGAACTCCAAGGAAACGTCACGCACGCACGCACGCATGACACGCAAGCGGGCGCGCGCGTCTCCTTCACATCCGCGCGTCTACGGGCCGCCGTTTCGCGAACCGCGCGAGCGACGGACCTGGTCGCATGAGGAAAACGCGCGTACGATTGACAAGTGGTGTTGTACGATAGGGACGACGGTGAAAATGACAGGGGAACGTTTCCGCTCCTACTTGTTCGTTCGAATCGCGCGTACGATGATGCCTGACGCGCGCGCAATTCAGGCGCGATTCCCGGCGAACTGCGGACTTTCGGGAGTCGCGCGTTACAAGCGAGCGCTCACCGAGGCTCGCGCCGAAGCGCGCTGCTCGTCATAGTCGGAGTCGGAGATATGTCTCGCTAGAGACTGTACCTCAAAGACAGGCCGCCTCGGCATCGCGATGCTACGCGCTAGCGCGGACATTTATTATTAACTCCTCGAGCCATAAGCGGGAAATGTCACCGTTCGCCCGCGTCGACGAAATCACGAGATTTCCATCAGATGGCAGCAATTGTCGATTGATTGCAGCAGATATTCAATGATATCATACTGTGCTACAGATATATTTGGCACCGATATTATCCAGCAGATAAACTTGCGTAGACGCATAAGTACTGGTCCATAAAAAGAACCATATGAAAATTGACTGTCCGTCAATTCCTTATGCATATCCTTACAAGTGACGTACAAAAAAAAGGAAACAGCAAACAACAACAACAAATAACTCGCTGCATCGTTTTCTTTGGAGAATCAGTTTCAATTCCAATGTATAAAACCGCTTTTCCGTATAATGGCGCAAAATATGACTTGACTGTCAGTACGCATTTTTCAAGGAAAAATTTCACTTTTTAATTAATTTGCGAAATAAGTTTTCACACGTTGGAAGTTATTCTTAGAGCGCGCAATTATATATTAATTATATGTTATTGAAAAACTTCGTAAACACAAAAATTTATTTATTATTCGTAATTTAAATTTAAAAAATATTTTTGTTTTTCTAATTTTCAATTCAAATGTAAAATAAATAAAATAAAATAAAATGAATAATAACATAGAGTATACAAGATTAGAGTGTACATCATTTTATTATTATTGCAGAAAGTAACAAACTTTGCATCATATCGATATAATATAAAACATCTATTGTATCTCAATGTGTGAGCGTCATTAATAAACACTTTTCCAAAAAAAATATGATATCAGAAGTCTGCAGACACAATGCAGAAGTTGAGTAGCATTTAAAAATGGCCGCAGTATTGGTTTGTTAGAAAACGTTACGATTGCTGTTAAAGTTACGGCGGATAGTGTCATCGCAATCATCGCAGTTAATACGTCAATGGCCTGTCTTATTTATAGTACACATCTTATTCTTTCAATTGGTTTGCCAAGTATTTTGACGTAAGACGTCAGTCGAATGCGATTTCGCATTACCGAAATGCACTTATTGCGAGAATCGCGAGATCGCATGTCGTGCTGATCTCGCTTTGTCGTTCGTTGAAACGTAAGAATTTCGTGCCGCTCGCGAAAGTCTCGCCTACTCTCTCGTGTCATTTCCAGGTAAATAAGATACGTGTTTAGACGTGTGATTATCGTGATCGTTGCTTTGAGGTTAGTACGCGCTACTACGAGTTACGGAATCGAGTGTGCGTAATTTATATCCGTTGGTGAAAGCCGTACACGAGCGGCAAGAAAACAACGATGTCGCCCGGAATTAACGGCGATGGTCCCCGCAACACGGGCACCTTGCCGAAAAACAATCGCAGAAACGATAGAAACCGAGAACAGTCCGTTCAGCACCAGATCGCAAATCGTTTGATGTCTCATAGCCAGGAACAGTATTGTAACAATTTGGTAAATTTAACAAGCAGCAACTTTTCTTCTTTATCCTTTTTTTATTTTATTAAGCAAACTGAAATGTCTGACTCACTAGAAAAAAATACAACACTTTATAGCATTTTTAAAATTAGTTTTATTCATTAAAATAAAGGTTGTTATTACATATATTAATTTATAGATAATTAAAACTCAATATTTGATACAATTAATTTTTGATATTAAAAAGTACTTGCTGAAAAATTATATAAATATAATGATAAAAAATAACTGTAATAGAGATAAAATGAATTGTGAATTGATTTAATATTTAAAAGATATTTAGTGGTCCAAGACAATTTGAATTGTGAATTGATTCAATATTTAAATGATATTTAATGGTTTAAGACAATTTGAAATCTACTGACAGAAATATGCTGTTAAGCCACTCCTAGCAGTGTCGAATTCAGTCTATTAATAGATAATAAAATGGTGGGGCGTTTCTTACTCTAAGAATATACATACCCATAGAGGTGAATCCACATTTGTACTGTAGAGCTGCCTGTACATTGTTCTGTCGTATAAACTTTTATTTTATCTTATATTTTATTTTCTCTGTGAAAGTATTCTTAAAAAAGAAATTTGTATAGTTTCAACTGGAGTGGCAGTCACTGAACGAGCGTGAACGTGAACCAAGAGCATCAAGAGCAGCAAAGAATAGTAACACAAGATCAGCTTCCTCTTTACCATTTTGCTCATACTTTCCTACATACCAAGATTTATCCGACTGTTGTGAGTTTAATTCTATCTATATTTTTCACTTGTAAACATTGTTTGTAATTTGATTCATTATTGCAGCATCACACAGCTCAGGAAGGCAGTGCAATTACACTCCAGAAGAATACATATCTTGGCCAAAAATGGTGCTGCCTACTGACCCTAGAACTCAATCACCACCACGAATGCAATCAGGCACCAAACCTTCTAACGTGAATAAAATGGTATTATGCAACATTAACTGTATCTTGATATCTTCTTTTTTGTAAATAATTTTGTGTGTTTTATAATTTTAATTTTATATACTCTTGCTTCTCTTATACTTGCTTATCTTATATTTTCTCAAGCCTGACAGAAGTCAAGTAGAAAGCCGCTTAAACCAGATCAGGGACTATATTAGATCCACTGCAACAATGATGGATTCTCTCAGTCAGTCTTCCGATCCTGTAAGTATTATTTATGTGCAACAATAACATAGAGACTATCTTGCCATATATTAATCACAAATATTATGTAGCGCGCACAAGCCCAGCATGAAAAATTAACTAGACTGGTGGAGGATCTGCACGATAGTGAGATAAAGCTGTCTAAATTATTGGAACAATATCATAATCACGAAATTTCTGATGAGGTTATTCTTATTTGATAATTTACTAAGTCACCGATCATAGATCGATTTTAGAAAGATAAATACCTTCTTTTCTATAGAACGGTGAAAACGGAAGAGAAGACGTTGATGAAGGCGGCGATGCTGGTAGAGAGATGCACTTACGGAGGAATATGGAAGAATATCAGACCAAGCTCGCACAATTACAAGAACATCAAGCTAGCTTAGTGGGCATGCAGATACGCGTCAGAGAAAGATTAAACGAGGCGCGTCAAGCTCAACAAATACTTTTGCAACAGGAAAATCAAAATACATCGAATACTGCTACATGGGAAAGCAACCGCGCACCTTCAACAGGTCCTGCTAATGTTGAGCAACTTGAGTCGGAAACAGCGGTTCTTAGAGGAAAGTTAGCGCAACTTCAGACAAAGAAAAAGCACATGGATCACTTGGTAGCGGAACTACAAGCCATAGAATCATCCGATAGAGGCAGTTGTGTTAGTTTTATTTTTTATTCAATACAATAATAGAGAATCAAAAGAATAAATATCTCGCAAATATGAAATTTCTTCCATAATTCTTATATATTCTTACATATCTCTTATAAATTTAATACATAAATATTCCTTTTTATTTATCATAATATCGATACTACTTTAAGAAAAATATGCAATATATTTTTGACTCATGTTACACAAATAATATACAATATCGGACATTTGGCAATATTAAGGTTACCTTTTTCAACTGTGTCATTCTCCTAATCTTACTAGTATGCTATACGAAGCATCGTATGTGTTTTATATTTGTGACATATATTTATTTTTTTTTCTCCCCTTTTCTCCGTCTACACTTTGTAAATAAGTTTATAGTATTTGTTATTCATTTTTATTTGTTTTAATTTAGAGTTCCGAAGGCTCAAGAAACACAATAAGAGATAAAGCCGCAGAATTAGAAGCGATGAAAGCACAGCTTGCGCATATAAAGGCTCTAATGGAAGATGGCGTAAGAATTCGCGACTCTGTAGATTCAACTTCCGAACCTGAGCAAGATATGGACGTGAACGGAGAAAGTGCAGTAGATATGATTACTGAAGATGTGTCAAACATCTCATTCGAATGCCGAAGCGACGGTGACGACATCGGTCATGGAAAGTTTCGAAATTCTATACCGACACTTGAAGATATACAGGTGATAACAATAATCATAATATATCTGAAATTGTATATAATTGTAACATATCGTAAATTGTAATACTTGTCTTTTTTCTAGAATGTGACACGAGAGCTTAAAGAACAATCTGTCTTGCTTCAAGCCACGCGAGCCGAATTGCAACGTTTAAAACAACCATTATCCGCAGCTGCCCATCCTACTTCTTCGTCTTCCTTCTCATCTTCCAGTCCGCCTCCAGCGCTTATACCTTTAAATGCAGGCGAGAAGAAGCAGAGTAATAATGTCAGTACAGAGACTCAGCCCATACAAGCGAAAAGACGCCAACTGGAAGATCTTATAAAAAAGGTTTCTTATAAAACCTTATGAAAGAGAAATTTTATATTACATATATATTTTTTACACAATCATATAATTATACATTTATAAAAATAGGAACAAGCGCAATCCTCCAATGTGAATCGAGATATTCAAGCGCCGGATCAAAATAGTCAAAAAAGTTCTGGTTCTCAAGCTAGTCACACTAGTACACCTGCAAACATCTGGCCGGCTTCTGCAGCTGCAGGCAAGTGTTATCACTATATATCACGATAACATTAAGTAATGCATTGTTGTATAATACGTGTTTCGTACAGGTGCAGGAGATTCTAACGAGCACAGTGTAGACGGTATATCTACGTCGGAAAATTTATTGGACATTGGTCCACAAACCATCGCTGCTGAAAATGGTGGATTTAACGGAAATTGGTGGGCCTGTCCTGTGCCACCTCCAACTATGAATCAAGGACAACCAGGTAAAGTATTGATAACAATATCTTGAAACTTTAAAAGTTTGAGAAATAAAACGATGCTTATACGTTTCGTTTCGTTTTGTAGGTTCGGTCGAATTTTATCGGCAGTTATTATTAGGTTCACAAGCTCAACAATTGCAAATGATGGGTACAACGCTGCACCACTGTTGTCAGCTTTTGTGGGCGCAACAACGCGAGCTGCAATCCATGCGCACCGCAATTACTCAGCTGCAGTTACAAACGAGATCGCAAAATCAGACTCCGCAGCGCGCCAATAATATTGAAAATCAAGAGGAATACTCGAATTTGAGTCGCAATGTTCACAATCTCGGCGACACGTTGGACGCAACTTTACCGCCCAGTTCGTCCTTGCCGAATCTTGTGTCTCTACCTAATTCTTCAGCAGCATTATCGCACACTCCGATAGTTACATCTAATTCGCAGCAGCAACAGCAGCAATTGAACAATCAAGTACCTCCTGGTAATAGAGCGAACAACTACTGGGACAATTTTCGAAGGTAAAGAAATTGACTCATAAGTTGATGATTATATGTTTCGTCATTTCTGATTTATTCAATTGGTTTCAATATATATGTGTTCTTCTATATATTGTAAGATGTAAACTTATATGAAAATAATTTCGTTATTTCTGATTTATTAAATTGATTTCAATATTTGTGTTATTCTATATTTTAAGTTGTAAACTTGTGAAAATGATAAATATTTTATCAAATATTTACACTTTCACAGTTAACTTTCTATTTCAGCGTGTATAAAGAGGTTTTCTAAAAATCTGTTTACTATTAAATCTGAGATGATTACTGTAGTAAAGGAAAAATAATGAATTAACTGTCAATTAAACTACAGTAATAATTTACGAACTTTGGCAAAAATTAAGTAAAATTACCTACACAAAATTATTACAAAATTTGTACTCCATATTTGTTTATATTTTTCGTAGTTACCAGATTGATTACCTCCGTTTTTCATTTTTCTGTAAGTTAATGTATCATTCTACAACTAGTAATAAACATCACAATCTATATTTATCACTTTCTGTCTTATACTTATCACTTTTCACCACCCTTGTTTTAAGCTCATATCTTATATCATAATTCAGTTATATAACTCTGTGGTTAATACAAACAAGACTAAGAAAGGAACACTTGTTGGTAGGTAACATATAGGTATGTAAATTGATTTTTCGAGATTGGATAGGCCATCACCCAAAGTTTTATTAATGACTAACATTAATGCATGCAGTGACAATAATTATCTTAACGTTGAAGTTTTCTTCTTTGATTTAGATGTGGTTTCAAATAAAGTCCCCACCATTTTAACTTCAAGTTTTGTAACAAAATTGTTTTATGTATTAATAATTAATTTTTATTATAATCTGAATTTTTTAAATAAATTAAAAAATATTTTTCTTCTTGTCTTAACTAAGTTTTTTCTTAACTTCCAGCTATTCTCGACAAAATTTGCTATCAGGAAATGTAAAGACTATGACTGAATCCTCAGCGGCTATAGCAAATTCGTCATCTTCTGCAAATACAACCAATACAAGCGGAAGTAGCGTCAACAGTTCGCTAATGTATGTAATATAAAGATGGTTAAATCGATAATTAGCATGTGTTCTTTATATATCTTTATTTTTTATTTTCTTCCAGAAAAGACAAGCGAAATCGAGAACAAGGAACTGACAACTTACCTTTGCCATTAACTGGTGCAGAAGCACAATATTCATTGAATTTACAATTGCCATCGAATTTACAGCAGCAAGACAGAGAAAATGCTACTATTCGTAGTAACATAATAGCAAACGAGGTGTCTCAACAAGTCGATAATCTTTGGGAGGAAACTCATAGTTCTTTTCGGATATCATCTGCAACAAATGATGACAATCTTCTTAATAATCTAAGGTTTGAATCATTTTTAACATTTATCAGATATAACTATTTCAATCAAATTGTGTCAATTAATATTTTAATAATTGCTATTATGTGTTTTTTTTTCTTTTATTATTATATAAACGCATTAATTTAAACAATGTTTATTACGGACAGTTCAGAGATGAAAGAGGCGATCGGTTCACTCATCGCAGTAAATAAAAAGCGACCCGATTATTTAATAATTATTTTGAAAGAAGTTAAGACCATCAGCGAGGATCACAGATTGCGGTCTCATTTGTTAAGAACACTACGCGCTTTACAAGACACGCAAACACTGAATAACCCATTGGTTAGTATATAATCTGCAGACTTATAGAATATGCGTGTTCATTTTGTACTATAATATTGCATTTTTTATATTTATTAAAATTCTATCCAGAATGAGGTGTCCGACTTAACTCCAAGTGAAAGTTGCCAATCTAGCGATGAAGATTCGGACGTTGGTGCAATGCTAGGCTTCTGTTTGGAAAACCAATCATCTGGGACTGAATTGGTTGCAACATCTCATGTAGACACGGCCTCTTCTCCAACTTCATCTCAAGTACCATTAATAGAGCATCTGGAAATATCGGTAAATATTAATATAAAAAATCTATAGAACTCTTTACGTTATATGAAAAATTATCTAATTGTAAGTTATGATCCAACATTGTTAGGGCACATTTTCACTCGATTGTGCGAATGCTCTGCCTTCCACTTCTAACGCCAAATCCGCTTATAACGAGGACTTGGCGGAAGCTGATCAATCGCGACCTGATTCTTCAAGAAATTCTCATCAAAAAGTATATTTTCTTAAATTTCTCGAATTTAAATGAATGATACAAATTGATACTAAACATGTTATATGCTGCTTCAGCTTTCTACTAATGATGTGGATAACGAAGAAGGGCAAGAAGAAGCAGCATCTTATCCGATTACTGCAGAAGCAGCTATTCCTGATCTTGAAGGCCTTGCTGACAAAACTGAAGATGAAAGAGCAGAGGATAATTGCGAAGAACTTGATAAGTTATTTACTAGATTATATCATTAATCTCTCTCTTTTCTTTCCTCTCTCATATTACATATTTATATAAATAATTATTTATACTTAAATGCAATGATAAAAAAAATGACGATGCATCTTGACTTCTAATAAGATGTTGGCTAACTAGCGCTTCAAAAACATTAGTCAATAAATAAAGTCTTATATAGTAAAAATTGTGAGAAAAATTTCAGATCTTTTAATATCATTATTACTTCTTATACATGTTGCTCTTTGTGATACATTTAAAAATTAGAAAATTAAAATATAGATATAAGTTTAAAAACGCACAAGATTTAAATTATAAATTTGCCTAGAGTAAAAAACTTTGTACGTTTAGTATAACAACTTAAACTATTATAATTTATTACATTTTACGATGTATACCATGTGTATATTTTAACATTTATAAAATATATGTCAAGATTCATTACATCTCTATACAAATCTAATATCTTATCATTATTCTTTCTACCTATTCTTCCGAAAAAGAATACGTTAACTTTTAGATGCACAAGATAATCTTTTTGAAATGTTTTGCATTTTATTTTCTCTACTTAATAATCTTCAGACTCGATATTTTTGAACATTTTCTTTTAGGTTCCATCTAGAGAAACCTTAAAATATGTTTCGACAGGATTCAATTTGAATTTATTGAAACCATTTTTCTAGTATTTGAGTTTTTACAAATTTTTATTTGTATTAGGTACCGCGGAAAGTTCGTGTCGTTTTTCTAAGAGATGTCGTTCATCGGGAAAAACGACACGAACTTTCCGCGGTACCTAATAGATACAGTCTATGCTTCAATATATTATAAATCAACAACAAAAAGAATTTCTCGCTTGTTTTCTCTCATATGCCATTAAGGAGACATGCAGGGATTAATGTAAGGATAAGAAGTAAAACAGAGAATAAGAGAACTTTGCGTTATTAAATATGTAAAATAAATATATTTATTGTTTTTCATGAATACAAAGGAATGACTCACATGTCATATATATGTCAATGTTTCTAATCATACACACAGTCATACGTAATACAGAAAAGTTATATATAAAAGTAAAGAGGGATAAGTATATATACACAAGTAGAGGGAAACAAAAGTGGTCAATCAGGTGGAGCTCAAATGTCTATCTGATTATTCAGCAGTATTCGCTCATGGTGATAGATGGTACACCCATGAGTGGTGAACAACAATTTTTCATAGTCTTTGTTGCTTTCGTCTAATTTTACATCTCCACTTGACAATAAGTGTTTATCTACTTTATCTAAGCCAGGACTACCTGCTGCCCAATTCTCTTTTGTCGTTGAAAATTGTTCCAAAGTTGTACAATTGGCAGTATCGGTATCTAAGTCCATGTCTAATGTTTCTGACTTATAACGTGCTTTTTCTGCTTCTTGTACCATAAACAATGCAGACGTTGCCATATCTGAAAAAAGGAAACCCAATAACTTTTGTTATTTACACCTTATATCATCTATTTGATTAGCAGATAGTAAAATTTACTAGTAGAAAGATATTTGAGCTAAGTACCAATAATTAATAAAATAATATTATTGTATTATAAAATAATATTAGCACTATGATATATTAATATTATATATTAGCATATTAGCATCCATACTTTCCATCGCATACCATTTATCCATGATATAGAAGGTCGCGGGATGCGTTAAGCTTCAAAATAAATTTTTTGCCGGGATATCTGTAGTCAGATGTAAATGTGCAAGCCCATAGTAAAAATATCGAGTGTTTATATGTGCCTGTGTATCCGACTTCCATCAGTATCCGGCTTATAAAATCCATAGATACAGAATAATAATTGCCAACATATCTTGTTGACATATCTTGTTTAACCCTTTCACCACTAAGAGCAACTATAGTTGCTCTCCGTGAAACAATCTATGGGTATTAAGAGCGACTTTAGTTGCTCACAGCAAAATAATTGCTAATAGCAGTGGTAATCGTATTGTGAAAAGTTCATCGACAGCATGGATGAAGTATTACTGTACATGGAAAAACCCAATGTATCTGATATATTTATTTTTTTATATAGACAATAAATTCTAATGGACTATAAGACTATAATCAAACGCTTGTTATTCATCCCTTATAGCCTAATAGAACTTACTTATTTTAAAAATTCAGACCTCGTCAAGTTCAATTATTTTTTATATGTAATTTATTTACGCCCTGGATAAACATAAAGAATATTATTGCAATCTCTGTTAGGTTTTAAATTTCACGTACAAAACGTCGCGGGAAAAAAATGGCCATGGTAAATTCATCAAGTGTTCGTGGAAGATCGCTAACGATCGAAAGAAGAATATTCTTACCCCTTCGAGGTTTTTTTCGCTCTTCAATAGGCCACCCTTTGTCATTATCATGCCGATTTCGCTTCCGATTCCTGCAAAACGACATATTGACGTCCTCCTGTTGCTGCTGTTGCTGATTGTACCATTGCTGGGTCCAAGGGATGGCCTCCAATCGGCAATTGCGCCACGGATTCCATCTGGTTAATTCTGAAAACACATGATAAATGCTTTCTAATTATAGTAGCCGTCATCTATTTCTATATATATATATATATATAACAATATCGCAATGCGTTAGCGATACTCATCGCCGGTATCACCGCAATTACCTTGCTGGTTTTCCTGCACGCAGTATGGTGGTATGAAGCTGTAATATGTGTCGGATGATACAAAAAATTGCACAGTTTTTTGCTCATCGCACATTGCTTCATCCATTATCATTTTTATCAAACTACCGGAATCCGTTGTTCACCAATTATCGTGACCAATCTTGAACAATCAATTATAACATCAATAGAGCAAGATTTCTACGATAAAATATATCAAGTTCTTTTACTAATGCGATACCACGTGTACAAACCTTCCTTAATATCGACAATATAATTTGTTGACACACACACGTTACGTGGATACGTATTTTTCGCGTGCGTGATGAAAGGTTAAACAGGGTTAGGGACGCGGAGCAACGCGGAATGGAAAAACAAGCGGGTAAATGTTGATACCTCCATATGATGTAAAGGAGAATACACCTGAATGCGGCAAAACAAAATGAAGAACGGTGAAACTCTTTCGACCCAATCAGAAACTAGTAGCAGTGAGTATTGTGGCCAGTATGTTCTGCTTTCGTCTTTTACAACTCAGACTTCTGATTCACTTAAAAAAATTCAGCATTCCATTTTTAATATAAATCCACCTTTAAGATATTTCTAATTTTCAATGTATTTTTTTCAGTCACAATATGTCGTACGCGTAAAATTACAAGTTTCGTAACTTGCGTGATTTATTGACATCCAACATGAAAATCGAGCAGTTTGTCTTCCGAAAGTAATAAATAAATTTTATCCAAAAACTGCGATCGATGAACTCTCTTTTGTCCAGTTATGCACATGCCTTGCAGAATTTACCACTGTCGCGTGGTATAATTCGCAACTGATTGGCTAGTGGCAAGCCGGGACACGCGACGGCCAATCAATGCGCAAAACCGACGAATCGCCCATATTTGCACGCGAGTCACCGTCGTAGACGACGGAAAGAGGTGGCGTTCATTGTTGCAACGGTTTGGCGGGTTGGCAAAGCGGTGATTGGCCGGTCTGTCCTTCTTGTAGTCAATGGTCGCTTAGAGCCGTAGAGCCGCTTGAGAGCGTAGGTCGTTTTACCACGGAAAATACCACTTCCCGTGGATCCATCGTCGCCGTACGCGGTATCGTATCGCGCAGTGCAGCACGAGCAAGTAACAGCCTCTTTGATAAACGGGCGTCCAGCTACGCAGGTAAGTGAACACGCCGTATTTTTCGTACGACAATGCATGGCACACGGTCGCGCCGCTCTGCCGCCGGAGAGAGAGAGCGGTTCTTCATCGCGGTGGCCGTGCGACTTGGGCACGTGGTTCCCGGTTTACCTTCGGGCGACCTATCCTACGCTGCAACGCGAATCGAGGCTTCCGATGATGCGTGTTGCTCTCGCTAGAAAATCGGAGCCAACCGGCCGCTATCATTGTCCGCGAGATATTTCGGTAGCGAACTTGACGAAATGCGCGATAGCTGCTACTGCAACGACGGCGTCATCGTTATCATCATCGTCACCGTCGTTGTCATCGGCAGCAACGGCATCGCGATCGCCATCGGACGATCTTTCCTCCGTGCAAAAAAAGCGTAGCGCGCGCGGCGTCAGTCTCGGATGCCATCTTCGCGCCGCGCTGTGCCGCGCGGCGTACATGCGTGCGTACCGACGTACCACACGCACACACCGATGGCGTAAAGTGGGGGTGAGCACGGAAAGAGAGAGAAACTAACCAGAGGATCGAGATCAGCCACGTTGTACGGCGCCGTGAAATCCGAGGGATATTGTCGGGCGAAAGAGCATCGGTAAAAAAAACCGTGAATATTTCGATATCGTTGATTATCAGCGACGACGGAACGCATCATCGCGCTGCGTATCCGACGTCGTCGTTGTACACGCGCTCTCGTCTGTCCCTTTGGCCGCCTTGTCGCCCGCCATCATTCGACGTCGCGCGAACACCTCGCGGCGCGCACGTGTTCCGCGCGCGGCGTTTCGTCTTATCCATCTACTTTTGGTGCCTGTGTACGGTGAAATTTGTAGCGCGATGCGTAAGATGCATCCATTTTATTCGCGCCGCTTCGATCGCATCGTTCCGGCCGGCGCCATGCCGCGCGGGTTTTGCCGTGCGGCTTCGCTACGCTCCGGCCGGCGCTTCCTGCGCTCGCGAGCGCCGTTCGCACGGCCTTCTCTTGCCGATAAAATGCACATTCACCTGCGTATCGTATACCCATCCTCGCCGTTATGCGCTCGCGCGTTTAGGAGACATATGTGTGCAGTGCGCGCGGGCGCGCTGATATGGCAGATTCGCCGCCTTTCGCGAGAACAGTTAGATGTTTTAGCATCAAATACTTGAAAATCGCTTCTGCGATTTTTTTTCAGTAATAAATATATAATTGTATTTTCGTGGTTGGGCAAAGTAATAATTTGAATAAAATATGCGTATTTCGATAGAAACTTTCCAAGTGTGAATTTGATAATCATTGAGAGAACTTTGTTCCGTCTGTAATGCGATGCGAGTGTATATTCTCCTAATTTATTTGTAAAATTATAACATATGTTGCAATATGTACAAATAAAGAGGCACATGGTAGGAACTGTTGCGACATTTAAAAATATTTTAAGCGGCATATAGATTGATAAAAAAAATTATTAAAAAAAAAAAAAAAAAAAAAAAAAACTAAGTAATTTAATTATTTCAGGATTATGCAACAACACGTGTGTGGCTATATGATTACAGATTTATAAAGAATGAGTTCCAGTGCTTGTTACAAATGTAACCGTATGGGCCACTTTGCACGGGAGTGCCCACAAGGAGGAGGCGGTGGCAGAGGAGATCGTGGACGAGATAGAGATGGTGGCTTTGGCCGTGGCCGAGAGAAATGCTTCAAATGCAACCAATTTGGACATTTCGCACGCGAGTGTAAAGAGGATCAGGATCTTTGCTATCGCTGCAACGGGGTTGGACATATTGCGAAAGACTGTCAACAGGTTAGTACGGTTACTTTCAGCGACACCCGATTGTCCCGAGTTCACAGTTGAGAACATGGTCGTGGCGCAGAAATGGATGCCAAAAGGTTTTATACTGTTTTCCACCAGGGACCGGAGCTGAGTTGTTACAATTGTAACAAGACTGGTCACATGGCGCGCAGCTGCCCGGAAGGTGGCAATGATTCCGGACGCTTCGCAATGCAAAGCTGTTACAACTGCAACAAGACAGGCCACATTGCTCGCAACTGCACCGAGGCCGGCGGGAAGACTTGCTACATCTGCGGCAAGACTGGTCACATAAGCCGCGAATGCGATCAGGACGACAGGAAGTAGGAGATAACCGGAATCCGTGCCGCTTAACGATAACAATAAGCCGTAAATCCAATGTGCGCGCCTCTACCGGGGATTGTAGCTAGGTAGGGATGCGGACGTATGTCTCGTTGACGCGTACAATTCGCAGAGGATGCGTGTCGCCGTCGTCGCCGCTGCTCTTACGGCGCTGTCGTCGTTGCCGGCGGTACTCATCATCGCCACCGTCGTCGTCGTCGTAATCGTTCGAATTTCCATCTCTCCAGCTCCCAACTCCCGGAGGTCTGCTCCCCAACCCTCCTTCCTATTATTCCCAATCTCCTTCCCCCTCTCTGCCCACCGTTCTCTTCGCAAGGATTTTTTTTCTTAACGATGTCTTTAATTTTTTTTATTGCTGTTACACCAACATGCCACACATACAATGACTACTACGTGTGAATGAGCGCGTGCAGGATTCATCCTACGAGTAACATCTCTTACATTTACATTGTACACGTACACTGTATACACGAACACATATACACATACATACCAATATACACCTATGTAATAATATTATAAACATTCGATTGAATTAGAGTAGAGACATGAGTCCTCTGTCCCCTGACTTTTCAACTGTCTCGTACGCGCATTGTTTTCCAATGCAAGATGTATGGATCCTCGGGAAGCTTACAAGTGGTCTCGCAAGATTTTGTGTAGTAAAAGTTCGCATTACCTTTCCATGCGCCTCCCTCTTTGACTTTTGCATTTGAATGAATCAAGCAAATTTTACAAAACAAACTAATATGATTGGTTATAAAAAAAAAAAGAAGGGATAGGCGATTATCGACGGCGAGAAACGTCTTAAACTATTAATAATGCGGTTTACGAATGTGTCATAAGATACAGGCCTCATGTTGCACCACTTTTCGCATCCACGCATCTTGTATTCTCCGGTCCTCCCTCTCGAACTCTCTAGCCGACACTCACAAATCAACAACCGAAGGAAAGAAGAAAAAGAATTTGGAAGCGAAAGCGGGAAATGGAAAAAGAAAGCGAGAACATATGCCGGCCCTGAATGCATAAAAATAAGATTCAGTAACGCTAATTTTTAATGTGTAAGGATGTAATGAGGATCTCGCCCGAGCTGTTGCTACGTCACTTTTGTGTTCTTTTGTTTCTTTTTCACTATTTTCTTCTACCGGACACTTAACTCCGTATCCGTACGGACGAAAGCAAAGCATAGTTGTAGGATTGTCAGTGTTTACGGGTTTATATACAGTTATATTGGCTCTCACTCCTGATCCCTCGACTTCGACGAAGTAGGGCGAAAGAGAGAAGACGCGTACTTTCTACACGGTCTTTGAAAGAAAGGAAACATTGCGATTAATACCAGTAAGATGCAATTCGAAACGGTCATGCTACATCGATATGTATGTATATATACATTTAAACACGGTGGTCTGTACAAGTTGTCACATTTTGTACGTACAATCATATAATTGTTAATAACGAGACTATAGACTCATATTGTTCATACTGTCGCCGGACTGTTGATAGACTTGCGATAAAGAGAGGAGCCCCACAGGAGAGAGTGTAACAACCTTACTATATCCTTACATGTTGCTGAAAATACTTCGTTACTTAGGTATATGTATATATATATATGCGCATATGTGTATACATATATTTATGCATATGTGCAGGAGCTGTATTTTGTACTGTAAAAAGCTAGTTTATACTCTGGTCGTTGCTGGTGACTAATTCCGATGATGCGATTCTTCTTTGTATTTCCATGAAAAAATTATATTTTTCATGTATAGAGTACATGCTGATGAAATCGATACTTTTTTTCTCATGTGTAACTGATAAGTTGTAGAAGCGAAATTTGTAGATACGGTCGAAAAAAATACAAAAAAAAACGAATTAACGGAACTCGTAGGAAAGAAGAAAAAAAAAAGAAAACTCCCCGCCGCACGAAGCGGGAACGACCATTTACGCTCGATGCGAGTACAAAGTGAGAGATTTTTTCCTAAAAGAAGAAGAAACAAAAAGATGCGAAGCGCGAGTAGTCGCGCGACGAAATTACGTTGGCGAGAGCCGCGACTCGTCGCGGTGCGCGAAGTGTTCATAAAGTAAAAACGCAACGCAATTAGGAGATAAGACGCGATTAGATTCCCGACTACTTTTCAGAATACCGGACCATGTTCACGCCAGCAGCAGCAACAGCGCGACGCGCATTATCAATCCGATCAATCCGGAAGCCGGGCGGCGAGTCTCAGTTCAAGTCCGAAAAAGAAAAAAAAAAAATGAAAAGACGGATATATATACACACACACACATAAACATGTGGACGGATCGTGCGGATGTTACGTCTCGAAGAAACCGACTCTGCGCGATTCGCACATACGTGCGAGCTCAGTGGTTTTTACCAGCAGCGACAATTGTGTATTAACGTTCAGAAGCCAGGCGTGCCTGACTATCTCGGTGGAAGAAAGGCCCGGGCCATCCGCCCTCTCCCCCGCATGGCGATGGCGCGCCCGGGGGGTATTATTATATCGTATAATAACCCAGGTGTCCTGCGACAATTTTATACACTTGACACACTGTTCGGGGACTTTAAGAGCCGGATCTCATTGCGTAGTTTCGGTAGTGCTCACGACGAGACTTGGAGAGGATCAAACAAATTGTACTTCGCTATATTTGGACTTCGCGATTCCTGGTGCTACCACCGCGCGGACGTGCGTCGGTCCAGTATTTTCCCGGACAACGCGAGTCTCCAACAGACGTCTGAGAGATTGGAGTGCATCTACTCTCTACGTTTAATCTCCCTCTAAGAGGATCTCTCTTGTAGCAGCCTCGATCAGCTTTCATTCAATCGAGCCTTTGCTCCTCGCCAACGCCAGAGGACAAATCAAATTGGAATCAAAAGTGCGCACCAATCGCTCAGATGTTTTTGAGTTAGACTCCTTTTTTTTTCAGACGTCTTTTTTGTATTGTCTGGCTGGGGATGTTTGTAAGAGATTTGACGCAACTCGAGTACTTTACATCACGTAAGAATTAACAGTCTAGGTACGCATAACCGATTCCCTCCGCGACGCAGCGTCTGGATTCGCTGGTGGCACGAGAGAGAGGTATCACACGAGCATACGAATAATTATTATAAAGAATTAAAAGAAAAAAAATGAGTGCGATTAGGGCACCTGCGCTTTTGTCTCTGCTACAAGACTTACGTACGAATATTGTAAAGAATACGACTGTTACAGTATATGAATTTAATTCGACCGGCGGCGCACGCCGGGTCCACGGCTCGACTTATATATTAAACTAATCTATTAATACTTAAAAAAAAGAGGAAAAGAAACGAGAGAGAGTGAGAGAGAAAGAAAAAAGGAAGAAGCAGGAGGATATAAAGGAAGAGAAATAAATTACAAAGTAATAAAAAGGATTGTGAAGTTATGTTTTTAAACTGAATTTTTGAAATAGAATGTGTACGGAGAAAAATGGGCAAAAAAATAAGTCTTGTTTTTCTCTTCTCCAAATACATCCGTCGATCCTGCTCCACGTTCCAATGTCCGGAAGCGAAGATCAATATTGGTATTGTAAATAATATTTCCTTCTCCGAACGTCTCGTTCCAATGCTTCATTTGTTTTGTGAATGTTTTCCACAGTTTCCGCCCAATGAGTTCACGCTTCGTGATTTCAGCGATCGTGGCGATACACTGTGTGCACGTATAGATCGCTGGCTATATAGAAGAGAATTATGTAATTGTATCGATGCACGCATGCTCCGAATTGGACCTACGCAATCTGCATATCATCGTCAATGTTAGATTATATAGATTTGTACAATTTCTAAACAAAATTCCATGCTTGTCTTAAACAAACTCTGCAACATTATGTGGTAGAAGTAGGTAAAATAATACCGTGTGTAAAATAAAATAATATCGTGAAAAATATTTTGCAGATATTCTATGGCCGATTCTCTCTATACTTTGCGTATTCATTGTTTGCAGGTATTTTCTCAACATATTGTTTTATCTATGTGGCTGTTATCGCAAAGGAAGGCTATCGGCTGGTTCGTTATGAATGAACAAGCGAAATGAGTGAATGGATACTCAAACGCGCGACAGTATCCCGGCAGGAAAAAATATAAATAACCACGCGGCATCGAAGCGTGAATATCCACGCGATAAAACAAGCTCGAGCGTGGAAAAAATAGTTTATCGAGGCAAGTGGTCTCTCGGTTTCAGCGTCGGCACTGGCACGCGCGCGCGCGCGCGCGAGCGACAAGCGGAATACCGAAACGGGTTAAAGCTCGAACCACGAACGCGGAACATGCATCCGGTTGTTCGCGTGATCTCACCCGCCCGCCCACCACCCGCGTTCCGCCGGTGGCCGAATTGTCGCGCCGCGTCTGTCAAAATCGTAGTGTGGCTGCTCGCGACGGTGGCACACCACGCACGCAGGTAGAATGTGAAGAGGTGGAAGAGGAAAAGTCGCGCGAGTTTCGTCGAAGAGTGGAGAGAACGAACGCAACACGGGACGTGTTCAGCCGCGCCTGATCGACGATTACCGAAGGATGCATCCGCGCTCGGGTCGCGCAACCACGGCGACCGGCGTCCATTCGTTCCACTCGCGATAACGACGAGGTGCAGGAGGTGACGAGGAAGGAGAAGGGGGTGAGAGCGAGGAGTAGCGACACCGAGGAAACGTGAGGAGCATCGCCGTCGTCGCCGTCGTCATCGTCGTCAGCGTAGTCGACGCAGGCAGCAGCAATGGCCGCCGCCGTCGACGGAGTCGTGGTCGAGCAGCTGAGGACCGAGATCGAACGGCTGTCGCGTGAGTTAGATTTGGCCTCCACGGAGAAGATACAGTCGGCGCAGTACGGACTCGCGTTGCTCGAGGAGAAGTCGGCCCTACAGCAACGATGCAACGACCTCGAGGCCCTCTACGAAAACACGAAGCACGAGCTGGAGATCACGCAGGAGGTTAGCACTCCTTGTCATACTTTTTGGAGCACGGTCGCCCCGTCATTAGACACGCCCGATTAAAAGGGGAAAGAAAGAGAAAGAAAATTTATTCTGTTCTTGCAACATTTTTTTAGAGCAAGTAACGTGGAATCGTACAAATAAGGAATGAGTGAGTTTACGCAATAAAGATTTAAATAATAAAAAATGAGATATAAATGTGCAAAATAATAGTGATTAGTCGTTTGTTCTTGGAGTAGAACAGGTAAGAGAACAGGTAGAGTTAGTTGTATTAATTTGATTGCAACCAATTTGTTAAATGAGCACAAGAAGAATCTACGCACTGACTCATTCAGTCATGTGTTTGCATTAGCGTATTCAATCATATAGGTAACTTATATATATATTTGGTTTGCTCTCACTCAGAATTATAATTTTAGGAAAATATATTTATGATTGGATTTATTTTTAGTAGCAATAGTGATATTCAAAAAAGGAATGCAAATTCTGTAACAAGTTTTGAATAATTATTCTAGTTATTCTTATCATTTGTCAGGAGTAAGAATGTATATTCATTTCCAACATAAGCACATATTTTATTGTCACTTTAGGCTCTCGCCAAGTTCCAGACGACTACGAAAATAACGGCAAAAAGCGGCATCGAGCAAGAAGAGAGTCTTCTCAACGAGAGCGCTGCTCGAGAAACGTCTCTCCAATCGCAGATCATTGAATTGGAGACTGAATCAAAACAGGTTTACACCAAGTCAATTGCAATTCAACATTTATTCAGAATAAAAATGGTTTTCCTAACGTTGCAAATTGTCTTTAGTTGCGTCATGAAGTGGAACGAGTGCAAGCGGAGCGCGATCACGCTCTGCAGGAGCGCGAGGAAGTCGGCAAGGATCACCAACAGGCGGAGACGGAACGTAAGTCGCTGCGAACGGAATTGCGAGAGTGCCGCTTCCGCGAAACTCGCCTGCTTCAGGATTACTCCGAACTGGAGGACGAGAATATCTCGTTGCAAAAACAGGTGTCCGGTTTGCGGTCCAGTCAAGTTGAATTCGAAGGTGCCAAACACGAGATTCGAAGATTAACAGAGGAGGTCGAGTTGTTGAACAGTCAAGTGGAGGAACTGACGAACCTGAAGAAGATAGCGGAGAAGCAGATGGAAGAGGCTTTGGAGTCACTGCAGGCCGAGCGTGAGGCCAAGTACGCCCTGAAGAAGGAGCTGGACCAGAGGATCAACAGCGAGTCGATATATAATCTCAGCAATCTCGCGCTTTCCATTCGTGGCATCACGGAAGATCAGACGATATGCAGCGACGGCGAAGACGACTCGCCTGCGCTGCGTAGGATCGAAGCGGACTTGAAGACGCAGGAACCAGGCACATCCGCCACCGACAAGCAGGTCGACCTGTTCTCTGAGATCCATCTGAACGAATTGAAGAAACTGGAGAAACAACTGGAACTCGCGGAAACCGAAAAGGCGCACCTGACGCAAAATCTGCGCGAATCGCAGTACGCGGTCGAGAAGAGCCAGGCGGAATTGCAATCATTCGTTGCGCGAATAGTGCAGCTGGCAGCGCATGTGCAATCGCTGCATCATCTTCACTCAAAATTGCCGGAGAAGCAAAGTGAAGAAACGACGCTGGATAAACTCAATCAGGTATATTTCTATGTACATGATCCTGCTTCTTGTTTAACAGAAAAATTGCGTTCTAATTTCAGACACAAATTGCTTTGCTATCATTAAACGTTACTTTTACAATACTTTACTATTTGGACAGGCCGTTGTACAATATCATCAATGGAGCACCATGTCCGCTCGCGAGGTCAATCAGTTGCAGAAAGATCTGGCGGAATTGGAGAACGGTTTGACCGTGTCTGACTCTACGCAGCAACTGAGAACGGAACTGACAAATCTGAGAAACAAGGTACACGTTAATCTGTATCTTATTGCGATTTCTTAAAAATAAACGTTTGTCAGCGTCGTCGCAACATTGCGACAAAGGACAATGATGTAAGTTAGCTGTTAATAAATTGTAAAGAAAAATGAACAAGAGCTTGCTAATAGCAAGAGTATAAATGTGTGCGATATTGGCGCAATTGTTGATGCAAAATTTAGACTTTGAATAGAAATTGTGGCGTTTCAGATACCCGAGTCAGAGAAGAGCCTTCGAGAAAAGGTTGGGTTACGTGTGGTCCCTCTTTTTGACGTATTTACCAGATATTTCAATAACAATTTGTCTTGTTGGCTCCTCTAATGATCCGTACAGTGATAGTTCGCTTCTCAGTGTCCTAACAGCCCATACATCTCGCTTCCTATCTGATGACTGATACTTCTTTATAAACTTAACCGTACATATTTCCGAAGCTACTGACGAATTTCACCATCACTCCATTGAACGTTTGGTACACGTGTGAGAATAATATTGTATCTCTGAACGCCGTAGACTCGCGTCTGTATATTCTCACACGTGGATCGTCGCATCAGCGCATTTGAACGAATATCATTATCAATCGAGCAAGCGAAAGAAATAATCCGCGTACGGATCGTAATACGCTATGCACCGTGGCTTTTGAAACAGAATGCGCTTCGGAATCAAGAATCAGACTTGATCACTCTTTTCTTCTTCTTCTTCTTCAATGTAAACTTAGTGCGTATCTAACGTAGCATGTTGCTCGAAACTCGAGCCTGTTTTGCACGATACTCAGAAAGAGAAACATCATCTATAACATGTTATACATCTCTCGCAGAGAGTCTCTACTATACTAGCAAGAACTACAGAATCGATCCTAAATACCACCCGAGTTTTGCAAACACGTCTCATCAATAAACTTCCGATAAACACTTAGTATTAAACGAAAACGTACCTAATGCATTTATTGCGATCGGTATCGCGCCTTTATTCGCGTGCATAATTTTCCCCCCTTCATTTCAGCTCTTAGACACGGAACAAAGGAGCATGCAGCTCGAATCGGATGTGTCAACGCTGTCGAAGCTCACCGCGGAAGCGGGCGGCTTTCTCGATTCCGCGCAGAATGACCTGCAGAACCTTTCCGATGAACTCGCGCAACTCTACCATCACGTGTGCACTGTTAACGGCGAGACACCCTCGCGGGTGGTGCTGGATCACGAGAAATCGGAGATTGTGCCCGAGAAGGAGGAGGAGAACGGCAAAATGGATTGGTGTCGGACTCTCTTTAAGACGGACATCAAAATTAAGGACCTGGAGAGTCTCAGCAAGGCAAAGGAGATTGCGAAACACATAGAAACCGCGATGGACCAAATAAAGCATCTCCGAAGCGCCGTAGAGCACACGATCGAACTGTCCAAAGTCAAAGGAATGCAGTCCAACATCTGCAACGTTTGCGAAAGTAAGCGGATTTCTACATTTTCAACGCTTAAAAAGAAAGCCTTGTTTTTATTTTATAACATAAATATAATCAATGTTTATTAATAACATAACGAAATTAATTTTTTCCTTATCAGCTTCTGTCAATGAGAACAAGGCGGAAGTAACGGATCTGCAAGAGCAGGTTATCAGGTTAAAGGCCTTGCTGTCCGCTAAACGAGAACAGATCGCGACACTAAGAACAGTGCTAAAATCCAATAAAAACACGGCGGAAGTGGCGTTAACGAATCTGAAGAGTAAATACGAGAATGAGAAGAGCATCGTTAATGAGACAATGCTCAAGCTGAGGAATGAGCTTAGAATGTTGAAGGAAAATGCCGCGACATTCTCGAGTGAGTATTCAATTTTGGGATCTTTTTTTCTGTCTGCAGTACGATTACATATCTTAAATTTAATAGAAAACACAGCTTGTAAAAGAAATTATATATATATATATATATATACACAATGATAAAATCATATGATATTTGCACTGTGAATCTTTACTAAACTGCAAGATCTTTGTAAAATAATTTCACAAACTTCAGTTTATTGATGAAATTCAATAATACATTTTTTTTCTATTTTGTCCCACTAATCACGCCTACTAATATATCAACTAAAAATGGTTGCTGTTAGCTTTAATGAACGCGCTGCTGTTAATTCTGTGGGGTACAACGATTGACTTGTCCAACTCTTTAATTCTGTGCCATAATTATCATGTTGCATAAAAAGTTATCAAGCGTATATTTTTACATTTGGCATTTTGTAACTAAGTCGAGCATTATCATACGTAATGTAACTGCCAATGTACCTGGTTTTTGGATGTATATTCCTTCTACTTTACTTAACCAGTTCAGGATGGGCGTACTATATATAGTAACTCGAATATCTCGAGAACGGATTAATTTTTAATAAATAAAGTATTATTTTAATCAGGATTTTAGGCTTTACATTTTGATGTGTGTCATCATCCATTTCCATCATACTTGCAATTTTCGAATTTTTAGGGTCGCGTTCGCTTATACAGTCATTTAATAGAATTCAAAAAATTTTTCTTAATTTATTGTTATTGTTGAGAAAAGATAAAAATTTTATAGAGAATAGTAAAGAAAAGAAAAAATTTATTTCTACGATTGCTGAAAAGAGTTCGACATCATGTCTTTTAATTGTAACGTCGGGCTCTGTGTAAGTGATTGTTTTGAGGTTTATCACACAAAAACAAACTTGTAGTGCATTGTTATTTACTAAAATCATCATTTCGAATACAAATTTTTTTTTTTTTAAACCCGTCCTGAAAGGGTTAATGTACTTAATTATTATAGATGCAATAATATGTATATTAAATGTAAAAGTACATTTCGTTTTATCGCAAAACCTGTGGTTTTCGCTTGCGGTTTTTCGCAGTAAATTTTGATACGCCTGTAATTTTGTGCGTTCCTCGTTCGCTTATCTCTACATTGTGTTAAACCCTGCTAACCATACGCTCTCCAGGTCTGCGTGCAATGTTTGCCGCACGCTGCGAAGAGTACGTGACACAAGTGGACGAGCTTCAGCGGCAGCTCGCCGTAGCGGAGGACGACCGGAAGACGCTGAACCAGCTGCTGCGCCTGGCGGTGCAGCAGAAGCTCGGCCTCACGATGAAGCTGGAGGAGCTCGAGGTCGATCGGGAGCTGCGCAACACCAGGCGACACGCCGCCGGCGCGAACGGACGCGGTAGGCCGCGACTGTCACAACAGACGAACCGTCCCTTAGGCAGAGATTTCTTCTAGAAAATGATGAAGATGTGGAGTAAGATATTCTGAGAGGAGCAAGGATTTTGAGAACCTTTTCGAAAATTTTTCTACTGTTCGTTGCCGGGCCCGTTTTGCGGGGCTGGAAGACCCTAGTGATAGTCCATATACAATTGACTTCTCCGTTAGGGCGAGACTCAGTCCGCGGTTTCGGTACACCGGTTCATCGTTTCGTCGCGGTGACGATTCCGCGGAGCGTATTTTTACAAAAGAGATGGACGGACACGACGAGTGAAAAATGAAGAAAAGGAAACGATGACGCCGTCCTCACTAATACGGGAGAGAATCGCGCTCGGTGAACGAGAAGTAAGGGCTGCGTTTTTCAAGGCTTCGAAAATGTTCAGTTTCATACCGTACAGATTTTGCTCCATATCATAGAGTCTCTTCGGGGAGCTCTGCCTTGCGTTACCACTATTGTTAGTAGAGAAATTTAAGGAGTGTAGGAGACTACATTTTCGTTTAGGAAGCGTCGCTGTTACGCGGGGCTTCGAATTTGAATTCAATGTGAATTCTACGACAATGCGCGTTAGCCGTGTTAAATTGTCAAGTGCGCTAGATTAACGTGGACGTTCCGTCGATTGTTTTTAATTGTACAGAGTCAACATTCATACGTTGTAAATGACGGATTTATTCAGCTCTTTTACTACTTCAGCACGCTTATTTATTAACGCTTTTTGTATTCTAACGACTTGAAGAATATTTCGTTGATACTTCGTATGTAGCATAATAATAATTAACTCCGGAACGTTTTCGTCAGATAAAAACACTTTGACACGTGTTAAAAGGAGGAACGTATGGTGAAAGGAATGTTTATCATTTATAGGTAGATAACGAAAGACGACGAATTTTACATTACATACCATAGAGACAATATTAATACATTGCGCGTGACCGGTAGCGTTTGTAATCAAAGTAGCGGAATTTGAGTATTATAGACAAGTAGACTCAAAAATTTTAAACGGTAGCAGTATACAAAAACACATTATTAGAGACCTTCCTTCCAAGTAGTACATGTCAGGTCACCCGCCACAGACTGCAAAACATTCGGATGCATTGATAGTCCATCTAAATTGACTTATTTCGGTCGATAATTTATTTGTGAAAATCTGTTTTTTCAATTAATACGCGTTGTCGCAGAAATATTTCTATATGCTGGAATTGGAATAACCAATGCCTTTCTGTGCTCAAAAAGAAATTGTACATATTATGAAAAGCTAAAAAAATATTTGTTTCGATATTCTAAAATTGCATTTAAAATAAATCATACAAATTTTAAGCCAAAACTTTATTTTTGTTTTACTTTCGAGCGCAGGATCGGTTGTTCCAGTTTTCATGTATCTAATGCTTTACTATTGAAAATTATGCATTTTCACAGTTTTATTATTAACCATAGAACTTGCAATGTATTATACTTCGTATTTTTATCCAATTTTACTTTAAAAAGCGGCCTAAGAGAGGGCTTTAGATCATTTACATTGGCATCTTGGCAGCTTGTTGAATCTATATTTATTGTTTATTACAGTTAATTATTTTACTCGATGCAGCTTACTCAATGCAGGTTTCATATTATTTGTTATATTTATTTATATCTCTACATGTGTTTTTTACTATATCAAAACGCTTTCTAAGGCACTTTCAATACTTTATTGACGCATAATAATCGCTGACCTTATTTGACGAAATTATGCACCAAAAAGGTCTTTTAAAAGAGCGCACGAAAAAAAATACTGATTACAGTTATTGATTATTTGTTCGTCTCGTATCTTTGTAATCGCATAATAATGATGAGTGTGTTCTTAGTGCATTTTGCAGGATGCTCATTTACTCTAATATTCTCTGTAGATACATCACACACCTGTTTCTATTAATTGTAAAATTATATATTTATATAATATTTGAATTTTGCACTTGTGTGTGCAAAGAGTTATTGCAATTAAAATACTCAACTATGCAACTTGATTTTTGATGATTACAAAACTTTCAAGCAATGTTGATCAGATTTCACGAATATTTTAAATATTATTATTATATTGTTATTATAAATATTAATATTTTGTGAGATATATTAGAATTGAAGTACACTGAGTATAATAGAGCATCCTGCATGTAAATTTATATGTATATATAACTTGATTAATGATGTCACGAATTGTCTTCAATCAAATTTGTTATTATGGCTATCGTTCTTATTATGTTTATTATTATTATCAATTGTATTATTATTATAGCTATTGTCTATTGTCTATTGGCTTCGTCGCAATAAGACAAATATCTAAAGAGAATTTATCAATCGTTCATCGATTTATCAATCGATTGATCAGTTGTCACTATTATATTATATTTACATCGTGTAATTATTGCGCCTGTGTCTACGACGTGTGTCGCGAATGGAGAGATCTTATTTTATACAACTTTCAATCACGTTTTGTCCATGTTCGGAATAAAGACCTTTTTTTAGGCCTTTATTTCGTTCACGGTTTATTTCTTATATAGAATTTGATTTATTTGTATATCTTTGTCAAATAATGCAACGCAGGTTAACACAGTAGCTATTAATTTATCAACAGTCAGCGGCATTAATGAGTTCCTAGCTTTTTTATTATAACTCCGTCAATCCTACTTAATAATTCTCTATCTTTTTGTAAATTTTAGAATCAATTATAATACATATAAATAGTGAAAGAAAAACGTTTGTTCAATCATGCTATTTTATTGCGATACTGAATTAATTCTACTCCAGTGATCTTAAGTATGAATTTTCAAGAGCAAAAGTAAAGAAGGATTTTCGTGGTATTCGTGCACGCTTAGTTAGACACAGGTCGGGCTAATTTGTGTCCATAAACCGAGCCAGTCTCAGACCACCGTCCCTTCCCTTCTCGCCTCGCACCACCGTCGGGAACGAGCCGGACAAAAAGAAAAATTCTTCTGTTTCTCGAGAAGCTATCCTCACTATTTTTCACGAGAAATTTCGTCCTCGACTCTACCTAGCCGTCCGCACCGCTTCGCGCGATTGGAAATGTTAGTAACAAAAATATTAGAACATAAAAAATCTGTGTCGCAAATTGTAATAAAATCTAAATGTAATTTAGAAATTGCGCATAATTATCGCTATTTTGTAACAGTAAGAATCAAATAACATTCTATAATAAATTTTTAGAAACAGAAAAATTATTCCGTCGATGAGACGGGTGATACTTGTTAAAGTTTCTATGTTAGCATATTCTTTCTGTTAATTCATTTGTGAAAGAATTGCGATAATGAGGCACAGTTTCCGAAGTATCGTTAAAATTGGCGAATTAAATGCGAGCGACCAGTCGCGGAAGCGCATAACTTCGACAACTTTTGCCAAAAATAATTCTGTCCTTTCAAGGGCCCAATATGGGCTCTTCTGTACATTTAGCGTCCTTCGTAAAGTTCCTTCGCGTCATCAAGAGTTGCGTATTGAACTCTGCGAACTGTTAACGCTATCTCGCCAGCTATTGTTCTGAATTCTCTTTCAGAAGAGGATTCTTTGCTGTTTTACTCTTGAAAATTTTTACCCTCCGTGTATTATAAATTTCAAGCGATTATTTATTATCTACATTAATGATTTCAGTATCTGGCTAATCTACATCTCTCGTAACATTTCTATACGAACCGTATTTCTTGAGAAGGATCAAAGCGTATGCAATCTGCGTATCAAATTATACATTATCGAGTACCTATTTAAGATTATAAGCTAGAGAGAAAGAAATGGAGCGAGTTTGAAAGAGAGAAAGAGAGAGAGAGAGAGAGAAAGAGAGACCAAATAAAATAACTTATCCAAATTACATAAAATAAAAAAGAAAAGAAGAAGAGAATACATCGCGAACAATAATATCAGGATCTGTCCGCCGAGGATTGATGAAACAGGACCGAAACGGCGGACAGATTTGCTCAAGGCTTCCACAAAAGCTCTCATTGCGTCCCGTCCGGTGAACTTCCCAACGGTGGTGCGCTTAGATCACGATTCGTGAGATTAGGAGTAAATTGAAGAAAAAAAGAACGGGACTCGAGTAACGAGTTCGATTAGCTGTAACGGCGTAGGCTAAGAGATTAATTGACTGCGTAATGTGTGCTGGAATTATTATCTCTAGGAGGACTCGGGGAGATTACTTTCGACGTAATGATGCGTGTAAGACGTCCCGACAACGTTGGATGTGTTGCACTTTAACCGGGTCCATGTTGCGCTTATACGAGATATTTTAACACTTCATTCGAGACATCGTGCATTATTAAAAAACTTGTAATTGTATTCCTTCGTAATAACTGACACACAGACTGGGCAACATTGTTGAGCATTTTTGCAAATTTGTCATTGAATAATATTCTGTATATTTTGTTGTGCCAATTGTATTTGTACAGGCATGATTGTTAATATGGTCTACTTAACGTTTGTGCAATTTTTTCTTGAATCAAAAGACTCGGCGGAGTCTTGCGCCAAGTAGATGCAAGGCGAGGCTTTTTTTAAAGAAACACATGAGATACATTTTAGAGATGTTCAAGTATTCTTTGAATCAAGTTACGAGAAAGTATCGATTTTTGCACTGCGTTTTGCTGATCGTAGATATTAGTTAATTACAATATACACATATAGCTCAATTAATTTTATATTCCACTGAAGATGAGTTGCAATTGGTTTTCCTAAGTTAATTGTAATTTCAATTGTATAATACTTATATGGACTTGCATTACGATTCCTTTATTTAATGTATATATACATACGTATTGGATAATTGTATCGTCTAGCGTAGAGAGAAACCGATTTGATGAGTTACTTATAAGTTCAGTATTTACACTGTTCTCTCAATTGAAAAAAGAAAATCTCCAAATCCGGCAGCTTGGCGTTGCCTCGCATTCGAGCATGGACCCAGAACATTGTACATACTGTAAATGCACTCTAGCGTTATGGCATTAATGATACATTATGTAAAATGTACCAACAGAGCGGAGATTATAACGAAGGATTTATACATATATATTGTACGTCAACGAGCATATATATATATTATATTTTCTCCGTAGTTATTATAGATCATTAATCGTTAACGTTTAGGAAAGAAAACCCCAGAACCAGCCACCGTTCATAGCAACTTCGTGATTTTTCTCGTACGTTTTATTGAGAATTAATCGGAGCAGGAATGCCAGTGTTAAATTAAATCAGAAGTAGCGGTTAAGTAGATGTTCAGTGACATTATTTGCAAGAGAGTATTTAAAAAAAAGAACCGAAAAAAAGTATAAAAAAAGAACAAAAGAAGAGGACAAGATATTCAAACCACACTCGTGGTACCTGGAGTTGACGTTATTAAACAATGGTACACTATACGTAGTAGGGATTCTTTTGTAATATAAAGTAAAATATAATCATTTGTAACAGAAGTGGAAATTAATTTTTTCTAAACATCCCTTATTGCTGCATATTTTATATTTTCGAAGTACGAATGTATCAACCTTAATATTATTACAATTTGTTGAGAGATGTGCGTTTGCCTTACATACTTTGGAGGCAGACAATTAATTAATGTTTTGAGAATCTAACAACTTAGTTCTGACAACAATGTTCTTTGAAAGAGAAATAACTGTAATTGATATGTGCCTTTGCTAAAATATATAAAATAAGGATTTTTGCATTATCGGCAAGATTAATATGAAACGTTGTAAAAATGTTGTAAAAAAATATGAATATCATCAATTTAAGAAGTATTCATATCGATATCGAATAAATAATCAATATCGAATAAGTCCAATTTTTAATAAAAGCTTTGAAAACCCTTTATTATAATATTTTTCTTAGGTTTCTTTTACAATAAAAAGTTATACACAAGAAATTAAAATCGAAAAATATCGAATATTTGATCATTGTGAAATATCGATAAAAACATCTCCAAATGTCATCCGCAAAGTGTGCTGCAATTTTCAAATGCAGTTTATGCGATAATAGGTTTTTATCTTTTTGTCAAACCGACATGGAAGTACTGCGAGGAATGTTGCGTACATTATTTTTATAAAATACACTTGTTCAAATATTATTAAATGTCAGTCTCTTTTCGTTATTAATTGAATGTTGGTAGCTTGTGCATAACCTCTCATTGTGGTTAGTCCAACTCAGCTACTTTATTCCAGTTTATATAACTGTACAGTGATCATTAAAATTAGAAAATTGAATTTAATAAGTTTGCAAAGAAGCTTGTAAAATATTGTAACACAGAGAAAACTTGTGAAATATTGTTACTTGTTATTTGATACACAGTAAATTCTATTACTATTTATGCAAACTGTGCACTATCAATTGGCATCATGACATTTATTGAATACATACAAACTTTATCCGATAATCCTTATTTTGGAGCTGGTTTTGGTCTTTTTGGCCTTGGAGCTGCAGCTGCTTTATTAAGAAAAGGCACACAGTTTGGAGCTGTGTTATTCAGGTATCGCGTTGAATACGTTGACTATTTTGTAGAACATACTATTAACATGATTTTTCATTCATAGACGGCATTATATGATCACTCTGGAAGTACCATGCCGTGATAAAAGTTATCAGTGGCTTCTGCAATGGATCACACACAAAGGTGCCAGAAAAACACAACACCTTTCTGTGGAAACTAGTTTTGAACAGAAAGAAACTGGTCATGTAAAAACTAAATATGATTTTATTCCAAGTATAGGAACTCATTTTTTCAGGTCAGACACATTTTAGATATGTTTTGTTATCTCTTCTTTATTAAAATGTATTATAAAATATATTGATCTTTATTTTGATTAAAAATTCAATTTTTACAAGTAATTTTAATGTTTTGCACATTTCTTGATTTCTACAGATATAAGGGGAATTGGATAAAGGTTGAAAGAACAAGGGAGCAACAGACTTTAGATTTACACATGGGTATACCGTGGGAAACTGTGCAGCTGACAGCGTTTGGCAAAGATAGAAGCATATATTTTAATATTCTTGAAGAAGGTTGAGTTCTTACAAATATTTAGACGTGTTATGTAACATCCGGAAATCAGAAGTAATTCTTCATTCATATAGCCAGACAAATGGCTTTAAAGGAGCATGAGGGAAAGACGATAACGTACACTGCCATGGGAAGTGAGTGGCGGCAATTTGGACATGCCAGGAAAAGAAGACCACTGGAATCGGTTGTTTTGGACACCGGTGTTTCCGAGAGAATAATAAACGATTGTCAAGAGTTTATCAATAATCCTTCATGGTATAGCGAAAGAGGTATCAACTATCCATGCATGTACTACTTGAATTATAAATAATTTAGTTTGTTAGCGAATAAAAATTAGACAATTGCTGCATTCACTTCTTAGAAATTATAATTTTTCTAGGCATTCCGTATCGCCGGGGTTACTTGCTACACGGACCTCCAGGGTGCGGAAAGTCATCATATATCACCGCGTTGGCTGGAGAATTGGAACGCGGTATATGCGTTTTAAATTTATCCGAGAGAGGTCTGACGGATGATAGATTGAATCATTTATTAGCAGTAGCTCCACAGCAGACTATCATCTTGCTCGAGGATATTGACGCCGCTTTTACCAGTAGAGAAGAATCTAAACAAGGTATTTAAAATCTTTAAAATATATGACGTAAGATTAGAGAATAAATTATTTGTATTATTTTAATGTATACTTTTAACTTTTTTTCACTTTAGTTAAAGCAGCGTACGATGGCCTCAATAGAGTAACATTTAGCGGTCTATTGAATTGTCTGGATGGCGTAGCTTCTACAGAAGCTAGAATATTATTTATGACGACCAATTACTTGGACAGATTAGATCCTGCACTCGTTAGGCCGGGCAGAGTCGATGTCAAAGAATACATTGGTATGCGCAAAAAATTTAGAAATTAAAAACCATAATTAGGAAATTCAGAAACTTGGGTATTTTGATAATTTTACATTTTCTCAGGATGGTGCAGCACGAGTCAGGTTGAGCAAATGTTTCTAAGATTTTATAAGGAACCGGACAAGCATCCTGGAGAACTTGCAAAGAAATTCGCAGACAGTGTTGTGTCTTTTAAGAGGGACGTCAGTCCAGCACAGATTCAAGGATATTTCATGTTTCACAAAAATAATCCCGATGCAGTCATAAATAACGTTGCACAAATCTGGGAAATCACGTGATAAAAGATGAAACTGTAGTTATAATTTCGAGTAAAACTATTGATGGTCATGCAATAGAGACTGATATATATATATCCTGTCATCTGAATATTTTACTATTCTTAAAAAAAATCAGCCCATAATACAGTGTAAGTACTATAATTATCTTTATTTTCCTTTACAAAACAAATACAAAACGAAGTGGATTTTTATGGAAATATGGTTGAAAATATATTAATTCTGCAATGTATTGTTGATATTGTCACATGTTGTAAAATATAACACAATACATTCATTCATAAGGATGTGAGTACATAATACTCTACTATTTCAATATCAATGCAAAGTGGAAATGGACATTTAAAATATCCGACAAAATTTTCCTACAATATCTTATACTTTTCGCGTACTTAGTGCACTACTTCGCATTTGTACCACCGGTAATTGTATATGGACGAACTATATGAATACTTTGTTTAAAAAGAAGAATTTTATAAGAACATTGTGACAAAAACTCATTTTTTACAATATAAACATTAATTATTAGCCAAAGTGCTACGTTTAAAAGAAAAATTGATGTATATAAAACAATAACAGTCTTACAATAGTGTAACGATAACACTGCATTCATTGTTTGAAAAAAATGATATACATGTGATGTACTTGTATGTGAGTAGGATAGAAAAGGCAGTTTAAATGTAATTATTTTGGCAGCCTGTTTAAAGTTGATTTACTATAATCTTTTCTAACTGGAGCATGCCAATTTTTGTACTATAAGTTTCAAAGCAAATTCATATATGTAATAATGAAACACATTACAGAATGTATACAGTATGCTCTCATGAGAAAAAAATCTATATATCGAAAATAGAACCATCACTGAATTTGCTAAAAGTTTTTTGGGCTCTATGTTCCACATAGCTATTAATAGTTTATATGTTTAATCAGCTGATACTATTTTTTGCCGAAGTTTGAAAAATTTTGTTTCCTTTCAACCATAAAACATAAATGCAACACAAATGCTAGATTTTGATTTAAAGAAATCTCGTCGTGTTGTATGAAAATCAATTTTTAATATACAATATAAATTGTAATTGCGACTTTATACGATATTTAAAGAGATGATATATCATAGCAAAATAAAGATGATATACGTCTCCGCTACTCTATATTTACGACTCTATATTTACATGCTGTAGTCTTCACGTTGATTTGCTGGTCTAATCAATTATAGCTAATTATGACTAAACGCTGCGTGCACCGTAAGTCTTTAAAGTTATAATTTTTCTCAGATATAACGATAAAGTTGCCGCGTTTTTTTCTTGCACATATATAAATATATTTTTCAATTGCAATTTTAATAAGTTAAATTGTACACAAAAGTCGTAACGTAAAATTTATAGTTTATCAGGGCTAATGAATCAGGTTGATTGTCCGTGCTGAAAGTATTATATACTTATAACCGATATAACAAACGTTCCAACCTGTATTAAATTATTTTCAGTAAAAGTGTTACAATTAACGCATTAAAAACAAAAATCGTATGCACTGAAATACAGAAGCCACAGAAATTGGGATAACCTAATACAGATCGAAATGTGTTACTATATCGATTACAAGTAAGATATAATATTTTCACGAACAATTAGCCTGTGATTCATTAGTCCTGATAAGTTATAAATTTGTTGAATCCATTGAGTCTTACTTTTCTTACATAAACTAAAATTACTGTCCTATAACGTTTCCGACTGTAGAATTTTTTGTATACAAATAAAATTTGTACGAAATCCTGGTAAATGCGCGGAAGTTTATCTAATACAGTTAAACTCCCTTTCCATTCAGTTCTACACGCGCGATTTAGATTGTCGTGTCGATATTAAAACTCCAAATGTATGGCTCATAATTTAGAGGGTCCGTTTGCTCCATGTGACCCGTGTGACTGTTCCCACCGATCATGCATGACGGATAGGCGATGCCGGGATTGCCCGGGCCCGATACGGGCGGAATTATCGGCGCTAGTCTGCAGTCCGGCCTCTGTTGCATTAACGGACCCATTGGTTGCATCGACTGTGGCGCCGGTGGAGGAGGTGGTTGCGGTTGTGGAAGTGCGGGTGGTGGTACGGCGATATTATGCACTGGTTGCATTATATTAGAGGCTGAAGCGTAATTCGCCACTGAGGAGAGGTTTCAAAGGTAATTAATTTTTTTTCTCCAGTAAAGAAATAAATCTTTGATCAATGTCGTTTTATAAAATTTTATTATCACGATTCTTCGATACTTACTAGTTCCTGGATTATGGAACGGCAATGCGGACTGTTCCGGCATCATATTCGTCGGAGGTGGAGTTGCTTTTAGCGGCGCTGGTTCGTCGTTCTTTTTCTTTCGCGCGATGCGTTTCTGAATGTTCATTGTCGGATCGCGCTTCTTATTGCCGGAACTTTTCTTTCTCTTCTCACCTGCCATTTTCGGCTTATTAGGACGATTGCCACTCGGCTGCCATAAATGAACTGTATGGACTGCATTTCCTTCTCTAAAAAAGTATATTAATTCTACATATTCCACATGTTTGGTGTTTTCTGATTATACTACAAAAATTGTTCTAGAATTGGGAAAATATTTTAATCGAAAATTTCTCGAGATATCTGTAGCTTAATTTTTCTTGAAAAAATTTCGCAAGTGTTTTGCATCGAAAAGATGTAGAAATATATGATTCATCTAACCCTTGCTTTTTGCCTAACTTCCAGCTATGTATTCCAGCCTTATGAAGCCTCTCTCTAATTGTATCCACGCTGCACTTTAGACCCAGCGCGGGTGCTACGTATTTAGCCGCGGTGAGCGGGTGTTGAGTCGCCATCGCGACGATAGCATCGTCCTGTTCCTTGGTAGTAATTCGACGTCGGCCCTTTCGCTCCTTCGTTTGCACATTGCCTTCCTTATGCCAACGTTCTAACCATCTTTTAACAGTACGTTCCTGATTAATTCAAAATCACGTCCATGTAAAATCTCCTGCGTTAACTCTCTCGAAATTTGTAGCACAACTTTCATATGTATTCACGTGATGCAACTTTTCCGAGATCTAATATTAAAATTTAAAGCGAACATAAAGCAAACAAGATGTTTTTACATACCGATCTATCGATTGCCAGCGCGATGGACAGAGTGGATAATCCGGCCTCGGACATTCCGATCATGCGATTCCTAATCTCCACACTGGTCTCTAACGTTCCTTTCGCCTTGCCGCCCTTTTTTTTCTTATGCCATTCCGATTTCTCACCACTTTCCCTCGACGACTCTGTCTTTTGTTGAGGCTCGCAGGACGATTGACTATTCTCGTTGGAACTACAAGAGTTTGAACTATCCGATCCTATATTTACATGCGTTTGTTCGGGACTAGGTAAACTCGACTGCATGCATTGCTGTTGAACCTGATGTTCCATCGACAGCTGCTGCTGCTGCTGCTGCTGATCGAGATTGTGATGATGAGGCTGAGTATTCTGCTGATGCGATTGATCTTGTAATCGCGATTGGGCGTGCATATGTTGCTGCTCCTGTTGCGTGTGCAGCTCTTGCAACTGCTGCTGCGGCGGTGGCTGCTCGTGAGCTATCGGATGCGGTTGCCCCTGTGTGCAATACAATTTATCATGTTGCGCACTTGCAATTTTTATTACATGTTCATCGCATTTATATTTCATAAGCAAAGACAAACTTGTGGATAATGATGACTGCCTTGCACTAAATCTAATGGCCAATTCTGCACAATGGCCAATCCCGGATGTTGATAGATCGGCTGCGGCTGTTGCGCCAGACTTAACGCGTTACTAAATTCTGTTTGGCTCGTGGGTAGAGGCTGTGCGGAAGGCTGCATCTCGGTGGCTTGAGGACCGGGAGGTGGTGGAGGAAGATTTTGTTGTGGAAACACGAACCCCTGCTGCTGCTGTTGCTGTTGCTCGATGTTTTGGTTTTGATTTTGCTTTTGACTTTCGGGTGGCGTGCCATCATCGACATATGCTTCTCGAGATCTAGCTTTTCTCCCTGGATTCCTCTTCTTAGGCGTGGCACTGTTCTTCTCAGACTTGTTCGAGTCCTTGGAAGACTTCTTCTTGCCCAACTGGGTGCCGGTTGGCCGCCATACCGCTTGCTGAATTGCCGCGCCATCCGCATCACTGTTGAAAGATAAACGCATGATCAGAAGAGATGTAGTGAAAATAATAGGAATTAAAGGCTGAAAATGAAATCAATTTGACTAACCCTAATGGAATCCTTTGCATATATTTGCGCGAAGGACTCCAATTATGAATTCCAGCCTTATGCAGCCTTTCTCTCACTGTATCCACTGAACAGGTCAAACCTAACGCTGGAAGTACAGCCTTTGCTGCAGTGATGGGTGTTTGCGTAGCCAGACGAATAATTGCTTCATCTTGTTCTACTGTGGTGGCTCTTTTACGACCACAACGCTCCCGTGTTTCTACCGTACCTTCCTTGTCAAATCTATTTAACCATCTCTTTACCGTACGTTGCTGCAACAATTATGATACACTTAACGAGTGTTACAATTTTACTACATTATGTTACAACAAAGTGTACAAAAGCCAAAATGTTTACATTTTAGAAATGGATGAAAAGTAAGATTATTTGATATATAATATATCAAGTACTTCAGTTGTAAATAAAAATATTAATAACATAATAATAACAATGTAACTGCTAAAAAAAACATGTCCAGACGTATTATGTACCGAACAATTGACCGCGGCCGCGATTTCTCGCAGACCAAGACCGGCCTCGTACATTCCCACCATCCGATTCCTCAATTCGGGAGTTGTCTCATGCACACCTCTCGTTTTACCCATCCTTGCGATAAAGACGACGACGCGGAAATTTAAATCGCACGCGACTTGTGACGTATACGAAAAAATGCGGACCACGTGACAAGAGAGCGACCGATCGTCGCTTTCGTAAAGTTCGAACTTCTCTCAAAGCTCGCATCCAGCTGTGTGATCACGCGCTCGCATCCTGGAGAGGTCATCCGCACGGAGTTTCTTAAATTCTAAGAATTTCATTATGAAATCAATTCGACGACGAGCGTCGTCGCTTTCGGATTGTCGACATCGCGGCGTCGTTGAGCAGCCGGGACGGTTTGCCGCGACCGTTAAAGCATCGGCTGATTCTCGATTGATGGATTGGCGGTGGTCGCAAGATTTTCCCGGACGCGATTCGTCAATTTCACAGTGCACACCACACCTACGTCCACAATTCTTTTCCCCGCCGAAACACGTTACTTCACGCCACAGCAAGGAGCCGCGAGGAACAATACAACTGCGGTCAATACAACTGCCGCCGCCGCCACCGCCGCAGCGTACAGTCTGTCGAAATTCTTTTGTCCCCGCTCGATGCGTCTCTCGATCGCAATGTTTACGTTCAACGGCGTTGCTACGTCGAGAGGCTCGTGAAAAAAGCGGTGTAGAGACGCGTCGTCGAGTCGAGTAACGGGAATTTTTATTCGTTAATTATTCTACGAGTCAAAAATCGAGTGAGAATTGCAGCCTATTATTGTCAATTAGAATCCTGCGGACTGTACCGCGTCATCGTCGGTACAGTCCATAGAAATCGATGCAAATGAAAGACTCATTATTTGGAGTAAAGCATTCGATGTTTTACGTTTTACGTTCGAGAGTACAGTTCAAAATTGTACTCTTAATGGCCTTTTTTTTTAATTCATACGAAAATTGCCATTAGAATTGCCAATTGATCGCAACCTGGACATTGGATAGTCAATATTTAGTCCGTAGACTGTACTTGCAGCGGGAAAAGTACAGTCCGTGGGAAGGTTATGTCGCAAGCCGAGAGTATTGTCGTCAAAACGCTATGTTGTGTTTTGTCGATTTATTTTAATACAAATATTCGCATGGCGCAATGCTGCTGTGGCTAATTTTAATTATGCCGGCTAAATACAATTGATTGTCTGCTGTTTTGCACTGTCAGTGGCCAATAATTTTACATGCAACCGCGTCTGAGAAGTGAGGTTATTCGGGACTCGTTCGGACGTGCTCGCACACCTTCGCCGGAATTATATTGACCCATAAAATGCACCCCTCGCACGTGTCAATTGTCCTCTCTTACGAGGATAGATGCACTCGCCACGTGAGGAAATCACAGATCCGCTACTCTTGGATAAATATTGTATTTTAAATGAAATGAATAATAAAATGCAATATTTCATTTTCTACAGTATATTGATTGACAGGTTGTGTATTATTGTATTATAAATTGATGCAATTTATTGTCAATCTGTGAATGTGCTAACATTTTGATTACTGGGTGATGGAAGCAGAATAAAAAAAAAATTAAATATCAGCTATTTTTTTACATATTTAATTTTATACTTAATTATTTCAATGGAAATTTAATATTAAATCTACATTAATGTTAGATTTTTATTACGATTAATTATTAATTAGATGTCTTATGATAGTTTTTGTTTAATATAGTCTGATATGAAGTAAGTTAGACGATTGGTCATGCAAAATATTAATGAATCAGTTTTATTTGCTCACTTTGTACAAAAACTGAATAAAACATTCACTTAAAATGTAGATAAAATTGGCAGACTTAATAGAGAAATGACAATAGTTATTCTCCGTGCCGCAGTAGAAATAGATAATGTCGGTCCGACGGTATTCAGTGGAATAAATGTAAAATTACTGCTCCTAGATATGTAATATCTCTATCTCTATCGAAACATGTCTTTTTTAACTGCGAAATGTAAAATTAATTTTTTTAATTATTTATCATTTTTATTAATTGGAACTTATAATGACAAAGTTTGTAAATTAAGAACGAAAAATCATAATCGATTAATCGCCGAAAATTTTTCTATCTGATTTTATTACGAATGCCTCAATCTTTAATATATATGTATGTATGTATGTATGCATTTCAGGCTTATACAAGCAAGGAGTAAACACTATAATTGTGTATTTTTGCGAAATGCTTACACGAAGGCGAAAAGGAATAAAAGAAGAGAGAAAGACAATTCATATTTGTGTCGACATCGTGTAGGATAGAGATCATATAGGGTCGGATCGTAAACTGGTAACATCCGCCAATCACTGTATATGTGTGACCTGGCCTAGAATAGAAAGCTTCTATGCTGAGAAGACAGTAATTCATTTTTGCGCGATGAAAAGAGCGCGCTATATCGCGCCAGTATTATGCAATGGAAATCGTTTCGATTACATTATTATCCAAGTCAGAGTCGTAGAGGGATTATAAAAAGTAGATCGCATTTTGCCTTTAAGTAGAAAATTATATTTTCGTTTACTTATACGATTTTATATTGTTAATTTGATTCTTGATTTTTTGCAGAAATCCTTCTTAATGCAGGAACACAATGTTTTTATATGTTTTTATAATTATTTGCATTAACATTGATATAAATTTATAAAAGATGCATTTTAATCATTTTTAATGAAAGCGTAGATTTCTTTTCAAATTTTTTGACAATTTGTTCAAATGTAAAATTTACAAAGAAACTGTGTTTAGTCTACAGAATTAAAAGAATCAGATATTTGGAAATATCTATCAGCATCTATCGAATAAAATTGATATTATTTATTCTGAGCAAAGGAGATAAGTTTAACTATAAATCTAATAAATGATCATCGTTCTTTTTTAATTGTTTAATCCTAAAATTTGCGCTATTATACTTATCTTGAAAGCTTTTCGTAGTAAAACATTTTAGAGCTCATGTAAAATCCGTAGCATAGCGTTGCAACTGAAGTATCTTGCACAGTATCATGCAATTACATTTTGATATCAGAAGCGTCTATTATCGAACACAATCAAACACGCCTAGGAAATAGGCGCAAGGGCGGTGGACGAGAAAACGAAGGAGAGGGAGAGAGAGAGAGAGAGAAAGAGAGCAGCTTGCAACCTGCTCTCGAATCAGCTTCTAGGATGCGCGGCAGGGCTCACAGCTTCCATCTTCGTCTCTCTCTCTCAATCTCCTGGACCACGTACTTCATCTCTCACCCCGACCCCCGGACCCAATCACCCGCCTCCTCTCTTTCTCTCTCATCTCTGTACGTTCAGTTGCACCCTCGCCTCGGGCACGGCGCGCACTCCGCACGCCGTCAGTTGACACGCGCCGGAAACGTCGCCGGCAAAGGGAGCGCACTTGCACCACTAGCTAGCGAAGAAAGAGGTCCGTGAAGTGATAAGAAGGATAAGAAGCTCGGGAGAGAGAGAGAATTTAAGGATGAGGCTCCTTGCGATCACCGTGGGTTTCCTCCTTCAAGCGTGGATAGTGTCCTGTGGGGTACGTGCCAAATATGCGAACGGGGCGGTGGCGGAATTTCGAAATCGAGGCGTAATCGAATCTAGGAGGCTCGCGAGAGTACTGTGACCTCTCAAAAATTGTACGGTGAAAAAAAAGTATGTTAAAAAGTTAATCGATAGACATTTTTCTTTTATCTTTTTGTGGTTTTTAAAAAAAAAAAAAATTTAAAAAAAGAATCAGAAAGCTAGATTCGATTATGCGTCTTCAAACTCTGGCGAAATTCGATAAAATGCTGATGGACGGGGGATGGAAGGGGATTGTTTTCCTCGCTGGCTGTCGACCCCGGGCGACCGGGGATGAATCCCGCGCTCGATACGCGTACGATATTTCTCTCTGACGCTATTTTTCTTATCAAGATAATGATTACAATGTGCATGTCTGTTTGTGTAAAAACTAAAGAGAATCAATATTGTTTTATTTTATCGTATATTGATATATATTTTTTCATCTTTTTGTGTTAGAATGTTATTGTAACGAATAATAATTCAACGAAAAATTAAAAGCGGCGTTAAAATAATTATAAAGACAATCACATACTTTAAGCGACAAAGTGATTATCACATTTTAATGACGCTTTTAGATTTTCCACTAAGTTGCGAATGGATGTTGTAAATAGGAAAATATCCTGTGAACAGTGTAGCTTGTTTGAAAACGCTCGTCTCTCGCAATTTACTATCTATTGCTCTTAATGATCGTCTATTTTGCAGACGAGACCCAGCTTCGTTTCCGATCAGATGATCGCAACTGCGGCCAGCGTTGTCAATGCCTGCCAAACGCAAACAGGAGTTGCCACAGGTATTTTACTCGATAACAATTTTTTCACTTCCATTTAAATCTTCCTTTAATTACGTTGCAGTTTGTATAAACTGCACGTATTTGCTCCAAGTTAAATTGATAGAACAATTTCTGCAAAAATCTAATTTTTGTTTTAAGGTTAATTAGATTCAGTTTAGTTTTACGTAAGAAAAATTGACAGACATTAATTTATTGTGTGCGATTTATGCGCTTATTGTATTCGCATTCAGTAGCGTTAGGAAACTTATGGCCGCAATGTAAGATGTACATATCAACGAGCATATTGAATTCTTCTTTTAGCTGACATAGAAGCAGTAAGAAATGGTCAGTGGCCGGAAACACGTCAATTGAAGGTGAGTACCGATGCGCAAAGCGCATGAATTGCCAATTATGTCTAGTTGCAAACAAATCATTATTCAAACATTCAAGCGACGAAACGCAAAGATATATAGGACTCGCAGCTCCGAAATGACTAAAACTATTCAATTCTCATTTCTCTCGCAGTGCTATATGTATTGTCTCTGGGAACAATTCGGTCTGGTCGACGACAAAAGGGAGCTAAGTCTCAATGGCATGCTGACGTTTTTCCAAAGAATACCCGCCTATAGAGCTGAAGTCGAGAAGGCGATCAGTGAATGCAAGGGGATCGGTAACTATTTTGGTATCTACTCTGTTTTCTTTTTCGTTCATTCCTGCGACCAATTGCGTGTGCTCGAAAGTTGTACCTGTGCTGAAAATGATTTTCTTTTTTTTTTTCTTAAAATTTTACTTGAATCGTTTAACTTTGATTTCGATTGCACGGTTTGTCGTCTAACGCTCTCATGGTGCAGTTAATTGCCAATCGTTTTTCCGTTTTAGCGAAAGGTGATAATTGCGAATACGCTTATACGTTCAACAAATGTTACGCGGAGCAATCTCCGAGGGTGAGTGATTTTAAATCATCGATTAAGTCGATTTGTCGCAACAAATTCGATTGGCCATAATTCATTACTTCACGCGTGATCTCGCTGTTTGTTTCAGACTTACTATCTGTTCTAACGAGTTGCGAAAGGATGTCGGCAAGAAGACCAAAGATAAAATGCTCAAGATACAATTTCGCCGAATGTGTTGAGATTTTTACGTTTAAATCACTTTCCACTTTATTATGTAACTGCTGTACACGCCGTATTGCGTGAACCGTATATGTGTCGATAAAATAAAAGATTCAACGATCCAATCAATGTATTCCGACTACTGTTATAATCGCCATCCTGTCACTTATACTTTTTAATTTATACTTGTCGCAAAGCGCTTAAATTTAGGCATGCTAAATATCTTTTCAAGAGAAGCATAAATAGTCGGAAGATTCTTTTTAACAGATTATGATATTGAATATTGAAGATTGACGTATAATTTATATAAAGTGCCTATTACAGTAAATTCGTAATAAATTGATGGCGCTCTTGATGATGAGATCGAGTTTAATATTACAAATTGCGACACACAAGTAGAACGTTCCAATTGCTGATTGAGGTCACATTTGATGATCAAATGCAATGCAAGAAGTGGTCTACAACTATAACACACTTGAAACATTTATTCGCAAACGAGTTCTTTGTGACGATCAGAGTAGAAATATTACGACTGTGCTATACTTAACAATCATATGGAGAGTCGCTTTATTATTAATATTTATTTCCCCCAGCAGACTCTGTTCCTTCCTTTTTCCTTTTATATCAATGTAGTCATTTTTTTTTCTTTATCTGAGATATGATGAAAAAATGCAGCGTACCAGAAAAGTCATTAATAAAATTATAATAGATATGAATCTGTCATATTGGATCGTTAAAAGATTTTTCTATATAAAATTTAATCATCTTTAATCATCTTTGATTGATTGTAAATCTTGCGACATAAGATGACTCAATTGTATAGGATTGCGTAGGATAATGCGAAGTTACACAACATACAGAGTTACTGTGTGTAAATAGACTATAATTAAAAAACAAACATTTCATTTAAAGCAGTATGTATCATTTTAATTGATACATTAATCTGCCATACGCGAACGCAGATCTCATAATTAAAGAATCACGTATAATTTTGAAAATGGTGAAATTATTGAATACAGAACCAGGAAGAGATCTTTGTGAAACTATTATTCAGGAAGCATTGGACAGGTTTTACTTGACGATTCCTACAAGTTACAATTATATGTATGTTTGCCGTCACGCTTCTCGCTTACACCTGCACACATATTACACGAAATATTGCCGACTCTTCCTGGTACCGCCAACTCTTTCTAGTATTGCAAATTCTTCCTGATTACTTTAAAATAACAAATTGATATTTAATAAGAAATATTAATTCTTATTAAATCTGGCTTTTTCTAAATATTTTTCTAAATAATAATTTAGGAGAAATAATTTAAGAAGAAATTATTAATGATTTTATGAAAACCTCAATTGTGTATAAAATAAAATTGTTCTCAAATATTTGTAAAAAATATAAATAAAATTAAAATTGTAAAATTTATATGGTTTGAATCTGCGCATCTAAACATTTGCGTAATTCATCAAGCTGATTCCTAAGAGAGTATTGTCTTTGCCAGCGCTAATTATTTTCCCCCACTTCGTTTTTGGGATTCGCATAAATTCGCGATGATTCTGCGCGGCTGCGTACTTAGTAATCTTAAGTAGACGAATAAACATTTTTGATTAAATATCGACTTTGTGTGTGCACATATGAAATAGGAAATGGCAAGGGAAAACTTGATTCTCATTTGTGCGTCTCTAATCGTCGCACAGCTTGTCATTGTTTCTACCGATGTGAGTATGAATTTGAATCTAATTAAAATTGCCGAGATATTTATCATGGATAATATTTTCATAGGATATAGATTGGTCTACTATGCATGATGAATTAAGAAAATTGGGCGCACCTATACGAAAAAAATGCGTCGCTGAAGTTGGCGTAGCGCTCGGTACGTTTTAACAGTATCGCGTTAAATGAAAGATAAAGAAATTCATTCATCATAAGAGAAATGACTGAAAAATCGTTATAATAATCGTCAAGAATAATCTGCATCGATTTTTTTTCTTGTTCTTGTCCAAATTCATCGTTACACAAGATCATCTAATAATGTTAACAATTTTTATCGCAGAAACGTTAGACAAGGTAGAATTGGGCGAATTTCCGACAGATGACAAGAAATTAGCGTGTTACTTCAAGTGCGTGATGGAGAAAGGAGGAGTGGTAAGACATTTTTTAGAAGAAACCCACACACAATAATAATTATAAATCAATCGCTGAAATTTTTATTTTTGTGATTAGCTGAAGAAAGATGGCAAAATTAACACCAAACTCATGACCAAGATGTTGCCGCAACAGGTCAAACACATTGGACAAGAAATGCTCAATGAATGCAAAACTATAGGCAAGTATCAGTATTTGGTAAAACGCACTATGCCGGACGGTGTCTGCGCGTGAGATCGGTGGATTTATTCTTTGCCATTTTAATTATAATTTCTTGTATTTTTACCGCCTTTGTATAATTTTTAATATTTTACATGTAATTTGAATTAACGTATTATTTGTGTTGTCTTCGTGAATTTCAGAGGGTGCTAACAATTGCGAAATAGGCTTCAATTTCAACAAATGCATGTACCAAGCAAATCCCGTGGTATGTATAAAGGCGCACAATGAATATTTTAGTATAGAAATACAAAATATTAGATAATATATAATTTCAATAATTGTTAACGCAAGGCGCTATCTCATTGTGTTTTTTTCCAGGCCTACTTCGTTATCTAAATAATATGTATTTGGAAGTATGATAAGAACCCAGAGCATCATCTGTAAATTGTAACATAATAAAATAAAATTATCTAAATATTATCAATTTTTTTAAAATATTTAAATATTTTACTTTTATTTTTCGTTCTTTAATTTATATAAATAGGGTAAAATACGTATTCAGAGTAGGAATGAAATAAATCAAGTTTTAAAGTAAAAACATTTAATAATATCTTTGTACATGATTTGATATAATAGTAATTTTCGTATGTATCCATTGCGTTTAATATTGTGTTATATCACACAATTTAACGATTTACATATCTGATAATGCAGTGCAAGTTCGACTTGGTGCATTATGCATTCTAATATTTATCTTAAAATATTATGTCGAAAGTTTTTTAATTCTTTAAGTGTAATGATGGATATATACATCATTTAAAAACTGACATGATAATCGCAGTCTATGCGTCATTCCAGAAAAAGTGGTTTCCATCTGTAAGATTTTCACAAAACAGAGCATTCAAGATTTTTTAAAACTAAATTCAAATTTCTCATCAACATTTTCAAATTCAATATGGGATAATCTAGCTGCAGACGCAAATTTGACAAATATTCCATTCTCATCAAACGCCTAAATTTCATCTGACAAAAATTTTGAAATGTATTAGAATTATGTGTTACACGTTGTATCGATTCATTATATCTTTTATATATTTTTTATAAAACAATAAAAGTATAATAAATAACTTGAAATAATAGTAAACGCGGTTTACGTCTTTCGCGGCTTCGTCTTCCGCTTGTTGATATTCATTATTTGTTCGACTATGATATCGTCCGCTCTAGGATCGATGGGAATGGCTTGAACCGGTGTCCTAGAACTCAGTGTGGGCTTAGAGCGTCTCTCGAGCAGCGCGTTCAGCAAGGTCCAAAGTTTCTCGCGATTGACGAACGCTAGCGCGACTAATATGATAAATGGCAATGCGACCACTGACGTCTGATTCATATCACTCTGATCGACTTTTCGCTCCGCATTAAACATCAGCTTGACGTACTTGAACGACGAGTTGGCCTCGAAGTAAACCGGAACGGTTCGGTACTTATGCACGGCTTGGGAAAGCGAAGACTCCAGTTGCACGAAGTATTTCCTGCCGTCGGCTTGCAACGGCGGGAAATGCACCAAGAAACCGGCGTTGTAGTGCCCGGAATTTTTGCTAGCGGATTGCTGCGCATCCAGTTTCGAGATGTGCACCGGCGAGTCGGGAGCATCCTCGCGGCACAGCTTTATCTTGATGGTGCGGTAATGTTCCGGTTGACTGGACGTGATGTGCACCGAGACGTCTGTACGCGAAATCGGATGAAAGGCGATCAACCGCAGGCCGTGAATGTCCTCGATTGGTTGCACCAATTGAGAACTTGGACTCGTGCGTTGTATATGAGCATTGCTTTCCACATCCGGCTTCAGGCGGAAGGCGTAGGTGCACTGTAAAATTAACAAATCGTTACGCAACGCGTAAACTAATAACTAAAAATGTTTTGTACGTTACATAAGCAGTATAAATTATTCACCGTGGGCTGGAGACCGCGGATTCTAAAGTTGCCATTTTCCTCGGTCGTAGCTTCTTCTTGAAGATTCGAGCAATTTGTTTGACCCTGAACCTCGACCAGTAAGCCCACTTCCGGTTCTCCGTTCAAAGACGTTACAGAACCGTAAGCGCTATAGGCAACTCTGTTACCAAACAGATTCACTTTGACAGTCGCCCCCTCCATGACGTTGATCATCTTCGAAGATGGGTCGAAACGGTATTCTTTCATCATGGGCCGAAGATAATACTCGCCCGGAGACAATGAATTGAATACGAATTTTCCATCCTCGTTAGTTATACTGTTCTTGCGATAACTTTGACCGCCGGACAAGGAAAGTAGCACACCCTGCGAAATAAATACGGTGTTAATTCTATATTTTCGACCCGTTGATATTTTAGAAATCATCGAAAATACCTGCAGCGAGGAGCTGTCAGCGATATCGGAAACTTGCACGATAATTTCAGCTAATTTGTGCGCTAAGAATACGCCTTTAGCGTCAGGTCCAGTGATCACAAAACCCTCCTTTTCAGCTGTAACACTGATAGCAAGCGATTACTAATTTTTTCTTAATAATAATAATTATTATTATAAAATTAACATTGATGAAAATATACCTGTATGCGATTTTTCCATCCAAAGGCCCAATACTGTAAGTACCGTCTTTCTGTGTAATTAACGTGTGAATTGGAGACTCTTTATCTTTCCCAAATATTTGTATAGTCACATCTTCCAATGGTGGAGAGATTTGTCCAGCTATAATCTGAATAATATTTTTCTTAATATAACAATATAAATTATTTTTAATAAATATATATACCGATAATAGTTATCACTTTAAATAATATTAATATTGATAATTATTAAACCAATATATCGTCTACCTTTCCTAAATCACCAACAAAACTTGCAATATCATTGTGACAGTCATTTACGCCAAAGACTTTCAGAGATTGTGGGTTGAACAATAGAATATCTGACAGAGGAGTGATGGTGTACACATTATCAGTCTTTGCCTTAAACTCGAACTCGTATTTGTATCCATTGTCCATCTTTACGTGTTTTAACGGACTAATTCTATCCAATAAAAATAAATGAATAGAAATAAACGCATTCTATCTACGTTGAATTAACAGTGATATCAATATTACTCAAATATAAAAAAAAATATATAAAAAGATTTGTCAAAATCAATGCTCACGTGACGCTATCGTTTGTGTCTTCGATTTTCACTCTGAGATCGCTTTGCGCGCTTGAGCTTATAATATTGCCTTTGTGAGTGTGTTCCGTGGAATGAAGCAAGATCGGGGAAAGATTGCTCGTGTCCCAACTGTAAGAGGACTTATCGTACACATGGCAACTTTTTGGTATAAAAGTGTACGCTCCAGACTTGGGCACACAATGCCTCGTGCTGCCTTTGCTCAATGGTAGAGTTATCCGTTTCGTGTTATTGGGCTCAGAATACTCCACAGCTGTATCGTGAGACGATATGAAAGTGATGGAGAAGCCAGTTTGTTTAAACGGCGGTACTTCTGCGCGTTCCGACGTTATCGAGATTCTGTAACTGGGATTCTCCCAGCAGAACACGTCGTTATCTATCAACACTTCGTAATGGCCGGGTAACACGTCCGTGAACTTGTATTGGCCATCTGCGGAATGGAAAACAACTTCACAGACAGAGACAGTAGTATCGTATTGAATTAAAAGCACTGTTGCAATAACAAATAAGCAGGAAGCTCTTTACATTAGTTATTTGAAATAAAGCAACTATCGAGCTTACTACAAATATAAAATTTATAAGACAGGCCAGATTTATTTTGCAAAACCATATTTGTTATTGCAGTTATTACGAAAGCATGTTGAAAAAATTCAACAATGATTCGAATTTTTGTCAGCTCTCACCTTTAGCTTGTACCGTTTTTATCGTAACTCCGTCGAGTATTTTTAAGGTGACAGAGGCTTGGCTGCAATCTGTTCCTGACAAACAATTTACCGTTCCTGTTAATGTGGCCTTCAATTGTAAGAAGTTGACATTGGTAATTGGTTGAGATGTTACATCAATTGTTTGTTGCAGCGGATAGAATCTGAAAAAATATGTAATTACATCATACGTATAATTTTATAAACGTTTTCATATGACTTATTATGTTCGTTATACTCACTGTAAGCCTTTAGTTTTCTCTTCCGTGCTCACAATTACACTCAGCTGATATTTATCCGGCGCAAGATACACAGAGTACTCTCCCGTTTTCTCATCGGTGTCCAACTCCTTGTAGAACGTGGCAGCTGTATTCTGAATGGACAATTTACGGAAATGCAATGTTCCTTTCGCCGACAGGGTCACCTTTCCCGAAACTTTATACGCCGAGGGTACCAGCACCGGAAGTTTTGGTGAGCTGGGAGATATTTTCACCGTCTTCTCGCTGAATTGTACATTTGCTGAAACAAATGATGGCGATACAATAATTTCCAAAAATTCAACAAGTTATCTTATAATAAATTTCATGATATGTTGCATACCAGACTCTGCTCTGAGTGTATACTGGCCAGTTTTCATATTATCTAATACATATTTCCCATTTTTATCTGTGACTGCGATTTCTTTCTGCGACAAGAATATCTTCGCTCCCGGTAAGGGATTCCCGTTCGTAGAGCTACGAACAAGACCGTCGACCGTGAAACCGGTTACCTTAAAATCTTGAGCGAGAGTCACACTGCCATGACTAACTTTGAAAGACAATTCCGGCGGTTGAACGTCGAACTTTGTCTGGGCACCGGCGTAATGAGGTATAAGCTTATAATCGCCAGGAGACAAACTGGGAAATATAAATCTACCACTATCGTCCGAAGTTACGTGACAAAGTGGTCTTTTGGATTCAAAATCCTTAGTTACATGAGTAGTTTCACATTTTTCCGCAACACCATTCTGTAAAATAAAATTGTGTTCCATATAATTTATATTGATAAAATTTACTTTGGAATTTATGCCTAAAAAATTATATAAATAAATCAATTAATAACTATTAAAATGCTGCTGATAAAAAGAATAAAACAAATCTTACGCCGAAAAGAATAAAAGATACTCCAATCACTGGTTCATTTTCACTAGTGACTTTGCCATTGACATCGTATCCTGATACTATCAAACTGTTTTCTGCCAGTTCTGTATTTCCTTCTTGTACAGTTACTTCAACTTTATTATTTTTTATTATCCACCTGTTAAGAAATATAATGCAATTTTAGATATCTTGTGCCTTAAAATCAACTGTATAATTGACCATTAGATTACATACTTGGCATGAGATGCAACAAGAATGTACTTTCCAGGTTGAATGGGAGTAAAATAAAATATGCCATCTTCTGTTGTTACCGTTGATCTAACAGGGACTTGTTTATTGCTATCTGTATATAAAGAAATAGTAACTCCCTTAGGGCCAGAGTTAGTACCCAAACTAATAACCTGAAATATGGAATAATTTACATATAATTAGATACACAAAAATAAGTTTTATTATTAACTGTATACATAAATTTTTCATATTCAAGCTATAACAAATTATTTTACTACTGTTAGAAAATTAACACATCAGCTTTTTAAATATATTCTCATATACTTATGTAACAAAAAGGAATTTACTACTCACGTGTCCTGTGATACCAAATCCTTTAAATGTGAAGTTAATATCTTTTCCCTGACTGCAATCATCCGTAACACCATCCACATTTAATCCTACCTCTGTAGGTTCAAAACTCCAACCTCTGGGAGGTTCTACCTAATGTTAAAACTCAGACAATTTTTATAAAATCTTTTACAGTATTTAACAACTAAATAGCTATTGTAAAATTTTTCCTATAAATTTTAAATGACATTAATTAACTAAAAAAATACAACTCTGCCTTATATCCTTATTTGTCCCTTCTTATTTGAGATTGTGAAACAAATTTCTAATAATATAAAAATAAAAGTTTAGTTTAGAAAATAAAATAATTGTATTATGCATTAAGACTATAGTATATTACTAATAATATAACAAATAAATTGTATGTGTCTCAATGCGAGAACCATAGATGATCATGCATCTTTTACCTTTAATATGTATTCACCCTTATCATATAGAGGTAGAAAATAATAGCCGGTGTTCGGCGCACACTCGGTCTGATCTTTTAAACTACCAGTCTTCGTATACCTGACGAAAATTTATCTCATAAATTAACAATTCAATTAGTACATTAGCTGAAAGTGCTACTTGGTAACCTCCAAAAAAAAACATGCTTACAGTTTTACGTGCACTTTTGTGAAGTCTATATCTGCGTGACTCTTTAGGAAACCACCGCATCCTAAAATATCCTGAGCGATGGAACTCGTCCATAATGCGGTTAAATAAATGAGAAAAATGAAACTTTGTTTAAGCAGTATCATATCGGCTGCTACCTGCTGTCACATTGAACCAAAAGGCATAAAAAGACAGCTAGAATGGAAACGCGGCCTCGCGTAAACCGTAATGGAAGGAATGACGCACACAATTGAGGACCAAAGATATTGTTTTTTTCTGTCTCGTTCCTATCAAACTGGCAACGAAAGCAACATTGCACGTTTCTTCGATTTATGCATATCCGAAGGTGTAAATTCGAATTTTGATGAAATATAATTTAATTATTGCTTTGTTTCTGTGATTAATTTCTATAATTTAATTAATATTACAAAATAATAATAATATTATAATATAATATTAATTATAAAAGTTACACATAAATTCAATGAATAGAATAATCGAATTTACATGAAAGTTTTCACTTTTCACGTTTTCGCTCCTAGAGAAAAATTACATGATCGATGCCCAAAGCTGTATGTAGTTCTCGGTTGTTTGCACGGTTTGTGCGGAGCCGTGTTTCCATTCTGGCATCAGTGAATTTAACGCGCGTTCGCTTAGCTTAATTCATCTCAGTTACATCAGGTTGAATTTGGACGAATTGCCTGCGTGTTTGGATATTTATGCTAAACATTTTGGAGTTTAAATATGTTCATGCATGTAAAACACATGCGAAAAACAATGTGCATTTAAAAGTTCAAAATTGTAATACCTAGAAATTCTGATTACGTAACTGTTCTTGCGAATCCAGAGAGTTATCGGTTTGTTTACCTTCAGATTCATCAAAACTGGATTACTCTGTGTATCGTGACTTGATGCAAATTTATCAGTTAAGATTCTAGATAGAGTATTCCTGTGCGTAAGTAAGAAAACTAATATGATACAAATGATTTGTTTCATATATATATAATTAAGTAATTTTTTGTATAAAAGATTTCAGAAACACCGCAGGATTATCAAAATGGTAAAAATAGCGTTGCAAATTACATGCAGACTGGACAACATCGAGGAATTGAAGCCATCAGGACATGAATTTAGATGGTGTTTGAAATTCACTTGTGGCAACTGTGGCGAGACATCAGATAAGTGGAACTACGTTTCCTTGGACGAGTCTATTCCAGTGCAACGAGGCAATGGTGTCAATCATTTTGTGAGCAAGTGCAAGCTCTGCTCCCGGGAAAACTCCATGACGATAATAGAGGATTCCATTCAATCTTTTATTGCTGATGATCAGGGAAAATTCAAAACAATTGTTAAATTTGATTGTCGAGGAATAGAACCTTCAGACTTCTCCGCAAGAGAAGGATGGATCGCTAAAGCTGCAGAGGGAGGCAAAGAGTTTGCAGAGGTAGATTTGAGTGAAGGTGAATGGGAGGACTACTGTGACAAGATTATGGAGCCTGTTGGAATATATGAGATCAAGCATAAATTTGAGAAAATCAAGTAAATCATGCTTTGATAACATTAAACATATATTTGGTTTATCTAAACTTTTTCATAATTATTTTTTATCAATGAGATAAATGCATCTCTTATGTGTAAATATGTAAAAATATATAAAAATATATTTATAAATTATATACAATTTTCATGCTATTTTATATAATTTTTGTTTGTTTAAATCATTAATATTATAATTGTATCATTGCATTGTGTTAATCTTGAGGTCGTGCGAACTATGTCTGCAAGAGTTTCTATCAATAGACCCACATGTTTTCCATCTGTAATTAAAGAATTACTGATTACTGTTTAGAAAAATTATTTTTGGAAAATCACATTTAGTTAATCGTATAATAAATTATAATAATTCTTCGTAATTTGAACTTGTGGAAAATTTTGTTCCGTTCCTCTCTATGCATGAGAATAAGTATATCACTAAATATGCACACTTGTAGATAGCAATTACTCAATGTGTTTCTGTAGACAAGCTTACACAATGTGATAGAAAAATTACTGCTTTTAATAAAAATATCCTCTTAACTTGGTGTATTTTTTTATGCATAGTAAAAAATGTTATGCTCTTAAGAAAAGTATCTTCCATTCCTGTCTTGTCAAGGTGAAGAATGAAGGAAAACCGATCTAACGACATAATATAATTTATTCATAATCATATAAAAAAACCATTTTATTTCATAAATGGCTTAGTACACAAGAAATGTTGTATGCAACAATAATTCCGCTTTTCTTCCAAACACGTTCGGAGTTGCCGATGTATACCCTGCGTAAATAATCAAGTGACTAGTGACGTTTTTGCGGCAAGGGCAACGTTTGAATTCGTGCGCTTGCCAATTCACAAATCGATCTCGACAACTTGTCTTTTCAACCAAACTGCATTCTTGGAATGTCAATGCGATCGCATAAAAATCATCGAACTTATGACAATGACGTATTAATTCGCCTTACGATTATAAAACTAAAGTGTTTTTTTTTTTTTTCGGTTAAAAATTATGTTATATACAGTTTTTTTCGCGTATAAAACTCTTGAACAACTTCTCATAGCGTACCGCGTAAGATTTTCGATTGTGATCGAAATAGCTCTCACAGTCCGTCTCCACAATAAGCTATAAATAAAAATCACGATCTAATGGAAACCACGAAGACCATAATAAATAAATTAGAAACGCGAAGAAATTGAGAGAAAATAATGTGACTTCGTTTATTTGACGATTGCCTAATCTACTGCCGCTATATTTATCTAATGCTTTCATTTACTATACTTCCTAATATCTAACACAAATAAATATATCGCGTATTACAATCCGCCGTTTTTGGGGAACCTTTAACGTACAAATCACATGTAAGTAACCGCTAAAAAATTTTTAATCTAACAATCGATAACGCTATCAGTCTATTCTCACAAAAATATCACTATGACCGAAAGTATCGTATCAACGTATGTAACCAGAGTCCAAAAGAACCGAATAGATTCAAGTTCGACAAATAAATAACACAAACTTTAAAAACAAATATACGCTTGAAACAAAAATCAACTGTGCGTGTTTGAATCGCTTACAAGTACAACTTAAACGAGTACGATATACGTGGACATGCAAATTTCTTGCCAACATTGGAATGAAATGCTTGACTCTGGCTCACATGGAAGATTTGTAATTCGCTTGACTTAACTCGGACAGTTATCCTACTAGCAAATTAAGGCTCTAAAAACGTTTTAACTGTGATCTAATATTATAAATATGCATCGCTGTGCTTTTTTTGATCGGTTAAACGGTTCTAATCTACTATCTAGCTAAGCTATCGTCTTTGGTATACTAATCTGGGGGGGGGGGGGATGCTTATTTTAACCAGAGACAGAGGTGACAATCATTCACGAGGGAAGATTCGCTTCCGAATCCGAATGGAGACGAGTATCGCGTAGAAATAGGAACATTACGAGTAATATGTTAACTGGTTATAGCGTCTCCATGAGAAATGATTATCAGTTTTTGTCCTCTAAAAATAGGTAATGACTACACGTGTTTCAGAATTGGACACACAATGATGGAGAAGAGCAAAGTAGTAGTTTTTTTTTTCACTGGAATATACATGGTAGAAAACTCCATTTTACGACTGCCTCTCGCATAACTACGTTCAATCCATTTCAAAGTACCGGGTGTGCATGCGCTACATACGTCATACTCTACGACAGATCAAATTGGAAAAATCGAGAGCGCCGAGAAAGAAAGCGTTGAACCTACATTTTCATCTGGAACACGATAAACTCGCCTTGGTGATCAGTATTCTCGTTGCTTTCTCATACACGACTCGTTTTCGTCTACTTGATCTATTTAACCCTTTGAGTCTCAGTTTTTATTATTGATTTTTTAATTTTTTTTTTTAAGAAATACTTATAAAAATTAGTCACATCCGTTATAGAGATGTATGTTTTGCTTAAGGAGCTTACGTGTAAGGGGTTTATTTATCTCGGTGAGACTCGAACGGTTAATTAAATTCTTAATGTCGTTACGTTAGCCCAGCATTATCCTTCCTCGACGCCTCGATCAGGGACTGGGCCATATTCATTGGGCACGTATCGTTTAACTTCCTAATGTCTAAATCGATTATGTACTTGTATATACGTTTCGAGTCATCTACTTGCTAGTAACGGCTAAATCCGTGATTCACTAAATCCGTTAGATGAATACACTAAAGATCTACGCTTTTTTTTTTTTTTTTTTTTGATATTATGGCATATTATTCGTCCAGGCGATTTACTTTTGACGCTTTTTCACTAAAAATTTCCTTGCTTTTTCTAAAGTATATCAAAGACAGACACCCGTGAATAGGCCCGTTAGATGTTAAGTAGTCTAAGTTTGGTCCTAGAACGTTGACGGATATTATAAGAGCCTAGTGCAGTTTCAAACTAGTGCATTCTACTTTTCCTCTCCTCGTGAAATTGCGAATTTCGTACCAAGATACTGATAATCGGTATATTACACTTTGCATTACTTAATTGAAAAATTATTAATTATTATAAATGTCGATATAATAGTAATAATATTAATTGCTAGCATGATTATTTGATAATATTGATTATCAATAATTTACCGTAGCGTTCTAGGACGAATCTAATATATTCGACGATCCGTAAGTGTTTCCTGTCTGCCATGACTGCGAAAAGACGGATTTCGGAGCGACGATAGATCGAATGATGAGAATCAAGCTAGCGAAAGCTAATCTAGCGGCAACCGAAGTCTACCTATTCGCGCAAAGTTGCAAACAAAATGGTGAAAAAAATAAAATTTGTGAGAAATTTCAATTATTGTATGAAACGAACAACAAAGTGGAACTATGTCCAGCGAGGATACGTAACACTCGATTTTGATACTCTCTCTCTCTCTCTCTCTCTCTCTCTCTCTCTCTCTCTCTCTCTCTCTCTCTCTCTCTCTCTCTCATACACATACATCACATAGATACATCACGGACAGAAAAATAGATTTAACGTGTGCATCAGCATTTAGCTGACTCCGGTATAGCCGAGCTCGAGAAGGACCGCATCAATATAATTCGGCGCGCATGGAGGAAACGCTACGCTCTTGATCAATATTCGCGATGCGCGGCGACTCGACCAATCAGGGATCCGCCAAAGACAGTACCCGTGACTTCGATACTGTCTGACGAGCGTTTCCCTCGCGACCAGCGGGGCGATGTCATAAATTCGTCAGTCATAATCGCATGGCACAGATCGGAAATGGGTCAGCTGATTGGTGAGCTTCAAGGTAGCTCATCGGTCAACAGACTCGTCGGCTCTAAACAGGTCTTCAAAGTGGCCGACTGATCTTCGAGGCTGCGTTTTAGACCCTCTATCGTCTGCATCAGCATCTGTCGCCGTAACTGAGATAGCTGATGCTGGAAGAATTGCGAATCTTGAGTGTTATTCGCATTCGCCTCGGCCGCCAATCGCTCCTGCCGCAGTTGCGCTACCTTCTCCTTCAGGGATCTCCTCGAATCATCTGCGTACGAAAACAATGTTTATGGACGGAAATATAGCTTGACAACGATAGGCAAATTAAACTCACATGTTGTACTAAGCTTGAAGTGCAACAACTTTAAAACTGGACAAATATAATATGAAATATAATATAAACAAAAATATTATAATAAATGCAGAGAATATCAGAAATTTATTTTCAAGCCATAGAGTTATTCATTATCGCTTTTTTGAAACAAAATAGGGAAAATAGATCAGTTTTCAGGAAATAAAAAAAGAAATAGTTTGCCTGATTTTAAAGTAGCAGGGAACACGACATTTATATTACTTATTACTTTGTTGTGGATTAAATAAATTAAAGCAGATTGAGAAATTGCAATTACGTACTATCAAATAACAGATATGCCAGGCATAGAATGATATGATTATCGAAAAACGAGGAAATTCTTCGAACATTACAAAAAGGTAGATGTAAAAGTACATACCAGTATCATCGGTCCCTGTATCGCCGTCAGAATTTCTCAGCATAACATGCTCGCCCAATGTCTTTTGTATCCGGCCGTATGTAGCGCTTCCGGCATACACTTTTCTTTTGACCGGTTCGCTTTGTGGGCAATAAGAAGAACCTTCTTTAATCGGACCCATGTCGATCGATCTACAAAAGCATCTTTCTGTTGAAGATATTCAACGACTACACATTTCTATTCCACGACACACTTTCATATCAAGTTAATATTATTTTATCAAATATCAATATCAATTCCTATTAATAGTAAATGTAAATTCGTTACCTTATTGCGCTAATTTTATCAGATCACTTTATTGCTAACGTTTGGCTATCAGGGATTTTATATGGAATAATAATTCCATGGTGAAAAACAAAGCAGCAATGTTTTAGATAAATTGCTTAAGAAGCAATTTTTTATCTAAAGAAATCAATAATGGCAATTTTCCGTTAAAGTACATCAGTTATTCAAGATTTTATCGATTGCCAACCTGAAAGTCATCAATGGAGCCCTTCGTCTCACGTCGCATTTCTCTTCGGAATCCGATGAGCTAGATGTCACTCCTTCCTCCTTCGTCGGTTCTCTCGCGGCGCGAAACTCCTTTCTATTTCCAGCGAGAGAGTTCTGGGACGTTCCGTTCATGTGCATCTTATCTCCGAGGGAGTTGTTCACATTCATCATCTCCAGTCTCGGTCCGCCGTTGCAGTTCAAGGCGATCCGAGGCGATCTATTGCACTCCTTGGCTTCCACCAGTTCGCCGTTGCGTGCTCGATGCATCTGATGATGTATCAGAGTTCTGCTGGGCGAACTCTGCGGCGTCGTTCTACGCTGCATCGCCGGCGAATCCGGACACTTGGACAGCTCGTGTTGCCGGTAAGCAGCGGGAGGTTCCTTCGGCACGAAACTGGCCGGCGAATTTCTTTCCATGAACCGGTGAATCGGCGAGCACGGTGGCTGAGTAAATTGTCGTTTGGGGCTGGTGTGTTCCAGATCCCGGATACTGCCGCTCTGCAATTCTGGTTGGGAATTGCGGCTTTTTGACAACGCCAGCTCGATATTCAGCTCCGTATTCTTGATAAGCTCGACGCGCTTGTTTGCCAGACCATTGTGCAGCTTGCGCGACGGCGACGGCACGCACGGCGATGGGTTCTGATACTTCTGCATGCTCACCAGGATGTTCTCCGCTTCGAGGATGAGCTCGCGATACTTGCGATCGGCCTCCTTGTCCGCCTCGATTAGTGCGATTTCCGACGCAAAAGTCGCCATGTACGTGTTGCCAGCTACATGGCGTCGCACTATGTTGCCGTTTACGTAGCTTATCTTGAAGAGAGAAACAAAGTAATATAATTTAAGACCTCGATATGAGCATAACACGAGAAAAGTTAATCATACTTTAATTAAGAAACTGAATAGAGTGGCATTAATTAGATTTTGGATCCTCACCGAGTTTGATCGTCTCTTTACAATGTCATTCTCAATCGGCGCCGGTCTGATTGCCGACGGATTACCGTTCAGCCTCATCGGCGAGAGATTCTTGTTGACATCGTGCTTCCTGCGTCGCAGACACATCGGCGTGCCGCCCACACTTCTACTGCCCTGATTAAACCCAGAATTTTTCAGCAGCATTCTTTCGACTAGCACGCGGTTCAAATTCGCTGTCTCGTCGTCGCATCGATCTAAAGTGGGCTTGCGACGCTGCGATATCCTCTTCTTGCGCTTCTCGCTCTGCTTGTCGTCCATTTTTTTGTGTCGCGCGCTCTGTCTCTTCGCGCTGGCCCTCGCATTTGCGGCTCTGGCAACGTAACAAGAACAACAATACAATTTCAGCATTGTTTGGTGTGAGAAACGTAAAATATATCTATCGACAATTCGAAGGAGAAATTTTGCAAAACTCACCTTTGAGACACAATTTCGTCCTTGGTCCTACGTTTGAGGAAGGACTCGCGGAGTCGGGTGCCGCGGCGGCTGAGCTCGCTGCTGAAGGCAAAGTAAGTGCAGTGGCCGGTATTGGGAAAGTGGCCGCTGCACTCGAGACTGTCCAAGTCGAGGAACGAGCCGTTGTCGATGTAATCGAGTTCGTCGTTCTCGAATGGATCGTTTTCATCGCCACCGTCCTGGCCGGTGTCGATGTCCGACAGCGAGTCAATGTAATCCTCACAGTCGGTCGGGTCGCTGTCCGACAGAATATCCGTCTCCTTCTCGTAGACGTAGCTCTCGTCGAACTTGCCCATCATCTCATTCAGCGTGATATCGTCCTCGGACGAGCGAATGCTGCGCGTCACCGAGGATGCCGAAGAACTGCTGCTGCTGGCTCGTCGTTGCAGAGCCAAAGGAATTTTCGGTCGGAGGTCCATGCCCGATGTGATCCTCCAATTTTGATTGATCCTGCGCGAGAGACACGATAAAATTGCTAATCAAAGGCTGGTTTACATTATCACGCAAATAGAAGAGAGTAAAAAAAAAATAGAGGAACTATACAGGAAGTATTGATTTTATTTAATATTTTATCTTTTATTTTTACTCGTTTTATTTTAAAATTATTTAATTTGCTTGCTTTATTTATGAATGTGCGAGTTTATAAAACTTTTTACCAATGAATAAAGTTTGGAAGCGGTTTTAATAAACTGCAATTTTGCTTTATTTATACACGCATAAAACAATTTTATTTCAACGTATTTGATATACTAAACTAATTAAATAAATCGTAACCGAATCACTGACTATCGTCTGCCGATTTTTCAAGCAGAGAAAAAAATTTTGCAGACTAGTAATTTACGATCGCGTGATAGTTTCTACAAAGTGTATAATTATATTCTAAGCGAGCGTAAATTATAAATGCACTATCAACATATAAAATATGTATGCGCAATTTGCAAACCAATGATAATCATATTGTGAAAGGAATTACGTCGATCGACAATTAGCGATCCGCGTGGGGGGTTAATTGCGAATTAATAATTAACTTAGGCGTTCACGTGTAGGGCGAAAGCCCTTTTCTCACAATTACGAATTGATAATAAAATAGTTCCGCAAGTCTCTCCTGTCTCGTAAACTTTTTTAACTGTTGGCTTTTCCTTTAAGTGCATCGCATCTGCTTCAGTCGACTCCAGATCTAGAAGTCTGGAAAGCCGGTGGGTTTGTGAAAAGAAACACGTTTCTTGGAAGGATACGTCTTCCATCGGCCGGTAACTTACGCAATTAAAAGTTTTTCTTATGAAAAATTGAATTGGCTCCGAGGCTTGCTGCAGAAATACGATAGATTTTTATCCTCGCAATTTCTTATATCTTATTTTTATAAATTTTTCTCTAGTATTATTTATCTAATTTTAATTCTTACTCTCTTTTTAGCCAGATAATCCTGTCATCAATATCTAATTAATCATTATAATAATATTACTTTTCAATTTAATCGATATCTAATTTCACAGTTAAATTCTTTCTTCCGAAATCTTACACTATTTGCAAATCAAAATTTATACAATAAGATCATCATCACTTACGGGCTTCGACCTGCGCTGAGGCTCTCCTGACGATGCTCCCGCCTGCTTTGAAGCTCCCTGCCATTCAGGTTGACGTCACTGGCGCTACCGGACGACTCCGTGAGTTTTAAGCCCGAGCTGCTGCTGCTCTCGTCCAGGGTGAGTCGTGACTTGAGGCCGTTTGTGCTTGAACCGGAAGAGTTCGCCGACAACCACGGATTCGTCCGAATGCGGGAACGCTCGCGCGGCGATTGTACCGGAGGTGAGACCAACGGTGGCGGTATCGAAGACGGTACGGGCAGACTGTTCCTCGAATCGGCGGAATAAGACTCGGTCCTGCGGTGAGAACTCTCTTGTTGCCGCTGCTGCTGCTGCTGCTGCTGCTGCTGCTGCCTCTGACCATGATTCGTTGGTGTTTCTTCGCTCTGCCGATTTAACGCGGATAGAAATGAAAAAACCGTTGGGATGAAGGAAACGACAACTTTATAGTTTATTAAGCGATTACGATTTTTGCCGATTAGCGGTTAATTAAATCTTCCGTTGATACATACTTATGCAATAGTGCTATAACGTAAAAAAAGACAGAAGATCGATTGAATAAAATCGATTAAATAAAAATAATTAGGTCGGTGAGATCAATTAATTGTCACTTTTTTTTAAATAACGTATATTTTTGTGAAGATCGTGATTTATCGGATAAAACTAACAATTCGCGTAGAAGGAATACGCGTATGACACTTATAGTGCTATTATTGGAATTAGAAAATTACATTTAATTAGCGTCTCGCTGCGTGTCAAGCAAATCTGTAGAAAATATTAAGACAAATTTTGTTTCCAGCAAAATTTGCAAATTAATTTTTCTATATAAAAGAATATGAAAGAAAATAAAATATGTCTCACGCGTGAATTCATTCGATCAAGCTTCTTCAAAATCGCGCTTTTGTATTCGTCGCTCCGGTTTTTCGCCTTTATCGTCAATCTAAATCGCAAGCTCGATCGTTTCTCCCCATTGTGCTGAAACGAGGGTACCCTGACACGGTGTGTGCAGCGCGCAATCGATCACGACCCAGAAGAGGAAGGATTCATTTTTCACTCCTACCGCCCATTAACGCCTGATATCCTGGCGCACGTCTCGCGACAATGCATCCCTCTTTCGAGTCGCGAGACTCGGCGGAGAAGTGAATCTCGAGGAAAGGTGCAGCGGAATAACCTTTCCAGAATTTTTCACTTCCGCGGACACGTTTCTTTTTTTAAGAAGAATACAACAATGTGGCTAATAAATGTTTTTCCTTGACAAATAGCAGTACGTGCACCGTAAAGAGAATGGATCATCGCTTCTCGGGTATGCTCGCGCTTGAGATCCACCGAGAGGAAACTCATAAACTACGTCTCTCTCTCTCTTGTACCCGTAATATATACTGTGACGATAAACGCGTCACTCCAGAACGTATACTTCCTGCTTGGTAAAAGAGGCCGGATGTCATTGAACTCGTGGCCTCAAAGGCTCAATGGCGAACGAACGCACCCCTCTAAGACTTTGCGCGCGCGGGAGGGTGTCTGAGCGAAACCACGGTAATCTCGTACCGTGTATTCGAGGAGCATTTACTTTCGGCCTATAAACTATTTGAGGGAGATAGGGACTGAAAGGAACGAGACGCGTTTGACGAAGAAGCCTCTTGTGAATACATTATATCGAGGCATGTTGAAACTCCGCGAGAGCCCGCGGCTCCTAGCGGCTTCCTCCGTTTAAACATTGGAATTAGAATTTTGTTTAGAAAAGGCCGCGCGTAAAAGCAATTATCAATTTTTAAGGATTTTTTAATTATATTAGTATCGGAAATATTTCGATCGAATTTAAACTTGATATGTTTGAGGCAATTGACAAGAAATTGTGTTAAAAATTTTACAAATTTCCACAAAATATGACTATAAGCAATTCTAATTAATAAATGATTCATAAAAGTGTCTTTTCTTCAGTAAAAATATATATATATTTTTTTAATTATTCCCATTTTAAAATGACATATTTGGAGTAAGAGAAAAGTGCTGCAGTTGACTTTATTTCATTCAAATGTATTCGCTAATGCTTTGTTGTGGAACAAAGCCGCATTTTGATGTTTATTGCCGCAAAATTTTCTCATCGCGCTTGAATTCTAATTTACGGACAATGTACTCTTACCTTGTGCGGCGTACTCGTTCGTATTTCCTGCTGAGTATTATCCCTGGTCATGTTCGTCGTGCTCGCGGATGACTGCCTCCTGTCCCCGGCTGTTCCATTTCCCGACGCGGCGCTACCGGCCGGAAGCAGACTCGCGGCGTCGCCCGGCGGCCTCTTCGCCCTGGTCTTATTGTTATTGTTGGTGGTGGTAGTAGCGCCGCTACTGCTCTGGAAGTAGTGGGTGCCGGTCCTGATGTTGATATAGTACTCGGGCGGGAAACTGGTGCCGGGCGAGGTGCCGTCGGTCGAGTAGCCGGTCGAGTACGCGCTCTCCGGCGAGGAAAGGCTCACGCTTCCGGCGGTGCCGCCGGAAGTGCCGGATGAAGTAGTCACTGACGCGCCGTAGCCGCCCCCGTGCAATCGGATACCGTCCACGTTCTTCGTCGGCGAATCCACCGGATGTACCTGGAAAAAAGATTCCTCCGGATGTGCAATCACGATTTCGATTACCGTGAAATTTATTCACAATATCGATTCCTATTTAAGTCAATATAAATAATGTGAAATACTTCATTAAAACACTAATCATTTACAAAAATTTTGTTTTGAAGAGGTATATTACGAATATTAATTAAAGAGATTCTGTCATTTTTTGCAGTCTCGGATCTATCATTTTTTTTTCTCATACTTTTTTATCAATTTTAGATATTTTATGCAAAAAGTTGGAAAAGTATCAAATGTGTTTAACAGCTTGCAGGAAAAATCTATGAAATGTGTGCTTAAAAATTCAATTTTCTCTATACTAATGCACACAATTCGTTAAAGCAGTCGTTCGATGATTGCATAAAGTCCGAAGATACTGCGGCAATCTGCGACGGCTGGCGCGAGAGAACGAGGGCGAGTTCGTCCACCGGTAAGTGTCGGAAAAAGAATACTAAACCCTTTTTCTGCCCGTCTTAACGATAAGCGTCGACGTGCCCTGGCCGGTCTTACTGGAAAGCGCCGACGTAAGGGTCTGTTGGCGGAGAAACAGACAAGCGTAACGAGCAAACGCTGGCAACCAGTAGGAAAATAGGGGAAGCACTTCACAAACTAGTTTGCCGATAATGACGATGAATCCAACGAGCGTGCACTTTTCAAGATGCTTGAAGAGCTGTGCCGCATCGAGAGATCGCGAGTGTAGCAATTAATCGATGTAAAATGTTACACACAAATTTATAAAAACGACTGTTGAAACGATATAAAAATTTTGGGAAATTGCATTGGAAAATTACCTTTCATCGATTTGTTTCGTTAAATGTTATAAGCATTGTATAAATTGATGCGGATTGCGGTAAGATTTCTAGACGCGTCTATCGGAGTAAGAAACTTTAAAAAATTTCCGTCGGGCGATATAAACGCGCGCGCGCGTCGCGAAGATAACGTATTGTAAAAGTAGGTTTTATACAAAATTACTTTGCTCAGAAAATTTCAACTTGTAAAATAGCACAAAACGAATAATGCAACGCCGGAGATTCGCGATATCTTAGAATCGTTTCGCAAAGCGACCGAGAAGATCGCGGGATATTTATTCACCTGGTGTAAAGCGGGCGATCTGTTGGCGCTGTGGCTCCTGGGGGAGTTGCAGTTCGAGTCGAATCCCTTGTCGCCCTTCTTCCGATCCTTTTTCTTTTTCGATCGCACGATGTGTGCCTCCATCCACGTGCGCAATTTCGTCCCAAACATGTTGCACACGAATGTCGGTTAACGGAGCGGCGCCTCGTCGAAAATGCCCAAGTGGATAGAGGAACCCTTCCCGTGATTATTGCTCTCGGTATCGGCTGCGATCGCGTTTATTTGCGCGCACGTCTGCTTGGATGCTCCATTTCACAGTGAAACGGGATTTCTGCAACAAGAGTGATTTACTTACAAACAATCGTTCACAATCTCACTTTGAACAAAAAAAAAAAAAACTGTGTACACCGAAATTGTCATTTATTATCACAAATGTCACACAGCTCAATAATACAAATTATCTTATAAATCCAATTCCGGTTGAAATGCGAACCGCGCGCGGTATAATTGCGCTCGGCATGGTCGTCGATTCAATTTAATCATTACGCGACAGACGCTCGCAATTGCCCGCTCGGTGTCGGGTTCTCCGGCTATCCCGGATTATCTCGTAGATCACTGCGGCGTTGCGCGTCGCACGAGACGATTATTATAATCTCGCGTTATACCGACTATTTACACACGGGACTGCGCCGTCGAGTCACTTTTACGTTCCTTCGCCGTCGGAATCATCAATAACAGCCTCCCGCAGGTACGTACGAGCTTGCGCCTCGCATTAACATACTAAGTGGCCGTCGTCGCTTCCACGCCATTTTTCCGGGCTCTAATGTGAACGAGCAACGTGATAAGCCACCGCCTCGTTTCCCACGAAACGATAAATCTGTAACGGAAGATACAAACATACATCCATGTAAATCCTGCCGTATCGCAGAGCGCAAATTTATGCGATCGCCACTGGAAAAAGCGATCGATCTCATTTTAATGCCGACTTATTAAGCTGTGTGTAGGATATGCGGAATTTATCGCAACGTTCTTTCAACATTCTACGACGTATTTAGAATAAGCAAAAATTTGTGACGATGTATATTTGTCTTTCAAACAATATCGAGAATTCAATTTTTCAGCCCATTGAGAAATCGTTGTGGAAGTGCGAGTGAAATAAATTTTCTTCGTTTCGTTACATCTTAATGTGAAACATCGAACTTCTCGACCATTCTCATTACGTCCAGGGAGATAATCAGCGAGCTAAATTTAATTAGGAAATGGCTATCGAGTCCGCGCAATTTAACGGACTGGATAATTAATGTCTCACGTGTTCGAGAAGACTAGGTTGGTTTTAACCCTTTCCCAATTTCATTAAAGTTACCGGGATATCTATTACGCTTTTAGGAAACATAAAATTTTAAATAACTATAATTATACTACATATAGATGTTAATTACATATTAAAGCATTAACCATTGAAAAAAAATTGAGCGATGTGACGTAAGAAAAATCCAATGAAAATTATTCTTGTTTTCGGATTTAACTTTTAGAAATAAGATTAAATATTACTGTCCAAATATTTTGTACAGCTAAATTATTACTTTTAAATTTCTGTGCTTTATAAAATATACACGTGACTTTTACAATTTTCTAGATTTATAATATTCGTTGCACAAATTGCCGCCCTTGTTTATCCTCGGTTTACGTCTTCGACGCTTCAACGAGACCAGCATGTAAATTTGCATAAACGTGGCCTAAGACTGTAGTTTCAGGCACGATTTCGGAAACTCGTGGCAGAACGATCACTTTATGGAAATAAGCGGATAGGCGCTGTCGTCAACTTTTAAGAGGCACCGTTGAAAAGGTATTAGGAGCGCCGGCCGAGTTTTAATCAAGGCTTCGTCGCTCCGAAAGTTTTTGGCAGAGACGGGGGCCATAGTCGAAAATGATTAAACGCATTTTTGCACAGAGACCGCAAACTTTGAATTGCCGTGCGCGTCGGAAGTCTCTCGAACGTAATAATCTTATTATATACGCATTATATACAGAGAATTAGCAGCGTTAATTAAACTTCGTGCGGCTGGCAGATTTTGTGAGGCATTAAATGCGGGTACGTGGCCGTACAGTCGCAAACCTCTGCGCTTTCGCCCTCTGGTTCAAAATGACTTACAATAATTTATAAGTCTTTTCCTTCCGCTTACATTTCCATGCTTCTACACAGTCCCTCACTGAGATGTTATTAATATTTTAGCACCGTTTTTAAGCGCTACCGATTCTTTTTCATCTCTGCCCTGCCTTCCTTTTCATTCGCGTTATTATTTTTCTCGTCAATTCTAGCACTTTTACGATTTATTTTTATATTTTGCTACAAAATTCGCGTTATTCTTACATTTAATTACCTATTTTAATCATCTACGAAAGGAACGTGATTATTTATAATTTTTTTGCCATTTTTAACCGTTCTATTTTTGAAATCCATTACCACATTTTCCATTTCTGTAAAAATTTATAAATCGACTTTGTTATTCTTTACACATTTTTCGTTCACATCCATCATCCATGGGAGAGATGTGATTTCTTCCTCGAGAAAGCGTTTCACGTACGCTTTCCCTATATACAAGTTGCACGCTATGTAACAGGCCATATGCAAGCTTCGCAATGCATATTTACTCGCGGAGCCAGGCTCCTCGATCTAGACGGGGGCTTATCAATCTTCAAGCTGCAGAGAGCTTTCCGCGAAATAAATATTTCGTCGGCTGCGTCCGCGTCATCGCAGTCGATTGAATCATCCTGCGTTTCTTCTGCTTTCTCTTGGCTCGACTGACACTACGTGAGCGGAAATCGGAAGGCAATGACGATGCCCTCTCGAACTGAACGCGGCGAATTTTTTGGCGAGGGTGTATCCGACCACGTCGTGACCGGAGAACGAATTCGTGACGAGGAAAAAGCGAGATTCGCTGGGAAAACCGCGCAATTAAAGTCTGAGCACGTGGATTAAATGAAGGATAGATGTTCCGTAAGATGAAAATTTCGCTCAAGTTTTTGGAGACTTTAAGAAAAGTCCATTCTAGCAGAATAGAGCAAAGAAAAATTAAATGCTAACTTTTATTTAAAAAGATATTAGTTATTTTTGATTTAAAAAGTTGTTGATCTCTCAAAACTTTAAAATTTTTTCGACTGTGCATGCTTTTAGTCGCGAAAACTCTTTTGATTTAGATTTTAGATAGAGAATTCTAGAATTTTTCTTATTTCTTTCAAATTTTGAGAAAGTGGAAGTAACTTCATATAGATCACTCTCTTCTATTTACTGCAAATCGTCGCGGGAATCAGCTCGAATCTTTTAATTAGATCTAGTATCGTGACGCTCGTTAAGAGTCACTTCCTTGTGTCAGTCGCCATAATTCGATTGCGTATGCTAACGCGCAAGTTATATAATGCGGTTAAGTTCGTCGTCGTCGTCGTCGTCGTCGTCGAGCCCCGGGATTTCATTTCCATAATGTTTCGGCAGAATTTAAGGACACCCAGAAGGACAAGCAACCCTCGGATCTTCGTTAGACTAGGACCGCATCCCCTTATTGCTCTCTGCGTTTCCCTCTCTCTCCGCTTGCACCGTCATATCGGCTTTGCGTGAACAAAGCAGCCCGCTTTGAACCACCTGCATGTATTCATGAAGTTTGCACGGTTCGATAATTACGAAGTGAATCAAGCCCCTTTCTCTGTCTCTCTCCCTATCTCTCTCTCTCTCTCTCTCTCTCTCTCTCTCTCTCTCTCTTGATATCGATATCAAACGCTACGTTCGATCGACACACTATCTAATTATCTCTTTGAAGCGACTTTTTGGAGATGCATGATGAGCACGATTTTTATCAGCCTCGGATAAAATCGGCGATGTTCATATATTATGGAATACATACGTGAAGGTAAAAAAATTCTACCTTTCACGCAAATTAAATCCCTGTAGAATTATGGATTCAATGGTGCAGTTAATATACAGTTTTATACCTTCTCACTTAACATCAATAACAATTTTTCATTATTATAGTATAACAGCTTTTACATATTTTATTATTCTATTGTATGTATATTTCTCATTATTGTGCTGTAATTATAATTGCCTTCTTCTCCGCACAGTAGAACATTGATTAAAAAAACTTTTTGTTTTATTTTATCTTTACAGTCAAATATTATACATGCATATATTTAATCCGACTTTCATGCGTCATTGCTGACATCCGGTGTCAATCGTCGATATGACTGAAACTAATTTGACAGACACTCTATTTGAAAGACGAAAGCGCTCCGGTGGCTGAGAGGGTAAAACTTAATATACGACACGTCGGCACACACTAGCGGAGACGTCAAGTCGAGGAGTTTTCCGGGTTAACGAGGGTTCCTTTGGCCGGGGGACACGCGGCAGTATCGTCGTATCGATGAATAGTCAGAGACAAGAGCTCGTTAGTCTCGTTAGAGTTATGGTGGTCGCAAACAGGCGCGTCTCTCTCGGCCGGAGGAGAGGAAAGAAGGAGGTTCAAGTGAGTACACCGCGTTAACCCCTGTAATTTATCGTGGCCGAGGCCGGGTGTAATAACGATGATATCGGGGTAACTTCTGGCTTGTGATTAAAGCGAGGCTTATCGCACGACCCGGCGCGTTGCTCCTCGTAGAATTTTCCACCTTTCCGAAAATTCGTCTAGTCAAGTGCGAAGCACGTGTGAGACTCGGTGTGGCTCACTACGTAAAATATAACCCGCTTGTCTCCGATTTGTATTTGAAATATAATATTTGATTCGGTCCTTGAATATTAGAAAAAAAAATACAAAATCATATGTTTGGTGCTGTTATTTTAAGGTGTGACCGTCTTGACGAAGAGAGTTTATTGCACTATATATCTTGATGTCGAAGCACTTGCTTCAACACCAAGAAATAATTTAGGAGTGTCTGCTGAGGACGTCTCGAAATGAGCTTGGGACGTAGTCGCGCTACACTCTCGTCGTGTAAATCGAAATGCCGGGAATGCACGGAATATTAAGGAAAGTTACAGTGTAACATATCGGCCATTAATCATAGCGCTCTGTTGCGAGGGTAGTCGCTGGCATTTCTCCCCGCTGAAATGGAAATTACCCTAATGCGTGTACGAATAGCATTCTCAGTATACTCGAGTGAATTTTCAGAGTACATGCGCAAAATACAGTAATTTCCTTTTAGCAAAACTGTCCGAGAAAATTTCATACAAGACATTCGAAAATATTGTCCGTGTTCTGTCGCTAAAAACATAATCATTTCCACCAGAAATAGTTATTTGCACTCTTCGAGTTTAAATCATTAAAAGCTAATAGTTAATCATTTACATTCACAAGCGCTGACAACGATGTCAATAATAAAAGCGTTAACATATGTGCACGTCATAAAATTTGTATCGACTGATTTGTAATTCTCTATGGTTCTTCGTTCGTCTGAGGTTTGTCTTTGTTAAGGCGCGTCAGTGTTTCGTCGTATCGATTAATATGCATGGGATAGATATAGGGTGTTCCCAGATTTCTCTCATCTTGATTTTAACGACGGATTCTTAATTCCATTCACCTTTGACTAAAATGTCAAGGCATCACAAGTATCTTATTAGTAAAATTAGAAAATGTTATAAAGGTACGCAACATTACAAAAATAAATCCGAAAAAATAAAGTTATGATATCAAAGAAAAAAATAAAAACACAAGTATAAAAAATATTTATGAAATTTTGTTTGAATAAATCAGGGTCGTTTATACGACAGAGATTTTATTCGTCTCTCAATTACAGTCTCTGATTTCTATCTCTCTCTACTAAAAACATGCATTATTAAAAGTGTCATGATAAAATCTTTAAAATTATGCATTTCTACGTTTATTTCTGCGCGTGCTAGCATAACGTGATTTTTCATCTGAATTGCTTCTGTAATAAAGAGGAAATGACTTAAGCGCCAGATGATTTACGGGTTGTACGCTAATCGCGTATATGCAAATGTCACCCTTATCTGGTACACACGTACAAGTCTGGTACACGTGTATGACTTGATGTACATCGGTTAGGCGGTATCACACGCAATGTAACTCGAGATTTCTTGTTGAATCTTGATCGCGTATCAACGATTTCGCGCATATTACGTAGCTATGCACGCGATCGTAACAAGCCCGTTCGAGCGTATGAAAATTTTACCTCTCTACGCGCTGATGCGAATCAATACTCTTATCACGCGAGCATTAATTTCCTCTCACCAACGTTTCATATGTATAATATAAAGTTGAACATTTGAAATCTAGTGTGTCATAAATTTTTGAAATATTCAGAAACATTAAATTAATACTTGCCAATCTAGGAAATATTTGATCTTTAAAATTTCGATCTTTTTACACATTCTATATAAGATTTTTACATTTGATTGTTAAATTTTGATATTGGCTATCGAAGCTATCATGAAATCTTTAAATAAATGTTTGAATTGTAAAATCGCACACATATCAAAATCTTGGATTTTCGAGAATTTATAATATTTGATATCGGAAACTTGGTTAGTGCAATTTCGAACTTTTAATAGTTTATATCATTAGTTACTTTTATTATGAGCCGAATGTAGCAAATCCATCATCGACTATCAATTCTGGTTGAAGAGCAATTTATAATTTTGAGAGATTATATACCGTTCGAAAAGTATCATAAGAAATGGCGATTCCAATTCGACAGTCATGTCAAACTTCCGTTTCTTCCCGCTGCGAGACCTTCCTGCTGGTGAGAAGTCAGCCGATTCTTCCTGCAAAACGCACGTGCGGCGGATTAAAGCGGACGGAAATTATGGCGGTGGCAGCGTCGCTAGGATCCCCTCCCCGGACATCCCACGAGACCCCACGTCGCCGGAAATAAAGGTGCCAAGCTACTGGCTGAAGGGAATGGTTAAATTCACTGACACTGCAATGCGGCGGGCCAAAGCGCGACCCCTACACGAATTCCACATGGACCGACGAGTGGCACCCTTCTTTCGATCAGAAGGGAAACGGAGCGGTGATAACGTTTTGCCTGCCGTGAAAGTATTTTACAATCGTTGGATTTCGAAGCGTAAGTCAAATACGTCAAACTACGAAATTGGCACATCTGGCAGTTCGACAATACGAAGATGTAAAGTGCTAAAGATCAAAGATGCTCAACAGTCAGATCGACAATTTTGACAGTCGAAAATCTAAAATTTCTGCGTACCTTAATTGAGTGTCAAATATTTAACACTCTAAGATTCCAATATTGAAAAGAATTACAGTTTAAAAATTTCGCAACTCTAAATGTCATAAAATCCGTCAAGTCTTTTCACGAAATTACACAATTGCAAAAATCTAATTAAAAACCATCGTTTATTAATAATATATTCAAGGTTCCAAGAATATCCGTGAATATTATACATCTAAAGTTCCGAAAATTCCAAAGATCCAAGGTTTATTGGAGTATTAAAGTTCTGTACATTCCAAGTTTGAGATTCGAAGTTCCAAGAACGCATAATTTTGAATAAAGCAGCAAAACTTTACAAACGCACGGAATATTCATGTAAACTCTCTTCGAATGCGACGTACTTGCACAACTCCATGCTTCGGTGCATGCATGCATAATAGTTAAGTAGTTTTCTTTCTGTTGTAAATTTGAATCGTTTGCGTAGGCAACAATAAACGCAGCACTCAGTGCGTGCACGTGCAACTCAATTGCTTATTAAATAATATAAGAGACCCGCCTATGCGATGGTCTACGAAGAATGTCTAAATTGCCCGTTTATCTTTATTATAAAAATAATGATAAAAGACGATCTATATAATAGGAGATATAATTCATTCTTTTCTGTAAACCAAAGATTCTTAAATATCATAGCTTTTGCCAGCGGGAGCTCGCCAGAAGGGTTGAAAGAGCCGAAAGTAATGGCGCTGACTGTACGTTTGTGATGTGATTTAAAGTTCCTTTCGGTCGAAACACATTCTTCCGTTCTGGTAATACGCGAGGAACCACCCTCTAGCCCAAGGGAGCTATGCTGCCGATTCGCCAGACATTCCTTATAACGAGAGGGGCCTTTTGGGAAGGGTGGATTGCCCCTGGATGCTATTTTACGACGTAACGACGATTGTGGGTGCAAACTGATCCTTGCTCCCGATTAAAGTCAAACAGAAATGAATATGTAAGAAGTATATTACTTCAAATGGAATTTATTTAAATATCTAATTATTTTATGTCATTTTTTACTATTTATTTAATAATATTTGAAGAATTTTTGCTCAATTAAATTACGACAATTTGTAAAATAAACTTTATGTCCAGTAATATTACGAGTATATCTGCAGTTATAAAAATAAATTTACACTCTAAAAGAATAATTTTATGTTTCAAATGTTCCTTTTCAAATGAATTTGTTAAAAAGTTTCAAGTTGGAAAGAATTTTCTTCCTAAAAATAAACCGCCGACACTAATCGACAATTTCCAATGTACTCGAGATACGGGGTGTCCTCATTTTTTGACACCTCATCGCATCGGGCCAATCCCCTCACTCCCGAGGGATGATTCCCCGACGATGACGACACGTCAGACTCTTGTGGGAGCGACATTGCGAAAAATTGCTCCGAAGATAGTGCGAGCGTGACTCACGCGCGACTGCGAATGCGCTTTAATTAGAAACCTCGTTTAATTTTTGTCAGCCCGAGAGCGACGAGGAGCAAAGTGGCCCCAATTTAGATTCCGCGTTGCTCCGTCATAAAATTCCCGATTAAACGGCAAACCGGCGCCGATGATAGACACGGGGGAGGCGTGATAAATTGGGAACAAATGGCCGGCGGTAATTAGCAAAATGAATTCGTCCAGCAGGACGTCGCGTATTTGTTTTAGCGGCAAAATATTGGCGCGCTGAGGGCAATATGACACTATTAGCTTCTATATACTAAACGTGATGGAGTGACGTATGTATTTATCTTGGAGAGACGACGCTTTATCCGAAACTCGTCTTGGAATACGTGTTCGGACTGTATCGTTTCCATCTGTGAAGCTTCACACCGACGTATTTTCTTTCCATTTCCGAGGAATTTGAAGTCCGAAATATTCTGAGCGGAAATGTCGCGGTCGTATAAAGCAGAAATTATATAAACTGTGAGAGAAATGTGCGAAAAATCGTCAAGTTTAACGTGGGCGCCAACGTTACTTTCGAGATTACCGATATAAATCGCTCTTTATGCAAAGGTATAACGTAGTAAGACAAACTTGCTAATTAAAAACAACATCCGGGATGTAATAAAGTATCTGTTATTGGGAAACTCCATAAGTTTGCTTCATCGAGATAGTATAAATGTCCGAGGAACCAGCGAAGACGAGAGCACTCCTTGGATTAATTGTGAATCCTTCGGCCGGGAGTCGAAGTTGCTAATGATGCTCGTTAAAAGACATTCAAGTCCGAAGGAGCGAGTTCGAAGTGAGTTCTGCGACTTCGATGGCAGCGACGAGTCCGAAAACTTCGACCAAAGTTCCATTTCGAGTTTCGTAAATTGAGTTAGCTCGCGTATTCACGAGCGAAGAGTTAACACTGGTAAGAGCAAACGGGAGCGAATTAGTTCACACGAATTTGCGAGACACGAAAGTTATGAGACCACGTTGCTGCGAACGGATTCAAAACGAAAAGGGGTGCGCCTTTTTGAACGAACATCACGACGATTGTTCATTCACTGTGTCGGGCAAAGCGCGAGATTCCCTTTTTCGACGAGCATCGCTCCGGACTTTCTTTCTTGCGAACTTTCATTCGGCGCGGCACGTCGCTTTCTCTTAACGCGAGGAGAACTAGATTGCTCGACATTTCTGTATCACCGCGAGGAAAATGAAAAAATGCTCCCACAATTTCCTCCTTTTCATTGCCTTTTAAAAAAATCAGGACTGTTTAAAAAAAAATGCAATATTAAATATATTTATTCTCATATTATATATATTCTAATTTTTACGCGTCGTTCAACGATCAACACATTAAGAAATTGGAATTAATCGATAAAATCGTAAAATCATAAAAAAAAGAATATCGCTTCGCAAAAGGATTTTTATTATGATAAAAATGTCGAGTGGATATGATTATGGGGAGAATGATAATACAGGGGGAGGAGGGACCGACCTAGATTCTCCGACAGAATTCGTTTGATGGTTTCCCAGTTTGGCGGGATGAAAAATAGCGGGGGAGAAAATGTGCGTGCGTGCGTGCGTGCGTGCGTGCGTGCGTGGGTGCGGCTTGTAACGTGACAATCTAAATCTTCCTGGATCTATAGTCGCGGATTAAACGACGGGTACGATATACGAGACACATGGGCGATGAAGTAATTATCTCTATCAGTTACGCAACCAATATACACAGCGGTCCAATAACGTTATCACAACAATAAAAAAAAAAAAAAAAAACATTCGAAAAGAGGAAACAGCTTGTAGTTTTGCGTCGTGATAAAAGTATTTTAAATGTGTGTTGTGGACATTTTGACAAATATATGATTCTGCAACCATAATATACGAATTGTTATCACAGACGTTTCAGCTAAATCGTTTTTGCTATCTATAATTTCAGTTCTGCGCTTTTGTTTTTTCCGAAAATCCGATATTACAAGTCGATACTCATTTGTCAGCTTTTAAACTACAATATTTATTTAGTGATGATACATTTGATCAAGTGATAGCTATAAATTCGATTTTCAACGATAACAATCTCCGTCGTGATTTTAAAATAAGCCACGGACAGACCACTATCTGTACGATCGCAGCGTCTCGTCTATTTTTTAACGCTCAATTTATCGCGAGCGAGCAGCGAAGTGGAATATGAAAAAAACGAAACAACGCGTTTCCGATCGGATACGAATTTCCGAGCCGAGACTCTCGCGAATCCCAAAGGTCCTCGAAATTTACATTTTCATCATCTCGGGATTTTGCGTTTTTATTATTCCGTTGTCGCGATACATCCCTATAGCATCCTATGGCGGATTTTGATGTCGTGTGTGTTTCCAGCACGATGTAATTCGAAAACAAAGAGCTCTATCTAACGCGATTGCGCTGACAGTGGCGTATACATAGTGATGCACGGAATAATATTTGCGTTTCTTTCACCGCAACATTTTTCCGCGCGCAATATGCGCGCGAAATTCGCGCAAAAATTTCTTCTCAGCGTTATATATAGGAAGGATTTTCCAGCAATTTCCTCCATATCCAGCAAACATTTTTACGGTTTATGTATACAGTATTTTTTCGAGAAAATTGCGCGGCTATTTATTTCGCTTTCTCCGCATTTAGATGCAAATCTATCTGTTTTTGCACGTATTTCGTTGTTAAATAATACAAGACTTAGAATTTATACTTAATGTTACATTATTCTTTTTGAACGATGATGTAAAGTAAATTAGCTATCGTCTGTAATTATTATTTTTATCAATATGAAGAAATTTTATCCACATCTTTATTAAATATGTAACGAATGATTTTTCTGCTTTAATATATTTTATTAATATGTCATTATTATTATAAGTATTTCGATTCTGAATGTAATAAAATAATACTTGTATTAATATTTGAAGAACTTATTTTTTAGTGGACTTAAAATGTATCTCGATACTTATCGCACACAACGAGATGTAACACACATAACGTAAAAATAAAGTTTACGAAAAGAACACAGTTTTACGAGCAAAAATAAAATCATAAAGCTGTGTCGAACGGAAGTAAATCGCGAATAGATGCTTAGAAAGAATATTTTCTCTCCAAAGTGACAACTTTTGAAGAGTTATTTCCAACTCCCATTGACAACCACTCAAAATAGTCTCGTATAGTTTCGTAGTCTTTGCCAATTTCAACTTTCGTCATTTTCAAAGTCACTTATATTTCTCGTTTTACGTCGCTATCGTCGCCATCATCGTACCTATTCGCGAATAACTTTTCCTCACACTCTCGTTCGCGGGTAACTCGCACGCGAGGCAGACGAGAGACGCATGTTGAATTTCTCACGAGGCCCGAGACCGGGAAATTTGGTCGAAGCCCGCCGGTAGACTTTCACGAGGTCCGTGGATGAAAGCGAGACGGAACGATCTGCATAAAGGGTCGAAGAGGGTGCGAGAAGGGGACAGCTCCGGGGTATGCATTTTCCTTCGTTTTACAGTCTCTCAGCGAGAACAAGGATCTAAACGCGATCCCGTGAATCACATCTTCGCAGTTTGTACTATGTGCGTAAATTTTGTACTAAAAAATCCGATTTGACGCCGGTCTAAAAGAGTCTAGGGTCGTAAAGACAAAGTTTCACATTTATATTCCATGCTAGGTGATTGTCTGACTCACTAGTTCGAGATAATGTATTCTTAGCTCAAACATGTAAAATGTGGAATAAGGTCGAATAAGAACGCCGCACTTAACGTTAAATAAATGACTTATGAGTAGAGATCAAAATGTTTACATAACTCTAACAAGGATTACAATAGATAAAGCGTGTACGAGGAAGCTGAAGCTTAAAGTTCCCTCAACTACCTAGCGAAGTTAATTTAAACCATCAAGTAGGATTTATACCTAGACAACCAGGTCGATTTTGAAAATTGTAATATTCCAAATCTACGTCACGAATAAAAATGAGAAATATCAAAGAACATACAGTAATTATAAAAATTTCTATATATTTCTATAATTTTTGTATATTTGCGCATTTAAGCGCAAACAGTTACAGTTTGCTGGAAAATCTTCCTAAATATTCCAAAACACATCGCGAATGTATTCGATTCCTGAGAGAAACATTTTGTATAATATCTTTGGGGAAGCATTTTTACAGATGCATCAAAACGAGATGGTGTGAAATATATCCAATACATCTAAAAAAATGATAAAAAATAACGATACTATCACAGAGTGATGCCAAGGCATTATTTGGTATGGAAACGAACCGAAATGCAATGCAAAGTGATACCTCGCGATCCGCGCCGGCGGTGCCCTGAAAAATTCATAAAACCCACCCTCTTATACCACGTGGTGCGATTGCAACACAGGGTGGAGACGAAAGATATTGCGCGGAAAGGGAAGAATGTAGGGGCGGAATTATTGTCGTCGAATAATGGAATAACCAGGTTCGCGAAGATTCTGAAAATGCCTTAAACGTCGACGAGCACGAGTGCCTTCCAAAAAAAAAGAAAAAAAAAACAATCAAGCAACCGTTATGGAATGAGAAAAAACTTTTCATCGCGCCTCCATAAATGGCGCTTCGTTAAAGCGAAAGAAGGGTGTGAATTCTTCCTCTCGCAAGCCCATCTCTTTTCATTTTCAGAGCGACCCTACACATTTATCATTCGTTGTTGGGCTATCTCGTTGCCATTGCCGTCGACGTTGACGTCTGTGATGTTCGTGACGATGCAAATTGTTTCAATACATAAAATAGACGCATTAATATAAATGACAGCTTAATGTATAAAATTAATTTCCTGTACAAAGTTCTTTCCTGAATTTCTGCACATAAAATTGTATATAATAAAATATATAAAAATAATATAATTTTTCTTATGAGAATATTAGCATACATTTTTTATATTTATAAAGAAAAAGACAATTATTTTGTAGCAATTATAAATAAACGATTAAAGCTAAGCATCAAGAAATTAAAATAGAAACCACCATGCAAAGCGACGAAAGACAAGCAAATAAAAGTACGATCGATAAATTTATCTGCATGTTCACCGACAAACATGCTTTTCTTGAAGCTCAGTAAATGCTCGAGGAAAAAAAGAGAGACCATATATCAATACTTGGAAACTAGAACACTCGATGTTATCCTGTGGCCTGAAGATAGAAACATAAGTGTTCTGTATTTGAACATACGACACTTCTGCAAACTTGACTAAGAGCGCAGTGACACTTTTAATAAATTGTGACAGGTCAAACTTTACAATCATTTAAATTCACTATTAGTATTCATAACAAAATCACGAGAAAGTTTTGCAGTTTAAATTATGATAGATATAATAATATTGTATTAATAATAATGCACAATGCTTAAAAAAACATCCAGAAAACGACTTAACTTTCTATTATTTTGCATTTCCAATACATTATTAAAATAAAATAAATAATAAATAGTAATAAATAATAAAAATAAAGATGCACAGTAAAAATATTTCAATAAAAATTTTATTGAAATATTTTTACTGTGCATTTTTATTTTTATTATTTATTACTAGCAGAATCTTCCTTTCTTTTTCGTTCATTGAGAGTAGGTATATGATATATATATGTGTGTGTGTTATCTATAATATAATAAAATATGTATCACTATCTGATTTGTATAACAGGATTTTATAATTATCCGCAATCGCGTGTTGCGATGAATGTAACGCTATAAAATTAGCGATCGCGCAAACTTTTAACAAAGTTGAAAGACGGTCAAGAGAGCTTTCAGCCCGATGCGCCGCTTTGCGTTCTCACGCGTCATTAAATTCGAATCGAAATGTGCTTATGTAAATTACCTTTCCCATCCGGGCGCAACGCGAGCAAAGCTCCCTGCTGGTGGAGAGCGTTCATTACAGTTTCTTTCGAGCAAATGAAAGCACGCAGGGAACGATGCGGTGTAATGGAACAATGATAAAAGGAAATGCACCGTCGCGCGAGTGCGGTGCAGAATGCGCTGTCGGTCACATTTAATGCACGCGTTTAACACGACTTATCCCTCGCGAACAAACGCGAGGAAACGTGTCCAAGGCCCTTCCATATGAGAAAAGATGAGTTTACATTCAGTCGGTCGCCACTATTGGCATTATCGTTTCCAGGATTATTTATAGAAGCCGTGATCGATGCGTCCTATTTAACCCTAGATGGCAGAAACAACACGTAACGCGAGCTTTTTAACTACAAGCGAAGGATTTTATCGGATTATCGTCAATTACCGTAAAGCGTGCTAATTTGGGATAAATATATCGAGCTGGAAAATAGTTGAATGAAAGTAATGAAAAAAAATCTACAAAGAAAGCAGGTCTTAATATAACTTAACCTTTTAACAAATTAATTTTAACTTTTAAGGCTCGTTAATCAAAAGTGATTGTGAAGCTTCAAATATAATTCTTGATATTCTGACCGATATGATAAATAAATACTTTTATTAGTATCCTTCTTTGATTTAAAAAAAAAAACTTTTAATATTCGACGTTTGCTGTCTTTTGAAATAAAAATCTTGTACTTGTAATATTTAGATTCAATCAACGAAAATCAGAAAATCTACGGAAATCCGAGGCAAGCCCGCATCTTCACACAAACGCTTTCATTATATTCTCTTTTTCCGCGCGTTTAATTGAATTTGCGAGCGAAAGGGCCAGCGAAAAAGGGCGTAAATTCATGGTACATTTTTATGAGGCTCTCCTTTGAGAGTGTCAGGCGTATCACCTACGAAGATAAATTTTCCAACAACGAAATCGGGGAGAAAACGCGCCACTACGATTTTTCCTCGCCTATTCGTTTGCCGGAGATTCGATGAAGTTGTAAATCGCTCGTTATCGCGGAATCGCTAGCGGCGTTCAAATCGCGAGATTTTGTTGCGACGGCGAATAACATGGAAATGGAGTCGCTATCGAGCTGACGCGATCGTTTGCGAAGTTTTAAGCTCTTTTCGGGGTGGCCAAAGCTGCTCAAAAATTAATTTGCATTCCACCCATCCGATAATCCCTCGCGCCATCCCCCTTGTACTCTCTTAATCCCCCCTGCTCGATCAGTCATGCTGCTTTTGTCTCTCTTTTTTCCGCTTTTTCCTCCGACGTTTTTCTCTGCCTCTTCCCCCCCTCTTGGACCGAATCAATCCACCGTCGCGGGCAAAGAGCCAATCGTTTGCGGTGCAATTTCGTGCGGATCGGCGTAGACCCGAGAGCTACCTGCACGTCGAAAGAAAAAAAAATTGTCTGGCGGCGGGAGAAAAGTAAAGAAAGGAAAAGAATTACACAGGAGGAGAGACGACGGCGACGGGAAGGAGATTGCGACTTTTCGAAGATAACGATATGCCAGAAAATGAGAGAGAAGAAGAGAGAAAGAAAATCGATTAGGTTCTGCAAATGTAAAGAGCGGGATCGCTCGATGAATTATCCTACGAGATTTCGCAAACGTCGCAGTATGCCGGTTCCTTGGCTTTCTCTCGTGAAAGCAATTTTCTCGTCCGTAAAAGCGAGAATGTCGCTTGCGGTAACTGAATGATAAGAAACGTATGAAATATTGATGCGAAAAGATGTACGTTAATATGACAGAAAGAAGAATGTATAAGAAAACTGAGATGATATTTTCTTATCAAAATTTTATCTAGTGCTTTCATCCATCATAGCTGCATAATTCTTTCTTGGCAAATAAATCATAAAATAAACACTAGTTCTATAAAATTTGTAACTGGGAGAAAAACTGCGATAACATTGAAGCGCTGTGTAGACGAAAGAATCTCTTGCAGAAAATATTTTAATCATAAAAACGAATACGATAACTAGATATAAACGGCGCTAACGAGCACATTAATTTTTTCGACATGGACTAGACAGCCGCAGGACGATATACACACGTGGGACAGGAGACAGGCATTATATTCCGTGGCGATCCTTGTACTTCCTTTTGCACGGACGGGGTAAAATGAAAATAAACGATAAAAGATAAAACATCCAAAGACAATGGCCGGGTTGATATGAGATATATCCTTTTTCTAACGCGTCGCTTTCAGTAATTTCATTCAAGCCTGTCCAGGATATGAGAGCCAGGACCCTCGTATTGGAACTGTATCGTCCATTCATTCGTGCCTCGCTACAACTCCGCCTACAACAATAACGCAGTCGAGACTTCATTTTTTTTCGCAACGCCGCCGCGAAAAGAATGCCATCGCAGACATTTCCATCCGTTGTATTGTACTCTCGCAGAGGAATTTTAATTCGCCAGCCGCCGCTTTTAACTCTGCATTTTTTTACTTTCATTTTTATTACATAATATAGACTTCACATGTTTGAAATTTTATCTCACATAAATGGAGAAATATTTAAAATAAATATTCTGGTATTCCTATAAAATAAATCTCAAGAAAATTGGATTTCTCTGAATAAAGAAATTTATAAAACTATATCTATTTTTAAATTTATAAATATAAAAATATCTATAAAAAATCTAACATTAAAAGAAATATAATATGTAAACACTATTATTTTTTTATAATTTTCGAACAGATTATATCACGTATCAGTTTTTCATCATTTTTCATCATCAGTTTCACGCCAATAATGTGATACATCTTCAATATTGTTACAAATTTAAATCATCATTATCTCACACAAGTGGAGTTGATGATTAATACCTCAGCAATTCTCGATGTATCTCACAACGAATCGACGAAAACGGAATTGATATTGGTGGTACTAAGTGTGACGAATTGCTCATAAGGGGCATTAATTCGCGTGAGTGCGGATTCGAGTTCTGTTAGATCGTGGATTATCCAGTCGGCGTGAAATGGCCCGAGAATAAATTCAGATAATCCCACAGTATCTCATCGTTAATTTCCTTCTCGAATGTTCGATTCACCGGATCCGACATTATATCGAGTCGAAATAAAGGAGGAAATGCGTAATCGAGCTATAATTGATATTGTACCGGGATCAAAATGGATGACCATTAATCTAACGGAATAAATCCGATCGTTACTGTCCTCCTACTTGCACTAGAGGTGAGCGCTTTTGATGTAAATAATTTTTGATATTTTCTCTACTTAATTTCGTTAAATGATCTGGAAATATGCATATTGTTGCTGCACATCGTCAGATACAAACAATATTAAGTAATCATAACAATACGTAAATTATCATTTCAGTGTGTAATCTGAAGTAAAGGGGAGCGCAATGAATCGATTTCGAGCAAGCTGTAACAGAATTTACATCTCACCGATATCACGCTTATGGCTAATTTAACCAGTCGTAGCCATCCGTGCCAGGTGTTCGTTGGCAGTCGATAAATATAACCTACCCACCCTTCGCCGAGAATCTGAGTTCCTTCACGTCGAAATGAAATCAGCGTCGTCGTTCGGCCGCCCAAAAGAACTCATTGGAAGCCCGAAAACTTCCCTTCGACTCACATTTTTCGACGTGAAAAAAAAAGTTCGCCCGGCTGTATAACGGAGGCTGTAATTTCATTACAGTCGGTCGACCTGGCCAGTAGCGCGTCGAGGTAAAATTCGAATTTCCATACTCCGAGCGGTGGTTACGCGCGGTAAAGCCTTTAGTGGCCAAATTGTCTCTCTTTCATCCCCATGCTTCTCTCTCTCTCTTCCTTTTTCACGGCGCTATCAGCGAACGAGTGAGCACACATGCAGCGATCAATTCCTGCCGGCGAATCAAAAGTTGAAAGAAACGTTAGGTAGTGAGTGCTCCGAGTGAAGGATTTTCCCGTATTTCCGTGTTATTTTCTACGAAACGAGAAAGAGATACGAGTTTGTTACCAAATAAAATTTGTAGAAAATGTAATATTAACGTCACATGAGAGTTCAATACTCTTTTACATCATATAGACAAAATTATGAGAATCTCGTTTGTGCAATCATCCGGATAAACGCGATTTGATCGAAACGTAATATCTAATTATAGTTAGCATCGATAAATTAATTCCAATTTTACTTCGGTCGGAAAATCCGGCGCAAGCTGTCAAAATTTACGCCGCTCGCACAGTTGACGGTAGAAGGAGTAAGAGTTTCGATGAGTTTTCCAAAGTCGGGACACCCCTTCCGCTTTCGGCGGACGTATTCAAGGGGGTACTCGGTGCGGGGAGCTGCAGGGGGTTGGAAACATATGCGACCAAGTAGCCAAAAGGGTTCGATTGAGCACCTCTGCCGGTGGCGGGGCGATGGTGGTCGTCATGGCAACCCACTGAGCTCTCGCCCTCAGCCAACCCCCGGATCTACAGGGTGTCCAGATCGATGCAAGGAGACGTAGCAATCGTCACATCGGGCCAAAGATCGGCCGAGGGCGATTTGATGGAAAAGGGATACCGTCACGCCGATCGTCCGTTCGGCTGTCGGTCCGTTCGCGTCGCAGATTTTTCTATCATTTGTGAGGTAGCTTCTCGTATCTTTTTCACTTTTATCACAGGATTGCGAGCACTCATCGTGCAAGTGTCCGTCGCGTGGCTCGTGCATCACGGTGAAACGGAAAGACGTATAGTGCGCGCAAAACAGGAAACATCTGTGCGATGCGATATGAGAAGATCGATGTTTTCTATTGAGTCGATTTTCTAGATAATAAAATTAATGTGCTCTGACCATCGAAACTAAAATTAAAAACAAAATATTAAATCTAAATGTCAGTCCATGTACAATAATTTCCTTTTATTTTTCCTGAAGTATTATTAACTTAATTTATTAACTTAATTTTTGATAGAAATCAAAACTTGGGTATGCGATTATTTATTTCATTTATATCTTCCCTTTTCCAGTGAATATTTCATTTTTCTATATGAAATAGACACTTAAGGGAACGTTATTCCTTGGAGACCACAAAGATAAATTGATTTCTTTTCTTTCGCGCTTTCTCGGCCCCAGCCTATCATTTACAATTTCCTTCTGACGCACAAATTTCATCTGTCAATTATCTCTTGTGTTTGCGCAACATATCGCAAATACTGTCAAGCAGAAGCGTCACTGAGTTTATCGAACGACCGCCAGTCCGATACGGTGGGGGGGGGGTGGCGTTTATCTTTCCGACAGGGTGCACTCTCCTTTAAGGCTGTCCCGCGAACGATGTTGAATGTACATCCCGCACGAAATGCGATTTATTCTTCGGTAAATAAGAAGGGTTGCACGTCGCGTGACGTGAATTTCTGGTCGATGCAAATTTTTATTCAAAAGCAGACCCGACTACTCGCCGATGATCGCTTTTAAGCGTGACTGAAAAGGGGCATCCCCAGTCGAAGGGTGCTGTAATCCTGTAACCGGCGTAAGCTTTTCTTAGACGCCTCCTAGTCAGGCGAGGACGTGGAAATTAGACGACAGATTCGCACGGCACGATCGCATAAAATTGCCAAAGGGGAAAATGTATATTCGACAAATATCTATTTGTCGGATGTTTGTAAATTCTTATATACAAAATGGCAAACCAAATAATTTTCGCAGTGCTTGTAAAGAAAGCAAAGAAATATATAAAATATTTTTTTTCAAAAATGTGACAAAATTAATTTCTAAACAATAACAATTAAATTTTTCCAACGAAGTTCAATATCAGGTAAATAAATATTAAATTGTAAAATGAGTATATCCCTGGTAGTAATTTAATGCAGTTTTCGATTGGTTATTGGGTAGTTATATTGGCTTCTTCCTAGTAATTGAACAGTAAAACTGTTAGAATCCCAATCAAGACATAACGCTTTTCGCGCAGTTACTACATAGAAAAAATGTATGTACAAAATCTGAACTCAGTTACTTAGCAATAAAAGGGCAATAAATAGATAATTGACAATTGTCACTTTTAACCTCTCTTGAAATTTTTATGACAAAATTATGTGAGTTACGTATTCTAAGCTGTTTTAAGTTCTGTAAGTTTTTTTTTGCCCTATATTTTTGCACGCGTTCACACATTTTTATCAATTTTACACTTGATTATTTTACAAACTTATTAACTTTTTATTTTAAAAACTGATTAAAAACCTTTTAATATTAATGATATATTTTGTTAAAATATTTTTTGGCAAAATTAGTTAAAGCAATTTTATTATACAATAAAATATAATATTATATAATAATATTGTATAATAAAATTGCTTTAACTAATTTTGCCTAGTTGCGATGCAGTATTTTTGTATATAAAGAAAAACCAGTAATATTAGTAACTGGCCAGGTATTCAGTAAACTGCACAAATTTCTACCAGGGATATTTGTTTTCAATATATTCATTTAATTTTACAAATTTAGCGATTAAAATATTTCTTATTTCTTTTACAAATTGCAATAAAATTTGTAAAAATTTGGAAAAAGGTATTAGACAATGCGAAATCGCAAATTATTCAATTAATGCGATTTTTAGTTTGCCATATTAAGTCAAAACGAGTCTATTATGAAGCGACATACGTTCTCAGAGAATTTCTTCAAAGACAAAAAGTAAATCGACGCGAGACTTAAATTGAACTGTGTAGCAAGAATGAGTACGTGGAAGATGGATGCCACGGCAAGGTATCGCGGGGGCTGATTAATGAGTGTATGGAGGGCAGCTAACGATCCAGAGAAAATGAAGAGGGTCGTTTCCTGTAGCAGATGCAATTTTCACGGAATATAATGTTCATGAGCTGATCGGCAATATCATCGCGACAAAGTTGTCAATATGTAGTAATTAACGCTAAAACCTCCTGCACAGGATAATTGCAAAGCAACGCGTGTGAAAATTGCGAATGAAAAAATAAATATGCTAATTTTGATTTGATGGAAAATTTCATATTGTAATATTCGAGAAAAATTTGAGTCTTCTCATTTTTAATACCATATAACTTAATAATATCTAAATATTAAAAATATTCAGGAATATTACATGCAGAAAAATAAAACAGATGATATAAAACAATGTATGCGGAATATTTAATTTCTTATTAAATATTTTATCTGGCTTCACTTCGCAGTATTGAAATTTTTCAAATCGTAGAAATATCGGCAATCGACACACATCCTCGTGTTATTACTCGCAGAATGCGGTATTACAAAAATTCTCCAGTAGATTTTCAGGCAATTATTTATCGGCGCTGAGACGAAGAGAAAATGAAAAAACCGGCGAAATAGGCTGTACGACAAATTACTCGTTAAATCGTACCATTCGCCCGTTCCTACAATTACTAAAGCATATAAAAAAAGCAAGGTAAAAAAATTTGCAGTGCGTCGTCGACAAATCAAAGCAGGGTCGTAATTAAAATTGTTAGTTTCTATCAATTGCGTGCGAACACCTCGATTGAACAATGTTCAATCTTGCATTTTTATTGGCTCAGCAATTTTCAAGCCTTTGATCAGTTTTACACATACAAATTTGCTTTGCTTCATATTAAAATGTTGAAATTAACGACCGGAAAAAAATAATCTCTTTGTTGAAATTATTTGAGATATCAATTCGCAGACAATTGTATTTTATGAAATATTGATATGTGAAATAATACATGCATTGAAAATTGAGGGAATTTTGCACACACGATTCTGGAACAAACGAGAAAGGCTTCATTAAGAATTCATTGACAGAGAAGTTGCTGTCGTAATCACTGTGACTTTTCACGAGGCAAGCAGCAGTGCATCGAGTGCAAAGGCACGTACATCGATTTACGAGCACACGAGGCGCTCAAAGACGAATATGAGAAGAAGAATGCAGCAGAAAGAGCATCGTTACTTTTTCTAAAGCCACTCCGTCGTTTAAACACCTCGTTCTCGTTATCACGCTCTCCCATGCTCTTCCATTTCTCAACTCTCACAACTCTGTTTTCCTCTTTTCAAACCAAAATTAAAAATAATATAACACAATTTAAACAGACACTTACACGTTAGCTTTTCCGACATAAATCACAAAAAAAAGAAAAAAATCCAATTAACCGATCTGCAAATTATAATTTTGTGGTAAAACAAAGTCCTTGACTGCTCTGATTTCTGAATTAAAAGTGACAAGCTAATAGAGACTTAACGTAATCAAGTTAACATTTTTTCATACTTTTACTATACACAACTCGGAAGAACTAATTACGAGATAATACTACAAGATGACAACAAGTGGGAGCTCGGAAGTAATTAATAAATCCCTAACGAGGTTGGACGTTGCAGACGATAAGCGCAACGATGTAGAATGTCCGATAAAAATTGCTGCAACATTGCACGCGAGAATGAGCATAGCTTGGCACAATGTTACGCGCAGGGGTGGATGCGGAAAATATTCTCGAGAATCCAGCCAGAACGAGATTAAGAGAAAATATATCACGATAATTATCACGACTTTATATATTACACTCCCCTCTCGCTAAACGCGATCCTCATCTTTGCAAACCCTGATAAGAAGATAACGTTTTGCGAGATGTATAAAATTTAATTCAAAATTTCCCTTCTCTCTGAATCTGCAGAACTTGAATGCAAACATGCAAGCACGAGATTGCACACTTCGTCGCTCGTGCAACAAGCGTACTTTTAACGGCTCGCTTCTTCTTGTGTAACATAAGTGCGATAAGACAAATGTCTCGAGATTACACTGTCGCGACGTCTCACAATAAGCTGCTCGCCTTGCGAAAAATATTTAACACCTTCACGCATCACACACGTGATATACAAAAAATACATATTCCAGTGGCCGCCTTCTGCATGACGAGAAATTTGAAGATATTTTTTTACGTACCGCGACAATTAATTTAGAGTTCAAGTTAATCAATATGATTGTCCTCAAATTAAAGAATCGATTTTTTAGTCTGTTTGCCTATACCAATGTTGAAGTATTTAATTGCAAAGTTATACCTGTGGAAATCGATTAATTTGACATTGATGGAAAATGGAAACCAAATTACACGAAACGTATGCACGCTTTGCGTAATGTCATGTGTAACATGATCACAGCAAAGACACGCATGTTCTGGCAGACAGCCAGAATTTGTGCAATTTCATGACTAGACCACACGTACAACAAATCTAATTAATGAGATCGTATCAATTCATCTCTCACTAGCGATATTTCATGATCAATTAATAAAATCGATAAAATCGAACAATTTTTTAAATTCTCAATTTTGTTATTTCTACAATATAAAAAATTATATATATATTATCAAATTATAATGTGTTACTTATAATTTGAATTGCAAAATGACTCCAAAATGACGCACGCATTTCTCGTACACGTATTATTAATCACGTGCTGCGATAATTTATAAATTTTTTAACGAACATGTGGGTTGGCAACAAAATGGTTAGATAAACACACTCGGGATCGCGAGGTAATTAAGTTTGATCCGCATGCGTGGCTGCGGAGATCACGTTACCGTGTTTTGGGGTGTTGGCTTTGGCATTACTTCTGTCAATATTGGCGTGTATCCCCTTTTGACGCATCACGCACGTCACGGGATTACGTTTCAATGCGTAAGGAGCGAACACTTCTCGTAAGATGAGATCGCTGAAAACACACACTCGGATCCTTCAAAACAATGATCATATTTGTATTACTCCGCAAAAGAATAAATTTTTTCACACGTCACGTTGCAACTTGGAATTGCAAAGATGACTGTCTTCTATCTATAGACGTCGTCCGTTTCCTTCCGCTTCAAAAATGAAACGACACTTTTAGTTCCAAAGTATTGATTTACGATGTACAGACGACGAGATGGAAGAGTACAATTGTAAGTATCTATAATTTCTACACGTAGGATGAGACACGTGGGAGAGATTATTATAGGCGATTCGTAGAAAGAACTCAGAAGCGGACTATGATTCAACTGTGGGCGAGTGAATCCGTCGTCAGGCGTCGCGAAGAAGAAGGCGAAGGAAGAAAATAGGATTAAGAACGCCTCTTTGTGTTGCCTAACAAACTTCGTCAACTCGCGCGCAACTCCTCGTCGCAGCCGTGTTAGCGAGCACAAAGTTGCCCCGGAGGGGAAATTTGCCCCTGCAACGAGATTTTCGGGGATGGCGTTTGAAACAGTGAGGTCTCTCTTCCCGCTTTCGCGAACGCTTAAAAGCATTCCGCTCATTACGATCGACGCGAGTTTTTGGAAGGTACGAAGTGCGCGTAATGCAATATAAAATAATGTGCACAATGAAAATTTACATATTGACGCGTTAGCTTGAATTCTAATCTGCGCGAAGAGTTGTAAAACTGACTGACTTTCGAAAGAGGTTCCGAATTAAATGTAAAAAAATAGCGGTGCAAAGATACGAGATACAGGACGTGCAAAGTTTCGGCGAGCTTGTAAGGATATATCGCTTCATACCGTTACGTTTTTCTCTCACGCTCGGGAATAAATAAATCTCACTTTGCAACCCCCGGCATAGTAGATAACTTCGTCGGACTCGCAGTGAAATCTCCCTCCCGCGAAAGCTGCCGCCGCTCTGTTTCGACCTGCTGCGAGTAGATTGTAGTAATCACGCGAAGCCGGCTACATAATTCGTACTAACTCGACTATTTAGAGGAGCGCTGTAATGGGATTAAGCGCGAGTGTTTCAGCCGCAGCCCTTTCGTATCTGCGAATGAACACTCGCCGTTTACTTGCTGTTCGAGAATCGAAGGAGCATGAAACATGCTCGGAATAATAATCCGACAAATAAACCTTTCCACGGGTATCCCGTTCGAGATATCTCGAAATAGTAGACAACAGAATTGTGTGTATACAGATATAATTCCATTACAGCAGATCAAAATGAAACAAAGATCATGAGCCTTCGATGATATCTGAAAGCTGGACGAAACTTGAAATTTTCTTCAGCTCTCTATTTCTAATGCAAGATGTAGAACTGTAAAACAATAAAATATACTTTTGACATTTTAAACGGTTAAAATTATTGTACCATTATATTGCGCGCGCTTAAAATATTACGCACATATTTCTTGAGACGTGGTTATTATACGAGCACCATTACTCAGCCGAATATCTACAACCCCCCCGCCGGAAGGTCAATGTCGCCTGGAGTCGAAAGAGAATTTAGCCGAGGGAACTCGCAATTTTCGTAATGCACAATGGAGGAAGAATTATCGCGGAAAGACATCCCCCGGTCGACCCTTATTACCAAGTTTCTTTGTCGCTCGCAAGAAGACTAGAAAAGCTCTCATTGTGAGAACCCACGGAATAATTTCGTCGGAGGTCCTGGCGATCAAAGTCTCCTTTCCGAAGAGGACGCACGATAATCTTCATGATCGTCCCTTCTCGTCGCGAGTTCGTAAGAACCACGGCTTTTTCACCGCGGGGAGACAAGTAGTTCTGAGTCCACTCGAAGGTGGACTCAGAAGAGCGAATAATCTTCTTCGTCAGATCCGCCGGAGTGATCTCGAGCTCGTTAGCACGATCTAATGTATGCATTATACATACTCAATTCATCGGCCCGATGGGCAAAGATACATAACGCATGGCTCAGCGAATCTTCCGAAACTTTTTATGAAGCACTGTCACGTCGTCGTTTCAACGTTGATACGTTTATCTATTATTTAGCCTTGTCTATCGTGCGGCATATAACGGCAAATTGTTGCCTCACAGATGATATACAAATATAAATAAAGAAACAAATCAATAGAAATAAAAGAAATAGATAAATATGTTAATTTTCTATAAGCAGTATAATTATATATATATATATATATATATATCTTAAAATATAGAGCTTTAAATCGAGTTATTTCTTAATTCTAATAAAGTTCTACCATTTCTAATTTATCTGTAATAAAAATCGGTTTTGAAATAATTAAACTGCACTTCTTGAATATTTAAGATATAAAATTATAATTTCCAAACTTTCTACGTCTATTCGCGAGATGCAAACGCAGTTATTGAAAGTCGAACGATTCGTTTGATGAGAGGAATCAAATGAATAATAGGAACGCGTGTGTGCATCTTCGTCTACAGGTTGTCGATTTAATTCGACGAAATGGACGCGTCGAATGCGCGCGCGATACGTCGCGTACGAATGGAATGTGCGAATGGCGTTGTCGATATTACACGTGTTCGTCAAACGCGTGTTTCGGACAGCAGTTGGGTGTTGCGAGAGAGAAAGAGAGAAAGAGAGAGAGCAGTGCGGCTTATTTTCGTCCGGTTAAATCCGGTCGAACGCCTCCGCGCGACGACTGGTTTGCGACTTCCCGACTGCACACTGATCGCGCATTTATGTTATCGATCTCGTCTCTCCATAGTCGCGCCCCCCAGATAAACCGAAACGTCCACCCCGATTTAGAGAGGTCGGCAGCTCCGCGCCCAAACAAATGCTCGACATTCGGTTCGTTGTAACAAGAGCCTCTCGTCTTTGTCCGCTTCTTCGAGTCGCTGTCTCCTCGTTGCATATAAATCGCTCGGACAAAGGACTTTTAAACAAAGAGGCTGTCAACTTGAGTCTGCATTCGAATATTGCTTATTGAAATATTCTTTTGATGTCATTTAAAATATTAGAAGAACAGAATAATATATAATTTTTAAAAAAGTCGAGTGTACAGACACAAATGAAATCAAAAGAAACAGAGAAATAACCCAAGCGCTTTTATTTTCCAAACATAAAAAATTTATCGTCATAATTTTAACAAAAAAACAGAAGAATCTAGAAAAATAAAAACCTGATAATAATAACATGATTCTTCAAATTCCTGATTTATCCCTGATTCTCTAAATCCACGGATTAGAGAATTATTCTAGGCTGCTTCGACAAATAAAAAAAACTACACTTAATCTTTCGTTTACTTGCTTTTGCATAAAATTCCACTTGAACGAGCTGTTTATAAATTCAAACACCACGATAGAGTTCACTTAAACGATCAATTTCAATCTGTTCGTAAGAATGCGTCAAGTCCGGATGAGAGCGAAAAATCGTTCATCTTAATCCGACGAGCGTCGACCGACGATCTATTACAGTGTTTATCGCGCCTATCTATATCGTTGCCATTTCAAAACGTATTTATATTCGACCGTCGATACGTCACAAGTCAAGCTGCTTCGATATCGCGAAGTGACTGCTCCGCCTTATATTGTGCGCCGTCATTCGAGAATGATGGCACGCCGTTTAACATCCCATGTCTGCGAGCGAAGTAAGATATTTGTTCGCGTTGCGAGCGCACGTCGGGGTTTCGGTAATAACGCTAGCGTAGGGGAGCACTTGGCTCTTCAAGGGGTGGGTACGCCGATAAAGGGACGTCGATAAGGATTTCCTTGGGACAGTGCACCCTTGTCGCGAAGGCATCCGGCCGTGAGGAAATTTGAAATACCATGCCACGAGTCCCCCACCAATCTCATATAATCGGCTGAAAAATGCGCTTTCCAATCGGAATCGGTTTAAAGGAAAGAACTCCTTTTTCAGTTCCTTCGGCTTTTGGGGATTTTTTTTCATTTTTCCTAACCAAAAATCATCATATTTATCTTTACGTCGAATCTCATATCATTTCAACGCGTTGTTTTAGTAAAAATATAAAATGGTATATTTTCATGTAAATATTTTCAAGTTAATTAATTTTCCATCAATGCCGTCTGATTGAAAAATTATGCACAATATTATAAAAAAAAGTAATGTAATCCAAGAACAAATAAATGGATCGCATGCTTTATATCGCATCAGAGGTTAAAAGAGTTTCATCCGCGGCAGTGAGTGCTCAAACTTTTTGCCGAGCAAAGCCACCCCTTGAAATATCGCATTGATAACATTTCGCAGGATAGTAAATTCCACGAAACTGAATTCGCCACAATGAGAAAAGTTAAACGAAATCCCAAGTTTCGAAGCAGAGGAGACTTTTCTCTCGCTCTCCACGTTCGCGTCCGAGTTTGAGTTTGACGATGCATAGTTCCCCGGGCGTCCCCGAGAGCGAGGGAAGAAGTAAATGATTTAGGGAGCATGCTTTCTCGCGTGTAGACAGCGATATTTCCTACGATGACTTTCGGAGTTCATTACACGACGGAATGGAGCGTGATACATTCGATTGCTGGATTGTTCCGCGCGAACTGATCCCGACAATGTCATTAAGATTCCAATCAAACGTCCGGAGCTGGGAGCAAAATCGGAGAAAAGCGAATTTACTTCCTCTTGCTGCTGGCGAAATACAAGAAACGTGCTATGCGTGAGAAATAAAACCTCGTTGTCAGTGCACTGCTTTTTTTTTTTAATCGTGTCGTAAAAAAGTCGTAAAAAACTAATAACGACAAATAATGCTAATAGTATCAAAAAATTCTGATTTTCAATTATAGTTCTCTAAAAAAGTAAATTAAATTTATTTTTCTAAGAATGTGTGAATATGTGAATATTTTTTCTTAAAACATCTTAGACCAGAAAAAAACTACATAAATGTGTTATAATAATTATTTTCTTATGGTAAAAAAAAATATTTTATAAGTCATAAATCAATCACACGGACGGCATCGTTCGAGGAATCGTACGGTGCAGAATATATGTAGTCGTCGGGCAAGATTGGCTATCGGCCAGCGAGAACGATAGCACGATCGTCATCCGGAGAATCGAATAAGCCAATTCCTTTGATTGTAGCTGACCATCACGCAAGTGCGTAGCGTACTTGGCAGCATAGTTTATCAAAGCACAAACAGGACTTACGCTCGATCAACAGAATTTTGATTGAGGAACGGAGAATTCAAAGTATCTCTTTCAGAGACTCGATCGATTTAATTGCCTCAAGCCAATCGCAAACGTTTCGGAAATGCGCGGAGTGTCGATTCATCTCGAGCAAAAATTACAATTCCTCTTACATACGCTTTATTATTTGCGATTGAACAAAGTTCGAGAGATCACAAATATGTTACGTAGCAAAAATTTGCACGACCCAACAAAAAGTCGGCGTCATCTCGCCAGCATATCGATTACCGCCGCTTATTATATCTGGAGCGCGTTAAAGAGCCATTAATAAGAATTAAGGGCGACGCGCGGCTTACGAGCGATTAAAGGAACGCGGGATCGACTCTCCGAAGGGACGCGCGCCATGGTATTATGTTTTCGCTCGGCGCTTCTCGGTTTTCCTGGCGGCAACAGCAACGGCGGTGACGGCGGCGCCGGTAGCACGCTCGTGAATTTAAATGAAACATTAATCAGGATACGTCAGGGGAAATAGCAAGAGGCGTCCCCCCCTGCCAAAATTTGTAGCATCACCCTCTCTCTTTCGGAGACTAATTTAAATCAGCCACCCCGCTGCACCCGGCATTGTCGGAGCAAAAACAATGGGACAATCCGCTCTTCGCTCTCTCTCGGCACTCTCGTCGGCCGTACAATTGTTACTGCAAATACACTGGGACCCGCGCGACAAATTGATAAGCGGTCCGCACAATGGCGGGCCTTGTGGCATCCTCGTGATAGAATTCTTCCTTGAACACTAAATTGTCTCTATCGGCGCATTGCCTTAGTCTCGTCAATGTGATTTTATACACAAAAATTGTTTGAAACTGTTTTGAAATTTATTTAGAGAGAACATTTATACATATATATATATATATATATTTTTTTTTTTTTTTAGAAGTACTGAGAGATATTTTTACTATTTTACAATAATATTTGCGTAACAAATTTAATTGATAAACACGATTGAAAATAAAGATTTAATTCTGTACAAATGTAACAATATTTAAATTGAAAATAACTTTTCGTCAGCAAACGTCATTCGATTGAATCAGATAAACGTCATTTTCAGAGTCCCATTTGTCAGAGATTGAAACTTGTATTAAAACGCGAGGGACGCAAATAAAACCGGGTCTCCGTGACGCGGAATAAATTGCAACCGAATGATACGTCATTTGGGAGAACGCTATAGCCGCGGAACGCGTCGCAACGAAACCCTAATGACAATGCAGGCGGGATGGATGCAAGATACGCGAGATGAGGAGAAAGCGCTTTACGATGAAATCCGATGCTCCGATAATAATCGCGTCCAGCCGACACGTTGGACGCACTTCCCTGCCGTGCGATATCACAACAAAGCCTTACATTAGCTTTACCGCGCCACGGACTCTCGGTCTTCCATCGATATCAATCTATCTGAGTCGGCGGTTATCGATCGCGCGCATAACCGCTAATTGGTAATCTTCCACTGCATTCGCTCTCAATTACAGACAATCGAACGGAATGCAGTAGCTTTGCATAAAATGCTGCTGCTGCACCACAGATATTGATATCTGTCAATATTTGATATTTCTCATCAATTCACTCATACTAAAGTAATTGCTAAAATATATACCTGTTATTTATGCATTATGTTGTTTCTATAACATATTTAGTAAAATAGATAAAATAATCGAAGTTGAGAGAGAAAGGGGGGGGGGGGGAGAAAGAGAGAATCCTAAAATATAAAAAATAAATAATTTAGTATTGCATTACACAATTTAACAAAAAAATTTCTTTTTCTATTTGCTATAATAAATTTGCATCCAAATTTTGCATCATAATTTAGGCAAAACAAAAATGTAGAAAGTGCTAGATAGATATGGTTAATAAATTTTTTAACAATTGTAAAAATGATTTCTGTCAGTCCTTCATAATCGGTTAAATATATCTTTGCTTGTAGCACTTGAAAGATTAATCTTCAATGTTAATTACAATATCGAATGCTTTAATGAACGAAACGGCGAATCGCATAATCGTCGTAATTGCGTAATGACCGAGAACTTATTACAATTCATTACAGCGTATCGCTGTCGCTGACTTACATCTCTATAAATTATGAGTCCGTAACGTTCGTCGAGATCGATTCTTATGTGCGACACGTCCTCGACGGGCCATTAAATCGCATAATAAGTAGTTCACAAAACGATCCTTTTCATATAAGGCAGACAGTCTTCAAGATAATCGGATCGATCGATGAACATAACCGAAAAAAAAACATATATTCCACAGAAAAACTCTTGATTGCATACAAATATCTATCCCATTCATTTAAATGTTATAGAGATGTCGTCTAATATTTAAATGCATTTAATGCAATTTCATATTTGTATTATTATAATAATTGAATAATTTCATTTCCATAACACTGTTTATATTATTAATAAAGCAAAAAATAATGTCATTAACAAAGTAAAATATCATTAAAAATTTATCTCTTACATTTTCTCACAATTCTCCTGCTTTCTCATTATTCTGCTTGTACTTTTCTGTCTTTTTATCGTAACAAATGCGCCAGTTTTTTTAAAATCTCTTTTATGGTTTCTTCGACGTTGTATCTCGAGAATAAACGCGGTTTCATTACGGAAATATTGCGAGCAACATTTTTCCGGGAAAATGCTGTGAGAAGCATTATCGATATGTACAGAAGTAGCAAAAGAAAAAAAAAAAGATCGAGACGCATCGCAATTTCTCTGCTGACGTTGGAGTATTTTCTTACCCTGTGAAACCGAGAGGGAGAGATACTGTCGCGGATACGAAAATAAAACTGCGACGACGGAAACGCGAATGACTACGCAACTATGAAGAGACATTAAAGACATTCGGGTATATGAAAAATGACTCAAAAGAGAAAATAGACACAAGCATTTGGAAGCTTTTATGATGTGTAAAAATTCGCCGATTATTATTCGTTTTCAACTGCAAAATTTCTTGTCGCACGGTTTTCCAACTTAACGGCAAGTTCGTGAATAATTGATGCTTATGCGAAGAGAGATGTAGAAAATGAGAGAAGTTTGTGTGCTTGCAACGAATTTTTAATTCGACCCGAAGATTAAACTCAAACTTCGAAACTCGTTCCAAGAATTCAGGACTTTAATTTGAGAGTTAGTTACGGAGAAGCATGTTGAAAATTAAAAATTCCATTTAAATTTGAGTGAGCAATAAGGTTTTACTGCCATTCGCATATGGTATATTCGCTTTCATAAAATTTAATTTTAAAAAATTCATAGAATATTATTTCCTTATAATCCAGATATTATAGCCACGATGTTTCCTTTGAGAAAAAGTCTATTCGACATTTATAAAAGAGACTCGTGCGAGATATACCGAATATTTTATATATGTTCAAATAAAATTTTCTCTGGACAAAAATTACGTCACGCTCTTCGAGACGCGGGAAGAAAACCGCTTTGAGTACAAGAGGGGTGAAGAGCCTACGTGCGAAACACACGCGTAGACGACGACGACGACAACGACGACGACGACGTGCGTGCCTGACTACCGCATTAAGGATACGACGAGGGGTGACTTTTGTACGGGTCAAATCGCGACAGCTCAGCACTATAAAGAAGCGAAGAAAGGAAGGAAAGCAGAGACAGAGGAAGTCCGAAAGCAATGGGAAAGTGAGATCGGGGGTGTCTCCTCGCGCGGTATTCGTATCAACTCGCCTTGTAGGAATTTCAAAGGACTTTCATGTTGATTCCTTGTTTTTCTTTTTTTGATCCTCTCTCGAAGTCGTCTCCATTTTTCTCACAGTATTCCATACAGCTGAATATGACTGAATTCTGATTGAATTTGCGACTACTCTGCTTTGTTGCCGGGAGAAGAAATGTGAGAACAAATAGGTAATAATATTTAAAGTTTGCACTCTATACTTATTCTATCCGTTTATTTGTTTATTTGAGAATTAATTACAATATAGATATTGTATTATAAATAATGTGTTTTCAATAAAAAAATTGCGATGCATCACTTTAAATATTAATATATATTTTATCTAAATTTTCTAAAATATAATTCCACTTAAATAGTGACTAACTTTTAGGATATCTCGTGCAATCTTTTGAAAATCTTGATAGAGATAAAAATAAACTCATTTCTCTTCTATTCGTCTCGTCCCCTCGCACCCTGTCAACCCTCTCACACATATTTTTCCTACCAAGTGTTCCCACGAATTATCCACCATCCTTGAAAACTCCACGCCCTTTTTTCACCCCTTTGCGAGAAAGAGAAGCCCATTCTTGTATCAATTATCCGAGTGGTTCAGTCAATATCACATTCTACTGTTAATGCAACGAAACTTTTCTTGTCAACGTGACAGTCCTCACGTAGATAAGAAACGAAATGTTTTCGTTGTTGGTATGTAACGAACAAAGAATTCATTTTTATCTCACGCTTCGGAAAACGTCGAGTAAGGTTTCCGGGGGAGAAAAATTGCACTGTTCCTTGCGGGATAATCGCGAGGATCGCGAAAGGATAAGGATGTGTACTACTCCTGAGAGACGGCAACTCTTACCGGAATTATGTGAGAAGGGTCAGGTGCCGTCGCGCACACTTCCTTCCGCGAACAAGTAGTAGAAGCCAGTCGCTTTAGAGAAGTGATCTCGAATCCGAGCAAAATATCTCCCGCTTGGAGAGAATTTTTGCGCCATCAACTCCGAATCTCCGTATCGGGAAAATATTTGTTATTTTGAGTACGGTAGACGCTTTGAACTGTACGTTTTTCACCGCCACTATTTCCACCAGTCTCTGAAACTTTTAAGAAATCAGAGAAATATCTTTGAAGCAATCAGTGATATGATACTTGGCGAGTTCTACAAGAATTGTAAGAACAATTTCGCAAAAACCTGATGTCGTTTGATATTAATCAATGCATTAGCATCGAAAAAATAAGAGAAATCACATCGATTTATCTCAAAATATTATGAAAAAAATATTTAAGAATAGTTTGTCGCCCATGTCACAAAGAAGAGATAAGAGTAGTTAAAGCATAAGTTATCTAAGATAGAAGTATCGCAAATAGGTTGTCTAGGAATTTCTGTCGAGTTCCTTTCGAGAGCTTTTCTAAGAGTTTCCGGCGCAGACAATCAGCGCCCTTTATGGTCACTGAACGAATCCCATCGTGGCCCCTTCCGCGGCTCCTCCCTTCCATCCTTGGAGAACTCTCGAACGCAGCCTTGGATCTCCCGGGATAACTTCCCACCCACTCGATCCTGACTCGAAGCTCTCGACTGCACCCACGGGATATCTATTTCTTTCCCCGTCGGAAGATTTTCTTCACGGAATTAAATCTTAAGAGCTTTTAATTAGACACGTGAAGGAAAGGAATTGTTCGGAATAACAGAAATAACAGATTTTTACCGACAATGTACAAATATTGTACAAATATCTGATGTTTAAAAAAACTGGCGAATATGGCTTTAAAATATTCTGTTATCTAGATTGGCGTTAAATTTCGTACATTCGAATCTTTATATGCAATATAAATATTCAAATAGCGCCACAATTATATGATTCCGTAATAACCATTTTACACGACAAAATAATATATTATTATTATTTATATAAATGCTTAAAAAATGGAAGAATAAAACCTAAATACTCATTCAACTATCTTGCGATGAAATAATAAAATAATTCAAGAGAATTAACCTAGTGTTCGAGTTAAAAATAATTCCCTATTGTTTATCCGTGCGGAAACTGTATCACGAGATTAACAATATTAAACCCATCAAATCAATATGTAACATTTTCCGATATTCCACGCTTCGTCGTATTAATGAAATCTCTAGAGGTTGCAAATTATCCTCGCAAAAAAACATTGACGTAGGAAAGAGAGAATCGTACACGTTCAGGCGCCGACAATACCCTTAAAAGGGCGCGAACATCGATCACTGCGCACTTCGCCCTCATCGCAGCCGCAGTGCGCTGCACTGCGGTGCTGTAACTCACGCGTGTTCCGCTCTTAAAGACGCCGCGAGGCAGAGAGTGGAAGTTGAAGTTGGGGTAGCGGCGATTAAACGGTCGCGCATTTCACAGCCACCCTTTTCCCTCGTGCGAACGCGACATCCCCGCTCTAGCGAACAAACAGTACACTCTCGTTCGATCCCTGAGACAAGCTCGATCTCGCTTCGATCTCCGCATTATGGACACGATGGGGAAGAAATTCCGCGCGGTCGAGTTGGATCATTAAGTCCGAAAATGATGGCATATCCGCCAACGTGGGCGTCGTCGAATTATGACTCTTCCAAGTTCGGGAAGCTCCGCGGAACATCACACTTACCTAACGTGGGAACCTTCGTTAAGGTTTGCCGCTGTTTCTCAGGTCAGGGTCATTTGACTGTGTTAACACTAGACTAAATTGCAATCCGGGATGCGTAATTGGCCTTAATTAATTTACACTCTGAATCTAATTTATTCATATTTCAGTATTTAGTATTAATTTCTTTGGCGATATTTCTGGAAATAATAATATTGGAATAATTTTTAAAGCAATTACAGTAGATATATAATTGAAATTATAAGAATCATAAGTTTTAATTAGAAAAATTTTAATTTATAACTTTTTAATTTTATTATTCTTAACTTTAAGTAAAATTTCAAGTCTATTTATTAATGTGAAATAAAAAAAGAAAACTGGTAGAAAACTGGAAATTAGTCTTTCCATACAGACGTATGAGCTTCTCCGCCTACACGCATCTGTTCTTTCACATTCTTTCTCAATGATTTAATTATAAATACACTCTCTCGTATTCCACACACAGACGAGTGTCTCTTCATAGATTAGCATACGCAATCGTGTATATATCTTTTCAAATTGTAAGCGAATTGTATGACGAAGACCACTTAAACTTTCTAACCAGCTATTCAATTATCGGAAAAGCGATGTAATTGGAACGTAAGATTATGCACGGCGTACCATTATGCGCATTTCCGCCACGAATCTTTTCAACGTCGGAAAATCGGGAATATACGCGAATACACCTCTATTCTTGGCATCTACGGATTCGTTCATTGCAGCCTACCTTATTCATCGGGTTTTTTTGCGCGAGGTCACGAGTCACGTAATAGCCACGAATAGGAACGTCTCTTTTAGAAATTGTCGAGAGAATTTCTCGGAGAAATTGCAAGGAGACGACTGAGGCTCGTTGCGCTGACCCGCGACGCTCTGAATCCTATCGACGAAAGGAATCTCCTGGCTCGAGTTACGACCGATCACACGAACAAGATATATACTCTTACTCTTACGAGAAAGTAGATAAATGTTCGGGGGATTAGCGATAATGCGTGTCAGTATAATATGCATAATAAAACGATAAATAACGATGAATAAAATACGACATTCGGTGAACAATATAATTATTTCATATTAATAATAATATTAAATAAACTGTAATATTTGAGGATTAAGTATCATTGTACGCTAATAATATTTTATAATAAAATTAATAAATTATTTTTTACACATTTTAATTTTTAGCTAAACGTTATGCTAGCGTTTATGTCTACATATATTTGTATAATATATTTCATGTGCAACATATGATTTGAAATGTGATATATTGATATTGAAAACATGACAGTGATATTTTGAGAAAGAAATTTCTAGCGCACACGAAGAAACCGATGATCAAATATAAAAAGTTAAAATCTTGAAACTTATATTAAATCTTCGAGTCTATTTTAATTTTAGACTTTATTCATCGCATTCTATATTTAGAGCACCGTTTACAGCATATCCGTAAAAAAATATTAGAATTCTTAAACCCTGCAGTGTACTAAATTTCGGCTCAAATCCTTCGATGTGCAAATATTTGAACGATTCCAATCTCCAAATTACAACCCATCAAACGTCACACACGGATATGCTGAATTCGATTACATCGTACTTGCGAATACCTACAATCCTAAGCTGATCCAACCTCACAAATATTCCAAATCGCATACTGCGTTTCTAACCATCTCGATCGTAACCTTTTGCGACTGATAGTGAGCTTCGCCAGAGATTTCCATTTCGCGATTATGATACGCATTACGCGCATCCTTGACGCGATGTCATAATGCAACGCCGCGTCGTCCTTCGCTCAAGCCTTTAAAGTCTCTCAATTCTCTTTCGCATAATCGTACCTGTTTCTCCATCGAACATCATCCCCCATCAGTTTCGGTGTGCTGCGCTGCTAATAGCTACTACCAGACAGATGCACTGTTCAAACTGTTCACAATGTAATTACGATTTGTACTTGATTCTTACAACTCACGCGCGCTACTTATTCGTTCCCGCGATCACGCTCGCGACACTCGACGAGCGAACGAGTACGTACAAAATGAACTACCTCTATACGCGACGGTAGCTCGAGCAAGACTGAGCGCTGCTGCCGGCTACCGCGACAAACGAGGGTGGGCGACCGGCAGGGCCGTAGGGAAAGAGCGCCCTGCGCCCGCGCCTCACTCGACGCCCGTAACAATGTGTCCCGAAGGAATATTGACACTGAGGGAATGTCCTGTCCACGAATTACCGGATTTTTACGACGTGTGCGGGGAACGTTCCTCCCCCTATCGGAGATCGCATGTGCCGAATGAAACAGAATTTCACGAGCGATTACTCGGTTGCACCATTAAGCTATATAGAAGATGCGCTTAGTATATCGAAAGTCTAGAATATATACAAGAATAAGATAAAAGTGACTATAATGTTTCTTACATATGTCTGGGGTAAAATTTCAGGGCATTCACAGTTTACTTACAACACTGAACATAAATGATCAGAAATGATATATACGAAAAGAATATTAAACAATTACAAAATAAAATATAAAAATAAAAAATGTAGACTAATATTAAAGAAAAAAATTATAAAGGTTAAATCTCTTTGTACATTTGTGTTATTCTCTTAAAGAAAAAATTTCCTGCTGATATTAAGTCTGTAACTATAATTATAAATATAAATCAAAACTTTCTACTCAATTCTTTTATTTTGTAATTATTTAATACTCTTTTTCATGTAATTTAACATATTAAATCAAAATGATTAAAAACTGAGGAACTGCACGAAATGTGAATAATTTAAAATAATCACTCATATGTCACCTAAAATTTTCACCTTTCTCACGTCTCTTGACTGCAACAATAACAGGAAACAAATCCTTCATCACCCACGCGATTTCACGCGGTCACGTCGTCGTCGTTTGTTCATTCGCTCGGACGGCGCGTGTGCGTAATCGCCGTCAGGTCCGCAAAAAATGTACCATAAAATCTGCACGCCCTTGTTTCTGTGCGCAATGTCACTCACTCGGTTGAAGGGATCATCCGGGGAACCATCTCGCCCCTCGGCCGGTATCGCCCTTCTTCGGGCAGGGTGGCGTTCTGCGTTCAGGCACTCCCGCCATGCATCTGATTAGCATACGGCTGGCCGGATTGCGTTGGCGATGTCTCGATGAAGCGGAAAATCGAGGCTCCAAGTGATGGGTCTCAACCGCGTACAAAATAAACTCAAACTTGAGTTTATTCAACATTTAAAAAACTTTGCGCAAATGAGCAAAGTCTAAATATTGCGAGAAATTTTAATTTGTTCAAGTTTATAATTATATTTGATTATATTATTCACAAGTTTTTTTTTCAAAACTTTGCTTCAACGTGCTTCCAGATCAATATTTCGTTTCACATCATATATAATTCGTGTGAAATAATAAGTCGGACTATAAAATTGGACCAAGTATTAAATTTTAATGCTGACATGCACCAGTAATAAAGTATAAATTGAAATAGTATATTATATATTAAACAAGGTTATTTTCGCTAAACTTTTTGCATTGTTAAAGTTTTTAATATCTGGATTATTGAATTCGCGTATTCTTAGCAATTATGAATTATTGCTCTAATTATCAGACTGCACAGTGTACTCCATGCGTTCTATTACGTAAAGTATATCATGATCAAAACGTAGTGCGTTAGGAATTATTGTATCTAGTTCATTAATTAGATTTATCGTGGTAATTTGCGTACCAAGCGAATTATTCAATCGTTCAATACGCATACGATATATTAATGTATAGATACGTATTTCTAGAGTATTTTCGTACTAAAAGGAAAAACATATTCATTTGTATTACCTGTTTTGATTCAATCAATTGTTCCAACGTATTAACTTTATAATTATTGATGCTTGCGACGACAATAATATATATAATAAATAAGAATTTGACATGGGCACTTCTAATAATAGCACAATATAAGGTCATTTTGATAAGAATTAAATGTTTCACCCAATCGACTGTGTATAATACATCAATCGACAGTTTGACGCGACGAAGAAATCGTGCCAGATAATATCTTTTGCTGCGCTCGTCTACGGTCGTCCTATAGAAAATAGAGATAAAACGCGTTTGCCCACCTTTGCAGATTGCGTCAGCAGCGTCATTTCTGAAATTGCTCGTGATTGATCGACTATTAATTTTTTATCTAATAACGAAGAGTGGCGCGGCCGATAATGGACTCGGGCTAGTTAAAGCGCGCAGCGTTATCGAAGTTTCGCTAAAGTAATTACGCTTCCGCTGGAAATTCGACGTATAATAATATCGAGTTCCGCTAAAATTCACTTATCCGAAAAAAAATTATAAAGCCTTTATAGCGGTGTAAGTTTCTCTGATCCGAAGATTGCAATTAATCCTCGCATTATATTGCACAAAAATTAAATAAAGCCAGAATCGAATCGAGTCGCAAAAGTTTTAATGCTGTTTTTTCTTACTACAGAATTCGATAAACGGCACTTATAATTTATTAATGCGTTCAATTGTCTGGTCATTAAACAATCAATCAAATTAAAAAACATTTAATTATTTCTTGCACGTAAGAGAACTACGAAATAATTTTGGTATAAAAGATATTTAATTATCCAAGCAAAATTACATTAATCAAACTTTCATTATTTTACTTTCTACTTGTCAAGTGCATAATGGTGAATTCGTAATAAGTATTACGATAGTATTACGCGAATAATCCAACTATATATATCCTTAACATCTACGCAACTCGATAAAATTTATTCTGCTACACGTGCTATTATTCAACTTGCTTTCTCTGGCGGCCGACATTTGTCTGTATAAAACTCTATTTTTCAACATAAAAAAACGTCCACTATCAGCTTTTATGAGATATCGTAAAGCTGCGAGTATAACGCCGGAAGGCTACGGAATGCAGGAATATCTAGTTCACGTTTGTGTTTTAAAAGGATAACCCGATGAATAAACAAATCCAAAAACTCAAAGTAACAAAAACTCGATTTTTTGACATGTATGAAACCAATCAGAGAATCCCATCCTTTAGAGAAATAAAGATAAAAAATGCCCATTTATCATCGTCACATCCATATTTTATAAAAAAAACGCCATTTCTGTTACAATTATTTTATGTGGACAACCGGCTGTATCTAATCAAAATTTATAAATTATTATTTTGTATTAAAAGATAATAAATACAACTACATGAAACAGACTGCACACAATAAGAAAATTCTATTATAAAATTTATTATCTTTATTGTGATATACTTTCATAGAAAAACACTATCTCATGTTTCTTTTGTCTAACGAAAAAACAGGTAGAATATAAATAGTACTCTAGGGTTATACACGTGACTCAACTCGGTAACGATAAATCGAACTGTCGCAATTCGGTTTGCCGTAACATGCGAGTTTGGCCAAACAAACAGGAATGTATCCCACAGACGTCGTAAAATTGATATTTATCCTGGCTGACGTCCAGTGCGGAACCAGCTTTTTCGCGGATAATGCAGCGCGCAGCGTGATTATATCGTTCCGGAAGCTACCGACGCCGGCTCGGTTTCTCCATTTTTTCCGCGTTCGTTTTCAACTACGGATTAAAAGAAAGTACGCGCGTACGAGCTCGACAGAATTCATTCGTCGAAAAAGTCGCAAGCATTTTGAATAGCGTGGCACTTGTGATTGATAAGTTACTTTTAATAATTAGTACACAGAGTATACATTACACACAAAAAAGTAATAAGTAGTAAAATAAAATATATCAACAGTCTAAAATTTATCTTAATTAATTTTAATATTTAATAATGTATAAAATGTAGACCCTTTCGCAGTTGCATTTCATTTTAGTTAATTTTAATCATAATTTAGAGACTATAAAGCACTAAATATTACTTTAGTTAGTTATTTATTCATAAATGTAAATTAATTATCGTGTATATTAATATATTGTAGCTTTTACGGTTGTTCAAATAAGTGATTATAATAATTTGAAAAATTTGAATCATTATAGAAATGCCTAGTATCGATATAAATATCCTTTTTGCACCCAGCAACAAAGTTCTGTTTCTTTATTAAAGAGTGCGGAGTATTATCGCGGCGAGCGATTTCTTAGCAGTCGCTTTTACTCTTGTCATATCCCGGAGATATATAGAATGTCACCGGGAGTCGATATCGCCGCGTATGCTTTATTTCCATGTGTTAAGTACATGTGGTAATCCCGATGCATCACCGGACGTTATCGGTCGATTCCTCGATCTCCTCCGCGATAACAGAATAATCTGGCTTAGGCAGATTTTTTCTGAGCAGAAAATTTCTGGTGAATTGCAAACGCGACTCGCGACGCCGTACGAAATGTCGATAACGGCACATCGGTGATTTTACCGAAGTAAAGTCGACAGCATGATGCGGAGAGCCGAATAAACTCAATTCCCGATTTATGGACGGTCCGTCGATCCTCGCCAGTAAAATTTCATGCTACAATACGAATTTTCTCGCAATGGAAAATTGCATTGGTGTGTGTGACAGCTTCTATTAAATATTAAATGAGAATAATATTAAGGCACAGATTGTGCTCGTAGCATGTTATGCGCTGTTGCAAATTCAAAATAGGTATTTAGACCATTCAAATACATTTTTCACTCGGCCAAAAAAAAAATAAATAAATCTGATAATAAATTTTATAATTTCGACACAATAATTATTTTAGCTGTTAATTTGTTTGGAAATAACGAAATAATATTGGAAAACTGAACTGGAAAAACCGAAATTCTTTAACCCGAAATCAATAATCGTGTAATATGCAATAATACGAGTATTATTCGACTCATTCAACTGCGCTATATTACGGAAACTATTATTCTCTAAAATGTATGTTTGTTAAACAATTCGATTGATCGACCGAATTATTCGTGTCCACGCCAATGTGTAACCACAAAGGGTGTAAAAATCGGAAATGACTAGTGTCACTTAAAGCCGTACGAAGTTGACAGACACACCCACGGTACGCAGTTGTACGACGAAAAAAATGAGAAAAAGAAAATTGTTCACGAAAGAGTAGAATATCAAATTTCTCGCGATGAGATTTTAATGACGTCGTAATTCAACGGTTCTGCATAGCCACACAAAATTCTCAATTTGATAACCAGTTCGGAAAAAGTTACACGTTGCGTGAAGTTTCGACATTATTTGAATATCAGGGAAGAAATCAAATACCTCTCAGCTGATAATCGAAGGCATTTGTCTCTCAATGAGAAAAGAATGAACAAATATGCGGTAAAAAATACGATTTTTATACGTGCCTAATTAATTGATTTTATTGTAATCAATGCACTACTAACTGTTACATCATAAAATATTTACCAAAACTGTATTCGAATTTCTTAATTATTTAATTGTAAAGGAAATTGTTTTATGACAACTATTATACGATTAAATAGTAGTTACAAATGCACTTTATACGGGACATTGATCTTTAAATGTCGAGCAGCTTTGTGAATATTTTATCGAGAAGTCACAGGCGGAACAATAAAGTATTAAAGGCGACTTCCGATGTTTAGGACGAGGCGTGGGTTGCTGTAACTGGAGCAGGACTTCCGCAATGAGCGTAGAAAATCAAATGGCAGGAAGACCCATTTTTCTTATTTACATTATACATATTTTACGTATTTAAGGGACAGTTAAAATATTGTCTAAAATGATTATAGTGAATCTTTGACATAAAAATTTAGAACTTGCGATACTGTATCGTTTAGTGAATTAAATAAATTTATCATAAATATTGTCGCTTCGACAACATGTTAAAAAGAAGGGAAAACTCAAGGAATGGTACTTGGGCTGTGTACCGATCTACTGGCGAGAGGAGACGCAGGATAATAATCGCCGCGGTCGAGAGAGTCTCATCGCAGGCGACGGCGACGGCAAATTTCACGGTTAATCGAGCTGCTTTCCTTCCACAATTCACTGGCGATCTCTCTCCTCTCGATTTCGGGCGCACGTGTGAACGCGCGTATAACGTGCGCGCTGCCTAGAACAATGTATGATTCATTTCACGGCTCGTTAGCGAACCGCGCGCGCGCGCGCGTCCGTTCGGTTGCGCTTCGCCGAGCATGCTGGAAAAGAGAACACAAAAAAACGTACCACCCTCTTAGAGAGCTTTTCGAATCTCTACATCGTCGACCGGGAGTTACACATCGTTTAAGATCGATTTACACACGCTACTAGCTAGGTCGAGGTTTCGGCCGAGTAACCTGACTCGCATGACGGATTTGGATGTGTCAATATGTATACTTATTCACTAAATATGCACTTTTTTCTTTACTTAATTCTCATTGAAATATACAAAAAAAGATAAAATTTCTGAATTTTGTATTTGCTCGAAACAACACGACATATCTACACATACGACATTGCAATAATTTTTTACAAGCCATAATTTCATTTCGATTAAATATAAAAAATTATAAAAATTTTTAATCGTGAATTGTTAATATAATTGTTTTAAAGTCCCTAGCCAAATAAAAAATTATACTATAAATTGTTTCTATAACGTCAAATCCGACTTTAAAATCACAGAATATTGTACAAATTTTTTATAACTTGACAAATATACTAACAACTTAAATATTTCATGAAAAATAAGGTTTTTTCGAGGTTATTTTTCGAAAAATATTATTTATTCTTTTCAACTCAATAAGCTTAATAAAAATTAGCGAATCTTTTGAAGCTGAAGTGTGTATTGATCGATTATAGTAACGCAAACAGATTCGAGCGGTAATTATACCTTCGTTTACCGCGACTTGTCGTTGAAGTACGCGCTCGGTGAGTGGGGTGCTTTGTTGAACGACAACGTCAAACGCGTCATAACGCGCGCGAGGGTGCGAGAGACGCGTCTTTGGGCGAGACCGCACCCCCGCATATTTATTTCATCGGGATCTTTTGCGGCTTGCCGTCCCTCGTTTGTGTGTGACGACCCTCAAACCGAGAGCGCCTCCGGCTGCTCGCATACTCTGAACTGTTCTCTTTTTTTTCCTCTCTTTTTTTTTATCCGACAATCGCTAGCGCGTACATTCCCCTTTACGTAAGTACGCGCGCGCGTAGAAGCTGCTACAGGGGGTGCAGTGCACTGAAGATGAGGGGGTACGTTCAAATGAGCATCGGTAATTTGCCGTGAAACTCGTATAGTGCACTGGGTATCTGCATTTTCGCGTGCGAATTCGCGGTACGTCGATTGTGATTATTTAATTAATCAACCGCGACGAGCATGAGGTACACCTGACTTAACAAACGTCGCGTTTCATAAACTGCATATTGTGATATGTTATCAAATTATTACTCTGCTTATTGATTGACATTAAATAAATAAAATTATTCGCTATATTCACATTATTGATCTATCAATAAACACTTCTTGACACTAAAGTGCTAACAAGCTATGACAAGTTTTTTCAGAAAACAAATATTTGATGAAAATACTTAACGTTAATTAACTTTTCACGACTAGCAAAGTAAAACTTGAAAAATTACCCATCAAGAGTTTAACCAAAAGAATTAATTCGAAACGTTTTTTCTCACAATCGCGGAACAAAAGCGTTTTACGTTATAAGTCGAGATGGTCGATTATTTCAGATGTCGCGTTAGTGCAATTTACGCTCTTGTTTACGCGTCGCAAGAAGGATATAAATCTCGTTTGATTAACGACACGCGCTTAGGGGACGACGCTGACGAGTTTCGCGAGGGCTGCTGCGACACCTAAAAGATCGCGTGGATATGAGGAGCGACGAGATGACGTGCCATTCATCGAAATCCGCGGATTTACGACGCGTCTTAACGTCAAACGAACCACAAATACTCGCGATGAAACAACAACTATAATATTTGGGATACGTGAAGCATCTCTTTTATAGAACGTTCCACACGCGAGAAACTCCCATACTATAACAAATATAATGAATTGAAATATTGCACACTTTTTTAAGATAACATTTTCTTATGTAACTGTCGAAACAAATGAGAATTATAAAATTAGTTTATTAATTTGTAAAATTAAAGATAAACAATTTTCTTAATATGTTTTAATGTTTTTTGAACATTCATTAATTCAAGAAATAAAGGAAAAACTTTTTAACAATTATATCAAATATATTGTTCACATTGCAATTTTGTCTGGCAAAAATCTAATTATGTATTAAAAATCTTTGAATTATCAAATATTTCTATTAATTTTTAACGTTGTAATTTTAAAAAAATAGCAATATTTAAAAAAATGTTTAAAAGAATCAATTCTATAACTAGATATAATTACGATACAATTTATATTGTTACAATCTATTTACTTCCTTTAATTTCATTTTTCACGTCAGGTTACTTTCCGGTGAAAAGATCCCGACAATTCTTCTACCAGTTCGCTACTACTTTCTTTCTGATGCTATTGCAACGACAATGACAGAAACGAAATGTTTCTGACGACGATTCAAGACACATTGGTGAGTTTCTCGAGAAAATCCATTCTCGCAGGACCCATTTACTTCGAAAAGACGCGATATTAGTCGCCGCAGCCAGAAGGAAAAGCAATCGTCACTCTAATATCCTTTCTCTTTCATTTGCTCGCCACCCTTTGCCATGTCCTCGATTCGTCAAACCAGATGCCAGTCAATGGACAAAATCGATTTCGTTCACCAATCGTTCTCGGCGAAATGTCGTCGAGAAACGTTTCCAAAAAACTGCTTTTATGGTCGGTACCCGAATTCAATTCTTGTCACAGACGTAAATGGATGTCTATGATTTGTTTCATATAAGTGAAAGCTCTGAAATTTTGTATTACGACACTAGACGCAAAAAAATAGTACTTAAATAAAACATTTACCTAAAGATATACACTTGAATGTTAATTAACGACAAGTAGCTACAACTGGCAAACCGAAGATTTCAAATATAAATTTTTAATTTGTTATGATAATGTTATCGATATACGCGCCGTTATTATGTATTTATCGCACTACCAGTAGATTATAATATTACGACATCTAAGCTCACGAAGACTCTATTAGATGATACATCTCTTTCTTCTTATTTCTTTATCTCTCTTCCTATCAAATAATACATATCCATCTCCAATTTGTCTCTCCCTATCAAAAGACACAGTTGCCTTTAGTTTCCAGGACTATTATAGGAAATACGAAGCGACAATTTCACGAAATTCTATCTATCTATCTGTCGGCTCGAAAATGAAAGAATCGACATTACTAGGTAAGACAAAAGAACCGCTGATGATGACGTCTTCGAGAATTTGTTGCACAATGGAAGATAGAATTATTTGAACAACCGTATATTGTGATCTATTGAGCCAAGTTCGTTTGTCTTTCTTGATTTCGCCGCGAACTACTAACTGTATGCACTTTGTACCTCTCAATTCAGCTGTTTACTTTGTTTAGCAAATAAGACTTGAAAGTGAAACTCTCAGAAAAAAAATATTTCTCGATAAGACGCGCATAGTACTTATTCATCAAATATCATTTGTTTGTTATTTCATATATTTATTTATTTATTATGACAAGTCGCTAAAATTCACGATACGAATAATAATTGTCGTCATTTAATATTTAATGTAGTTTCTGAAATCATTTCTCGCTCGTGTCAAATACATGATGAGATTAGAGACTCAAGAAACTTTGAACTTATAATTGCAAGACCGTATCTGCGGCTGTATTCTGCAAAAATTGTAACGGATATTGCCTCCGTGGCGCAATCGGCTAGCGCGTTCGGCTGTTAACCGAAAGGTTGGTGGTTCGAGCCCACCCGGGGGCGAGGTTTCTCTTTTACCACCCCTAATCGGAAACTATCGAATCGTCCGATCAACAATAGAAAATAAAAACTTTATATAATATTCACAATTTTACAATATCTTGTAATAAGTCTTGTTACGCAATAATTATGTCTCATTATCAATTGGCAACTAATAATGTATTGCAATAATATGCTATCTATTGCAGTCTTTTAGTCTAAAGAGATGCAATATACAGTAAAAAGAATTAAAATTACTGCGCAAGATATAATATATACAAAAATAAAAAATAAAACTTTTAGTAAATTATACAAAAAATGCACTAAGCTTGATAGATAATGTGAGTAAAAAAATCGCCCAACGTGGGGCTCGAACCCACGACCCTGAGATTAAGAGTCTCATGCTCTACCGACTGAGCTAGCCGGGCTGTTGTTATACAACCAAATCTTTACTCTGATACAGTATATAATGTATATTTTTCTTTACTATTCTTTATTATTTAAATACACGTAATTTATACTCAAAAATTATGTGCTAAAACAAAAAATCGTAAAACGTAATAACGCACGAAACTTCGCAAAATAAAACATCATGAACAAGTAGGCCTCACATGTGTGTAATAATTTTTCCCTTGTCAAATGATGTAAGCAAATACATGTACCGAGAAATGTCTAATAAAATCATAAGTAAACCATAAATTAGCTATAAGTAAAATTGCCGCTAATTAACTGTCTAATTAATGCTACAAGAGCTGCAAAATTACTGATTATATTATTTTAATGTCGCGCATATACAGTGTTACCAAACATCTGATATTTTTTGAAGAATTTTGAAACTTTTTTCTGACAATCAGTAAGAATTTGTTTTAATATCTCTATCATTGTTCTTAATTATCAACCACTACTTATATTGAACAATATAAATATTTATGAGTATTAAATATATAAGAGAAAAAAATTATTTTTTAAGTAAATAATTAAAAATAATTGTAATTAAATAATTGAAAAATAAATAAACTAGAACCTATTACTTCCCTATATTTTTCTCAGATCATAAAATTCTTCAATTCCTTTAAATTTACTGAACATTACATTTGTTAAATAAAATTTAGCAAGTATATTCAATTTTTTATATTGTTTTAAAACTGTAGCTAAACTTTCATTTAACATCAAATAAATGGAGATTATTCGATTATATTATATTTAAACAAATAATATGTTTCAAAACACCTTGTAATTCGCTCATACCGCAACGGTACGAGCAAATATGTAAATCGCGTCCACTGTGCAAATTGCTCTCTATCTAGTCCCTTTTAAGTACCCAGTCCCATTTAAACTTCGCCGACACTTTCTATCGGAAACGTGAATTTATATTAAGCCGCTAAGAATGTAAATAATAGTAAATCCCTAGAGCACAATCACAAAATGTTAGTATCGCGAGAGTATTGTATGTACTAACAAAGAATAATCGATGCACTGCTATAATTCCTCTGTTATCTTTCCGACATGCGCTGCTTTTAAGATCCTTTTCGTCGTATCTCAGAAAGCTTTCTAGCCTAGAGTTACCGCGCTCCTAAAAGATAAACACCGATGCTAGAGACTCAACATCACATTCCAAAATTGCTGTAAACCGCTTTAAACCATGAGGGCGTCTCGCATTATCGATTGACTCAGAGCAGCACAGAACGTCAGTTATCCCGTTTATTTACGAGAATCCGGATACAATTTTTTAAAGTCAAATTATACATTAAGAGGAAATTTTTGTTTGTAATTATACTAATATCAACTATGCTTTTATTTTCACAAGTTACCTCCAAACTGCAATTTTAATTTTAATGGTATATGCTTCAAATTCGCAGATAAATCTTGTTCTAGAAATATTTTGACAGCGATCATTATTCGTTTGAACAATCATTCGTTGCAACAATACAATATTAGAGATCTTAAATCAAAGAAAAGAAAAAGAAAAGCAAAAGAAAAACTCTCCCCGACGGGGAATCGAACCCCGGTCTCCCGCGTGACAGGCGGGGATACTGACCACTATACTATCGAGGAATTTTTGAGGGAGCACTTTCTCACATAATTTTGCTGGAAAATAATATATCATAAAAATTAGACAAAATTTTTTAAATAAATAAAAAATAAAAAATACAAACTCTCTAAAAACATATTCTTAAAATCAAAAGACTTAGAAAATGTACAGTTTAGTAACCTGCTAGACTAAGTGGCCGATAGTAAACTCTTTCACTCTTTCTCTCTATTTATAGAATTACAATCTTAACTTTAACAAATCAAGTGTCATCAAAGTGGATCAACTTTGATTTATACAACTTGAAAATTTGTCACAGATTCACCCCTCATTGTTACTACTATTAAAGATTATAAAAATGAATCAATCATCAAAACGGATATCGTTACAATTATAAATATGAATAATGCACAAAAAATATTAATATACAATATATCCCAGAAATCTTGACTTTAATTTTAATAATTAATTCACACTTTAATTCATCTAAAAGTATCTAAATTAAATTATTATAAAACATAAGACAATTATTTATTTATAATAATATTAAATATGTAACATTCCATACTATATGTAAAAAAAATACATCCGACGAGGATGGGATTCGAACCCACGCGTGCAGAGCACATTGGATTAGCAGTCCAACGCCTTAACCACTCGGCCACCTCGTCTTCGAGTACGTTTTTGTCTAAATATACAGACCATAATGCATCCTATAAATTTATCAATAAATTATTTTTTTTATAATATATCGATAACAAATATTTTTAAATATTTATTAATTTTTTATAATCGTAACATTATATTAAAAATAATAGATTTTATTAGTAACAAATGTTAGTTATTGTATTAAAATATGTCTATAAAAAATTTAAAAAATATACAGTCGATTCCAGTTAACTGGCATATAACGGGACGGCCCAATTAAGCAGTTGCCTCAAATTATCCGAACTCCGATCTTTTATCTATTGAGATTTGTTCTTTAAAACTTGTCCCAAATAAACGGCTGCTCTAATTAACCGGTGGCCCTATTAACCGGAATCGACTGTATTATTGATATAAGATTTCTTACATGATGTTAAAAATAGTAACACAATAATTAATATATTGACTAAGAGCTTGACTTGTAAAATGTAAAGACTATCTGTTCTCTGTTTTTCCACCTCGTCCTCTCTACGTGGACTAGCGTTTCAACATGAATTGAATTCAATACTAACTTATTTTTTACCGAACTATAATCGGGTGGAAAGGATGATTTTAACGTCTTCCACATCTTTCACGTTGAATTTTGCGAGCAAATTTTCCGTTTTATTTGTATTTTTATTAATGTACACTGAAGAAGGCCTGATGGCAGGTCGAAACGTTTGATTTGATGTAAACAATTTTAACGAATATATCTTAACCTTCGCACGAAGAACTAGCATTGAGGCTCTTTACGCTCCTATTAATTTTAATTGATTTTAGTAATCAGTTGAGCCTTATATATTATTAATTATAATTAATATAGTTGAAAATATACGTGCACGTATTTCAATTTCACAAAGAGATTTTTAAGAATTATTTTTATTACCTATTAAAATTTCATATAATTTTATTAATTAAATTATTCAAATATTTTGCGCCAATATTTAATATTTTAATAATTATTAACACTTTGATTAAGCATATTAGTGTCGATGCATTATTTCGTCGTCATGAGTTATCGCTCGTTTACCTAAAATGTAATTGGCAAAGAAACGATAAATAATGCTTCATAACATAATGGTTCTTTGTGGGCGCGTGTATCAATAAATTGAAAGGAACGATTGTTCAATGCGGCCCCGGTAATAAGTTACTTAGTCGTGATTACCGGCTATGGCCATGATTAAGCCAAAACTTTTATTACAAAAGTTTCAGTTGATTCAGCCACGAAAATACCTCGTTCGTTCCTCGGATTATAATACTTGTACGTGCGTATCAGAAATAAAATTTCTGCTTCCGCAGAGATAAATTACGATCCTAAACAATATCCTAAACTAAAATATCCTAAATAATATCCTAAAATTATATTCTAAACAATTTCTTTTTAATATTGTAATCTCACGAAAGATTTATGAAGTCTTAATTATTTTTTCAAGAGATACATTGCGTAAGATAAATGAGAAAAGTTTAATTTATATTTATATAGCGATAACTACTCAATTATACGATCCACTTACATAACCATTAGCTGTCGAGCAATAAAATATCAATATGACAACATTTAAAGAAAAATTGTATCATTATATTTGATGAAGACGCAATCGAACTCACATGAAGGCTGAAAGCTGAGGAGACTGCTGCGCGTTTTCAGTCAATTAATGCCGATATAATAGTCTTGTCTGCGGAACTGACGAGAGAAGCGATTCAACCCCGTAATCGTATCAGTGTCAGTGCATTCACCGTCGAATTGAATTGTGATTAGTTCGAAATGATAAACCAATTATATCATTCGCCATCGCCGCTGCTCGCGACACGACAAATTCACGACTCCCATAAAAAAAAAATGCAAAAATTCTATTTAACATAAAACAATTATAAATATTGATAAATTTTAACATAAATATAATTAATGCATATATACATAATATTCTGCACTTTCATTTTATTAAGGTCAAATGTCCGTGGACACAGTGACGCACATCTTATCGAAGGTCGTTAGATAAAGTCGCATAGCAGTGAAATGAAATCCTCGCCACGTTACACACACACACACACACACACACACACACACACACACACACACACACACACACACACACACACACACACACACATTCGCATATTACCGAATAAATTTAATTTTAAAGAAACATATAATTTGCATTCAATAAGTTCAATAGGTCAACAATATGCTATACCAGTCGATCGCGATCTACCGATCGATCGCGATCTACCGATCAATCGACGTGTTTTTTTATCACATTTTGATTCTCACTTTATTTAATTTTATTATAAAATTTATGTTTCTAATTTTAATATTTATTTTGTTCATATTCATTTGTTTCTATTTTGACACTTAGTTTGTCTCTACTGATATATTTAATAAACGTTAAAATTACATTCTAATTTTATATTTTTGCTCCGTACCTGAGTAGATCGCGAGATCTCTCTATTAAAAAAAGTAGCTCGCATATACAAAAAGACAGCACTGTGTTATACGATATTAATACAATAATATATAATTATATTGCAAAAGAAAACAAATAAAATTTGATTACATAAATTACTATAAATTGACCTTTTTGAAAAGTTACTTTCTATATCTTTGCTATATCACATACTTTTTAATATCAAAGAAAGACATCAATATTTAGTTTAGATATTATTGATTTAGAATCTTTTTAATAATGCAAACTTGCTATAAGTGTGATAGATAACATGAGTAACAAAGGACTCGCTGTAAATAAATCAAGTAATCGCGTAACAACACAATTTAATAACTCGAACGAATACTTCTTGGCTTGCACAAACACTGCTTTGGAGGGGCCAGATCTTCGGGCATGCGTACAACGCGTTCAAACGGATCATATCAGCCAGCTGCAAACGTCCAGACAGTTTACACTCGTTTGAGAGGAAATGTTGCCAATACAAGAAGAACGCAAGTTCATCTAAGTCGACTCGAGAACAAGATCAATACACAGCATCAAGGTGTTGATACAGTTTTTAAATCAATCATTATCGTATAGTTACAACGTTATAAACTACTAGCATATAACCTTAACCTCGCTGGAGAAAGGAAAGGATACAACCTAGCTCGTATGTAGCTCCACGACGCCATTATTGATTTCAGATTGGAGAAATGTAGAGCGGCATTGTGAATGGAGAGTCGCAGCATAAACCATATTATTAATTTGACAAGAAAAAATTAATATTATTGCTTAAAAAAGTGTTGGGAAGATAAATAAAACAGTTCATTAAACTGGAATTAAATATTTCGATACTTTTGATACCTCAGTGTGTGTGCAATTCAAACATAAAGAAAAAACTAATTGTGAAACAGGACAAACATACATCTAAGTATCGACATACAAGTTATCGACAGTGCTTTGAGTGATAAGAATATAAAATTAAAATTGTGTAAAATATAACATTTATTTTGAAACACAGGATAGTAAATAAACATTTGATGAATACGATCAAAGATCAAAGATAATTCAATTATCGTCAAAAATGGATTATCCGCGTGATTTCATCAAGGAGTTTATTCTACTGTACCGCAAAAACCGCTGCTTATGGAATCAAAAATCGATATTTTACAGAAACATAGATCATCGAGAACGTGCCTATCAAAATCTGGTAAAGAAATTGAAAGAGGTAGATGCGAGGGCGGATCGTAAAATGGTCACCCGCAAGATCAACATCTTAAGAACGTCCTTTAGACGAGAGTACAAAAAGATCTGTTCTTTGCAATCAGAAAAATATATATCTTCTCTGTGGTACTATGATCTTATGAAATTCTTGGCAGAGCAAAACGAACAGCAAATCGATGACCAAGACCAGATACAGTTACACCAAGATATCAACAATAAAGTAAACGCGTCAGCGACAAAATTCAAAACAAATAATGAAATAAACGGAACAGTCACGGAAGCCGAAACAAACAAAGAAATAGTACGTTTATTTATCTTAATACTGATTCTAATGATGTAAATGTAGATTTCACAATTTCAAAATCTCATATTTTTATAAGATAATTATAAATAAGATTCTCGAAAAACTTTTTTCGTACGCTATTAAATTGTCTCAGACTAAGCAAAATGGATCAAATTAAATGAGATTTATTTTATATAAATTTTACAAAAAAATATCGATTAATTAATTTCAGCCAATTGAGTGTACCATCGAGAAAATCGAGCCATTGTCACTTCCTCCTTCGCCGAGCTCTCTGATGATGGACCTACCGACAGAATTGGAAACAAATCTACAGAGAAAGACGAACTGTAGTTTGGACAACGAATCCGTAATGACAGCCACGCCGAAGAATGAAATATTGCAAGGAACCGATTCAGATATGTTTCAGAGCTTCGGAAATTATGTGGCGGCGAAGCTGAGGAATTCCATGTCGCAACAGAGCATCTTCGCTGAAAAGCTCATCGCCGATGTATTGCAAAAGGCCGCACTTGGCACGCTCAATGAGAATACATGCCTGAACGATACATTACAATATGTGATGACCGAATAACTTCGATCTTTATATTATTTTACTATTTTATAGAAAATACAATATATTACATTATTATTTAAAAATTATTATTTCGAAAATTAAATCTCGATACTTTTATTAACAGTTATACAATATATAGTTATATAGTTAGTAACAGTTATATAAACTTTTATATAAATTTATATATTTTATATTTGTATCATGATATTAAATGTCAAGAAAATATTATTTTTTACTCAAAGGCTTTCTTTTCGCATTGGAAAGTAACTCAGCATGATTTTTCGACAACAATTTTATATTGTCATCACAGATTCAAAAGTCATCGCGAACTAAATCGTTAGCGTATCTCGTTCACCGGGGAACTCTGATCCTCGTTCGCTCTTGTGCGGAATTCAACTAGACATCCTGAAAATTCCAGCGATCGCAGATATTCATCGAGACGAAGAGACACACGCGCGGGGAGAATTCCGCGGCGAAGACGTGATGTTGGCCCGATTAATCGAAGCCGCGAAGCGACAGATGGGACAGATATTACCCGCGGGACATTTGGCCAGGGAGAGGCAGGTGCGTTTCTCTAATTTTACGTCGCGTTGAGCACGCGCGCGAAGCCATGAATAATGCAGTCGCGCATTATCGCGACGCGGGAGAAATATCTTCTCGCGCGAAAGCTGCAAAGTGCCACTCGGCGAGAATCGAAGATCGATATGCAAGTATGTCTAAATAATTACATACACGTATCGCGGAACGTAAAGTATAGGATTGGGCCTGTCGTAAAGCGGGTAAAGCAGCTGCTTCGGGTCTAACTTTCATACCTGTCTCTTTCTTCTCATTATTTACTTGTATTTATCGACTTGTTATGTCATAAATAAAAACCAAAGTACAAAGAGTAACACCTTGTTTTACTTTAAGGCTAAGTTTTTTTAATTATAGCACATTCTAATTTGATACTATTGATTATTTTCAAAATTCTAATATGAACGCAAGTTTAATATATAAATACAAAGTCGAAGAGCAGCAGCATTAATTTACTTTGCGAAATAGTCCGTCTTGTGTTCGAATCTTCATAATAAAAATCTTAAAATAAGAAGAATATACTATGAAATTAAGCCGTACAATTAGCTTGCGGATCCATTCAAATTAGCATATTCTGATCCGGGAAGGAATCATTTCAAGTGACAGCTGCTCCTTCATCACACCTTTTAGTCGAATATTAAAATGCTCGAGTGGACATGTAATGAATACCCTTACTCGAGAATATTATATACCCGATAAAATCTGAGTTTCGACGAGGCATAGCCGGCTCTCATTTTTGTTTGTTCCACGTAATACTTCTGCACGGTAGCAGATTAATCTGCGCTATTTAAACGACTCGCATACTAATGTGTTAATTAAGTCTGTTAGATCGATTCTACATTCGAGCTTAACTTTTGCGCAAAAATTTTAAGAATCTAAAATTGGAAAAATAGTAAGAATTAATATGTGAATTTGTATATTAACTTTTTTTATATATAAAAACATTTAAACAATTTTTACCTAGCAAAAACTCGAGAAAAAACATCTGGCAAGCAATATGTAAAAATTTAATAAAAATGCTTAAAAAATTAAGGGAAAATTTATATTCGATATATCGTCAGATAAATAATTTGAGCAAAAGCAGTTTCAATTCGCACGTGTATTCATCGATCTTCGTACTATAAAAAGTGCTTGTTACGTAATCCGAGCACGATGCTCGAATGCGAATTATCACAATAATTCTTCGATATTGGAATAAGTAAATTCGTATCAACTCCTTATTGAGTATGCGGTTTTATGTACGAGATCGTTTATAAGTATACACGTGTGCGAGGATATACCGCGATATCAACTAAACTTTCATATAATTAGTTAATTAACCTCCTAAACACATCGCTTTTAAGCTAACGCTAAATTATGCGCTATTTGCGATCTACAATATTGAGAAAATAAACATATGAATTACTGCCGCGATAATATTCAACGAATGAAATTACGAACAATGTAAAGAATCTATACTGCCAAACAAACTTCCGTGAATTACTACAAATTTTCCTATACGTAAACATCTCAACTTACCTACATATTGTGTTCTCTCGATCATAATATACATAGTCGAACTATTTCACATTGGAAATCACAGATGATAAATGCTATCGAACCTATTTGCGTTGTCTGCGAGAACGAATGGGGCGGAAGAGAATTATTTCAATGCAAGCGCAGTAAACGCATATTCATAGAAATTCGTTCATTCCTACGAAAGTAAATTCTACAGTCGGTAAAGAACGACTGCGATTATATGAATTGAATATCTCTTGTAAATTTGCAAAAAAGATTCAAGCAAGAATGTCATCGAAAATTCGGTTGCAACATCTCTCATCAAAATACGTGCAAGTTTTCTCATTGTATCTTCTTGAAAAATTTCTATATTAGTTTAAGCGAAGAATATAAGATCGGAAATGAGTAGCTTATTTTTTAAATAACTTTGTTTTATTCGCGAAAACTTTCAAATTTTCTTCTCAAATTTAATTTAAAGTTTAACTATGCGCATATTAAAAATATTTTAATAAAAATTTGTAATAAATTATTATACTTTAGATTTTTACAAAAAAATGTTCTATTTATAATTGATTTTATGATAAAACGATAATACCAAGATGAAAAATCTAGTACCAAGAATAAATATATTGAAGGAGGTATACTAGCCTGCACTGCTCCGAAATACCACACATATTTGCATTGCGCAAATAATTCTTTCAGTTGTCAATAATAAAGATTTTTTTTAAATCCAAATTTTACCTCCGATCACCGACAATATCGGTTTTTCCGTAATTTAACAATTCTTAGGCAAATCTAATCGAGAATTCGCGTGGGATATCACGATAGTAATCACCTCCTCTTCAAGTCTACCTACTTCGTTATCATCGTGGGGCGAACAATGTACTATTACTTCTCTCATTGTATTACCATACGATCGTTAATATTAATGAATGTCGCTATTACGCTAACGCTAATTGCATTCTATAGTGACCGCATTTGGTACGGATGGGTAAATAATTGCAAATGAGATGTTAGTATCTCACGACGTAACTGAAATTCGCGTTTTATTTTGCTAATTAACTCAAACATGTGCTGAAATAAATCCTCAATTTTGTGGCTTAATATCGAGAAATAAGTATCGATCTATCTATAAATCCAATATCTACTTAAATTGTCAAACCATGTAATTATTGCTCACTTCGTGACATAGCATTATCTATAACATCGTAAATTATACATTGATATGCTAACAAAAATTGTACTTTATGTACTAATAACGATAAAAGTGGATTTTTAAAGTGCAAGTAACGCATAATTTATCAATTTTAGAACACGTTTTCCAATTTTTATACATTCGTATAAAATTGGATAAATATTTTATAAATATATATTAATAATCTTTGAAAATTCTAACGACGCCTAAGTACCTGTGCTTGCGACAGGCTCGAGATAGACGTATCTCGAGAAGGATACTTTCACTTCTAGGTCGCGACGACGACAGCGTAGGCACCAGCGCGAATTGGTGTATGTATTCTCGAGGACATCGAAGTTTCGCACATCGTAAGATCACCGGCGCCAACGTCGGCTGGTATCTCCGCTGAATAAGGTCAACCACGGTATCATGCTTCGATTAATGCCCCAGCCAGTCCCGAGGAATGCAAGGCTAGATTGTGCGGCCTGACCAAGATCGATCTATCTACACGTGATAGACACAATTATCGTTTATTTGTCACAGGCTACGTCGAATAGATTATTTAATCGACAGACACAGTGCGAGAATTATACTATCAATCTAACGATAAGAATCATGAGAATAAAGATTTTCTCATTTTGAATGGAGAAATTATTAATTTTAAAGAGTTTCCTAAATATCTGTTGTTAGTTCAATAAAAAACGAAAATTTGTAAATTATGATCTCGTTTTTGCATACAAGATAACCATGAAAACTCTATTAAGAAGCGAAATCGATTTATGCGTATCTAAAATGTTACATATAAAATCCATTGTCAGTTATAAAATACGTTCACGTAACGCCGTAAATTACGCGGCATGTACATGTTAATAATGTCACATAAATTGCATCGCTAAACACGTAAGAGAACTTGGTGTACAACGAGATAATTAAAAAAAAAAGAGAATGTACGAGAGAGAAAGAGAGAGAAGGAATGGCGAAACTCGTGTGACAAAGTAAGCGCCATAACTGTCGACCTTGGTTTTCGCCGTGGCGCCTAAAAGCAGATTAAGTTCTGAAAGTGCACTTACATAAGTCCTCAGTTGCATTCGCAAGAACGAATAAGATTCGCGCGTGAGCACACAGCGAGTCATTTGCGAAACCGTACGAAAAGTAACGGGATTTCGCGTACATGTGTTTGTAAAATTGAAGTTCCCAACTGGAAGCTTAATCTTGATCGATCGAGACACGCCGAGCTCTCAGAAGCGCACGCTAAGAGGTTAAATATGAAATATCAAGTCCATAAATAAGATGGGTGGGAGGGATCCACATGCAAGAGAGTCTCTCTTTCTCTCCTTCTCTCCGTTCTCATCTCTTTTTTCGCGAGTATCGTGCAATACTTTTTCGTAACCGTGTATGTATGCCGAGCTAAAAATACATGAGCTGGAAATGATAGGACAGGCTTCGATATGACGGCTTAACCCTTACTTTGCGGCGTGAACTCACTCGGAACGTGTTACACGTATGAATGAGTTTTGGAAGTAGGGATTTTCGAAAAAGAGGGATAAATTGAAGCAACCAGGAAATACATTGCAGAGATAAAAGTGGCGCTTAAAAAGCCGCATCGTAAACAATATGAATGAAATAAAAGGCCCTTGATTTATACAAGGTTCAACTGAAGTATGTTTTCACACTTGAAGTACATTTTTCCAAATTCTAGACTGTAGAACCAAGTTAGATTTAAAAGATTTATCGTAAATATAAAGTTCTATTTAAAACAATTCTTGTATCACACGCAAAATGTGTGATACACATCTCAAGTACATAAAAATAAAATTTTATCAATCTAGTCTCAGTATTTTAAATTATGTATATTTCGAATATACGTATAATCTCTGAGTGCAATTCAATAACGTCCTAATTTTTCTAACTAACAAACACGTTTTTAATTATGTATAAAATAAAAAAAAATTTAATTAATAAAAATTGATTTCTCAGGACGTGCAATTAGCACGACCGTTACATTAACTGGGTACATTTTCATTTTTTCTGTACATTATATAAACGACGTGACGACAACGTACGAGGTGTGGATTTCAACATGCATTCGCGTTGCATTGAGATAGTGAAACATTCCGGTTCAGTGGATCATTGATAGATCACAAGCACGCATGAAGTTACATCATTATTATCCATGTAATTATTAACCATAATAACAGTATTGAAAAAATTGTTTGACAAAAATACACGTAAATATTCGTGTGATATTATTGTAAGCATATGTGCGCCACAAATTTGCATTACCGTCGCTAATTATTATAGCATCACGATTTTCAAGCGAGATATGCCATTGGAAAAATTTTAATTGCACTGGATCAATCGTGTATATAAGACATATTATTACCGCCATAAAGCCAGTTAATTAATTGCAGCTGTCGAGAGCACGAATATTTTCGGAAACCTTTTAATGAACATTCGATGTAATGATGCAACTTATTATTGACGAATCCTTGAATTTATAATAGGTATTCTAGAATTTGTGATTTTAATTTTAATTTCGATTTAATGAAAAACTCGTTGACAAATTTGGAAAGATTTTTTCTTAACTCATCCACACATGCTGTAGTTTATTATATCTATTTAAATGTGTTTTTTAAATTTATTTTTAATATTTCTAATATAACTTATCAACGCAATGTATACAATATGGAATGTAACGCAATGTATAATAAATTATATACAAAATTTTTAACTACTGCGGCTGATGCTTCAATTTTTAAATATCAAGAAAATGGGAAATATATATTACTACTCTTTCTGTCTCGCTCTCTCTCTCTCTCTCTCTTTCTCTCAGTTGACAAATATCGATCACTTAATCGTCTCATAAAACATGCGTTTTCATATTGCTTATCATTGACGGAGTGCACTGAACCGCAATGCATGACTAGTCACTTTAAATAATGACCGTGTAACCGCGCATATGAAAACTGCGCGACGGAACAAGAAATCCAATCTTCTTATCGCGCGATCGCAGAAATCTTGTTTTGCACGGCGACGCGAGTTGATTAAGTTTTGCAGAGAATTGATTACAGATCGCTTACACATAATTTCACATCGCGTATCCTCTTACGAGAATATTTAATATATTTATTTTATCAAATACATCGCACACGCGTGATAATCTTTAAAATGCTTCAACATATTTAAAACATGTTACATTTTTTAACAAAATATTAAAAAATTTAACTTGATTTGTCTAATTTTATATCACAGACTTTATTTTGTCTGCTTTCAACTTTAATGTGACAATTGATAATATTCTCTTAAAAAATATCTCATTCTCTCAATATATCTATCGTATTCTCAATATATTTACTCACCAATTGAGATACATCGCCTGTTCCCTCATTCTTTCCTACTTCAATTTGCTGCTGGCTGCTCTTCCGTCCACATGTTCAAAATACTGACAGATTATAAACTCACACACTGACAAAGAGTAATCCATCTCGATGATACCGCCCGTTATTTCATGATATTTCCGGATACTCTGTATAATCACGCACTTCGCTTACGGGACGAACAAATGACACGAAATACGCGTTTATTCGACCGGTCACGTATAGAAATAGTTTATTATTCGAGCGCGCGATACACACACACACTTCTCACAGGTTAAAAAGTTCAAAATGTAATGACAAAACTAGCGGACGTAATCTGATGATTAAATAAGTGAAAATCATTTGTTTCAATAAATTGGTTAATGTGAACCTTGCTGGTATTTAATCTGATTCGCAATGCTCCTCTCCTGAACAAATAATGCGAAATAGACATGTAGTGAATACATTGTGTCTAAGGATGCCGCACCGAATGTACTTATACGATAGAGTTAGGTTATAGATATCGAAAATGCACTTGATTGTACTATCGCAATCTAGTAAGTACACTCAGACTATCACCCATTATTTGATTCATCACTCCCGATTCTCGTTCGCGCATATAATTCACTTTCGACGTACGAATGATGCAAGGAACACGAAGCCGACGTGATTCGATAGCAAACTGACGCGAACGGCGCGAGAATAACTAAAGTTGTCGTGTATTTCGACCGCGCAATGCCGTGTTCCCTCTCATTGGCTGCATAACCGCTTCCCGCATATTTTTATTTCAAAATTGCCAGCATATCAAAACTCGCTTATTTTGTGTTATTAAAATAATTAGAGAACCGATAGCGTACAAAATATGCGATACGATCGTGATTCTGTTTTCGAACGTTTCGACGTGAAACTGAAAGCAAAGTTAATGTCAACTGTTTGCAAAGTTCAATCGTCTATAAGGTTATGTAAAGAACGTGAGAGTTCAGCTGCGCGGCGTCTTGTTAAAATGATTAAATTGACAAGTCAGTAATGCGAAACGTCGTGATTTGACGACGAGCCGATGTCGGGCGACGCGAGAGATCACCAAGACTACCGAGAAATCGGGTTACGTACCACTGAACGTCTAAGTGTTCCCACCCCGTACATACAACTGCGGTACGCTTCGCTTCGGCTTGCCAACACACTGCGTCGCGAAAAACATTCGGCTATGATCGACGACACGACACTCCTCGAACGTTTGTTTTGTTTAATGTGCTCGATGGTGCTCGAGACTTTCTTTTTATACCACCAATGTTTTCATGATTATATTATCCAACTTCCACGAAATTATGTACTGCGCGTATTAACTCTGCGTTAGTTTAATGGAAATTTTATTCATAGTCTGGAGTTTGTCAGACTAATGCAGCTTAATTTTAGCCACGAAAGCAATATAAATACTGTACTCATTTATTATTAATATAAACATATTACACACTCTATGGTGCTAAATGGAGATTTAAAAAAGCAGATTTTTAAAACAGATAAACATATCACATTAAATAAAAATCTTAGAATACGAGCAAGTCTTGCAGTCCAAATTAATGTAAATTTAACAATTGATTTTATGAAATATGCAAACTAATCACGTTGGTATTATTATCGGCAGTTATTTTTAATCGCAATAAAAGTAATAACGTAAAGTAAGGCAAAATTCGTTACAATCGATTAAAAATTGCGCACTCGGTTCCGAAATAGATATTTTGTTGTGCAACGGATAAACACACTGCTTCCGAGAATCTCACTGACGACTGGCAAGTGCAGAGTTATACTTGTGAGTCACAAGTTGTGATTCTTTCCTTCTTACTTTCTCTTTTTCCTTTTACTTATTTCACCCATTGTTTTCACGATTATTCGCCTTTTCGGTCTTTAGATTGAGAATAATATTTGAACACGATTTTGCAAAAGATTTACTCTGAGAATTTTTTAAAGAACATCTCTATTTTAATAAAAATATTAATTGTAATTATATACCGAACAAAATTTAATTAAGATCATTTTTCTTGGTATATCACTATATCTCTAAATGTCTAAAAATTGTTTAAATTATTATTTTAATATTGCCCATCACATATTAAAATAATTAAAAAGTTACAATATATTGTTAAATATAATATTTTATAGAGAAAGAAAAAAAGAGAAAAAGAAATTAAAATAGCATCACTTATTTTTTTAAATAATTCCCTTTACTCTAAATTATAATTATATAATTATAAAATTTGTCGCATTCATATCAGAGAAAGTAATTTTCAAAAAATGTAAATTAATTAATACGTTTCTAAAACTGTCTGTGCTATCAAAAGGAGTCTTTTATTCAGTCATTTATTAAATGAAAAATCTATTTGCTCGATTTCACAGCAAATTAAAATAATTACAGCAAACATACCATTTTATTTGTAACTTTCTTTAAAAAAATTGACTTCAATTGCGTTCAATGCGCCTTACGCGGAATTTCACATTGCTAGCGACGAGTGAAACTAATCAGTGAAACTAATCATTTTCTCTGTGCTTAAGTGCTACTTTAATCTAATTAATTCTGAAAACAGTGGTGCTGCAAGAACATCAGCGGACTGATAAAGTTGACCATTCTCGTTAATATGCTAAGCTCTCCATTTCTTTTTTATCGTTCAGCATCTTGCAAATCTACTTTACTTTTTAATGTGTCTTATTGCCATCATCATAGACTAAATATATAGCCAAAGAAATATTTTTGCTTGTAAAACCAGAAACTCTGATCGGCTCCGGTGGAATGTATCGATAAGCCGTCGATGAATGAATCGCTCGTAAATTAAAGTTGATACGATGATTATTTATTAATGGACCGAACATAATAACTCGGCCGCACGCTGCATCGGTATCTTACGTCTCGTGTCTTTTACGCAACATTGCGAATAGATTAGGGTGTTTGCACAAGCGGTCAGGATTAGCAGAGAGTCTGAGATACTCGAAAGCACTCGGTGATAGTTGAATGAACGTTAAAGTTATTCTCGTCATAATATAAAACATAGTTATCGATCGCGATGTTTTTAAATAAAACACTTCTAATATTAGATTTCTTTTTAAACTTTTGTTTAAAATAAAAATTACTTTCGTCAAATTTGTCAACGAATTTACATTTAAGACACATCTCTAAAATAATCTCCGAATAATAATGCTGCGAAGAATTTGCAACGCTGATTACAATCGCAATTATTTTTATTTTGCTCTACATACACGATAGTTATGAGAACAAGTCTAACACGTAATCACTCGCGAGACAGGACACTGCCAAAAAATATAAATATAATGTAAGGCCGTTTTTTAGTGTTTGTTGCGATCGGCATGAATAACCGGAGTAATTACATGCACGAGAAATTGCATTAACCTCCTTGACCTATCGCGATCTTTTGACCTCTGGCAGATCGGCCAATCTGGATTATGCTTATTACTCCTGAACGTCATATAGTTTGTCGCAAAAATTTCCATTGAACTGTAATGGCCAAACAGAATTGTAAATCATAATACACGATATTAAATATATTTTAAATATTATAAAAAATGTTATAAAAAATTCTTCAAACAGATGGTATTTTATACAACTACTCTGAAAATTCGCAATGTTAATAACATTAAGAATATTGAAAAAGAAAACATTTGATATAACGGTTGTCGCTCAAAAAATGATATTTATGAGTTGATAAGTGTTGCAAGTTTATCTTATAAAACATTGTAGCAACGCGCCAAAGCTTTAAAGAAAGAAAAAGAAATGAGGAGACAAGATTTCCTCAACAAAGATCACACAGTCAATATTTCTTTTTCGTTATACTTCGTAATTATCGTCTTTTGTACAAAGTCCGTTAGTTTAAAGTCGTGCGGAAGTATTTTCTCTCTTCTTTATTTCACGCGCGTTTTGCGGCCGGCGATATATTTTACGCGCGTCGGACATTAATCAGAGCCGCATTTTTGCGCGGTCGGGGCCTGCGATTTTTAAGAGAAGAAAACTCCTTCCTTCTCTCGGCATGTTCTACACGTGTAAAGAAGAAATCCTGAAGAAACTTCGGGCAAACGTATCTTGCGAGAGCGCGACATTAATCAACGCGGTCCAACATTGTCTCATTTTTTACAACGAGTTGTTCTCCGAGCAGAGTTTTTACGTGTCCATCGGCACCAACATGTCCATAAAGGGAAATAAGAGGAAACGATGACGCGTTGTAGTCCCTTGCGAAATTTAACGGGCGATATACGGAGCTATTTTACGAGCTTTGCACGTAGATAGATTAATGGTAGCGCGCTGTGTTCCGTACATTCGAATTTTTCTTGTGCGATGGAAGATGAAGGAAGCACATCGTATTCGCGCAAAAGTTGAATTATGATAAATTATTCACATAATGCCAACATGAGTCAATTATTTTTTATCGCATAAAATACATGATCGATTTAATAACCCGATCATTTTGAACAAGAAAAAATCAAATCTATTGTGTAATACAAGGCACGAAATACCGATGACACCGTTAACGATCAATGATAGAGTTGATCCCAATAGAGAAAGTGGAGCCCTGATAGCGGTTCAGTGACTCGCGAGACGGCGCCGTCTATCGTGCATCGTCCTTTATTTACGGTATTCTCGAATTCCAATAAAACGCCTCTTTGTAACCCGTCCAGCATGCTACTACGGCGACAAAGGGAAAAAGGGACCGCGTATCAGTCTGCGTTTCTCGGTGGAGAACGACAGCGACAACGACGGGCGACGACGAGCTCCTCCTTCGAAGAGATGCGGTCTTACCGCTTTTTTCCTGTTACCAGTGCGAGATGCACTCCCTTTGTCTGCCCGAATGGAAATTAGATCCGATCTCGTTCTTCCTTTTCCCTCCTCTACACGCGGCGCATCCGAGGATTGAAAAAAGCCGAGGCCTTTTATTCCCGACGTAAGCAGATTTCGTCTGCAATTTCCATTTCAGTCGGAATTATGCTCCGCGATCGTCTCGCACGTTCATCAGACGACGCTTCCGGAATTATTTCGAGACACGCGATGCCATCGCTTTTCCGTTTGGATCTCCGGAGAAATTGAATAAAGAGAACTTTAGCGGTACAGAAACTTTTTCATGGATAAGACATAAAATTGCAGATTGTTAGCTTGGATATATGCAGCGATACGGGACAGTATACAGATTGTAATACTCACAATCAGAATACGATTTGTCCACTCGAAAATTTCTACATTATCCCGATTAACTTTCTGGAAATATAAAATCTTGAGATTTTTCTGTATCCTATAATTATGTCTACATAATATAATTTAGTATAATTTATGTCTACATAATAATGCGATATATCGTGTCCATAAAACTAAGCGCCTTGTATGTAGTTGCTCCGTCGCAAGATTTATTTCACCAAAAGTGAAATAAAATAGATGATATTGAACGTAGAGCCTCGGGTTACAGAGGATGAACTCTTTCATCGAACATGCCGGCCGGACACGATAGAAAAAAGAGATGAGAAGTGATTGCATTTCGCTTTGTGATCAAAGACAGTCCACCGGACTCGTTTCCGTACTTTGTCGGCGCGATCAAGGTGGAAAGTAAACATGTTCTCCGTTCGCGACTAATTGCAGACGATAGAAAGAATTGTAGTTTTTTCAAAGAGCGATTGAAAAAGTAAGTTTTTAAAATATATTCAATCCGGCGATACTTTATTTCATCGAAATATATTAGAACTTGTGAAGAAAGATTTGTTATATAATTGATTATATAATCAATTCACGTATTAAAATATGTATGTGTTGAGTTTTAAAGGGTTAACTGCTTGCATTCCTATTCTCGTGTTACGCAATATCGCTGCAATCTAACTGACGGAACAGTAACAATGTACGGCTTATGCTGAACTACTTGTAGAGATCGGGACAGAGATGGGAGGAACGAGGCAGATAAAGAGGAGAGGATGCTAATCTCCTTTTGTATGGAAAAACTGAGAGAGCGGCTCTATAGACTGTGCGAGGCTTTCGAATAAACCATTCAGTCGGTGCAATATACCGTGTTAATATAATGCGTCCCGTCTAGACGACAGTGACCGTTCTAACCGGACGAAAAGTTACCTCGTTATGTCGCTTTTGCGGAAAGGACCCAGTAGTAATGCAGACGAATGAATGTGGAAGGTGAATGTGGTATATGAAATCCATGTTGTTCACTTTGCCTGGAAATGAAAGAAAGATAAAAGTGCTTTTGTAAAGAAAAAAAAGATTCTCTTACAAAATTAGTAGATTAAAATTAAATATTAATATCTTATTGTATTAGAAATTAATCAAGAGAACAATCAAAGTAACTTTGTTCGTTTTACAAGAGATAAGCCATTCTAGAGAGAATTCACGAATGAAATTACTTGTACAAGTGCAAGATCTGTTTCGAACATTTAAAGCGCGTTCGGCCGTTTCGTCGTCCATTCCGCTCTGTCGCATCGCCGTCCCTTAATAACCTGGTTTAATTAAATTCAAAGCGCGCGTTGTCGTCGCATCGACGTCCAATAACCGGTAGCGGCGCGCGCGGTGCAACCACCTCGGGAAACTGGTGCAAACTCACTCAGGAGCTACGGACAACGTTATCGGGACGGCTCGCGTGAGCACGACGGGACATCACACAATACATCGCATTCAGCGGACCGTGCGCGGTGTCAGTGGCATCACGCCGTTATAGCGTGTAACACTGTCACGGTGCATCGAGGTATATCGCACGATTCTAGTCAATACGAGCTGGCCCATAATGGAGACAAGAATTCCGCGATGGCGTTGTGGGGGTGCGTCATTCTGTTTCGCTGTTACGTTGAAATACACATCTTGCCTCTCTCTGACAAGTTGGAAAGTTTGTATCCGAAGTGCCGTATCGCGGTGCTTGCATGCACCACGTGTTGAAACACACTTCGCGGTAGACTGAATAAGGGATACTGCCTGACGATGGTATAGCCCATTTTCTTCAGAACATTTACTTTTAAAGTCGAGAAAATTAAAGTTAACAAAGTTTTCTTTCTTTCTTTGAAAAAAGTTATTCTCGAGCATTCTAACTTTATAACGATATTTGCGTTTTTTTTTTTTTTAATAACGTAAAAAAGATTTTAAACTTTTATGATGCAAAAAAACAAAAAGCGATTATGATAACATATGTTAAGACTTCTGACAACATAAAACTCTAATAGCGAACAAAAAGTTTTAAGTTATAGTGTCCCCTTTAGATTAAAATGTTTTAATAAATTGTCATCGATCTCTTCTCCAATTCGACTTTAGCTCGAAATAAAAATATCATTGGAAATGTCTGTTTTTCAATCCCGAGTGTTATTGTGAAAAAAAACACGTACTCGCGGGATTCCGCGCGGCGAATAATAATGTAACGCGAACATGTTTTCGAGGGTCTGCGATTAATCAGCCCACTCGGTATACCAGTGAGAGCAATGAATGCCGAGCCGGAACATACTCGATAGCCTCATGAAAAGCTTTACCGATGCAAACGCCGCGATACACGCGGACAATGCATGCGTGCGCGCAAACACGCAGCCGAGCGTCAGGGAGCGCATACACGCGGATTACATTTCAGCGTATACCCGGTGTGACAACAAAATTAGCGCTTCCATATCGCCCATCCGCCGCAATATCCATCGCCCATTATCCAACGGTCGGACAGTAATGACTGTTCATTAGCCTTGCGACGTCAGTATAATGCAATTGAATGAAGTATCGTTGCTAATCGAGTCGTGAAATTTGCATTAATTGGATTGACGGCGATAATGTACCAGCTTGTTGCAAAATCAATTTAGGGCAAAGCAGATTTATATAGAAATAATCAATTCTGTGAAATTTCACTAGTGATAAATCGTCCATGATAATAAAAATTAAAAATAGATCAATTATGTTCCAAAACACTCAAGATAATATTAATATTGGATTTGAATATATGATTAATCTCTGCAAAACAATATCATTGTATCGATACTTGATCATCGTGTGACAAGTTGAGATATTTTTTATACGAAATATGATCGATATGCGCTGTCCAAGCCTGACCGTTAAGTGATCGATGTTCACCCATCAACAGACTCGGGGAACGATGACTCTGTTTTTATATTCCACTCCTATCGTGAAGGGTGAAGTAACGTTGTGTAACTACATGCCCCCGTTTTTTATTCGATGTACATTTGAGCCGAAAAAATATATTGTAACGAACAAGAGAAATTCTCAAACTATAACGTCATTTACTTCAAATAATTTCGTTAAAAAACGGAATCAATTTATTTGAATTAAATTTACAAGGAATAAAGTCAAAAAGTAAAGAGACATTTAAGGAATTGATATATTGTTTATATATGTGATAACTTAACATATCTCTCTTTCATATATTAAGATATATTAAGTCCCGATAATATCATAAACAGATCGTTCACTATTTATAATTTATATATAAGTAATTATATAAAATATTTTAAATTGATTTATCAGTGAAAAGATCTCATTCTCCCGTTAGAATGTCGAATTTTGGCGACGTTAAATTCGTAGTAGTAAATTAGCCGATTGCGATCACTTGGCGCTTCGTAGCGAAGGATTAATGAACGTGAGACACACCAATGTTGGTAAATTTGGTTGACTCTGCACCCTACCGGACTCCTCGTGTGGTCAGGGCAATGCACCCTCCTATATTTGTGTCTCCGCTGATCGTGGGTTGCATCGTGTCGGGTCAGCTCCGTCGTGACGCACACGCTCGCGGCTTTTTCCGCCGAGCTAGGTTTTTTTAATCAGAAAGAGTGAGAAACGCGACGATATGCGAGCCAGGAAGTCAACCACCGCAACAAAATATAATTACGCTTCCGCCACGATGTAGGTAGGTGAGGCGCGCTCTAATAACACTAATTGTGCCGACGACCGGTGCTTCATTAATTAAAAAGCCGGCCGGCGACAAAAATGAAGATATTTGAAATATTGCCGTCACAAAGATAAAAATATGTCGAGTGATGGTCGTTTGTCAAACGAAATTCTCGTCAACTTATTTCGCAGAAGGCTTACGATTTCTCAAATGAGATGATGATTTATTGTCAGAGTTATCCTTTCAATTACTTAAACGCAGATATTCATTATTCAGCTACATGTAAACATGTCAATTTTAAAATTACGATATTCTTAGCTGACTTTGAAAATTTATGAAAGGTTTATCATTGTGCAAAAGTTTAAACTTTTTCTTGTATGAATTAATGATGAAAAGGAATGCGCAGGATATTTGAGGTGGAATTATCGTTATGCGGGAAATGAGGATCGGAAAGACTGCGCGGAGACTACGCGAATATTATTGAAAAAATATCATCGTTTATTCCCTATTAATAAAATTATCATCCATACAGCCTATAAGCACGCGAATTAAACCGCGACAAACTGTCGTCAGCCGAAGAAGGCGTCATCGCTGGAACCTTCGGGCGTACAGTTTTGCAGCAACGACGCCGGATTCGACATGTCGCTGACGACGTCGCCGACGACGCCGTTTCCACCGTTACCCGTCCGCGGCGGCTTCACGTCTTGGTTCTGCGAGGATGCATCATAAACGCCGCGGCTGGTTGTCTGCGGCTGTTGATTCTGCGAGTTAATCTCGTTGTAGACCAGCTCCTGAATCTTAAGTCGGACAAACATCTGCCTGTCGAGCGGCAAACTTCTCAGAGGATTCCGGACACTCATTAGAAAGTGATAAGTGTCGTCCTCGTCTTCGGAACCGATCGCCAGTCTCTTCTGCAGCGACTCGTACCGCTTCCGGTCTATCTCTATGCCGTAATCGTTGTCGATCGCGTCCATCAGCGCCCGCTTCCGGCCGATTATCTTGTTCATCTTTGGCGGCGGCATCACCTGATGCAAGCCGTCGTCGTTGGATAGCAACGACTGGCACGAGTCGCCGTCTAGATCTTCGAACTGCGTCTCTTCGTGGCCTTCGAGGATGTCGATCTGCGGCTCTATCTGCGTGCCGTCCGGCGACGAGCGCATACCGACGCAATTTTGCGACAGAGCGCAACCAATCACCCTGGAGTTCATTTGGTCCCGAAGAAAGAACAGACTCTTGAACCAGACCCATTTGGAATCGTGCTCGGTGCCACCGACACCGTCACATTTACCCCGGTAGGTCTTCTTCAGTTCGTTCCGAAAATTGTCGCGTAGGTGCTTCCACTTGGACTTGGCGACGTCCGCTGGAACAGAGCGGCGATCGCATTTTTATAGCGTGACTTAAAGCAAGGACGACCGCTGACGACAAATATGCTCGCTCGCTCCTCTGCCAAAATTTAGTTTTACATGCTACTTGTTGCAACGTTTGCGATTTTTAGCCACGCGATATATGCGGGATCATAAAATTTTCTCAAAAAGAAATCTAGAAAAAATATAACGAAATTTATGCAAATCGACATCATTCATCTGAATACGTTTGATCGCGCAACGTACTCCATTCTCCATCGACACAAGTATTAAGCGCCTTATAGTAATCGGCCTTACACGTGCTCGACGTGAGATAGATATTAGCGTGCCGCGACCACGTGCTAAACACGATCGTGAAAAAAATTGATATCGGTTCGTCGTGAAAATACCGGCGTGCGACCTGGCGGCGATACGCGCGAACTAGTAACTATCTTCCTCCGGTCGGCTTTTCGTTTCGTGAGGCGCGGGAGCTATCGACCTTCCAGCGAGCGATTCCAGCTAGTGGCGTAATTCGATTTTTCGTCGTTCGATTTTACCGACGTCTCGTTTTCTCGCGATCCTTCTCTCCTCGACCTTGGTCGCAATTCGCTCCGTGCAGCAAGGTATTTCGAGCAACATCGAGGTGACGAAACCTGCGAGCAACAATGTACGGATCCTAGCAGCCAATCGACTCGTACCCAGCGCACCCCCCTATCTCCAACCCCCCATCCACCCACCCGACAAGCAACCACCCATACGTGCACGTGCGCGCAACATATACAGATGTATGATCGCAGGAGCGAATACGCGGGTAGGAGAGGAACATCCGTCGAACGGGTCTCGCTCGACTACTCATACTCACTCGACACCTCGCAGGCCCTCGCGATCTCCCGCCACATCTTCAGTATGACATCGCGGTTGTGATAGTTGACGTTCTTCTGGTCCCAGATTGCGGGTCTCGCGTGCACCTCGTTAATCAGCCGCTGGAGATCCATCGTCATCGCGCTCCTACGTCCGCCGGCGGCGTTGCATCGCCGGGGCGAGCGTTTGCCGGCGCGTCGATTGAGAAGCGTGACGCCGGCGGTGCCGACGGAGGAGGCGGCCGCACGCGCGCCGCTTCCTCCGACGCGTGGCTGGGTGTCTCCGCTAGCGGTGTGCTGTTCGACGAGGAGGCGGCTCCTCGGTTTATCGACCCGCGCCGCCGCCGAGTCTGTCCCCGCGGTGGCTGCGTTGGCGGCGACGACGGCGTCGACGGCGTCGACGTCGGACTCGAGGACGACGGCGTCGGCCGAGTTACTCTCGGCTACGGCGACGTTACCGCTCGAGGTGATAGCGCTGCGAGAAGCGACGGCGACGCTGCTTTCGTCGTCGTTGTTCGCAGCAGGTCGCTGACGTCTCCTCTTCTTCCTCTTGCGTCTCGCAACGCGGCAGGTGGTGGCCAAGGAGGAGGTGGAGGTGGTGGTAGTAGCGACGGTGGTAGTGGCGGCAGCGGAGGTGCTCGCTGCGGAGCCGAGCCGAGCGGATGAACGCAAGCGGGACGAATCCAGGGCTATATCCTCGTCGGCTCGTGCGCGCGTGTCGTCCATACACGCGCGCGGGCCAGCCGGAAAGACGCGGGGCGCACTACACGCGCGAGGAAATGAGACGATCGACGACGACAACGACGACGACAACGACGACGACGACGACGACGACGACGACGACGACGACGACGACGACGACGACGACGACGATCTTCACGCTGACGAAGCTGATTCTTAATGTTGACGCTGGACGACTAAGGCGATACTTTTATCTTCCCACGCGGTCGAAGAACGATGGACACCAGAAGATGAGCAGAGCGAGTACAAGCGAGCACAGCACGCACGCACGCACACACACGCTCCGGCGGTGTGGTGCTACTCGCGCGCATCGCGGCCAGCACGGGACCTTCGGCTCCGCTCGACCCTGATGCTCGGCTCCGCTCGGCTCCGCTCGGCGCGGCTCGACCCAACTCGATTCGACTCAGCGCGTCTCCGCGCGGCTCCGCGCGGCGCGGACAACGCGTTACCGCGCGCGTGAGAGAAAGAGAGAGCGCATTTGGGAAGGGGCAGGTGAAGAGGAGCGGATTGACGCCGAGCGAGTAAACCACCACCGGCTTGGTGAGCGCGCAGGGGCGGAGATACGCGCGAGTTGTCCTGGAGCGGGTCGAACAAATGGAGCAGGATTGTTAGCTGCGGTATTAATTAGGCTACTGATTAGAGTACCGAGGCTCACGCGATCGATCGCAATTCGGTCGAGATGAGTGACCGAAATAACTTTCACGAACATCATTAATCGCACAGAAGTAGTATCTGTAATATCGGATGATCAGTCACTTGACATAAATCCATCAACCTCTCACGGCAAAACTATCTTCTTCGTGTTTCACAGTTTCCGCAACTTTATAGAGAAGAATTACTCTGTGTAGAGTGTATTTCTCGGTAATAAAATCTCTTTACTTCCTGTAGTCCAGTTCCAGAGTGTTCCAACGTGCTTTCCGGAGTAAAGTATCTTAACTTTCGCTTTCTATCTTTTAGAGTATTTCTTGCAGCGAGACTGAGACTAATCTAATAACAACTCGATTATTTATAGTTCAACTATATTAACTATGTTTCATTGTTAATTATCGATAATATGTAAGCACTAATACTGTTTCAATATTAATCATCAATACGAACCGTCTTTACAAGAGCTTTAACTTTTCTCTTCACAGAGCTTAAGCCCGACAAAATTTTCCATTTTGGACATCGCGCGAGCAAAGGTATTCGCGAGACAAGTCGCTGAAAATGAATGCGCCTTAGCATTTAATGCGTGTCCGCTACTGAATGGGCGTGCAGCTGCAGTCGCGTCACCCGCTGCGAGCAACGCATCCGCTCTGCTTCTGCTTTATCGCGGCTCCGCGCTGCACCGCGCCGCAACGAAACGAACGCGCTGGTCCGTCCGCTCGTTAGCATGACTCCGCTCGGTTCTGCTCGATCCAGCTCGGCTCACCTCGGATGGCCACGGCCTCGACATGGGCCGTGGTGATTCGCGCGATGGTCCAGCATCAAACATACAATTCGGCTGGAGTCTCTTAACCGTGATTTTGGCACGTATGGATGAAAAGCATCAACCATAAATCGACGAAATCAGAATGTCGAAAGAGATATTTCCGCAAACGATTTATCATTTTAGTTAAAAATGATAAATCAAAACTTAAATATGTAGCTAGATAATATAAATAGTTGATAAGGTGAGATAAGAAACAGAGAGAGAGAGAGAGAGAGAGAGAGAGAGAGAGAGAGAGAGAGAGAGAGAGAGAGAGAGATTAACAGTTTTAACTATAATAATGCATTATTATGGTTAAAATGTTACATATTGTTCCGCGATCCCTAATTTGTCGAATGTCTAATACCGGAGATTTATCGGATTTGGTATTAAATTATCATGTCACGTTGAATCAAGAGTATCACGCGACGCTGCACGCTCCGCACAGCTTTACATCTGTACAAATAGGATTAATTTTGTTTATTAATAGGCGTGTATTCACACGGCCGACTTTGCGAAGCAACTGCGCTTCTTACCACTCCCACTGTAACAACCTTGCCCCATACGATCTTCATGATTCGCATTTCTATTAATAGTTACTTCAATCGCAAAGTATCCAAGGATCTACCGAAGTAAAGGACTTATGAATTCACACAAGTTTGCGAGAGCAGCTGTAAAGCGAAGATTTATAACGTTCGAGCAACCGCGGTGCTGAAGATTTATGTTGTAGCCGAAATGTAAGGTTGTAAAATCAAATGTATCCAAATTTGTGAAAGCAAGAAAAATCACGATTTTTCTACGAAAAAAGGTTTTCAACACTTTGACATAATGACGTGACGTATAGAAACTTGCTTCGATTTTAAAACTCACACAAAGTTTCACGGTTCGATTGCTTACATTCCGATATATGCAATCAATTCTATCGACGCATCTTTTATATTACAAATATCTCGCAATTCGAAGAAGATTAATTATCTTGAACTCGATTTCTCGCAACATTAGCATTTTCATTGAGCCGCGTGCAATTTGACCGTACGCTTATCTTCGCCGCATAATCCTACAGTCTCGCTTAAGCTTTATCTCCGTTTCGTCGCATTTCTCACATTTCTTCCATATACGCTCGTCGTCGCGCCACGTACTAATCAGCGCCCAACTTGAAGTAATCTGTCGGCGTGTCTCATATCAGTTTCTGCTTAGTCCGCAAAAACAAAGGGAGATTGGAGGACTAGTTACATCTGCTCTTGTCTTCGCACAGCGAAATGTTTCGCATTAATAATACCGCGCCACGCTCGTGCTGATGTGGATTCAAAAGCTGAAGCGGACTATGCCAACACACCAGCATGATTTCAAGATTAAGTAGTTATCCTTCGCCCGTTATCGTCATAAAATTTTAATCTTAAATTTAAATTAATTATTAAACATAATTGTTATATTTTAAAAGAATTGAAAAATATAACATTTAAGTTACATAACAGATTTTTCAAATTAGTTATTTTCGAATTGCTATAAATGTAACTATAAAAATTCCAGACTTTATGATTGTAAATTAACAAATATAAATGTTGCCAATTTAATAATTCTCAGGTGTTCAAAGTCAGTGATTGTTGTGCTAAGACAATCGAAAGACTTATTGTTAAAAAATCAGCTTTCATAACTCGGTAAATTCGTCGCCAGAAACGACGAGTCAGCTTTGCCGAGATGAATCAGCGATATCTGTGCGACGCGATAGCCATGCAGTTTGTAATCCTTCGGCATGCAGGTATTACGATCAATAGTAAGCAACGACGTTGGATATTGGGTATCGCGAAGACGGACAATAGCAGTCCGCTCTCGGTCCACTACTATATTGAGTATCTGATCCAGTATGTGAAGCATAAGCTAGATAGATATGCCTTCGGCGTATAATGCAAGTACACGTCTGTCATAAACCGCGCGATTTCTCCTTTCGACAGTTGAGATATTGCGAGCTGTCTGAAGTTTACAAAATAGAACGCGAAGCAACGACAAATTTTAGTGTACATGACAAATTTATCATATTCACATAGATTTATATAATTTAAATCATTTTTATAATAAAATTTTCTATCATATTTTTGTAAATTGCTCAAAAAATTGCAAACATGCCAGCAATCAAATTCAGATAAAAAAATACAACTTTTTAATATAAAGCAGAGATATTTTTTATTTTTTATGAGAAATATGCAAATTTACACTTGGACAATTCAGCAATATACATAGGTACGTACTACTGTTAGTTACGCTAATTAAATCATATTAATTAAATTTATATGGATTAGTGGCTTTCGTACTCTCCTGGATACACCTGGTAACAGGCAACCACAGTCGCATAAGCGTATTAACGTGTAATGCTTACAAGGGTAAAAAGATATTAGATTCTTGGTGTTAAATTAAATCCTTTCATTTCTCTCTTTCAATAATACTAATAATTTACTGGGTATTAGAAATTCAAGTCGATAAATCGGAATTCAAGAGGAATTAATAATTAAATATAGCGAAAGTACGATTAATTAATATTAGTACTTTACGTATTAATGCTTTACATCACATGGCATTATCGATCGACTGGCGATATTCACAGTTTGCAATGTTGTGTCTCTAAACAAGATTACGCCGTGCGCATCTCATGATGTCCCCGGAGACCACCCCGTGGATTTTCATAGAGCCATCTCTATGCAGATTGCGCTATCGCCATTTGCGACCGATACGACGTCGCACCAAGATGCGACGTGGCCAGGCAAGTTTAATAAGATTAAGCGGGGCACGAGCGCGCGCGAAGTTTACGGCTTAACAATGTTGTAAGTAATGCATATTGATCGTCACTGTAGATGGGCTTGTCTACTCATTACTTGCCCAGCAAAACTATCGTAGTGATTCACTATCGTTTATGAATACCGAGTGTGTAGCGAAGTATTATATTTTCCAATACTTGATAAATTTTGCATATCCCATCTAGATTATTTTTGACCATCTGATAATTATTTGAAAGCATATTTTCTGGACAGATTAATTATCCATATTTGCAATCGAAATATCAGTAATTATTGTTTCACGAAACCACCAAGCTCGCGTTTAACATTCAATTGTTTGTTGAAAGATTGAGATAAAAATTAATTAATCGTTACGTCACCTATTAGATAAAAATAATTTATGCTCTTTTGAGAATATTTCTCGTATCATTTATATAATTGTTTGATGCAATTAATCGCTGCAAAAATCAGAGCATATATATTCCAATCTTGCGAAGCAATTATTAAATCAATTCAGAGAATTAAACGCTCACAAATAGATTATCGGTGATAAAATTATATTAAATGGTAATATTTGTATTAAAAAATACTCAATTATTCAAACAAATTAATATTTTATATTTGAAAGACAAAACAAAAAAAATAAATATTCCATAAAACGATAAAGATTAATAAAGTTACACTTTTGAAAAGCGATCAAGCCAGTCCTCTATCAGCCTCGTGCGATTTGGTCGCGGAATCATTTTGTTCCATTCGTCAATTTTTGCGCCAAATATTAGCGTGGCGTGATCCTCAATAGCTAGCAATACGCATTTTCGGAAAACTACCGTAACTATCTTAGTCAAAATGTTCAAAATCGGATCCACGAGGTTACCCTCGAATTTAAGATCATATTTTCTGCAAAAAACAAAGATATCTTAACGTGGAAACTCTTTACACGTGTAAAACTAGTAGAAGTTAGATTAAATTGAATGTTGTACTTTGTAAGAAACAGCAGATAAAATCCGACAACAATTTCTACACGGATTATTGTTGTTTCTTGATTATCCGATAGCGGATATCGGTTTATAATTTCAGATACCGGACTGCGATTATTATATCTGCACACTTCTGTTTCATTACCGCTCACCTGCCCAATATTGCGATTTCATCGCGAAAACAATTTACTGCATGTTATCATCGTCAATCGATAGAATGTAATTTTTGACATCGAAAGCGGATAAACATTTTACTGTGTTTAACGTGATTATATCAGTCAGCTTATTTTGACACATCCTTTTTACGTATGCATACACGACGAATGAAAAATATAAAGATAATATAAAAAGTGATACTTACGAAACTTCAGAAAACTTGAGAGAATTAAGAGACAAATAGTAATTAGCTAGATCGATCGTTACTACGGTGTTAATCTTAAGATCGTAGAAACGACCATAGACGTCACCTTGCCTTTCGTATACCATATGTTTTAAATAATATTCATAGTTAAACTGTAAATTATAAAGTTTAAATATATTTATTTGTCCATAATTGTTGTAGCAATTTATATAATTTAGTATCTAATTAGTATCATTATATATCTGTCTTGTTCTTACGTCCAAAAGATTAAATCCCAAATTCATATCCAATATCAAACGTTTATCCTTGTATGATGCAGTCACATCATTGCTGCGTTGTATTTTCGACAAGTTCTGCATCCATCCCTTTTTGAAGTCGACGTTTCCCTTAGCTATTCCAGGCTGAAAAAATTATTTCGAAATGAGACATGTTAAAATTAATAGTTTTACCTCTTAAAAGTTTTACCTCTTGTTAATTAATTGTTTTTCGTTGTAGAAACAAACTTTCTGTAATATTTAAAAAATACTTAAATAAGATCAAAGGATATATTGTTAGCTAGATTGTTAGTATATACAGGGTGTCCCGTAAAAACCGTAACAACGCTTAGGGGTATATTTCTGAGATAATTCTGAGCAAAAAATCTTAATACCAAAATACTCAGGGTGTAGTGGTTTTTGAATTAGAAGCATTTAAAGTTAGCGAATAAGATAGCCTGAAATTTGCGCGCTCAGGTGTACAACGTACAGTGATAAAAGCGAAATTGACTATCGCTCCCCTGTTGTCAGTATTAATATTTGGAAAATAAATTTGCTAATACATATTAACATAAATATTGTTTACGCAATTAAGATTTTGTTGAAAATATTATAAAGAAAAAAATATTATGATATACAAAACGCAAGCTGTCAAAAATTACATTTCTTTGACATTTCTTTTTATCTTACAGATATTTGTACAATAAAATTATTAAATAATTGAAATAGTTTCACAATATTTTATTTTAATAACAGTTAAAAATAATTAAATAATATTGAATATGTAAAGACTCTTTGCGCATAATTTTGAGGTAATAAATGTTGTACCTTTGAGCAATGAAACGCATGCATTTCATTTTCTTTTAATATTTTATGAACCATTGTTTTTGACATTCCAACTTGACGACTAATTTCACGAATACTCATTGTAGGATTTTCTTCTACATTACGTAGCACTTCTTCTTCATTTTACCATAAATGAGTAACATATCACAATATTCTGTACAAATATTTGTAAGATAAAAAGAAATGTAATTTTTGACAGCTTGCGTTACAGGGTGATATATATATAAGAAATACTTACCAGCTCTGGAAAAATTGCTTCGGAAAAATCGATGAGTTTCATAGGATCCATTCCATTATCCAAAATAAACGTATGTATATACGGCAATAGAGTGTCAACTGCTTCATTGAGGTTTACATCTTTACGTACAATCTTCGCAGATTGATGAGAAGCGTGGCTGCACAAGGCAGAAATATACATTTAAAAATTTTTTTATTTATAACTTAATTGAACTTAATTTTAATTAAGTTTTGATACAAAATTTTGATCTTAATGTCAAAACTTTAAATTTTATGTTCGGGAATTTAAAAACCATCGTACTTGTACTTTTTGTAATTGTCATACAGTGAATTGCAATTTGCGATATTAAAGATACAAAACAATTAATTGTTGCGCTTTACAAGACGCAACGCAGAAATCTAATCACGAAGAAAAATATAACAATAATAAACTAAGATAAGTCTGTAAAATTATAAGAATTTGTTTAACAGAAATGGACTTACAAATTGTGTTCAATTGCAAAAGGCGTGACATTGTCTTGCGCCAAAGCTATAATCACCAAGAGAAAAACCAATTGCATTTGACCAGCCATGATTACACTGCAAAGGAACTACGGTCGATCTGACCGTCTTGTTTGATTCCTGATTTTTATTCTCAATCCCTGCCACCTGATTATCTTATCAATTTGATAATATTTTGACACATGACAAATGTAAATTTATCTAATTGGATATTAAGAAATTGTTGAGGAATTCTTGTAATCTAAGAATTTTATGTATTAACAGTATACTGATAACTAAAATAATAGAGCACAGATAGTATTGCAATTGTGATACAATAAAACTGAAAAAGCATAACATCTTACTCACATCTCGATGTTAATAGAAATAAATGAAAGATTATACTTAGGAGGGGGGGGTGAATATATGTACACAAAAGAATTAAAGAAGTATAATATATTTAGAAATAATAAATACAAGTATGTACAATATTATATTAAAAAATCAATATTTATTTGTTCAGTTGATCCAATAACTGATTTAATAGCTGATAGTTGAAAACGGGCTCCGATTTTTCGCGCGGAGCAATTATTCGATTTATTTCATTGAAATAGAATTGAATTGTATTTGTCACTTCCTTTTGAACGGTGTCCGTAATAGTGTTTTTGAAGAATGGTATTATCATATTGACGATAGCTGTCTTTATCGCACCCGCTAATCCGTTTTGATGGAATGTCACTTTAATGCTACTACAATAATAAAACAATTTACAGTAAAAAAAATATAAAACCTATTCAATATATGCAATTAAGAAAAATTACCCATCAACTTGTAACTCGAACTTGTTGAGAGTCAGAATGTAATTTGTCGTGTCGAATAAAATGTTAACCTTAGCGTGTACATTTTCTCCTGAAACTGTAACGCGACCTGTCCAGTCGAAGAACACTAGTTTTAGAATATAATTGTATGTTCCCTGAATATAAAACAAATTATTTGTACAGAAAAATACTCAAATATAATTTTTTTAGTATTTCTCTTACGTTATTTTAAAGTTCAAAAAATAATGATGTAATTACCTCCAAAAGTTCGAATTCAAATCCAAACTCAGTATTTAATATGTTATCTTTGTAAGTTAAGGTAGCGTCGCCATAGCGTTTCAAAGTGGATAAACGTTCCAATTTTCCCGAATGCAAAATGAGGTCAGCTTTGTATATCATTGGTTGGATAGGTATCTCTCCCTCTCTCTCGGAAGTAGAATTCGGAAATTGCTGGTATAAGATTATCAATATTCTAACATCTTGTCTTAATAACAATTCCAATTCTATTATCAGAAACAATTAGTCGAAGCACTTTTTATTAGAAATCAAAACCTTAACAAAATTATGCGTAAAAGTATTTGCTTTGACTTTAAATATAATATCAGTTCTTGCATGAATATCATAAATATTTGACTGTTGAATGATAAAACTACTGAATGATTGAAGCATCGAATACTTAAAAATATCTTTTTCTTCACACAAACTTATTTTTTTTACAATATTATGGGTCGATCAGTATCTGACGTGTCTAGCGTAATAAGAGTTGAAAAACGCGGCATTAAACTTTAGCCCGAACTCGGCCTTCTATTGTGATTCTACCAGGTGAAACCTTGATTTCACTTTCGTCCAAGTTCAAAGCTGCTGCGCTACATCAAAAATGGGATCAGCGAAAACGAAGCGAAGGATGACCTCGACGTTTGACCGTGATCCACCTCGGCTCAAGGTCAATACTCGAAAGTGTCATCCTGCGATTCACTCTCGCTCTCGTCCAAGGCCCAACTCTTCGGTTTCGCTTTCTACGGTCCCGAGGTTAAGCGTGCGCTTTCGCACCGCGGCCCGTTGACCTCGAATCCCAGTTTTGACCTCAAAACCCAGCTTTCTCTCGATTTTCGAGGTGACCTAACGCGATCGTGAGCGAACGTGCGCGTTTCCCGTAGTAACGAGACTTTCTTATGCGAATGATTAGTTTTTCGGTGATATTAATGCGTATTCATGCAAATTTTACATTTATTTTTTTTGTAAAAAGTATTTTATTATATTGTGATACGACAAAATGTTTACTGTCTAATCGAATAGTTCGATAATTATTATTATTCTTCAATGTTTATTTCTAAGAGCATTACGCACCACCCACAATTTTTGTTCAGTACGTGGAAGATCGAGCGGATCCAAGCCACGATTAATAATAAATTCTGAAATTTGAGGATTAAAACGGTCCATCAACTTATTTAAGTCAATACTCCGATCTTCATTCTGAGTAAAATCCCTGTAATTATTAAAATTTTATATTCACAATTCTATATGTATATTATATATACTTTAATAAATATTAAATAGTATATAAATAAACTTACATTAAAACAGACTTTACTCGATGAAATAAAAAAGTACACAAGCAAAATGGAATAATAAATAATTGTATACATACCTTTAGAAAAATTAGTTTCTAAAATTTAAGGCATATTTTCTGAATGTTATAAGAAAATATTGCCGATAATTAATAAAATAATATTTAAAAAGAATAAATTGCATTTGTATGCATACTTACCGAATTTTTAGCTCGGCCAAAGCCAGAGCAACAAATGACAGAACGAAGTAAACAAGCTTCATGGCAATTGTATGGAGACTATGTCTATTCTTTGTGTTCACTTCGCTTTTATAATTCTTCGCGTAAATCCAGCAGATTACCGGATTATCAAGATTATTAATCTTGTCGATCATCAATCAAAAGAATGTGCCTTTAGAAATTACATTTTTATCATGTAATCACACTAACACATTAAGAAAGAGCAGTATGCGAAAAGAGAACAAAGAATATTATCAAAGGCTTCTAAATCAGTATGTGTGAAAGATATAAATCATATCAATAAAAAGAGTTAGGAATTCATGTACGTAGTTCCATTAAGTATCGCTTATAATTTAATATTATCACGTGAGAATATAAGATTTATTTATTATACTTTATCATTAGACCACTTAAAACAGTTTTCGGATCCAATTTATTAACCTACTAATTTTTACACCTAATTTACACCTAATTTATTCTAATCTGATTTAATAATAATATAAAATACGTAAAATGTATAGAAACTGAAAAGTAAGCATTTATCTCATCATATCAATATTGCTTTCTATTTCTCGAAAGAATCTAAATAAAATTATGTATAAAATTTTTGTTAAAAAATAATAAAATTTGATTTCAACATTTCCTTACTTATCCTTTATATTTAATATTAAATAATTATTAAATTCAGAAATCATATTCACCATATTATATCACGTCGAATGTTTAAATCGTTAGAAATCCTACGATTTTAACATGTACAAATATTATTTGTTTGTTCGCATGCATTTATTATCATTATTTGACGAGATAAAGTCGATCTCTACACTCGAGAGATTCGTGACGTTCGTTTATCGACTTTTACAGAATCTACTTCGTTACGTGGCGCTCTCTGTGCTGTAATTCTTAATGTAATATACAGTATTAACGAGGCAAACCACGTTATCTATTCATTGCATAATTTAATTAGAATCGATATTTCACGAATTGCCAACATTCAACTCTGACGACTATTCTTGCAAATGCAAATTTTAGGTCGGCTTAAAGATTTCAGTAGAACTATATCTTTGATTTTATTAAAAAATTCTAGCAGAAAATTTATTGTGCATTTTTAAGACTTTTACAATTCGTCAAATAATCTAACTTTTATTTTTTATTATTTTATTTTCTAAATTACTGTTATAATAATTTCTATTATATGCATTTTTTTTACTTAGTTTTTAATTAGTTTAATTAGAGAGAGGATATATAGATCACGCAGCCTAAGAGCGACGAAAACAATTCTATCAAACACCGCGAGTCGGTCTTGAAACTCTTAACATTAGGGTATTTATCAAATATTTATTAAAATCCAGTTGAAATTGATACACATTCGATAAATACCTTAATGTTAAGAATTTCGAGACCGACTCACACCTGGCGCTTAATGGGCTTGTTTTCGTCGCTCTTAAATTGCATGATCTATAGCCCCTCCCCCATTTCTCTCTCTCTCTCTTTCTCGCGCTATGTTTCAAAGCGCACATTATATCTCACTGCCCCTATTCTCCCAAATTGGAATCGGCGCAATTTCGTTCTCGATATGTTTATTGCACCTTTATCGTTTGCATGCCGTACAAGACCAATCGTTCCGTATCGACGCGTTATCTTTTCCAATAGTATTTTGCTTATTATTTCCCGTAGTTTTAATGTCACGCACATAGAAATTTTAAAATATACAGTAAAAGATTTACAATTTTTAATATTTATGATTATTAAATAACTATATAATTTCAATTAGATATTTGTATAAAAATTGAGCAACAGTTTAATGTGCGTAATTTCTCAAATCATTATTTTAAACGCTGCTATAATGTAAATGTACTTTAGATCAACTTGTGAACAACTCCGCTGCTGCGCGTTGTGTCAGTAAGTCAATCCAATTAATTTTTTAAATATCATTAAGAAAATAGATTTCAAAACAACGCAAAATATACAAGTGTCGCGGAGATTAACCGTATCACTAGTTGATAACAGATTTCTGAGGTTTTCATCACGCTAAGGATATAAAAATGAATATCCGACGTGTCTGAGCGTGTAAATTTTTGACAATCTGATTGATCAACTTTAAACACTTCACATTTAAAAATTACTGTAGCCTCGACGTTTTGATACATAGATTTTCGTCTCCAATAATCTCAAACATCTGCTATTAACGGATACAGTTGGTTTAAGGCACCTTATATTCATCAAAGCAAGCATAATAACATGATAATTTTCCTGTTATTGATTACTCAAAATCGGTTAATAACTCTTTTTTATCTCTATCCCTTTCCAATCTCTGTTGTTTTTATCAGTGTTTAAAACGGCGGGCCACGACGCACTAGGAAGCTATTACGAGTGAAAAACAATCTTGTTTATCGGCCCTGAGAGGTTCGTCCTCGAGAAATTAGTCACGATTGACCAATCGTAACTCGAGAAACGGTAGGTGTGTTTTGTGACGTCTCTCTATTCTACGCTTTAATTGCGAAATCTCATGCGTAAGAGCGAGCACATGTTATGATTAGATGGCGTAACTGAAATGTCTAACTGTGCATAAACACATCGGAGGTAGGATTTGTTTTTCTATCAAACGTAATAATATGTACGATGTAATATTTCTCGATTTGTTTTTGACATCGTCTCGTTCTACACATCACAATAGCGATCTTTATTTTGCGATGAAAACAACACCTGATTATCTTATCATCATATTCTGTTCATTTTTATTTTTTTCAAATTTATTATCTCACTAAAACTCTATTGTCTTTATTATTAATATCAATTAACAACTCTGTCATTAATATCTAATTTAATTTACCACTGTGATTATTTTCTCGCACTAAAATATTTTGCTTCAAATCTTGATAAATAAATAAATTTACCTAAGTTTAATAGATATTATCAGATTAAAAAATTCACCAAATTAATAAATATTCCAAAATGAGGTAGATATCGCTTAAGGTTGTTCAGAAAAGAAATAATGTGCTATTGCGACAACATATTTTGAAGAAGTTTGAAACAATTGTTCCAGCAATACCGGAAAAAGAAAATTATCGGACAGTGTGTATCACGTTCAAATAATCGAGGCTCCATTGTACGAAGGTTTCCGCAACACGCGAAGAGACAGAAGGTGCGCATTGCTTTCTCCTTCTGCGGCTAAACGAGCGCGGTCGTTGAAGAGAAACTGCGGACCGCGTGCTTTTGTTACTCCATTTTCGCCTTCGGGGCAGTTCCTACTCGGTCTCGCACATAAAAGCCGCTAATATACGGCGGCTGGTATATTGCATTCACGATGTCCAGAGTCAGTGACCTCGCGAACGACTCCCGCGTGTGACGTAACGTAAGGCTATCTGCTGTCACGGAAAGGAATATCGCGAGAAAGTTCGATACCGCACCACCAACGCATTCTCAAGAGTAAAATAGTATATGTGAACAAAGAACTCGAATAAAATATTGACAGTTGTGATAGCAGAGCCACTGATTGTGACTAAATGCCTTTTCACAAAAAGTCACTCAATGCCTTCCGTCCCAAAAGAACTAAATTTTTTGAAAGATAGAAAATTGAATATTTCAAAATTAGAAGTGCGAAAACGAAATGTCAGTTGTACACAACCGAAACTCTTATCTTAAATATATGATGACAAACACATGTAATGACAAAATGTAATAAATGCTAACATCTGAAAACATGTGCTATTTTAATCGAGAAGAAACATTTTGGAAATAGCACTTTGCACAGCCATTCAAGTTGAATCGTTCCTATTTAACGGTTAATATTTATACTATTTTAATGCTAATTTTAATAAGATTTAAATAACATTTATATATAAGAAATATAAGTTGAAGTACTTCTTTTTTTATCAACCGATACATTATCAAATCAGGTCAAATTTTGGATCAATTCGAGATAACTAGAGATGATTCATATCATCTATTTTCTTCTTGATTATTAGACTTCTTGTTACAAATATCACTGCTTCTATTCCTTTATCATTCTGTTGGAATGTCAAATTTAGTTTTCCCATTTAAATCTTTGAAGCACCCCGGCTAGAATTTCACGTTCCCACTAGACACGAATGTGCCATTAATAAATTCTTTTGTTTTGTTGCTTATCAGTAACGATGTCATATGTCATACAGTATCTTTTATATAGTATCTTTTCAATAGAGATTCGATATCTCTTATCATACTTACTTAATTAACGTTGAAATAGTATAAACTTTAATTGTAAAACAGGAACGATCTTTAAATGTTTGAGTGGATGCATATAACAGTATTGTTTTTTCATATATTACGCAGTTTATATTACGCAGCAGAAATTATACTGTACAAGCAGTCAACAATCCTCTAGTCTTCCTATTATCACACACGATATAGCACGTGTTATGACTACAAATACTACACGTCACAAATAATATACGTGATTGCTTTGATTAATGTGTGTCACGTGAATGACGATAAGAAGTATAATGTTAACTCTTAATCCTTTATCCAAGATCTTAATCCTGGCCTGATAAATAAAGCAAAATCGATGTACTGTCTTGATTAATTATTATTACTATATATATATATGTAAAATTATAGATTGCAAAAGTTGAAAAATTTTCACATAAATGATATTTGTGTAAAATTTCTACATATGTTTAGTAAATAAAAGAAATAATTAGATTAAATATGTTAAAAATTGTAAAAATATTTAAATTTTAAATATAATATTATATACAGCTATTATATTAATTATTTAAATAAATTTCAGAGAATATTTTTTTCTAAATTAAATATCAATGTTAATGATGAATAGTTATAAATATAACGTATGTACTGCAAAATAATATACGTATGTGTCTTATATAAGAAATCTAACTAAAATATTACGTTGATATTACCACAGAGTGTATGCAAACTTGAACGTCGTTCTTAATGAAATTTTTATGTTATCATTACGTAATGTGCGTGTCACATTCTCGTCAAAATACCTTGTTTTTCCTCTTTCTCTCTCTCTTTACAATAATCAATATTTTATTTCTTTTTCTACATTGTAGCGAATGTTAACAAGCTTGTACATATTTGAAAAATTTGACAGTCAAAAATATACTCGCGCGCGCGTTTCTCAAAAGAGAGTATCTTCTTATATCTTCGAATATCGTCCATATTACTATCAATTGGGCAATACAGAGAGAGACAACGAAATTACAAAGTTCTTGATTAAAACTCGTTTCAACGTTCCAACAAGAAAACGACAAATTATCTGTGATTATTTTTTGTGCATGTGTTACAAAGTGTTCTCTTACAAGACACTACTTTACGCAATGTTTAAAATGAAATTACAAAGTGATATGGTATATCATCGCTGAATGTTTAGATAAAAAACCATCACTGAATTTTTACATAAAAAAATATATTATCACTTCATACCGAGCATACCGGTATGCGTTCGATATAAGTTTGTTCGCACAATTTGTTGCTAAAATACTATTTAATTGGCTATTTATTTTACAAAAACAATTATTGCAGAATCTTTTTATTCTAGAAAATGTGAGGCTATTTGGTCATGAGACTGACTATGGAACTGCTTCATACAGTTATTTAAAAGCTTACTTGAAAATGACGATAGATTTGTATTCCGAGGTATCTCCATTATACGGAGATATGCCAAGGTAAAATGTGTTGGACAAACATATCAGTTCCTTTTTCCTATTTCAATTATTGGAGGTCACTGACGAAGGTCATTCGACACGTTATTAAATTTTTTTCCTAAGATAAATCAAATTATTGATGAAAGATTCATAATATTTTAAGATTTAATTAATAAAATAATAATTTACACAAAATTTTATCGTTAAATTATTAATAAAATAGTTTACTTGACTTGCAAAAGATAAAGCGCAAATTATTAAAAAATAACAACGATAATAAATAGAAACTTCTTTAAAAACTTTTTCATGGAACAATTACTATTATCGTTCTCTATTTTTGAAAGAAAGCTGAGTCTGTGGATATATTATCTCGTATCAATAAAGATAACGGCTTTCGAAAGAAAAACTATTACATGACCGCATTACAGACGTAACGCACTTTTCGATACGTCAAACGTATACGAGTAATAAGTATTCAATGAAAATACATTTTCTAGCAAAACAACATAAGAGCATCTTGGAGGACGATCTGTTGATGCGCAATGCTTAGTCATCCATCACTGGCACGAGATAAATAAAAGTGTTTTTCGGCGCAGTTAATTGCATGGTACCTCGCTTTGCTGTCGTCGATCTAGGCCAACGATTAACGTATTTTGCTTCCTTTCCTCTTGTATATCAAGGCAAAAGAGGCTCGGCCACTGGTACGACTCGCAATGACCAATCGCCGAGCTTCTTCTCACGTGAAAACATCGCGTGGTTTCTTCGCTTCGGTACGCACACTTGTACACCACGTATACGCACGCACGTATCTCATGTACAGAGTGACACGATAGTCGTACACACGATTTTACCTAACTTTGAATAGATTATTTCAAAAATGTAATTTTGTTCCTAATATTGAAAAACAGAAAATAAATGCTATTATTGGAATAATTATTGAAATTAAATATTTACAAGAAATACCTAATAACCGTATCTCACATATATAAGTGTGCGTGCGTGTGTCTAAATATAAATATGTGTATATAACATATTGTAACTATCTTATTTACAGCCGGTTCGATCAGGAACCGAGAACGCTCTACTACTACTAGTACGCGTTTTTTTTGGACACCCTGCGCAACAATATATATTCTCAGCTGTTTCTGTCCCGACGATAAACTCCGGACCGCGTTCGCCTATGATTCAGTCTGCTTCAACCGCTCGTACCTATCGTGTGTATGTCACGCATCGCTCGCGCTTTTCTACACAGACAACGCTTCTACGTGTACGTGCATACATATGTATACACACTGATTCCGTGACTGCTTCGTGACGATAAACTTTAGAGCCACTTCTTCAGTCAAGCGCAGTCGCTCGAATACGGTGGATGTGTTTACGCGTTCGCGCTTCCTCACAGTAGATCCGGCGTGTTAAAATAAAACCATCGCAAACGTGATCGATCCTGTCGAACTCCTTTATCGCGCCACGTGTTCACTGACATCCACGCATCTCGACACTTTGCCGTGCTCTTCTCGAGGTAACAAGGATAGTTTTGTTTAATTTTCGGTTAAGTGTTATTTCCTATTTAATACATATTGCAGTATCTGTTATTTTATGAGAAATTGGAAATTCAAATTATATTTGTAGCGTTCCGTTTGCAATGTTTTGTTGAAAAACATATCAAAATTTAAGAAAAATTGAAATTATTCGCGAAATAATTCTTTAATTTCTTTTAGCTTGTTTCCAAGAAGAGATAATGTATTGATTAAATTCTAATTAAGTTTAACTAACGTGAATAGCAATATTTTGTGTAAATAATATATAACTTTTTCATCATCCTAAGATATTTATCTTGAAATATTTTTATTTTACACAACAGATTATCTTGAGAAAACCATTTAAGATTACTTATAGGACCACCGTGTATCTTTCGTACTATGTTTATGTTTATCATGTGACTTTTTCCTATAGATTAGAGTTACATAATCTTCAACGGATAAACAAATTGTTTACTACGTTGATAATGAGTTTCAGGAATATCCTGTCATAGAATGTAAACAGTTTGCAATGCACAGCGACTTGCTGTCATGTCCATTTTAATATAATTTCGTAAACAAGAAATAACTTTCAGTAACTAATTCTAAAATTATAAATTGCAGTTAGAACTTGCACGATCGAGCAGGTTGCACAAAAATATATATTTTTATAAGTAAATGTTCTATCAAAGAGAGAAAATCGTGATTAGCAATGTGTTGTATGATTGCCACCGATTTCTTTCATATTACATTAATTATTAATAATACTTGATAATTATTGTTCGAATTATTTATGTGAAAATCGCATGCTAATCAATAAAAAGTCGTATATTTCGTCGTATAGATCGACATATCGATAAAAAAATTTGTTGACTGACATTTATGCCAAGATATAACCAATAGTTGTTTGTTTCTTCCAAACTAATAATATTTCACATTTATTGATTCGGCATGTGTCTATATATATGATGTTTAACATTTGAAGGCAAAGATCATCTATTAACTGAAACATCTTGAACAGCGAACTATAGTGAGATATTGATGAAAAATTATTATTCCGAATATATTATATTTTTATTATCTTGTATAGTCGACAGTACTTTTTGATGTATATTATTCGCTATAACCACGCTAGAAATGCAAATAAATGCAAAATAGTATATTTGTTATAACTGTTAAGTGCTAATAAATTCTTATACATCAGACTTTAAATTCAGAGAAATTTAATTTTATTGAAATAAAACTTCACAGTAAATATAATAATAACCAAAAAAAATTGGCAAATGGTTGGCAACTACCAAAAATTTCTCAAGTTACATAAGAGAGTTTCAGAAGGAGTTATTCAAATGATGATTCGAGACGAATGCCTGTCATAACCACTGCACGCAATTCATCGCGTCAATTCGCGAGCTTTGAATTCGCGGAAACTCGTCGCTAACGTCTCGGTGGCACTCAAAGTGCACCGTTCATTCGAAGCTCATTAATTCGATGACGCTAATGGAAAGCTCATGAGTCAGTACGAGAAAACATGTTTACACGTCGCTGCGTAATCATTGGTGTTGACAATCGTGTTGATCATTTTACCGGTATATTAGTTAATAGCGGGGCAAGTCCAGCGAACTGTTATGTATCAGAAGTGCCTGTGCAGATATTTGTGCCAAGATACAATAACAATTGTGTGAAGTAAACTCATGATAAATTTTAGATAAATTTTAGAAATAATAATAAAGTTAAAATAGTACTGGATATTGTAATAGCTAAGAGAATTTCATTAAATATTTGGATACTTCAGAATTTTTTTGATTTCTTTTCTTCAACAGAATTTGCAACAAAAAATCTAGCACTTTAATGCCCATTTCCACCAATGTAGATTAATTTTAATCTCGGTTCAACTTACTCTTTATCTTTTTTTAGTTCTAAGAATTAGAAAAAGATGAAGAATAAGTTGAACCAAGATTAAAGTTAATCTACGTTGGTGGAATCGGGCATAAATTTATTAAATACGAATAAAAAATTTAACAAACTTTATTAATATTTAAATATTATATAATAATCTTTTGTTAAATCATTACATTATTCTTTAACAGTATTAGGAGAGTGTTTACATTTGTTATATGATGATTGTGACAATTCTCTAGGTTCATAGTACGAGTTGGAAAGAAATACGAATAGATAAGATCAAAGAGCGTTCTTTCGATGATTTTCTTATGAAATACGTCTATTGCGTAATTTCCATTGCTTATGTATGTATGGAGTGGTGGTGATAGTGGCTTCGGGGAGACCGTGTTTCCTGCGCTTTGATTTTATTTCTGTGAGACGCGCTGAATCAACAAAGCTCAAGGCTACGCTAAGAGATACGACAGACTTTATACCTGAGAAGTCGGAATCATGAGAAAGTATAAATCGCACAAAAGAGTTTCGAATAAAAGTTGATGTGTATAAAAAGTCGTATGAATAATTTTCTGTATAGTACATTCCATGAATTTTCTATTCGTAGAAGCAGCACGAAAATAGCTGATGTTACCTTTGTGATAACTGAGATAACTGAAATATTTTGGTACAAGATTGATATAAATATACATTCTTCATCATCTAAAAAAGTTTCAGACAAATTCCGAAAAAGTCAATCCTGGGTTTCGAAACATCGCTATACAGTTAAGATCAAGTTTCAAAATTTTGACGTTATCGATTATTCAGCTTCTTTATTTTGCTTTCTTTTGATTTTGTGTGAGAGTTAAATTTTTTTTACTCGAAATCAATAAATCGTGTAGTCTTATCATAATCAGTGCAGACGAGTTGAAAATAGTCGCAATAATCACGATTGTGCATTCAGTGCCAGGTCCATGGCCAAACAAATTCACCTGGACGAAGGCCAGCCGCCGGCCGTCTCTATCTCGTCCGGATATTCTACTTTTGAGTCGTTTATGTCGGTCACGCGAATTCATCTCGATCTCAAAACACCGGGTCACAAGACCTACTATTTTCTCCCATTTGCGTGATAATGTATCGCGGAAGCATCAACAATGCGCGGTATTGTCGACTATGATGAGAAATCGTCTCAGAGTGCGTAAAGATGTGGTAAACTGACGAATTCACCGGAGTATGTTGAAGTAAGTCAGCGTGAAACTGATCGCAAGTAACCTAGATTGCGCTCGGAATCGAGCAAATTATTAGTAAAACAGTTTCATCTAAATATACATATACTTACACGAGTAGATTCATTTTAGTGCGGATTAATATTCTTAAAACAAGCAATAAACAAATACGTCAGAAATATGTTTTCTCTCAATTTTCAAACAAACAAAAAAGACAGTTGCACACCTCATAATTAGTACAGACGCATAAACAAGTAGATTTTCGCAACATTAGTCTTGGAAAACTATATTATTAGCGTAATTCCTCTGAAATTGGGAAATTATTTCGCGAATTCGTTACGCATGTTTATTATTCGCAGGATCTTTGCGAAAACCGGTTACTGTCGCAATTTAATCGTTATTACACGGCTCTTATTGCAGCACGATTTTTAGAAAAAAAATTACAGAGAACTAATAATTCACGACTACTACTTTATGACCTAATTACTTTCACGAATAATCCTTTATATTTACTCCTTATTTTTTTCCGTGCAAAGTGCGTGGGCTATATACGATTATATAAGTATGGATTATGTAATTACATGCCGAAAAAAATTGTGTAATACGTGTGTCACGAGAAATTAAAAAACAAATCGGCACTAATGATGAAAACACTGTGTTTGTTGTTTATCATTGAAAATTAGCTTGAAAACGTTTAACCTGCCAGTGATAGCAATACATCTCCGCGCGTGTACGATAACAACGAAACCGATTATGATTAATCGCGAAAAGTACACAATTAATCATTGGTGCGTGTTAGCAAATAATCGCACGGGGCAACGGTCGAATTAATTTCGCGATCTCGACGAAGCAATTTTAATCAAAGCTGCGTTTTCGCATTCTATTACAAATCATGGTTTACATTTTACAGATAGTGATTGTTAATAGCTTATTTTGCTGAAGTTTTTTTAAAATTGAAAAAACTCGAGCTCAAAAATCAAAGTCTATAAAAAATATATAATTTAATATAATTACTAAAATGTGTAAAATAAAAAAAATTTACAAGCTATAATAAAATCCAAGGTACACAAATTTAATATAGATTAACGCTTCGTGACGCATCTCTTTTTACGTTGATATAAAAGTGTGACTTTGATCAGCTTTAACCGACGATGACTCATAATGGCATAAAAAGACATACTTCTATATTTCATATTTGCTAAAAGAACCGCAATGTCACTCTTTCATTAAAATTTTCTACTAAAGAAAAAACATACTTTTTAATATTCCTAGTTTTTTTTTCGAATTCTAAAGTAAGGACGAACAACTTAGCTTTAGAGAGACACTCATTCAAGTGACGAGAACCTATTATAACAATGATCTGTCACACACGAGACTTCAAGGTTTCGTATTTTGGCTCAAAATCTTTCGCAAAATTTTTGGCTGTTGGCCCAAAATTTTAAGATCGTCACGGCACATCTATATTCTCGGTATAAAAAGATGAGATTATATAAGAAAATTGCTAGGAAACATCGCGGGTCAGTGCACCGCAGTAAAAAAAGACATTTGTTGAGAATGGTAGTGGAATTTTGCTAATATCAGACATAATTAAAAGTTCGCGTGCTTGTCGACAATTGTCGACTCTCTCAACGAGAATGATTGTCTGCCTTTGCCGTTTGGCCGCAGACACGAAAGCGTATTCTCGTTAGGCGATTGTCCAAATGTTTAAATTTGCATTTTGTCTCATTCCGAGAAGAATGTGAGATGCTCAAAATATTTGGTCGATTATTCGACCATATCTATACTTTAATTCAATTATTATTTTGTTATATTGCAAACAGTGACGAATTTAAACTTATCAGATCTAATGTCTCTGTGAGGTTTTTTATGTTTTACATCATATTTTCGAGATTAACCAATATTTCGCAATTATCGCTTTCGTCTATAAATATCCTGAAAAATGTGTGAGGTATCGACTTAATTTACTTTGGGATGGATCGATATTAACTGTTTGTTACTTACGCCTATAAGTAAAGCTTGTAAGTTTTCTATCGACGACAGAATGTATGCATTAACGAGATTTACGCCTGTCATGTCAATGTCGCGGCTTCGAGCGGATGAGTAGATAGACGTCATGTTGGAAAGTTCCGAATATATATATAAAATTTTACGAAAATATGTTCAATTTTTTGAAACCGTTCCAACTATTGTAAGTCGGATGGTAAACTTTTATCTATTCTTCTTTTGGCATTTGTCATTGCGCAAGATTAAATAATCTTGTCAAAAATATTTGTTCGCGCAAATTTATCGTCATTTTTACTTTCTACAATAATAAAACTTTTTAGAATGTAATCCAAGTATTTCTATAAAATTTGTATTGATTATGTGGCACATGTAGTTAAATAGAGATAATAATTACTTAATGAGAAGAACGATTATGTTATAAAGAGATTGCAGGATGCATTGAGAACCTCTGATAAACTTTCTTATTCGTCAGTCAAAGAGATAAATCCCTTTTGTTAGAGTTTGAAGATGAGAACTCGTACGAGAGTTTACATATTTTCTGGGAGAGCGCACGATAGCTTTTATGTTCTCTCGGATAATATCGATTGTTCGATTTCTATTTCACTAAACTCGCTGAATCCCTCTATAGATTATTATGTAATTTACTTAAAAGTCAACACTTATACATAACTTGAAGTACACATGCAAAACAATAATCTTTCGTATCATTTTTGTTATTTGTTAATTTTACCGAAATATCGCAATTTGTTTTTTATTTCTCTGTAATAAAATAAACGGAATAATATACATTTAAGCATGCATAAAATGCTGCACGATTTATGCATGCATAAAAATACAGTTTCCATTTTAGATAAATACGACTTGTTCAGTTTTCTGTCGAAAAAATTCGAGAATGCAAAACCGCGAATTGATCTGTCCTAGTTTGTACCGTTTCGTAAGCAGTGATGCATATGGTAAAATAATTTAAGCGCGTCGAGTACAGGTAGATTCCCGTCGCTACACGAGCGTTTCACTCGCGCGCAACCTTCTCTTTTACGCAAGCCCATGGAAAGTGATCGACCTTTTTGCTGTTATTCGCCCGCCAAAGATAATCTAGGCTCTTGCCTCGCAATAAAATATCATGTTATTTGGCTTCGAGAAGTATTACCGGCGGTAAATCGCCCTATCACCGCGTCTCTTTATTTTTATCTATAATTTTATTAATAAATTTTATACTTGAGAGAAGAGGGGTAGATTCCGATAAAATATATATATCATTTTACTTGTGCAATAATGATATGGCTAATGACTGAGAGATATGATTACACACGATAAAGCTGGCTAATACGAGATTAATGTCTCATATGTGAAAAATATAGTCGGTTGTAAGATGATGCAAATTTGTTATAATACAAATACGTTGTTGTGCATAAAAAATAGTAATTAAAAAATCAGGTTTTTGTCACAGTCGCAATTGTCAGCATAATGTATCACAAAACGTACATTTGATAAATCGCTAGATAATCATTATGTGACGAAACCGCGCGATCACACGGCGAAAAAGTGTGAGCATCTCGTAAACATTCAATCGATTAGTAGTAATTCCTTTTTAATATATGACTCACCGATCGATGCTGAGAAATATCTGGATCGGCACAGCATGTGGCGATTGCATCGGAGAAGGCATGCATCTCTGAATTCCATAATTGTTCAATCGCGAAAGCTGCACAAAAAAAAGAAGCGGTGTTGTCATTAAACCTTGACAATGCGAAGTATATGCCTGACACGTCTGCGTTGGCGAACAAAGTACAATGTTCAAGATTTTTATGTTGCGTGTACATCAGCCGCCTACACGTGATTCGACAATTACACATGTTTGAATTCTCTTTTTATTCCTCTTCATAATGTGTAATAATTTTTCATGTAGATTAACAACAAATTGCCACATATGACGCAAAATATTTTGGTTGTTAAATTAATAATTTTGTATTACAGTCTGAATATTATTTAAAAAAAGCGTAATCAAATACTGTTAAATTTTTTAATAGATTCTATCCAATAATTTTGTCATTATTCATCTTTCAATACTTTCTATGGCGAAGGTCAAATAATGTTCGAATAGAATTAAGTAGTTGAATATAAAATGAGAACGTTAGAACTTTTTGTTCGAATAAAAGTAGTCTTGAGTATATATCATTAAGTCTTCTATAATGGAGATTTGTGCTATTTTTGAATGAATTATATCGAGATAGAAAAGAACGGAAATTCTTCAGTATAACCACCAAGATATATTGTGTGTGACTCTTTGTGTTTTCTTTAAGTGGGTCGCCACGCAGTCTGCTGTGTCATTCATATCAAATCTACGTAAAAGAAAACGTGTCTTGTCATTCTTCGCCTGTGACAACCGAAAAAAAACTGAAAAGAAATCTCATGCTACCTCAATATTTACTGTTCCCGTATAGGAATGCTAAACAATTACTATACAACTCGAAATTGAAATCAATAAGATTTAGATTAGAATTTCAACGAAATCCCATCCGTTAAACGATTATTTAAAAATAAAATTTTGTGACAAATAACGTGATAAGACAAGAATCTTTTTTCTCAATAATTATATTATAATTATAATTTATAATAATTAAATATAATCGCCGTTGTAACATTTTATTTTAATCGATCAGATAAGAAATAATCAAGTTCGACGCATTTGAGTCATTTTCTAGAATAATTTCTAAACTAATAATTAACTTAATCTAATCCTGCTTTTTTATTAATTATAGCAAAAAATTTTTTCCCGTTATTTTTCCGGGTAAATGACTTCACATGATTACACCTTGACTTTTATCAGAACCAAACAAATAAAAATAATCGATTATTTTACCTAATGTGATATCGATCACAAAATAAGGTTATTGCGTGTCGTTAATGGAATGAAAGCGGGGAGGACTAGAATACCTTGCAATTGTATTTAGTATCGATTTTTTCGTAAAACCTATTGCGTTTACTGCGAACGCGAAGCTTTCTCTTGATTATTTATTGACTTCTGTCGAATGAAATTGTTGCGTAGTTAACGACCGAAATAACTTACGTGATCTTATCGTAATAGCCGTTAATGGCATAAACTAGCCTGGTTTAAGCTAGCATCAGTTCACATGCGTTAGATTTCCGCGAAAAAGGACTTTGATCGTTGTTACCGGATACTTTACTGGATAGCGAAGCTGTTGCCAGCCTGTCGCTATTCCGTCGAGTAAATTAAGTAAAGGAGAAGAATTCGGGAGATGTGCGCGCGACCACGGCGAATATCCGTTCGACTTTAATCGACGAAGCAAGCCAAACTAATATGGCGCAAAATAAATGAGCTTAAATCTGCATCGTTTAACTCGCTGAAGTTGACACATTAATAGGGACTTTTAGAGCTTATCCAGACAAACTTGCATAGGCGCATATGCATAAGGAAATGGATTGGTCTATAAGAAGATGTATAAGGAAATGGACCAATCCAATATTTCTTATGCATATGCTTATGCGCTATACAAGTTTGTCTGGATATATATCTTTACTCCCAGAGTCTTTGTCCTTATACGTCAAGGTCAGAAGTTACCTCAATTTCTCAATGACAGTGAATATCACTCGCTTATCATGATCGAACAATGTTAATTGATTACCAAAGGTAGCTATGATATCATGTTTCTTTGTTCCAGGTAATTCGTGTCGACGTCGTTGATGATTCGAAACGCGCGCTAACGCCAGGTCGACCACGTGATACGTCGTCGTATCGACCACCGGACAGTTGTCGCGCGATTGGCTCGGTTAGATCACGTGGTATCGCGCAACGTCAGTTTAGACAACTGTCTGCTCGCAGTAGCAGGTACTTTAGCGTACTTGTCAACGTACTCTCTACAGGAACAAAGAACCTCGCTCTCTCGTTCGGGTCGTCCGGTGTCATTTTCTGCGCTGCTGCGAAATCATCGAGATTAACTCTTTTTGAGCACGTCGCGTCTTGATTTTGGACGCGATCGATAGAAATTCGCGTGAACGACACACACTGTCAAGTGTGCACGCAGCCCGGCGAACGCTTTTGACAGATCGCTGTCGCGGTGACAGTGTCATCGGTGTTTCATCATTCGAATTTCTTCGTTCGTCAGTCAGTGTCATCAGGACTGCAGGGCAGCGCGGGATCGATTTCGTGGCGTTAGAAAAGTTTGATAAGTACGGAATAAGTCTCTTGGCAAATTTTTGTACCTCTCTCTCTCTCTCTCTCTTCTCTTCTCTTCTCTTCTCTCTTCTCTTCTCTCTTCTCTCTTGTGAGAGAACGAGAGAGAGATATCTTTGGACTAAAGACAGCCGCAAGTGTGCCGCAAGTTTTACGTTTCTTTCGCTGCGCCGCGAATTTCGAACAACACTACTGGTTGTGTTCTCTCGTCGGTCAAGTTCCGCGGCCTGTGGTGCGCGGATTTAGGACATGTACAGTATGAACTATATCGCCAAGATCATCAGCAACTTCCGTTTGTTCTACAACGAGATCAACGCTGCGACTCTGACTGGTGCAATCGACGTCATCGTCGTCGAACAGCCGGACGGCTCCTTCACGTGCTCGCCCTTCCATGTTCGCTTCGGCAAGCTCGGTGTACTCCGCTCCAGGGCGAAAGTGGTGAGTTATCAAGCATTTGCCATTGTTATCAATAATTTATTGCTGCATAATGAATACATTAATAACAATAACAATGTATCTTTCATTGTGTTGTTGCTTTCTATCTTTATTGAAGTAAATTATTTTTCAGATAATTTTATATGTGCTTTGCATTTTTATTATAATTATCTTATGACTCTTAAAAACATTTTTTATACATGATTTTATACGCGATAAAACAAATATATAGAATCAGATTTTCATACTGTGCTTTATTATTTTGTAGGTGGATATTGAGATAAATGGAGAACCCAGGGAAATTCATATGAAACTCGGAGATTCCGGTGAGGCTTTCTTTGTGGAAGAAGTTAGTTCAAATGGATCTCCAACGGATACGGAAATTCCACCACATTTGGCCTGTTCACCCATACCTGATGATAATTGTTTTCCACCGCAAAAATTTAATCTTTTGTCGGATTTGCCTCCGGAACAAAGAGAAAAAATTCTTATAGATTCGGTCCTTTCCATAGAACGCGAGAAATGGGAGCAGATGTCCGCCTTGCCACCCGATCAACGGGAGAAGTTTTTGATAGAACAGTTCTCAGATCTTCCTGCGGAACATCGTGAGAAGTGGCTTCAGATTGCTTCATTGACCGTGGAAGAGCGAGACCAGATGTTCAAGGAAAGTTTTGGCACTATTTCTCCAGAGCAAAAGCAGCAGATGATCAGAGAACAATATTCCGCTTTGAAAACAGAGGATAAAGAGAAATTGTTCAAGGAGAATTTTCCGGAACTTTCGGTCGAGCAAAGACAAAACTTTGAGAAGGCTTTACTGAGCGACTGGAAAGAAAAAGAGGAAAAATGGGAAGAAAAAGAGGAAAAATGGGAAGGAAAAGATGACAATTCTAAAAATGAAGATGAGGAGATATTTGATATGGATGCCATCAATGACGAACAGCCAAAGTCAGCAATATCGTGTCCGAAATCTTTCGTAGCTGTTACGTCATCTGAGAGAATTCGTAAAATTAGTGTAGTGAAGAATGATTTTAAGCCGATCACAGATGATCCTCAAAGTAGTAGTAAGGAAAAATCTAGTGACGACTCAACTTCATCTTTAAATAAAAAGAAGGAAGAGAATATTGAAGAGACAAAGAGTAACAATTCGACCAAGAGGAAACGCAAGAGGAAGAGTATTATGAAGAAGAAAGGCTCGCAAAGAAAAACTAGCAATGGTAGCAGTAGCCAGACAGAAATGAGCGAGACTGATGGAATTTTTGCCGAGGAATCAATCAGTGAAACAGTAAGTAATATTACTCTAATGAGCATGATCCTTTTTGTCGTTACATCTTGATATCTTTTTATTTATTAAAGATGTTGAAGGGACCGAGTCCAATCATAGAAGTTGAAAGAAAGAATGCCGCTGCAGAACCCTTGACATCCTCTCAAGATGTAATTGAAAAACGCCCTGAAACCGATTTTCACTTCTTCAGTGACTCAGAAGTTACCAAGTACGTATTATGATACTTTTATTCGACAATAACGTATGGAAATATTTACCAATGTGCTATAATGTGCTTAAAAGGAACAAAGACTCCAGACCATGTTCACCCGTTCAGTCGGACACGGAATTTGAAGTACGTAAAATTATACAAGATGGCAGTGAGAGAGAGGACGACAAGAGTCACCAGCAGAGTTGGAGATGGGGTGAATTGCCCAGTCCACCTCCGGAGTCAGCGCATTTGTCTCATAGAAATTCATTGAATTCTTCGACGATAGCCAATCAGCCGAATAGTTAGTATAATATATCATTACAATTGTATTACTACGATTTCTCACGTCGAACTATATACACTATATTCACAATTAACACCACATTATACAATTCTAAACGGGAGGTGCTATTGTCGATCGTTCTTTCACATTTCGAGGAACTAATAAGCCTGATTCTGATACACATAATAAAATTTAACCAATCAATGTTATAAAATTTTTTTTCCACAAAAAGAAGCTAATTCAACTGCTTGATTGCTAACTTCTCGCAAACCGCTTTTTTTAATGGCAGAAGATGCACAAAGATCTATGCTCAGTGGCATGTTCTCCTTTATGAAGAAGACTTCTCGCGTAAGACACAATCCGGAATCAGAAGGAATTTACCTTAGCGATCTTAATGCCGACGAATTGGACCCTGAAGTTGCGGCTCTGTACTTTCCCTCCTCGCATCGAGGCCCGACGGTGGTTAAAGGTATACGGTAAACTTGCTTTCGCTTTAGCACATTAAACCTATACAACCTATACAACTGAAACTAACATGTTATTAACTACATGTCTGACTGTCTTATCATATTCATAGAATTGCATTAGAAACACTTTTGCATCTTTAATAATAAAATATTTCCGAAGCATTTATATAATTCACAAATTTCTTATTTTTAGAAATGCAAAAGTGTACAGTTTTTTGTTTTGGTAGTGAAAATGAATGAACTAATAAAAAGTGTATTGTATATTTATAAATCAAGTTAATAATTTCCATTGTTTTAATTAACTAAAACTGTGGTGTTGTTTTAATATTGCTCTTTATATTTTCTTTACACAAACACGATTTTCTTACAGATAGAAAAACAATGGATGAAGAAGATACAGAGTCGGGTAACGGACCGAGTCTACCTCAAAGCCCCAACAGTGTTGAGGGAGCCATTGGTGGACCAAAGTCGCTGGACAGCGATTTCGAGGAACCAAAGCATTCTATTTTCGATCATAGCATAGAAATAGGTATGTCCCTATGTGGCGGATTGGACACTGAGAATGGGCCATCCAAAGAGGCTTTCGACGAAAACTTACTTCATTTCGAGGACGTTTGCGCCGATCCAAAACTGTACGAGAATCCGAACCTGGTTATCAAGATCAATGGGAAATTTTACAATTGGACTACAGCCTGTCCAATAGTGTTGACTTACGTCGTTTTTCAAAGATACTTACCGCAAAGCGCGATTGAAAGTCTATACATGTCGTTACCGGTGCTTGAGGATAAGAAGCAACAGAGTAGCAGCAAGTCTGAAACTCGTAGCGGATATAGTTCATGGTTCTCTTGGAGACGTTCTACGCAACCACCCAAAAAACCAAGTGATCAGAGTAAGATGCTTTCAATTTTGCATGCAACTTGACAAATTCTCCTTTACGAATGTATTGGTTATATATATGTGTGTGTATATTTCTACCACGGAATATATTAAAATATGACTTTTGTTGATTTTATCATAGTCGATGGAATTGTCGTGCAGATGTCGGAACAATCTTTGGAAGCTAAGGTTGTAACAAATGAAGAAATACTAGCTAACACGTAAGTCTCTTTTGATTACTTTTTACGTTTTTTCATAATTTTTTACACGTTTCTTAATAACATTGAGAAAAATGATTTCTTTACAGAGAAGCAAAGACTGAGCAAAATACAGATTTGTCAAATTCAAGCGATGCGATAGAAGCCTGTTCGAGATTTACAACCGCATCTAGCGAAACTACGCTCACAATAACCGAGAAAGAGCATGAGGGAGAAGGAGAAGGATATAGCGGCGGTGAGGATTCCGACAGTAATCATAATGAACCAGCGGGCATTAAAATACCGATGGAAAGAAGACCGTACTATGAGTCTACGGAAAAGTATCGTAAAACTCTACGATTGTCATCCGAGCAGATAGTGAGTATTTTACATTTTTTACAATTATGTAAAGAGTTAGGAAAAATGAATAAATTGCGACTCTTTTACAGGCGAGCCTCGATTTGAAGGATGGCGCCAACGAAGTGGTCTTTAGTGTAACCACAGCTTATCAGGGCACGAAACGCTGCAAGTGTCACATTTATAAATGGAAGTGGGACGATAAGATCGTTATCTCCGATATCGATGGTACTATCACGAAATCGGATGTGCTGGGTCACATTCTGCCGATAGTAGGCAAAGATTGGGCCCAATCAGGGGTTGCTCAACTTTTCACGAAGATTAAGAACAACGGCTATAAGCTACTGTATCTTTCGGCGAGAGCAATTGGACAGGCTGGAGGTACTCGGGAATATTTGAGGAATTTGAAACAAGGAGATTTGACGCTTCCGGAAGGTCCGTTACTTTTGAATCCTACGAGCTTGATTTTGGCGTTTCATCGCGAGGTGATAGAGAAGAAGCCGGAAGAGTTCAAGATATCCTGTCTGAAAGATATTCAAGCGTTATTTCCCGAGGGATCTGAGCCATTTTACGCAGGATATGGCAATCGAATAAACGTATGAACATTGAATTATATTTGTCGATTATTAGTTAGAATTTTATGTGAATAATTATATGCAAAAAATTATTTTATATGTACAGGATGTATGGGCGTATCGAGCAGTAGGCATTCCTATAATGCGGATTTTTACAATAAACCATCGAGGAGAATTGAAGCATGAATTGACGCAAACATTCCAATCATCGTAAGTATTGCATCACTTCTACTATTAAAATATAATAATTGTTTGATATTTTCTTTCTATACTGAGAAGTGCACGTAATCGCAAAGTTAAGAAATAAAGATACATATTTTTTTATTGTTGCTCGATTAGCAATGTATAATAATAATCTAACCTAACTGTTATTTTATTTTTCTCATAATTTTAACATTTCTTTTCTATGCTTTGTAGCATTATTTTATCAACGTAATATTGTAAATGTAATATTTTGTACTATTCGAGATAGTATTTCATTGTGTTCATGAATACGCTAACTTAAGAGAAGTCTTGTAAATGAGATATGTGACTAATAGCAATTACGATTGTATGATGTATACATAGTATTTAATTTTGTGACATTGTCGAATCTTTCTCTTTAACCAACTCTTATAAAATCAATGTTTATATTAACAGCTTTTATGATCTCTCGATTATCTTTTTTAAGCATGCTAAAAAGGAATTTACAATAATTAACAAAGTGGATACCGCCTACTAAACTTTGATAAGGGCTTAAGCATTGGGAAATGAAGTTATTGGTTGGAAAAAGGATGTGCGAGTTTTTTCAGAGGGTACTGATAGGTCGGATATTTCTGTGATTACAGTTATGCGCGTCAGTGCAATATCATCAATGACTTGTTCCCGCCACAACGTATGCCAAACGTCTACTGATAGCGGCACAACCATAACTTTTATCAGACTTGTATTAGTTAAATTGAATTGCAATAACCATTTGATTGCAGTGTCATATAACAATGTTAATGGTATCCGGCCACGTTTAACGTGTATTGGTTGCATTATGCTTGGAATATTACCATGCATAATGCAATCTCTTTATTTTTTGGCAATGGACATAGTACAAAGTTAAAATGCACATTTTCATGTAGTGTAAGAACGTACAAGTGATAGGATGAGCTCAGGAAAAGTTATTTTTAATTATGAACAATTAAACCGGATACGTGGGTCGAATATAAACGTAATTAGATACTTTAGTATCATTGTATTATTTTGGGATATATTTGGTTGTGCGACAACTCCTACCTATCTTCTTATGATTTATAGGGTAAGCACTTGTTTTGTACACATTTGCTTTTCATCGCCGCTTGATACGCTTTGGTTTCTGGTCATTCTAACATCTTTTCACGACAACATTGGGAACAACATACATTTTCCATTTATTTCAGGCAGAAATGGGAAGGGGATGATATTAACGCAATTCATAATTCATCTTCAAGTATTGTTATTTGAATGTATAAATGAGGGGAACTTTTATTGTCTTTATCAGACACATTTTCTTATCTGCTTATTGCTCGTAATGTTTCAACCAAGCACTTCATGTTCACTCTGGCATAAACTATGATTCTACTTCAACATGAAGAATATAAATGTTACTTATAAAACATAATCATAGTGTGTAAGCTACAAATATTTATGTTGCTATAATATTAACATCCATGTTTGTTGTTTTATCTAAAATTGATCATAACTTATCCAATTTATAATTCTTATATTCATTTTTCTCACATTTTATGTTTGTTTGTCACATTAATCTAGATTTATTGTGTCCTTTACGTTTACGTTTTAATCTAACTTGTCTAAAAAAAACATTTGTACATATTGCAGCACATTTATTTCATGTGGCAGTATATGTGTTAGAAATATTTCAATCCATACAATTCTTATGTTTCTTTATCGGTTAATGTATTGATTTATTTTATATAAACGAGCAACAGATTATTCATTTTCCAGCCATTCTGACAGCACAAGGACACAAACATGTTTGATATATGCTTTACAATTTTCGTTTGTTTTCTCATTACAGGTATTCGAATATGAGTTTCATCGTCGACCATGTGTTCCCGGCATGGCGAGAGGACGCAGCCGATGAGTTCAGCAATTTTGCGTATTGGCGAGACCCGATACCTGAAGTGCCGAAACTCGAGGAGCTTCATGCTTAGACTCAAGCTACCTAAGAAATTTTATTCTGCAACAATCATTCGCTTATATTACGAACGATGATCGTCATATTTAGCTAACTTTTATACTTTGTGCGTTAATCGCAGTGACCTTGACTGGTATGATTATCCAATATAGTGCATTAGAAGTCTCGAAAGCGCAATCGTTTAACGTTTTATTTGAATGTTAGATTATTGTTTCGACAATTAAGAAATTCTATATAAAAAGATGGAAAATTTTGTTAAGTACAACTTAACTTAACTTAATTTATGTTTTAAATTGTACATTATATATATATGTAACTTACATTACAACGTAAGTTATATATACGCTTATAAATTTTGCATCATTTTTATATAAGAATAATTGTTATATAAGCAATCGAAAAAATATAAATCATATTTTTAGATTTTTATTTATAGGTGCACGTCACACAACATTCCAGCTTCAGTTACATTTAGATAATAGAAGATGCTCGTGTTAACGATATTATATTAGATACATTCTACATGATTTGGACTTAATCACACCAGTCAATGTACACAGCGTGCCTAGTAATTAGATACGATACATGCTTCACGGTATAATTAAAGTGAGTCTTGCACTATGCTTGATGAAGTCAGCAAGCTCTCCCAAGTGATACTTTATCATTCAGTCGATGTAGAACACAATTTTGGCAATTGATGGTCGATAGGAATTTTTCAGTCTTTTGCATAGTGCGAATCGTTTATATATTCATCGCGCAATACTCGTACTAGAAAACCTCGCTTATGACTGCATACATGTAAGTTTTATACAAGCATCTAATTGTCTACGTACATGTCAATTTTCTACATTGAACTGCGTTGGAATTTTGCTTAATAACTGGTGATAGGATATTCTAGGACGTAAGATATGGGAGGATAGTTAACTATTTATCGCTTCTTTATTTTTTTAGAGAACTATCTTTTATTTTTGTACGAGATCTCGATTAAGTTGGTATGCTGTGAAATTGCCATATCCTCACAAAAGTTATCATTTACATTGTGATATTCTAATCAAACAAGGAAAATTGCGAAGTAGATAATGTGTATAGACTTGGATTTCCTTTAAATCAATTGTAGTCATACAAAATACGAATTTATTCTATATTCCGTAGATCATATGTGACGTAGTTTTTATTTTTTATTTGATTGTTCTTTACTCGTGGTTGTAATATATTCTATTAGGTTGCAGTCTTTCATAAGTTACCTAAAATATGTTATTGACATTTAGATTAAGTTATTGTTGTGTTTTAGTTGGATCGAGCAATTTAATATGGAAGTAAAGTTGACAGGTTTGCACTTTAAACTTGGCTCGAATTATGTGGTTAAAGCAGTACAGGTACAACTATATTCAACCAAAGAGCTACATTCGCAATATATGTCTTATTAAGTATAGTGCACTTTAGGGCAACGATGCAGAAAGATTACCGAACGAATAGCTTTAAAAATGTCTTTATTTAGGCAAATGTAAAATGGTGCGGAGAGTGACAAACAACAGAAAGAAGTAATATTGTACAGATTTTGTATTCTTGATTTAGAGCAGACTTTAAATTGACTTTTATTTTAAATGTATATTGTACATACGATACAAGACGTAACGGTATACTGTATATTTGTAATTATTTAAGTGTATTATGTTCGTTTTTTGTTAAAACTATTATTCTTAGTACAAATAAATCCAAACAAAATCTGTTTACACATAATTCCCTTTGTCGTTTGCGTATCATTTTATCATAGCCGTTTTTTGCAATAATGAAAAGAATTTCCGATTTTTTATGTAAATGTAAAATTGAAAATTTAAGGTATAACGTTCCATAAAAGTGATAAAATAAGTATGTTAGTTTAATTATAGTTATTAGATATTATTTTTCTACACTAATCAATATAATTTTGACAAAAAAAGTGAAAACATTTAGAAATTATTATATGCAATGAGACAATATGTTAAAATTTATTATATAAGAGTGACACAATATGTATGTCTACTAAAGAGTAAATCTCATTTGTGTCAATAAGAGCAGTACACATTATCTGTAGATAATCTGAAGATGATCTCATCGTTACATAATGTAATATGTTTCATTAGATTCGGTATACTTAATTCTTGTTTTAGCAATATTAACACATCACTAAACTCCTATATGAAATAAATGTATGTCCTTGTATCCTTTAGAATCATAAATAATAAAATTCATAAAAATAGTTGCTTCATCATAATCAAAGTACGATTATTTTGTAAAAATCAGTATTATTAGTTTCGTCACTCTTGTATTATTCATTTTATAAATTTTTATAACAAATATAGCTAGATAAAATACCCCTTATTAACAACGATAATGATATATTTTGTCATACCAAAAATTTAAAATATGTTATATATGTTACATCAAACCATGTTTTATTTATTGTGTTTCATAAAAGAGCAACAAATTTTACAAAAAATTTTGTGAAAATGTTTTGCATATAAAATGTGATATATGTTAGAATGATTTATGCGATCCTGGTTTTACTGGGCCAACGAGTTTTAATCTAAAATGTCAAGATTTATATGTCGCATAAATTTATCACGTTTTACAGGAAAACAGATTGCATTCATATTGCACATTTGATTACATGATTCAAACACATTTTATTCTCTATTAATTATATACCTCATGTCTTAATTTTTGCATACTTTTTCTTCTAGTTTTTCTTCCAGTATCTTCATTATCTGAATGCTCTAAAGATTCGATAGAAGATGTACTGTGTCTTGTATCAGAATTGAAATCAAAAACTACTTTGGGTGCATTATTTTTGTTTTGATTTTTAGATATATTCCAATAGCATTGATATATGGCCTAAAATATTGTTTAAAATGCATTAAATTACTGCATATATAAAATAATATAGTTGCCTATGATATAAAAATATCTTGATCAAATATTTAAATACTCGTAATAAGAGATAATAACCTCTCCCCCACTCACCCAATATAATATACCGATCATCCAAAATGGGGTTAATGCATACAGTTCATGCATATTTTGATCAACTTATTGTTTTTCAATTTATATATTATTTTGTAAAATTATATTTGTTATTTAAGACACTTGAAATTTTGCTTGACATTAAAAGACATTTAAATTATCGATTATTCTATATTCATTTGTCATTTCTTATTTAAATGTAGTAATTTCATTTTTTACATGTTCATACGAAATTTGATTTGGTAAATTTTTTTTAAATAGCAAGAGCAGTTATATATAAAATATTAACCGAGTATATTGATGTATGGAAAAAAAGTTTTATATACAGATACATATTTTCTTATATATAAAATTACAATATAAATTTCACGTATAATCATTGTTTTCCATATCCATTTCCTCTTCACTGTTTTCCGGTACTGCAAGCTTTTTAAAACCATGTTTTTTTGTATACACTCCCAAGAGTAACAGTTTGAAAACTGCTAATGGTCTATCAAATAATTTCTATAAAATATATAGTTATATTAACATAAAAATTTTACTGTATTATATAAAGAATATAAAAAATATATATGTACCAAAATTTGTGCCTGTTCTGGTGTTAGTACATCACCCTTCTGACAAATTTTGAATGGTTTAATTAAAGTGATAACTCCCTTTTGCAATGAAGTGGGCATACCCAAACGTCTCAATTGTGGTTCCATGCTATGGTCAAATTGTGGGAGAGGTCCTTCGGGTAACTCTAACGATTCGGGTGTTACAAATCCAGAACGTGCATATTCCATTTCTTCATATTCCTCTGCCCACTCTGTTACCTATATAAATTCATTATTAATAAATGCAACACAGAGTTAAAATAAGATCTTTATTACAAAGCTTTAAAATACATATATATCTATGGTTCAATAAAGCTTTGTTTATCAAACCTTAGCTTTAAATGCAATTTAATCACAGTAGTTAAATTTTTATATATTACATACCTGTTTCTTTGATCTATTAGTAAATAATAAACCACATTGACCTTTCATGGATTGATTTCTCATTGCATTAGCCAATTTATGTATGCCATCTGCAACTTCTGTTTCTTGTGTTTTTCCTAGACCCAACGCAAGTATTCTAAGTTTACCAAAAAAAAGTCTACTATCTTTCCACTCTGCACGCAAATTGAACAGTTTTGTATTGCGTGTATTTTGAAGAGAAATTAGGAATATACGATTATATTCCTCCACACATTTTTTAACATCTTCAATGATCCGTTGCTTCAAGACTAAGCCCTTTTTATCGGTTTTAGTAAGAGATACTAAACAAAAATAAATATTTTACATTATATATTATAAATGTGTTAAATGCTTTATCCAATATTAGATATCATTCATATAAATCATTCAGTGTTAAAAATAACTAATGTTTTATATGCTATAGCAACCAAATTATATAGTTACAACAAAATTATCTTTTATCTATTTAATTATAAAATATATATACATGTATGAGTAATATAATAAATATTAAATAAACATATATAATATAATAAAGGTTATTTAAACAATGTATATACGTTCTTAGAGGTTAGACAATCAAGCTAACAATCTTTAAAACATACTACATATATACAAAACTATATGATAAAATCTTATAAAATTACTTTTCTTGTCTCGTTTCGATTTTGGCATTTTGCAAATGAAATCTTTTGCGAACCAAAGAAATATAACAAAATAATTTATTAGAATTTACACTACACCACACGTGTCGCTATATAGCTAGAAAATATCGAAAAAAGTGTTTATTAGCTTGAGCATCGGACTCACGAGATGGCACTAAAAACGGCATACGCAAAAATATATTGCGCTTTTATTATATTTGACAGTTATCGGTGTATTAAAATTGATTAAAGTTTAATTTTTAATTATAAGTAGAAGTAATAGCACAGGTAATATGAAAATAAAATAGTCGATTTGTTTGAGATTATTGAAACTTTAAAATTTTAAGCATTTTCAAGTTACTTTGTACTATACTCGTAGCCCTGTAAGTATAACCTTATTTGTGAATCTTTTGTGTAGATTAAGCTATTCTAACCATGGCTAAGAGAAAAGTTTCTTTGCGACGTTCTAAACGGTTCTCCGGAAATAGATCTTCTTCTCTGTATAATTCTACAGTTCTCGATTCGAATTCAACTATTTTAGGTGAAGGTAAGAATGTGTTCTCTTTATTATTCTACATTATACAGCATAAGTTATCATGCACTTATAAACATTTGAAAAAAATTTTGATGAGCTTTTGACAATAATGCAGAATCAAGATTTTGGTGGAATGATTTGGAAGAGAATACGTCTTTGCGATATTCTTTAATACGTAATAATGGAAATGAAACAACTCAACAATTGAGTCAGAATTCAGAAACCAAATCTGATCAAAATACGTTACAGTGGTACAAATATTTATCATCGGACAGTGAACATAATGCTTCAAACTCAAAAGAAAACTTTAACAGAGGTATACTCTACAACAATAATTTTACAATAATAGTAGTAAATAATTTTATTTTAAATAATATATATTTTTTTAGTGGCAGTCAAAACACATCGTAAAGTTATAGCATCAACAACATCTGAATCCGAAAATGAAGTTGATGTAACAAAAGCGAAAAGGTTTAATCTGAGGCCAGCACGTAAAACAACTGAAAAAAATGTTTTTTTGGATGTTTTGAATACTGATACTGGTACTAACTCTGATAGTGGTTCTTTAAACAATAAAAATTCACAAATAAAGCTACATGAAAGTATAGAGGATAGTCCAAATTTGAGTATAAGATTAAAGCCAAATATTTTTAAGAAAAAAAGAGGTAATAAAGTGGAAGATCGGAATATCTTTCAAGATGTACTGGCAAAAAATAGCATTTTAGACAGCAGTATAAGGAAAAAATCGTTTGGACTTGATAAGGAATTCTTGCAGAATTCAACTTCTCAAAATATTGATACAAACAAAGATTATATTAATGATCAAAGGAAAGGATCTATAAAATTATCACAAGCGTTATCACTGGATAATGAAATTGATTCTTTGGATGTATCAACTTTGAAAAATCAGAATGCAACATTTGAAAATAATATTATGTCTGATATTGATGAGACAGAGCACGGTAATGATAAAAGTAAAAGATTAGGTAAACGTATGAAATCCTATTTTTCGCGACGCGCACGAAGAAGCACAGGAAGAAATGCTTTTGAAATTGCTCTGGCTGATGACCAAGATATATCAGCATTGAATGCATCTAAGAAGCAATTGTTAAATATTTCAAAGGAAAAAAACAAAGACAATATTGAAGAAGATACGAGCAGTTCATCTTTAAATAATAATGAAATTCGCAAGTCCGTGAAATTTTCAAAGTCAAAAATTAAATATTCGAGATCACATAATAAGAGCTTAAATGAAAATTCACAAAAGGAGCCATTTGAACAGAACAATACAAACGGAGAACAGACTTTAAGCATATTGACTGAACGATTATCCAATTTAAGTCCTGGTAAGGAAACTCGTTTAACACGCAATAGTTCTAAAACGCGATTTGAAACACCGACGCCTACGAAGAAAAGAGCACGTAAAGTTACGAATGATGATTTGGAACACAACATCAATGAAGAACAAAATTCAGACACATTGGTCAAACGATTACCCAACTCAAGTTCTGGTAAGGAAACTCGTTTAACGCGCAATACTTCTAGAATTCGATCTGAAACACCGACGCCTACGAAGAAAGGAGCACGTGAAATTACAAATGATGATTTGGAACACAACATCAATGAAGAACAAAATTCAGACACATTGGTCAAACGATTACCCAACTCAAGTTCTGGTAAGGAAACTCGTTTAACGCGCAATAGTTCTAAAACGCGATTTGAAACACCGACGCCTACGAAGAAAAGAGCACGTGAAATTACAAATGATGATTTGGAACACAACATCAATGAAGAACAAAATTCAGACACATTGGTCGAACGATTACCCAACTCAAGTTCTGGTAAGGAAACTCGTTTAACGCGCAATACTTCTAGAATTCGATCTGAAACACCGACGCCTACGAAGAAAGGAGCACGTGAAATTACAAATGATAATTCGGAATATGACATGAATAAAGAGCAGGATTCAAGCACATTGGACAAAGAATCACCCAACTCAAGTCCTGGTAAGAAAACTCGTTTAACGCGCAATACTTCTAGAATTCGATCTGAAACACCGACGCCTACGAAGAAAGGAGCACGTGAAATTACAAATGATAATTCGGAATATGACATGAATAAAGAGCAGGATTCAAGCACATTGGACAAAGAACCACCCAACTCAAGTCCTGGTAAGAAAACTCGTTTAACGCGTAATACTTCTAGAATTCGATCTGAAACACCGACGCCTACGAAGAAAGGAGCACGTGAAATTACAAATGATAATTCGGAATATGATATGAATAAAGAGCAGGATTCAAGCACATTGGACAAAGAATCACCCAACTCAAGTCCTGGTAAGAAAACTCGTTTAACGCGCAATACTTCTAGAATTCGATCTGAAACACCGACGCCTACGAAGAAAGGAGCACGTGAAATTACAAATGATAATTCGGAATATGACATGAATAAAGAGCAGGATTCAAGCACATTGGACAAAGAATCACCCAACTCAAGTCCTGGTAAGAAAACTCGTTTAACGCGCAATACTTCTAGAATTCGATCTGAAACACCGACGCCTACGAAGAAAGGAGCACGTGAAATTACAAATGATAATTCGGAATATGACATGAATAAAGAGCAGGATTCAAGCACATTGGACAAAGAATCACCCAACTCAAGTCCTGGTAAGAAAACTCGTTTAACGCGCAATACTTCTAGAATTCGATCTGAAACACCGACGCCTACGAAGAAAGGAGCACGTGAAATTACAAATGATAATTCGGAATATGACATGAATAAAGAGCAGGATTCAAGCACATTGGACAAAGAATTATCCAAATCAAGTTCTGGTAAGGAAGCTCGTTTAACACATAATAGTTCCCAAAGTCGATACAAAACACCAAACTTTACAAGTGGGGCAAAATTGTCTACACAGTCTGCAAATAAGAACGTCCATATTGAAGATGTCGATGTCGATAGCGTAAGTACGATTTCTGAAATAAATGTAGATGATTCCTTACCAATAACAAGTTCTACAAGAATTTCTTCCGCTCAAATTAATGAGGGTGTAAAAGCCCACAAAAATGCTACTTTATTCTTTAATACGGCTGATGAAGAAGATGTTTTCGCGACGCAAATGGTTCAACGAAAATATTCTTCGCCAGGTAACAGAACGAGCAACAAGACAATAAATCAGCAAACATTGTCGACCGTGGTAAATCTAAATAGCATTAAAGAGAATAAAGAAACTGCACATAGGCAAAAGAGCTTGAATAGATCATCTCAAAATGGTAGCACACCGATTAAAGCATTAAGTAAAAATATTTCTATTCGTAATAAATTAAATTCACCCAAAAAATTGAAAACGATAGATGATTTTTTCAAAGTGAAACAATCTTCTACAACAGTGGCTGAACCGTCTACATCAAATAATAAGAACTTGGCGCCCTTACAAACTTTCAATGAGAAAATGGAGAAGATTAAAATGGAGCTGGAGACAAGAAACCAAACGAAGAGTCACGAAGTGGCTGCAACTGATAAGAAAAAATATGAGTTGAAAGTGAGAAATGCGAATCCGGTCAGTATCGTGGTAAAACAACGTGCTAAGAACAAAGTGCCTGCAAAGTCGACAAAGAAAGTGGACAAGGCGTTTCTAGTAAACGGGGAAGTCTACAGAGTACCGAGGCTTCCTCGCCCCAAGTATTGGGTCACAGATCATCTTTACAAGTTCTTATGGAATCGCATGGAGGAAAAGTATAAATTTGCAACAAGAATAAAATCTGAGAAATTCGTGCAAGAGTTAAGCAAGATAGTCTCTTTTATCTGCAATAGTAAGAAGTACGACAGCTATAAGATGGAATTAAAGGCACTGATGAAAGAAATGGCTCGATTGAATATTATTAAGACTCGTAACGACTTTTATAATTTTTGTTGGGATTTTATGCCATATGAATTTCGTGTTAAAGCTGTCCCTATGTTATTACCTGACAACAAAAGGACCATTCCTTACGATCCAGAAATGTTACATACACCATTACTCAGTGATGATCATTACGATGATTAAAATCGTAATACGAAAGGAGTTACAATGTTAGTCGGAGTTACAAGTTAGTTACAATGATAGTCGTCTAAAAATTACATCAAATCAATTAAAGATTATGCCTTTGTAATTACTGTGTGATGCCGCATTTGTATATATCTATATTTAGGTCATATTTAATTAGTCTGTAAATTCATACTTTATAATGTTGAGATATAAGTAATATAATATTCGATAAGCATAGGACAATGTACAAGTATCATCTGTATGACATGAAGCTCCACATGTATAATATTGTTACATTTGTATTTTTTTAAATAAAGTTATGTATTTCTTATCTTTTCTTAAATAACATTCTATCTTTTATATATTTCATCTTGATAAAACGTATTAAGTATAAATAAAGTATGTTACATAGCTCACTGGCTACTATACCGCCCTATAAATTTAAAATGCTACGTCAGAGGGCATTACGCGTAGCAAATTGAAATGTGTTCAAATAGGCTCTCAAATTCTATAAACATTTGAAATTTTAGAAAAAAGTCTTTGTTATCTGTTAAAGTTTTGTATTATTTTAAATACAAAGTTTGTAATAAAAATTGTACGCCTTATACGTTTTTATTAATTAAAGATTTCTCTTTATAAAATATTTTTCTTATTAAAAATTTTGTAAATTATTATATAACAATTTTGAAGCAATTTTTAAATAAATTTTCAATTTTAAAGATAAAGTATTTTGATTAATAAAAATGCATTTTATCTAAATAAATATCTACACTTTATTTTTGATAACAGTTTTCAACCATTATTTTAATTAAAACTATATCTAATATTTTATTTGAAGTGCTATTAATTATCAATCTAACTATTATTAACTATTTATCTTTCTAATTTAAGTATTTTTTGCAAGATTGTTTCCATTTACGAAATTTGTCTGTAGCCGCGCAATGGAGCAATTTAAATCGGCGCGGTACGGCGCGCCGGAAGCGGGCGTGCGCGCGCTCGGCAAGATGGTGGTTTCCGCTAGTCGCGCCAGTGCATTCAGTAAGAGCGTAGTGAACGGTAGCTGTTGAACACGTCGAAAGCTCGATTTTCCAGGCCGTTTACAGCAATCCGAAGGTAAGTCTTTTTTATCTCATAATTGTTCGCTTTTCAACTTTTAAATTGTCGCGATCGTTGTCGTGTGCTGCGGTTTCGGCAAATTGCGCGACGTGCGCCGCAACGCTCGTGTGAACCCCGTAGCCGTGCAATCCGACGACATCGGCGACTGCTCGTCGGAATTTCGCCGGCGATAATTACGCCGCATGTTTCCCTCCCTCCAGACGTGATCCCACTTGGTCGGAATCAAATTCCGGGACATGCATGATGGCGTCAATCTAACGAAATACAGTCGAGAAAACGTACGGATCGTTCGTTCTTTCGACTACATCGCGTGATCGGCGGTCAGAAGGCAGCCGCTTGCCGCACCGATGACGCACGAGACGCGTGCGAGGAAGAGAGAGAGAGGTTCGCCCGTCGTCGTTTCTCGCTATCGCCATGTTGCTTTCACGGCCGGCGACAAAATTCCTTGCACGTTACCGAGCTATTTCGAGGAAAGGATATCTCGCGGAGATATCTGCGTGGCTCGGTGGTTATCAGTGGGACAGTTGGATGGTTAGGATGGAGGATATTGAGGGACGGTGCTTTGCTCGCTCGACCATTCGCATCGATCGCTTTTCTTTCTCTCTCTTTCTCTTTTCTCCGTTCGCCTCCTCTCTTCCTTCCTTCCTTCCTCCTAGAAATTCTTTTAACCCTTATTTACCGAACGTTCGCCCGGAAGAGTTATTATTTGCGATGCCGTAATCGTTTTTTTAATATGATTAAAATTGGTATTTTCGCACTTTTGATAGGTGATATGTTAATTGCGCGTCGCAGAAGCAGGCAAACAATTTTATTATTATATAATTTGGTTGTGAAATTGATACATATTTCATACCGACAAACTTGGCGTCGTATGTTTGTATTGTAGTTGTTCACCTTTGCTTTATGCGCATCTCACATATATGTGAATAGATAAGTGCGCAAAACTGAGGTGATCTATAAGATGGGTGATCTATGTTGCGAGATACACTTGTTTATACATAATTTGTCATAATGTATGACTATTGCAATTTTGAGATAACATGACACTACTTTAAGGATAACGTTGTCAATTTCTATTAAAAAATTATTTAAAAAATAAGAAAAATCTATATATTAGTTTATGTTACAGTTGATTGTTCGCTATGTGCAAGTGGAAGATCGTTTTCAAAAAAAATATTTATCACTATTTGTCGACAAAAATTTATTCTATAATATCAAACCATAGATTGCAATTTTTTTGGCATGAAATTCTTTCCACTGTAAATGTCTCATAGAAAAATTTTTATAATAATAAAATTATATTAAAATAATTATGATAAATAATCATATAAGATAATTACACACTTTTTACTTGTATAATGTAATGAAATTTCTTGTGTTGTAAGAGCTTAATCATTAATATTTTATTATTACCGTCACTAACTTGCAATCTAAATGTGTCAAAAATGACATCTTTCATGGAGTAAGATAATTGAGTGTTAATAATTACAAGTTAACGAGCGAACATAAAGTAGTGTCTTGTTTATATACTAAAACTTTTGATACCACACGCACTTGAGTGCATTTTGGTAAACGAATCTCCCTGACAAAGCTTCGTCAATTTGCGTTTCAGATGTCTAATGAACGATATTATCAGATTACCTGTTCTCAATGTTCCCGCCCGTCTTCCCTCTAGGTCATCGAACAGCCGGCGAGATCTGCTCTTTTCGCCAAGGCCGACACCCTCCTTTACTCCCTCTTCTCCTTGTAACCTCCTCAGTTCTACGTATTTGCGTAACGAGCGAAGGCCTCTTTTACGTTCTGGAGGCCATCGTGTTCTTCACTCTCGCGGCATTCTCGCTTGATCACTCGCGGCTGTCGCCATTCATCCATCGACGGTTTTACTGATCGATCGCAACTATTACCGGCTACTTATGCACACACGAGAAAAAGAAGGATACTTATATATGGAGTATTGAAAAAATTTAAGAATTTATATCTGTTGTAAAACAATCCTGACGAATATTAGGATGTCGGTCATTTTTTAATTGAAAAAATCATGCTCAATCGATTAAAAATAATTAAAAATAAAAATGTCAATTTGTCTCTTATATTCAACAAAATTAAAAAATTATGGAATGAATCTAATGAAATTTCCAGTAAAAGTTTTACTCTAGTTAGTCAGAGAATACATCTTTGATTTTTGTTTCGATATTCTATATTGCTTGCTGCATTATTAAAGAAATGCAATATGTTTGGCATCTTTGGCCCTCATGCAGTAGGGCAATAATAAAAAAATCATATTGTAAGAGACATAAATACATATATTTTTATCCACATGATAGAAATAAAAAATACTACGCGATAGTTCATATAATAAAAGAATTGTTATGTAAGGCGTTTCAAAAATCTGTTGATTTAAACTGGAAATTAGCATACGTGGATTAAAAATGTGGCATTGAATATTTTGAAAAATTTGAAAATTGCCAAAGATCTAAAGAGATAGCAATTTCTTTCAAGAATTATTTCCAACAATTATGAAGTAGTTCGAAATGCCAGATAATTATATTTGTGTATTACTAATTTATATAAAATCAATGCTCAGATCTCATTGGGGCTACCGTTTGATTGTTTAATGTGATTTGGTACTATGTCACACACACTCAACACACATACTCCTACTTATCCTAGAAGTGTTTGCAGCAATTACTGCGATTGCCACACCGCGCTCACTGTAAATGGCATATTAATTTAATCAAAAGGATTTGGCGTTAATGATCATTCTGCTACATTATTCATCATAATGCTGAGGCATTGCGTGAAGGGATTTTGTTTGTTCATAGTACTCTTAATTAATACACCATTGCTTCAGTGATGGTACGAATTCGGTGTTTAATCGTTTTCGATTCAATCCTAGTTATCGGAGTCGCTATCGAGCGTGTAATGATGTATCACGCGCCAATTCAATCCCAAGTTATTTACTTAAATTTTACATAACGCACACGTCTGCGTCGAACCAGCTTTGTTTTTGGATGAACGTTGCCGAAATTGTCCACGTACATTTCGCCTGTCGATGCGTCAATTTATTTGATCACTCGTCGATTTCGCGGATAATGTCGCGATAATATTATAACGGATTAAATATGTCAGTAATTTATGCCATTTCCAATTAGATTTATAATTACGAGTGATTCAATTTTTCAGGGTTTAAATTAATTTTCTCTTGGCTTTAAATTTGATTCGGATATTAGGACATTGTTTTACGATATTTTTCGTTGAAAAATAGTTTAGTATTTATGGATATTATATACAATTACTTGCTTGTACATTGTTAGTTGCTAATGACGCAAAATCGAAAGCCGATGCCAGAAGCAACTATGAGAATGTTTCGTATAATGCTTCTAATTTTATCGAAAGCAACAGCAAAGACTGACGTGATTTTATCGATTTGCGTCGATGCTTTCAACCGAACAAATGCGATCATGAAGATTCCTTCTCGAACATGGAATTTCCTTTAACAGACGTTATTTACGTTGTGCTATTAATTAATCACTATCTAATTACTATCTACAAAATTTTGCGGCACAAAATATTTTCCATCTTTTCCAGTATTTTGATTGCAAAATTACTTGCAAAAATGACTAAATAACCATGTGTTACCTTCGATATGATGGTAATCACAATCTTGCGAAGCGAACAAGTGTTTCGCCACTATCGCAGAAATGATTGAATTTAATTGTAAGCGGGAGAGAAAAGAGACAATCAGATTTCTCTCTTAACTCCGTTCGTGGAAACGTTCGACTGTGGCAGCGCGTTAATGGATTTGAAAATCGCGTTTCTGCGCGGCCGGCTGTAATGATTATTCCATCTGCGGGTGGAATTCGACTTGACGCGAGCTCATTTCCTGGTTGGAAAGCGACGTCCGTGATCGGAATCACGTCGGGCCCATTGAAGAAAGTCGCATTCATTAGGCGTCTCGCCGCCTACGCAACTGTGTCCCGTACATTCATTTAGCCTAAATATGACATTTGATTCTCAGTTTAACTAATATAACGACGGACTTTAGCAATAATACATGGAATATGATGAACACAAATTTCTCGCCAAAATATTAATAATCGGGCAAATTTTACGTTAGATTTTATTGTTACAATATTTACGATATAACTTGAAAAAGACTTTTTAATTTAGCCGTAATATTTGCGATTCAAACGAATTATCGAGCGTTTTGTATGTCGAGCGACACTTTGGCAAACAATGTCATCTGAAAGAGCGAATTGAAAGACATCGCTTATATCGCCACTTAATATCGTTATCGCGAGTACGTGAACAGATACGGTGATTAAGGATCGACGAATAGCGCTCTATCAGATCGGAAATTCGCTGTTATCGCCGTGTTGAAAAATTTGGCATCACTCGTGACGATTACCGATGCAATTAGTGTTTTACAGTTACGTTTCATTTGCATGAGCGCATGTCGCACGTCACTCTCCGCGCGCGGGAATGCGTTAATTATCGCGCATCAATTAGTCTCGCGCGTTTCGAGCGAGCTCTGTCATTAACGTGTGTCTCTTCCTGCCGTCGAGACGGCACTCCGGCGTCGAAACTGTTTCAAGCACGACGCAGTTTGCTCCCGAAGTTCGCGCCACTTTAAACTAGAAACTCGTTGGAATTAACACGTGAATTGCGCAATGAAAGAATGCTCGGTCCTTGAGCACCTTGGGCAAAATTTAGCTGCGTCGAATCGCATCGCGTGTAATGTATTTTCATCCCTAAAATTTTACATTGTCGATACAATTGTCACGCTAAAAGAATACCTTTTGCAACACTACTCTTTTTACCGCGAAATAATTCTGGAGATTACAAGTATAATACACACAGAATGAAAATAAAATTATTAAATTATTCGTTAACGATTTTAATGTCTGCTTGATATATTATGAAAGAATTAATTGCAACCTTAATTATCTTTAGTTTTCAATTCTACGAATGCAGAAAGTTAATTAAAACGCTTTCATCACGGAAACGTAAATTTTTACATGCGCAAATGAACGAACGCGAATCACATTAGAATCTGAGAGCATCGCAGATATTACGAGAGGATAATTGCAAATCATGTGAACATCAAAGTATCTTTGAGACTCAAGTCTTTTGTATCTTTAATACGTAAGAGGCTTTGAAATCGCTTCATCAAATGTGGTGTAGTGTTAAAAAGGCTTTTCACGAAACACACATACGGTCCTTCGACGTATCGCGCACAACGTTATTGCATGTAAATTCGACATAGGAATTATCTTCCCACATTCCGAATAATGCAGTCGATGCTGTTTAATTAACATATTGCGACCTATTCTACCGGAATAAGTCGCCAAGTTGGGTAATCGCGAATTTACGAAGACGTGATAATGGGAATTGCGCAATAGCGTGGGTTACAATCAAGGAGGGGCATTAATCGGCACATAACCCATTGCGTAATACATTTGTGGCAGTAGGGTAATCTATTAAATTGACATTTTTGTCGCGAGCCATCGAGCTATCGATTTTCGCTGATGCTACCGGATTATATGTCAAGGGGAGACTGCCCCAAATGGGGCAGTCGTAACTAGCTCTTTGGGAGCACTTTATGTTCGTTTCGAGCGGGATTTCTTCATGCGGGAAAATAAAGTACGGGAAATGTAATACAAATGTCTTGCTAACAGAAAAATTTGTTGGGCGTAAGATTTGAGTGTAGAAATCAATTTATTCCGATCTTTCCTAAAACTTTATCACAATGTACAATATTATTATTGGAATTTCTGAAAAACAAAATTTGTAAAATATAGGGTCTACAGAATTTAGGCAATGTAGAAAAGACGATTAAAAAAAAATTGGAATTCGTAGGAACTCGAATCTATAAAATTTATAAGAGAAAAAAGTGTTTAGTTTGATCAAATTTGAAACCTATAAAATCTAGAAAAATTTAAGATTTACAAAGTCAAAGTTCCCGAAATCTAGAATCTGTAAAATTTAACTCTGCATTCTGAGCTTTTCATATATGTAATTATCGTCAATTATGAAATTAAACTAAACCAAATAGATCTAATAATAGATAGACTGAAATAGATAGTTTTCGTTCAATTCTCTTGATTGCGATACTCTTGGATGGTCTTCTTTTTCTCTGTTGGCACGTGCAAAAAGTGCGCAAACACGCCCTCGCGGCCCACCCCTATTCAACTGGATGATTGCGTAAATCCCCATCGGCGGGTCGCATCGACGAACCCTGCGAAAGGGGGGTGGAGAGGGGGGGGGAGGAGTCGTATCGCAGAAGTGGCTGCGTGAAGGGTCTCTCCAGCTCGCTTTTAAGAAACGCTTTTAGCACACCGAGCGACCGGTATTCGTTCTAAGTGAGTTTACTGAGATAATTAGCCGACGCTTCGAGCTAGTCTACATTCCCTATCGGCATTTGTGTTGCATTTCCGAAGGGATGAGAAAGAGGAAAAAGAACCCTCTTTCTCTGTAGATTATGACATTTACACGTCGCACGTGACAAGAACTTATAATAGTAATGAAATAAAGAAGTGAATATTTTTTGATAGCGTAAAGTTTTTTTCTACAATTTTGTTTAATATCTGCAATTGTCAAAATATAAATAATATTTACATTATCTTTGAAGCAACTGTGGTAAAAAAATTATATTTTATGTTAATATTCGTATTTTTATCGAATCTAACAAAACTCGCGAATTTTTAGTAAAAAGTTACATTTATATTTCCTTAAGAATTAGATTTATGATAGATTTTGTCTGTACGAATAATCACATTAATTCTTGTCGACCTTTCTCTAGAAAACCAGTACTTGGTGTGTCAAGGTTGCATCGTGCATTGTTACTCGCACGAGTACCATGAGTATCGCGACCCGTCATCTCTTGTTAATTAATATTCCGGAAAAAACGGATTAGGATAAAATGCTTAAGGGATAGTGGTCGCAACGTAAATTAGACGATGCAGTATAATCCGATTGCACACGCCTGCGTAGCGATTAAGTATCATTTCGAAGATTGATATATGTGATTAAGCGGCAAATTTCATTACGCTTTAATCGATCTTGTCGGCATCGCCGAACGTTTCGTATCAAATAATGTCTTATTCTTCTAATAATTATATGAAAATTTTATCATATTTTTATATTTGAAGTCGTTTAGTTAATTTAGATTTAGATCTAGCTAATTAAGATAGATTTCCTTCGTTACTCAAAAAAGTAATTAAATTAAATTTCGACGTATTTATTTGCTGTATAATTTTTATTTATAAGTTTATATAGTAATCTTTAGAGTTAAATTGCGGTTAAATTGCTGAGATTTAAATTAGAATTCTGATTTATTACTATCTGAAGTATACAATTTTGACTATATCTTAGTATTGGAATAACAAAGATTCTATTCAATACAATTTTGTGGCAATCTCGCCAGCACTCTCGCGCAGCAGCACTCTCGTTTTCCATTATATTTCGAAATAAAATTTAACATCATGTTTCGCAGCAATCCCATATGGGAGCGGACGTTATTCGCGACGCGCGAATGACGTGTCCGTGACGGCCGAGCAGCCGCGTGTGTGACTCACGTTGAGAAATACACGGAAACCGCGTACGGAAATAAAATCGCCGAAGAACGAACGCCTGAGTGTCATGCCGGTCGCCATAATTAGTTCTGGACGAGCACTATGGATGCAATAGACTTGATGCACAATTATCATCGCTGAAAATAATGAATTTTTCCCAACATTTTTATAGTTTGTTCGAGATGAATCTACAAATCGCGCCCACTGTCAAGTATGACAAAAAAAAAAAAAAAAAATGTTTTAAGAGGCCTCTCGTAATATAAATTAGTAAAAAATTTTCGCATAAATTTAGCATAAATAATCAGATGAGATTACTTTTGCTCTTTCAAAAGATGACAAATCGCTCTGTTTCGACCCATGGCAGGAAGACACGTGCCATGCATACGTGAGTGGAGATGTCCGCGAAGTCGCGAGTATAAGAGTGCACAGGGCTTGAGATCAGCCGCTATTCCAAGCCGGGTGACGCACTACTATCTTTCGTCTGTCGTGTTCGTACGCGCCGCCGGTATGTACGTCCCCGTCGATGCGCGTACACGTGCGTAACGTAAAGGATCTCGCGTGCAACCTCTTTTTCCGGTCCCTCGACGAGGGACGCCTCGTTGATGTCCTCGGCGATCATTCGCAGTTTCGTATCTATCTCACGTAAATCGCGATATTTCATGGAACATAATGGCTTGATCCCAATTTGTTTTGAACGTCAAAAGATATTTATGGAACGTGAATGTCATACTGTGTAATGATGATAAAAGTGAGAGAATAAAAGTCCTATCTTGAAGAAAATATTTCTCAAATATGTTTTCTGTAAAAATTTCTAATACGTCATGTTTCAAAGAAACTTACGCTTTTGTCGTTAGAATGTATCAATCGTATAAAATTGGAAGACGTGAAAAATATTCAATATTTATTTTTTCTCATACTTGAAATACGCAAAAGTTTCTATATATAGAAATATTTTATCAGCATTTGTGAGTGTTATATTTGGTACTATCATCTATGAATATTTAATGAGTCTATTGAAGTATTTCGGATATAGTTGTTACTTTTTTGCTTTCATGCGTAAATCCATTTGAACGAAATTTGAAAATGCATAAAGACGAATGGACTGAATGATAATAAGCGAGTTGACAGCGAATCCTAATCTAATCCTAATGCGTAGCATTTATATTAGAATCCATAAAATTTTCAAGACATTTGAAAGAAATTCAATGACGTTGTCATTTATAATTTTATGAATTACCTTTGCATATAAACTCAAAGATAGAGAGTAATAAATAACAGTCGAGTATATATTTTTATAATATTAATAGGTATTATAATACATTTATAATTAACTTTAGCCATTATTTCTAAGATATCGTAAAATTTTTTCCCGATACAACCATGTCTTAACAGACAGCTATCTTTTCTAGAGGTTAGTGAAATTCAACGTTTACATATTTGTAGTCATTTCGATTGCATTTTATGCGACGATGCACGATATCGCGAGATAACGTCGCCAAATCGGCGATATTACAGCTTGCGCACCGATATTCAGCATCGCGATGGGCGCCCATTGTATTCGCGAAGAGAGCATATTGGCGTTCTCTTCTCGCACTCGTGTCTGTGTTACTGTCGAGACGTCGGGAACGTTTAGGATTCAAGTGACTTGATAGGACATTATCATTGCGTTAGTTGAATCTGCTTCGCGAGCTCGCAGTTTCTCGAATAGAAATAATAAAATCAGTTGTGTTTCAATCATTTTAATCATATTTTATAACCTTACGTTATACTAAAGATTTATAACGTTAAATTTTTGTTAAATGCAAAATGCTGTTGGCAAGACCGAGATAAAATTCTCAATGAGATATTTTTCTCAGATGCACTCTCTCTCTCTCTCTCTCTCTGCTGCTTGGTGAAAAAACAAAAGAGAGAAGAGAAAGAAAATAAAACAGCTAAAGGTGCACGAGCACTAATTGTAGTTTTGTCGGTTGAAGGAAGGGAGAAAAGCAAACCTCATTTTTTCCGACCTTCGTTTGCACGACGAAAGCCCTTAGGCTGAAGTGGCTACACATATATATGTACACACATACACACACACACACACACACACATATATACATACATATAATACCGTATATATGCGCATATACAGTACCACCTGTGGCTCGTCGTCCACTCGAACGACGATTTCAAGTAGATTTCACACTGCCAATCTGGACCAGTTTTATACCAAAACTATTGGAGAAAGTTCCGAATATAGAATAGCTTTCCGAGAATGCAAAAGTGTCTCACGTTGTTGCTCACACTTTTACAGGGAAATTCCTAAATCACATTAGAGTCTCGAATCTATGTTAAAATTATACGCGCTTACAGTTCGAATGAAGGATTAAGCTCATTCAGCGTACAGATGCCATTTGCATATCGAATAGAGAAGCTCAAATTAAGAAGCACTCATCTATATTTCAATTCAGAAATCGGGGATTATTGTCTGATTAATGCAACGACACGTCGACACGCGAAGCATTTTTCGCTGTGTACTTTAGAGCTTCGGATATGGTACATCGTAGTAATTATAAATTATGTGAAATTAAAACTCGACAGATTCTATCTATATTTTTAATAATTCTCAATAATTTTAAAATAATTTTTGCGTTGAAAAAAATTCTTTATATCCACAAATTCTTTATCCACAAATTCTCTCTTGATGTTCTTGTTGAAGCAAGAAAGATTTCTCTCTTACGAGGAACATCATTATATTCGTGAAATCTGTCAATAATTGAATATGCTACGCATATAAAAAACACATCACGGAGGAGAGGTCAATGAGCTTTCGATTAATCCGCATTTTTCCATTTTCTACGGGAATCGCGATAACCAACTAAACGGCCAGCACTTGGTGTGCGCGCCACGCGGTGCAGTTTAATGCATATGAAATTATCGATTTACATTGCTGCTGCTGGTGCAGCCAAGCTGCTCGCGACGGCGATTGGCTCGGGTCGACCTGACGTCGTCGACGGCGTCGCCGCCGGCGACGTCGTGTTTTCCGCTCGAGAACTGCCGCGGGGCCGAACTCTCGACATCGTTTCGACGAAAAGTCCGCATTTCTGGCAGTTTTTTTTTTTTTTTGGTATTTTTGACAGTCCAACGAACGATATATCGATCGACGTTGCTTTTAAGTCTCCGACCAACGTTTCGCCAGCCGGACACGGCTGGCTGGTCTTGTTGTTCTTACCCTTTCGACTTTTAACCGCGTATTCGCCGCGCATTCTCGAGATTAAATTTCGGTGAGATTGTTTCTGAAGAGATTAAACAGCTCTTGTTTGGTTTTAAAATATTCATTGTCGTTGTTTTGATTGTTGTATGAAAAATGCGCGGATTATGTTTTATTTTCATTTATTATTTTTTCTAAATTCTTTTTTCCCCTAATTTTCTACAACTTTATTCTTTTTTTAATTTAAATTTTTTTACAACTTTGCTTTTTTCTAAATTTATTTTTAGTTCTATTTTCGTATATTTTGTTCACTTTTTTTTCCTCGTGTCTTTTTTGCTCTATTTCTCATTGTTCTTCAAATAATGATATCGTATACAAAAGTCATTTTTCCATGTCAATGCAATTTACACGCGACGTCGAGTAGTAAAGTCAGTCGCCTCGTTTGCCTACAAGCCATAATAAGTTTTTATCACGTATTCGCATTGTATCGAGTGCTGTATTGCTTCTGGATACCTATTTGTTTGATTATAGACCATAGTATTAGAGACGAATATATAGACGAAATGTACAGATGTTTTGCAATATCGCATTTTTTTCTCATTTCCTAGTTTTGCAATTTTGTGACAATGCAGTTTATCTTTCAAATACATATCGCAAGATTCAATAGCCTCGGCTACTTTCTAGTTTGCTATGTGAAAGCAGAAAATACGGATTTGATAAAAATATAGCGCCATGATTTTTAATAACTTGGAAAGAATTGTTATACTAATTGATGCATGAATAAATTTTGATCTTTCATATGGTGTCGTAACGATATTATTACAACGAGGGATTTTATCCTGAACATGACATTTCGGAAAAGAGTAAAAACACGTAGGTCGAAGTCAGAGAAAATAGAACGTAAGAGGTGACGTTGTTTATTTCGAGCAACGTGATATAAATCGAACGGCACTACGTTAAAAGTAACGTCATTGTACATAGCTAGAAATGAAGAATAGAATCTCAATGGTTTAAGTTTAATCAGTGATTATATATATCAGTTTTATCGTATAGTATATCGTTTAATATTTGTATGAACATTGCAGTACGCTATAAATTTAGCTTGTAGCTAGTCATAAAATATACAAGTATATAACATAAAATGTAGGTTGTAACGTTGAAAATCGGTGGTACTAAATCGACACGATCTTACCTTCGGAAATGACGACAGGATGTGACGTTGGATTTATTACGGCGACGTAACTTTGAACTGCGAATGTGTTGTGCATTTGTGCACATTCGATAATTCGTTATTCGTACTCTGCGAAATAATTGCGCAGACGAGTGAATTCCAGCCGAGTGGGCAAGGTCAGTGTCGTACGTAAAGCACCCACAGCATCGCATTCTCAATTTGCGGTGCGCGCGACGGATCCGCATCGCAGCTTTACGAGAAAAGCGCATTCAGGCTGTTCGCTAGTGCGAATCGGCCTGTGGCCGCCTGCGGTCGCCGATTCGCGGCCGGCTTGCCTATTAAAACCAAACACGCGGCTTATCCGACGTCACTGATAAAAAAAATAAGAAGAGTAATCATGCCGCCGATCATGTCTTGCTTACTATCATTACGCGTGTATCGATTTCATTCCGAGAAACACGATCGCACGATTAATCAAAGCACGTGCGAACACTCAAAAAAATGATCTTGCAATAATAGCTAAAATTTTCTAGGTGTAAAAAATTAACTAAAACAGATAAATGATTAGCAACTGTTGTGATATTGCATATGTAATTACTTAATCAGTTTAGATGACAGAAACAGAATATATATCTGTATTGTTTGTGAACTTTAAAAAGAAAGTTTCTCTAAAGCGCCTATCTATATAAGATCAATCACGTGTTAGATCATGCAATGTATAACATTTAGCAATGGTACCTAAATTTTTCAGAAGCTATTGCTAGAACATTACTGCTATAAATTCTATATGTGACAAACAATGTTTTCACAGATACGAAAAATAGCGATATATTCTTGTTGCGATATCTAGAAATCTAACTACATCAGCGAAATATTTTTTTGAGTGAAGAAAACATGTTCAATGATTATTTACGTGAAAGTACATCACGACTGTACGGAAAATTTATATTGAGAGCCGACGATATAATTAATATTTTAACTGGATATTAGAATATCAGTATTCAGGAACCTGTGAAGAGTTGGATCTTTCAATGCAATTTCACCGATTAGGTATTGATGAATTGGAAGATCTGCGAATCTTAGATCTTGAAATCGGTCGATTCGTATATTCGTATAACAATAAGAAGGCGAAGTTAATCAACCGAAGAAAATATTGCTTATATACGAATAAGTTTAAACAGTCATATGATATATATATTCTTTCGAAAATATTCTACGGATGGTTCGGCGGAAATGAGTTCATATGCGACCCGATGCGTCACACGCAAACCGCGAGCCAATATTGATCTATTTGTTACTAACCTAGTGTATATACACACACACTGGTCTCGCGAGTGGAGCGTTAAAGGTCCGCCCACACCGATTGCCATTAAATACCAAACGCGACACCGTGAATCACTATTCAAATATTTGTTGAATTATCGATGCGCGCAATAATGAAGATTATTATTTCGCTGTTCTCACCAAGAATTAGCGTTCCACGAAGAGTGCACGCCTTTCACTTAACATTTATCTTAATGTGATATCAGTGCATGCCTTATAATTGCTAATGAACGTGGGAGACGAACATTTTGTAAGCTAGCGCATAAAATTATACTTCGTAGTGTTAAATTTACATTAAAGTAATGACAATCATAAAAGAGAATTAACGCGCTACAATGGAGAGATCATAAATGATGAATGATGGAAATCTCACGCGATGCTGCGTCAGACTCGATTTATGCTCAAACTGATGGTTTTTTTATTTCTTTTTGCAGGTAAGTTCGCCATCCCCCGCCAACGTCATTGAAGGAGACACTGTATTGTCGCAGAAATTGGTTCGTAAAACCACCCATTATCGATTTTCGTTAACCGACATGCCGCATACCCTCGCAGGTCTCTCTCGCGCGTTCTCGTACACGAACGCGCGCGCACTTTTCGCATGGCGGAGAGCTTTTCCAGGTAGGCCATCCAAGCGTTTTTTTCTCACGTGGAGGCGCATATTCACCGCGCGGAGATTTGCCGTCCGATATCGATACGTCCTTTCCGCAAAGAAACACATGATATAAACGAGTTTTCTAACTCACGGCTTTGAGGGACGTTTTCAATCCTCGCAATATTCTGCGAACTTATATTCTGCCTATACACAAAGAATATTGAAACTCATGAATTCAGGATTTCGCAAAATCCAGATTTGAAAAAGCACTTAAATGTAAAAACCCACGAATCCAAGGATCTGCGAATTCTATAATCCGTTAATACGATGATTCTACGAAGAAAATCACGGTCGTGTTTGGAGAGTTATGAATCAAAAGTTTGAGAATCTATAAATCTTAAAATCCGCGAATTTCAATATCTATATAAATTCGTTTAATCAAGTTTCTTTGATCGTGTTACCTTCGAATCACGTAATACATTGCATGTCGTTATAAACATATCGAGTGACAGGGATTTTCATTTCGTGCCGTATGCTCGTGCGTTTTCGTGTTATATCGATGGATATTGAGTTGAGATACGTTCATCAAGATGACAATCGTTCGGCAGAAATTACCATTAATTGCCACCGTGCGAAATCGCACGCGTGGGCGTCGCAGAAATTTACAGCGCAGGAATTACAGCTGCATTTTTTTTCTTTTTCTCGAAAGTCGATACATTGTGTCTCGTCGTTCTCCATAGATTTTTGTTTTACTTGTCACCAAGCGTGCTTTTGTTTGACCTTTACCGACAGATTTTTATTTATTCGTTAAAGTCGCGCGTGCAGAAAGTTGAAAGCGTGCATTGCCTTTCTGTGATATGCAATTTTGTTAAAATGTATTTATATTGCAAAGAATTTTGTTCAACTGTGCAATTAAATAATAAATGAATTTTTTGAAGAGCGTAATATATTCTTAAGTATTTTATGATTGGAAAATTGAAGACATGCACAGATTTATTTAAAATTAAATTGAAATCAATTAATTAAATTGACACTATGTATCGTACATTTTAATTCGGGATAAGATAAGATTGCAGAATCAATCCACATAAAAATATTACGTCGATACGTTTTACGCTCGACGAGTTTTACAAAACTTTCTTTCTACCCCATGTTTTATACAACTTAAGTTGCAAATTTTTTTCCGAAAGTATCTTCCGATTTTTTTTTTCTGAATTTTTTGTTCCGAATTATTATTATTGATATGAAAGAGTTGTGACAAAGTATGTCCGAATTGAGACTCGAGGACGACGAATGATTCGCAAAACGAAAAATCGGCCTTCTCGCGAAACTGGCAGAAATTTCGACAGCGTTCACAACGGCGAGATATCTATGGAAAATGGTGGACAAGGGCGGGTCGGTTGCAGGGGTTGCGCGCGCCTCCGCTCAGATCAATATTTCATTTCAGCCTCGGCAACCTCCGACCGTCACCCATCCCCCGCACCTCGCCATCCCATCATTCCACCCTTCGTCTTCAGCCACTTCCCTCACGACCTCGCGTAGTTGCGTCTCGTTCTCACAATTCTTCACTCCATCATGTTTTCCCGTGTTTCCCTGCTTTCCTCCTTTACCTTCGCGCCTGCTTTCGCCCCACTCTTTTTCTCCATCATCCTTCATTAGCCTTTTTAAGCCCCGATGACTCCGTCGTCATACAGCTGGGGGTTGTCGAATGCGAGACATTCCGAGTTCCAAATTGATCGTTGATTGTTACAATACAGTGGATTTTCTAGAATCATCAGTTGATCGTTTGTCGCAGCGGAAATGACATGTTTCAGATCTGCTGATTATTTTTATTGCTCGTGGTTAAATTATTTTTCACGCGTAGTTTTTCGAATGTAGAAATTAAAATCTTTTTGCAACTTAAAGTTGTTTCGAACGAACCTGTAGCGCAGTAGTTTTTTGCAAGATAAATAACGTTGATCTTAGTACACACATTTTATTTCTTTGTTGATATTCAGAATTTATACATTTTTTACAAATTTGCAGCAAAAATTCTCTCAAGCGGAATAATTTATGTTTTTATTGCTTTTCAACCAAGACACATGTTATCTGAAAATAATCGAGAGTTGAATTCGAAGACTGAAATGCATGTGGAATTAGATGGTGCCATTTTAGAATTCAGCATGATTTATCAACCCTTCACTTCTCGCGCCGAGACAGACGATACCGACTTTAACCCAATTGTAATCTTACGATCGATGTTACGAGAGCGCCACTGGTACTGCGCGTTGCTTTCGTTCCGCATTGTTTCAGTTATTCATTCGATGCGGAGCTCATGCTCTGAGACTGGCATGTGCGAGCGCCAGGAAGAAGGGGGAAGTAGGGACAAAAGTGCTCTCGTTCGCACTTCTCGCGTTCGCAAATCCAACATTCAATCGCTCTTCGCGGTTTTTCACCAACGCATGCTATTTCAGCGTTTTCGTACCTTCGATAATAGCCCTTGACATATTGAAGTCGAGCGTGCGGCACGAGCCGTCACGAGTTTCCGTAATTAAAAATTTTATGTGCATCCCCATCTTTACCACCATTAACATGAGCAATATCGAGATATCTTCTTACACCTTTAGATACCAAGAAGTCGTATGAAGCTTGTGTTTATATTTGTGTATATATGTCATATATACAACTATATTTTGTGGCATCAATTTTTCTTAGATTATCAACAGGTTGTGGAAAACTATTATATTTCAATAAACTGATTACTGATTGAAATAAATTGAAAAATTTAAAGAAGACGAACAATCCTTTAGATTTAAACAATTTAGCTAAATTTATTCATTACTATTATTTATATTATCATTAAAAATTTATTGTTGTACGATTATATATTATATATATTTACAATAGTTGAGCTGAATTTATGAGTTTGCGAATATTTTTTGAACGAAAAACACGCATGAACACATGCGAATACATTTGAATATCATTGCTTAAATAATTACGCGAAGTTATAAGCAGATGTCATAAAGTTTTAATTAACGATTTGTTTTTGTATGTATTTCGAAGTGCCAATGAATTGTAAGGTATCGGAGTGTTGGTTAAAATAGATGAATGCTATGCGCTTGTGTTAAACGTCGTTTGGAATAAATGAAACGTTGAATTGAATATTTAATGTGACTCTAAAGTGACACGGTTCGTGCTTTGGAGAAGAATTTGATGTATGATCTTTTGAAAGCGTAAATCTTATGACAATACGTTAAATACGTGCTTGTGAACGCATTCAGTATGTTTATTTTGACAAACACGAGTGAGAGTTACAAAGCAAAATTTTCAAAGAGAGACAATGTAAATAAAGTAACATATTTTAAAATACAATTATTTTTAAATTAATGAAATTACAAGGCACGTGGTATAATAACAGATATTAAATAAATTGTAAATTGTACATATTGCAAGACAAAAATTTAAATAATAAGTATGTTTATTAATCACGAAGAAAGAAATGTGTAATAGAACCGGTCTTGAAATTAGATATAACAATAAAATAAAAGTAAAATATTTAACAGACGAAAGTAAGCAATGAACATTATATAGAAGGAAAAAGAATACGTAAATTCTCTAAAGTGGCATGTTAAATACATTATGAGATTCACATGAGTTAATTATAACCGAAGAGAGTTATATGTAATGGTGTGAAAATAATCCGCACACATGTAACTTTCGAAAGAGTATTCGAACCATAAATATAAAATAAATTTGATAGATATTTACAACAGCAAACATGTTTTCGTTCAAAGAGGATTTAATTCATCTCATAGACGAAATTACGTTGGACGGAAATTCATCTGTTGAATTTTCATCTGTTTGTACGTGACGTTTTCCAGAGTGCGAGATCGAATTTGTCGCTAATGCATACTGATGTCGTGTATCGGGTCAGACATAACGTTGCCGTGTATACGCCCGCGATTCATTGACGCCGGCGTCCCGTTTCGTCGTTATCCGGCGTCGGGCCAAATAAACGAGATACACCCGATTTAAATTTTCACGAGGGCGTAATGTCAACTTCGTGCGATCCAACTCACGCGACTATGTTGCTCGCGTTACTGAAATTGCCAATGTTGCGCTCGTTGCTTGCACGTTCATACGTTGCACACGTTCACTTTTCCACGTAAATTCCAAGAACGTTGAATCGACAGATTTTGCGATAATGGATTCGTAGATTCATATTTTTATTGCATATTTAATTTTAAATATACATAGTAGAACTTATCGACTGTAACCTTAAGGACAAACCTCATTTTTATATTAGATTAAATTAAGAATTAAAAATTTTTTAATGGTTTAAAGGTTTTATTTGACGTTAAAATATGTTTTCTCGAACTGATATATTTCTATATGTTTAGATCCTTTAAGTTTGTAGATTTCTCGAATCCTTGGATTTTATAAACATTCGGATTCATGTGTCCTTGTCATAAATCATAACATCTACAAAGTAAATATTTTCTTTTACAAATTCTTCTCTCGATCGCAAATTAAATTTAAGACACACATTATTGCTCGTCCAATTCTGTTTTATATCTTTTCACAAAAATAGAAAACGCGATAATCTATAAAATTACTTTCTGACGAACTGTAAGATGAAAATTGTTGATATCAGCAGAAAATTCTGTTTTATGAGATCCTTTGATTTACTGTGGAAAAAAATATGGTTCAACAATCACGGACGAAAAGGACGAAAGGGCTTTTATGACAATCTAAAAACTTCTCGTACCCATTTGATGCACTTATTTTAGACGTCGACTGAACATTCCTCTGCTTCTTCAGGTGGAAAAATGTTTTCGTCTATTTTTTCTGCATATTTTGAGTATACAATTTATGATCTCACATAATTGTGTATTTTCGTATCGTGTGACTTGTGGTGCATATTATAGATCAATTAGATTGCGAATGTAATATTTTCCTTTATTTTTGGAAGATTTTCCAAAAGAAGATGACAATGTCTTCTTCGTTAATTATAAATATAATACAGTAAGATATAAATCGAAGGAAGAATAGGTAAACCGTCTGTATAATTTATCCATAGAATATCGATGATTTCCCAAGGAAATCATGCGGCATTGCTACGATTGACCGTAGCTTTCGGTGGAAAATCAGCGAGAAGAACAGGCCGGAAGAAACGATGAAAGAAAAACGACCACTCCTTGCAGATTAATTTTCGCACAAAATTACATGGGGCTGGAAACGAACCGAGGTAGAGTAGGGCAGGAAGGTAAAGAAGGAGAGAATAGGCTGTTCATAGAATCGACGGAGATACATATGACAAACATTTAGCGGGAGAAAGAGAAAGAGAAAGAGAGAGAGAGAGAGAGAGAGAGAGAGAGAGAGAGAGAGAGAGGGAGGAGAGGAGACAAAGTGCGAGATATATAGAGAGGACGAATAGTTGCAGCGATGAAGGAAAATAAAGAGATATGTATCGGATAGGCAGTTTCGAAGTGTTTAAAGTGAGCGAGACAGAAAACGAGTTGGACGATCGAAAGAGCGAGTGAATAGGTAGGAGAGGGACGGGAGTGAAAGAAAGAAAGAAAAAAAAAAAAAGAAAAAGATACGAGAGAACCGTCGCGTCGTCATCGTCGCCGTGGCGCGGCACGTCGGATCCCGGGACGCAGCCATGCGCCGCTCCGCTGCCCCACCCAACCTCGTCGACAGGCCGCCATGCCGGGGCTGCGAGTCGATCAATACTTCGGCTTGAGCACGAGATGTCACGAACGTGGTCGAGTACGTTCGAGAGCGACCGAGGCCCGGCACGAGGTGAACCGAGTTCCCCACTACGGGCGGCGTTGCCGGCTCAGTCGTTGTGCGGGAGTGGTCGCCGAGGGATGTGTGGTATCGTAATCGAGAGTGTGATCGAGGAATAAAGAGCCGGCGTTTTAGTTTTCGCTCGTGTTCCACGCTCTCTCGTTCGTATCGCGCACGCATTTCTTCCGGTTACCGAGGGAAAGAAAAGAAAAGAGAGCGAAAGGGAAAAAAAACCGGATCGCGCGTAGTAGTCAGCGCCGTCGTTACCGCGACACGCAAGTTCTTTCTCGGCTTGCCCTCCCCCGCGCGTTCGCGCCTAGTTCGGAACCGGTGTACGGATCCGCACAGATCGTGTATTTACTTCACTATTTATTGTATAAAGGACTATAAATCATAGGTAGGTGCAACAATCGTGATTTTGCGTCGCACTTTATTTTTTTTTTCCATGCCTATCTTTGTCTATAATATATCTCTCTTACTCGCACGTTCGCTTTTGCGCCCTCTGGCCTGTTCGTTCCCTCTTAGCCGCATGCTATAGCGCGCAAGTCGGTCGGGCCACTTCCACGCACTTATCACTTCCTGCGTGACGGACTGGTCGTCGACGGTCGCTGCCGTTTCTAAATCGCTCGGTCGCTTATCTCGTGGGAACTTGTCGGCGTGAGAACTGAGCGAACTGGTTATCGATCTCTGCGATGTCATAGTGCGTCGCAGAACGGAAGCTCGTCGCGTATCTGTATCTCCGCATTGACGTGTTACATGAGGCTTGTTCGATCAATGTTGAGACGTTTAACACTCGTCGATAATCAACATCTCGTTCAGACAACCGATCGATCGATTGATCTCTAGCAATAATTGACAAGACATCGCTCTAGAATGCGATTGGAAATTTTACTCTCGCTCTGTGAAAGTAGCGCCGTGGCGCTACTACGACTGGCGACGGCTCCCTCTTTAAAAGGCAGCAGTCGTCCGTTGGTTCACTCACATGCGGCCATAACCTCAAATCACACATGATACGATATGAGTAATATCTGCCCGCTGTCTTTTTCCGAGGCACCTTTCGCTACCTTCGTCGCAACAGTACTGTATATCTCCCACGAAAGTTACTTCTTATGGCTAAATATGTTTTTCTGCAATGATTTTCACTCGGGATATCCAACGCGAACTTTCTACCAGGTATTTTGTTATTACTGGAAATAAAACGTTACCAAGAGATTTCTCGATAAATAACGAAATTTTGAAAGCTAGTTATTATTGACAATTTCTTTTTTTACTTTTAACACTTTCGCGGCCACTCACATATTTTTATATTTATACTTCGGTGTAAATCAGGAGCCGGTCACGTAATTTTACGTTTACTACTTTTTGCACTTTCTGCATTGTATTAGGTCGTGTAATATGAAAAAAATGTCGGATTTTACATCGGTTCAATATAATAGAGCAGCTTCAAGCAGCCGAATATATAACGATCGCGAAAGTGTTAATGTCGAGTATTTTGTCAATTAAAATAAAATTTTATTTAAATTTACTTAAAATTAAAAAAGGAACAAGATAATCCTATTATTAAATTTTTGAAATTTAGTTTATAACAGTTAATCTTTAGTTAAATTTTCTCTTTTTTTTAAATTCTGTTACTCAAATTATAATGATAGTGGAATATATCGCGCAACTCTGTTACATGGATCATGTAGATCCTACTCTGATCCATCATTTTAACATGTTGCGTGTGATGGTTCTTTTTCTTTTTCGTTGTCTTTGATGTGCAGATTCTACATCGATTGATCGATTAGCATATAATCGTTCGTTGTTATCAAGGACAATGCAAATCTTACGTCGGTCGATAGTCTTGAGATCTCGTTAAATATGAAGTCTAACCTTATTTTCTGAGTGTATTTATAGTAGTAGTTCAATGATATTTTTTGCTTTCATTTCATATAAATTACATATTAATAAATTTATATATATTACACTATATATCAATGTTAACGAGAAATAAGAAATTTTTTTAAATAAAGAAGAAAATGAAGAATTTTAATCTTTAAATATTTACGACTTTGATTATATTTTATGTGTAATTAAATCTATTTTGACGCTGATAACTGATATTGATTAAAAAGTGTGGAAAATTCTGAATTATAGAATATATCAATTTTACGTTAATATCGAACTTTAAATATCATTACGTAACAGTTTTACGAATTATTGCTATAGAAACATGTATAAGTGCTCGTCGGAGCATCTTGAACGTGCAGATATAGATATTAATTTTATCAGTCACCGCGTTTATCTGTACCTATATCGTATCATGTTTTACTTCCCTGATAACAGAGTCTCCCCCGATGCTTCAAGCATATTTACGTAAAGTCGCGGTTTACGTAAAACGCAATACAATCCAATCTCCGTAGATTTCAATTCGTCAAAGATTATAATGTGTCGATAATCAAGAGAAATGAATTAACATTTGCAATTAATACAACTACGAATGTTTTTTATATTTTTATGGAATATATATTTTAACAAATTGAATTATTTATGTACTAAGTATGATAGGAACAGAAAGTTACAATCAAATTTATCGTCTGAAAAATTATAGTTTCTATCAAGAAGTATAATATAGAAATAAATCATAGTTCTTTAATTAATTATATAGTCGTCATTATTAATATTTGAATAACTTATTATATGCACTCTTATCAATATTTTCATAGCTACGTGGAAGTTAGTTTACGACTATCGTATTTGCGGTCCGATATTAATGAATCGCGCCGCGTAAGAATGGCAATGACGGTTTTACTCGGCATCGCAATCGCGACATTGCATAGGCCGCAGGCATTCATAAAAGCGTCGATTACCCACACATGACGCCAGCCGCATTCTTTCTTCGCTCAGGAGGAATGGAAAAAGTGCACTTACTTTCAGGATCGAGTATTGGTCCAACGTTTCACTAAAAAAATGAGAATAAAAGATATTGCGTCATACTACGATAATAACGCTAAAAATTTATTAGTTACAAAGCAATTATCTCAGAATTTGTAACTTTTTGCATCTAATTAACAACAAAATTAATTAGTATCAAATATTATTTTTAATACTCATTTCCAAATATTTTGTAAAGGATAAATATCATCAAAGAAACAAGTTTTTAATTAAATCACTATTAATAAATGTGAAATTTGGAAATGCACAGTTCAGCGCACGTTAAAAAATAAATTAATAATTTTATTTTTTATTCAAGGTTTATTTTAATGAACTTTTTTCTTGTGGAAATAAAATTTGCTATATTTTCGCACTTTGAAATATATCGATCAGGATTATACGTTACATTTGAAATAATCCGGAGACAATCTTTGTAGTTTGGGAATTGGAACGAGTTTGCGCGCGCGCGTCGTGTGAAATGCTCACGCGGGCTGCTTTGCGAGAGTTCTTCACGCCAAAAATATTTCGACGACGACACGGGGCATCTCGACGTCGTTCTTGTCGTCGTCGTTGTCGTCGTCGTCGTCGTCGTCCGCTAACCCACCGAAGTCGCCAGGTGATCGCGCGTGATTAAATATAGGACGTCGAATATCTGCTCGTTCAATATTTCCGTCTGGATTTTTTGTGCGCGACACGCTCTTTTTTTAAAATATCGATTAATACGTCGGTTTTGAGAAACATCGAAATGTTATATAAAGTCCGTAAAAAAATATCTAATACAGCATCGCGCGATCGTTTACCTCTCAAGAGAAACCGCGTGTCTCACATATCGCATACGTATCTTCACATGTAATCTTTCTTCGCATTCTCACATGTAATTTGCAGTTTTATTCGCAGTTTACCTCGATCACGCGCGTACAAGGTTATTTCTCGATTGTTTAACAAACTGTCTTTTACAACAGATGATTCATTGGTGGAAGGTTATTGATAAATTAGCAAAATGAGGCAATTTGTTCAGCATAAAATAAAATAAAGGTGATTAATATCGGTTATAATTTTTTTACTCGATTCTTTTAGATAAAAAAATACTAGTAATCAATTTTGAACAAAAGTTGACAGAAATTTTTTTTAGTGTTTTAAATTTTGCAATTATTTTTTTAACTAATTTCAACTACTAGAATCATTATCTTTATTTGTGGAATTTGTGGAATTTGTGGAATCATCGCGGAAAATCGAATACTCGCGGAATGTCATTCCCTCTTCGCCGGGTGCATCTCGAGAAAGTAGTGAATGCCGCGAACCGGAAACGGTTTAATGAAACCGGATCTCGGGTCTTTTCGCCATTTGTTGTGTAGAATTCTTTCGCTTCTCATCGCTTTATAAGTCTTTGATTCGCGTCGACGTTTAAATGTAGAACGTGGGTAATACCGGTCCTCCATCCTTCTCCGACGTCGATATTAATCTGGATTTATTATATCATCGTGAATTTATTATGGCGCCGATGATTTTCAAAGGCGGCAAGAATTTATGAATCGCGACGACGATAGACAGTCGAAATTAAACGAAACGATTTCCGGAATCGAAAATCTATCATCAACTATAACGTCTATACATTCTAGAATTTTTTCGGGACAAAGAATCTCGATTCAGAATCTAAAGAATGCATAAGGATTCTTTAACGATCTTACTTATTCGAGAAAATGTGAAAGCAGAGATCTTTGTAAAATAAAATATAAAATTGCTGGTTTATGGAGGGTTTATTAAATTAAACTTGTAAAACTTAAATTTCATTTCAAAATTAGCTTTGTGTGACACTTAATATTTGTAAAATGTAATAATATCTTGTGAGGAATTTAGGATCTGTGAAATACACGAAGCCAAGAATTTGTAGAATTTACATTTATGAAGGATTTGCGTAGATACAATTTAAGAATCCGTGAAATAATGTGTCACGTATATTTGCGGCATATTTTTCCGACAGTAATAATTTACGAGTTCAGGAATTCATAAAACGATACTTTTGCCTGAATAAAGATGTAATTGCTCAATCGACAATATGCATTTTAAGCGCAAAAATCATCATAGAATTTTAATGTATTTTTTTATGTCGTATTTCTCGTCGAGTGACATTGAGAGGTAAAAATTGCAGGCTTGACATCGATCGGCGCATTTATCATCGCATGTTTTCCCTGTGCGGCAGGTGACTTGGTTGGCGTTACTTCCGGCACATTCTCAAACTTTCCTATCCCACACGAATTATTCGATTCAGTGGGAAAGAAGTGTTTGCAGTCATATGTGATTAGCTGCGATTGCACTTTGACTTGTTACTGATCGCGTAGACAGAACTGCATTATTTTAAGACCAAACAGCTTGTCAATTTTTCGTATCGCTCTTTTAATGAGTAAACATCCGTTCTTACGAAAATTTTATATCATTAATTCACAAAACTCTGTGAATTTAAAGGAGTTAAATTTTCGATTTAGATTTGAGTAAAATGTTTTCGAATTATGCATGTATAAGTGATTTTTAACTCGATATTTCATCTATCTTTTAAATAAGAGATAAATTAGGATAAAAATTCGTTGAGAATATAAATGGATGTCGGTGTTGTGTGAGAAAAATGAAAGTGAGAGATCAAAAATATCGAGAAACTTGGTTTTCTGAAGTTTTAATTCTGTTTCTTTGATATTTATAAATTTTTAAACGAGTGGGCGCAGTGTCTATATTCCTCAGGGTTAAGTGGCCCTTAGTACTCTCGTGGGCTTTTCGACGGCATCGACCGGCTTTAAAGCAATGAATCATCGTACCATGTGATACCCACTCGTTCTATACTAGATTATCTGCGCGTATGAGGGTTCTTCTCTCTCTTGCCAACCTCACTTCCTTTCAACGATACTGATTGATATTGTAACTCGCTGAACTTCCACTCGCAAAAATGCTATACATTTTTTAACTGTCTTGCAACTAAGCTAATAATTAAAATTTTTTCATATGTTGAAATTGCTATTATCGTTAATATTTTTAACTGCTTTGAGTAAAACATCAATATTTAAAAGATTTTATTTCTATTTATATGAATATCTTTTTGATAATTTTTCTATCTTATGTTGATTATACAAGAATTGATTTTTTAAAATTTAATAAATATATAGCATCAAATTGAATATCTTCTGTATATGGGAACGCGGTGCGCATCGCTGAGAAACTTTCGTGGCGCAACGTGATCACGTAACGTATTTTATTTACAAGTTATTTTTACGAAGAATCCCTTCTCTAATGCGCCACGATGTATTTTTAATTACCCTTCCTATGACTGCACCGCGAAGACCTCCCTTAGGAAATCTCCCGATGCACCGTGAGCGTGCTTCGATCTCCTTCATGTCACTTTGCCTCCGCTTGAAAATTAATTCAGACAAAGTTGAAGTGTTTAATTTTCAAGGGAAATTATATCTGTTTTGCACTATTTTTATCATTATTAAAAGTACACTTGTTTATTTGTTTCTTACATGATTGTAATTCGTTAAACGAAAGACTTACGAAGACTAAGTTACGGTTTTTGAAAGAACATTGATTATTCTAACTAAAGCACATATATTAGTAAACCGCAACAGTACATATTTATTTACAGAATTAATAAGTAATTAATTAGTAATATAAATTAATTAGTAATTATAAAGAATTAATAAGTAATTAATTAAGTTCATAAATCAGTGAAGATTAAGATATAAGGAAATTTGCAAGGCAATTTATGCGACCTCGTTACGTGCAAATTATACCTTTCGATTTTCTTGTACGGTGTTTTATGCGATTTACTGATTGATATACTTTTATAAATGCGTCTGGACTGACTTCCCACTCTTGTGAGATGTAATTCATTCTTTCAATTTTACGGTATGAATCATCGTTTCCTCTCTCGCGTACTACTACTACGACGACGTAACATTCAGGTCGGTACAACGAACGCATTACGACATCTCGTTACTCTCATAGATGCGCATTACGTATTCCGAAAGATGTAAATTTCAATATTTATTTTATAGAACTTTTCACTGATTTTTTGGAATGTATAAAATTTTAAAATACGAAGAATTCATGAATTTATGAATCAATCAAAGTAGTAAATCTCCAAGTTAATTGAATATTGGGTAAAATATTTTACAATTATTACAATGAGAAAAACAATTTAAATATTTTGTAAAAATTTGTAAAATGTTTGAGAACCTGATAATTTACTAAGTTGATGATTACAATTTTTATTTACGATTATAGTTTTTTTGAACTTTTGAAAATGTATGTAAATTATATGTTTATTTGTGTTTACTAATTTATATAATTTTCAAAATTATTTTTTCTGTTTTATATATATATATATATATCTGAAAAAAATATATTGATATAGCATAAAAAGTAAATTTGTATCATTAATATTAATATGGACTTAAATACTGATTGCGTATCAACGGCTTCTTTGAGCGGAATTTGCGCTTTCTAATTTCTCGATAATGATGCATCTACCGGTAGGCTGTCTGTGCTTGTGACTCGACGACATGATCATCCGCTTTCCTTAGTGCATCGAAAGTGTCCACTCACTCGTTCGTTTTATCGGTCAGATTCTCTTATCCACTTATAGATTCACATGTGCGCGTGATCCGCCGACGAGATATTGGTCGTTTGACCGAGTCGTCCAGTTGTTTAGTGATTTATCACATCGAGCGATAGATGTGAAGTGAACAAGAAAAAAAAAGGAACAAACAGAATGTTCCATGACGATAACCCACGTGTCTTAAATCTGTCGAGATCGAAGTCTGTTCAGGATTAAAATTAGGTAGTCGTAGCACAGGGACTCTAATAGTTTTTATATTAAAATTTCTTTATTTATTGTTAGTAAAAGCTTACGCGACATAATTCACGTTGAAATTTTTTAAATAAAGAATACTGTAAAAACAGATAAAAAAGATTCATTGGGCGATTGTTGTGTAAAATAGTCACACGTGGTGTGGTATATTTGTCGGTTAGTAAAACGTTCCATGATGTTGTAATCAGTAGATTAAAATGATAAATTCAATGAGATAAGAGATGAGATTAAACAAAATTGTCCGTAATCTTAAGTCAATACACGTCCATGTCTGAGAATCAGAAAAAATTGATTACGTAATAGTACTTTTGAATGAAAAATGAATGTCATTGATTTATCTTATTCCGAATAAATATAATATTTATAGTCAACATTTGTATAATGAATATGATTTATCCTTGGTAATTTGAACGGTTTTTCGTTTTGCACAGAGTTTTTATTAACAAACATCAATGAAGATTTTATATCTAAAAATCCGAATTATAGTAGACTTTACGTAACATGCTTTGCTAGATAACAAAACATTAGTGTGTGCTTCGATCGGTAATACCCAAAGGGCCTTCATTTCATAGCCAATCTCACTTTCATTCCGGAAATAGACATTCCTTGCGCAATTTTGACAGAAATACGTGGCAAGTGCATGCGGGCGTGCATTTTTGTAACATGTGATAGCTTCGTTTTGATAGCATAATGTATATATCAAGTCACATATGTGCGTATGGATATGTTTGTATCGATTCTTCGACGATTAAATTCTTATTAGATTGAGGAAAACACTTGGATTAGTATCTTCGATACTATATGGTTTTTTTTTATTTATTTTATATTTTTAACTATATTTTTTCGTAGCACGGGGAAAAAATATAGAATAATAATAAGACAGTTAAGGTGATAATTATGTAGCTGCAATTATTACGTGCATAAAATGTTACTATACCATCTTGTTGCATATAAGAAAAAAATAGAAATGGGATAGTGCGTAAACAAAATTTTTCTTGGTAAAGAAGAAAGTAAGTGTAGAAAATTTTGTTTTATTTAGGGATGTAGTCCATTATTCTTCATATTTCGAAGGTTTAGGACCTATTTTCTTCTTTTCATTATCAAAAGATCTCATCTCGGAATCTACCTGAACATTCTTGTCGAATAAGACGAACCCGACAACTGCCTAACTTGTAAACACATCGTAAGAATATTGTCAGGATTTTGTTTTGAAATAAAAATAAGATGTTTGTAAAAGTAAAAAATTCTATAATTTTGCAATTTAAAAATCTCAAAATTTAAATGTTAATTCGTAGTAAAATTAACCTAAAAATAAAATAAAAATCTAATTTCACTAAAATAAAATAATAAATAAAATGAAAAATTTGAGTGAAAAGTCTAGCACAATCAATGTTGTTTTTTACGTCCGAATAAAGAAGCAAAATTATATGATAATTTTTTAAGCCAAATTTTTCTGCGTATAAATTCGAAGAACAGATATTTCATTTACTAATATGCACATATATTTTGTAACATGAAAATATTTCCTTGTATCGGTACATGATTTTTCTTGGATCTTATGAATAAGACTCGGTCTCGCGCACGTGATTTGGAAGGGAAATAAAAAAAGTAGTCTTTTCTCTGAGACGAACGCGCTCGTTGATCATTCGCTAGGGCAAACGAGGCCAGCCGTGATTCGTGGATACGTCATTGTGTCGTCATTGTCGTGTCGTTGTGTCGTTGTGTCGTTGTGTCATTGTGTCTGGCTTCTAAATGTATCGATGTGCGAGACTTATTCTTCCCAACCTCTCCGAACACGCGACAAAAGGAACCCAGCGACATTGAAGCGCGCGGTCTACTGGCCTTTATGCGTCGTCGCATGTTGCATCTTCGATATCTTGACGCGTACTTTCATTCGACAGTCTGTGATCTGCATAGTAAACGCAAGGTTTCTCGGATTGTTATTTCTTATGCCAAGTGTGATAAAAATTCTGATGAATATCTATCATTTGTATTGATGTTTAAAGTGAAATATTATTTTGCATTTTATCAATGTTAAATTTTGTTCGCATTCTTTCTGATTTCAGCCGACACAATGTCCGTGGATAAGGAGGAATTGGTACAGCGTGCGAAGCTTGCTGAGCAGGCGGAGAGGTATGACGATATGGCATCCGCGATGAAGGCGGTCACCGAGACGGGAGTCGAGCTGTCGAACGAGGAAAGGAACCTGCTCTCGGTGGCGTACAAGAATGTCGTAGGGGCGAGACGTAGTTCGTGGCGAGTAATCTCTTCTATCGAGCAGAAGACCGAGGGCTCCGAGCGCAAACAGCAGATGGCCAAGGAATACCGAGAAAAGGTCGAGAAGGAATTGCGCGAGATTTGCTACGATGTATTGGTGAGTAATAGCACCGTTTTTCTTTTCGTTTAAGCCTAAATCGGGCATACCGGTTGTCTTTTTCTTCTCATTCCAGCGAGTTTTCCTCGTTTAAGAGAGAAAAGATAAAAACAAAGGAAATAATGGGAAAAAAGCTGCCGATTCACGTGTGACGTGTTGTTGATAATGAAAAAAAAATCGTTGGCTTTGGAAAGACCACCAGTTGTATTGATTATCGCATTTATTTTTTCTGTCAATATAGAAAATTACTAATAACTGTTAATTCTCGTAAAATATTTAAAAGGTTATAAAAATGACGCCTTTTAAATGGCGATGAATCGAATATGTGCCAGCTATAAAACGCCTTTTTCATCGTACACGTAATTCGCTTGTGTTTGCACAGCGGTTTCAGGCTCATTGTGTCGCCTGACCGCTATTGATCGAAGTTACTCTAGACAAGAAAAGCAACATGAGCGATAAGAGATGAGGCCGGCATTGAAATATGCAAGGTAAAGCTTCTCGTTTGTACGGGAAGCGGGAGAAACGCGAATTGTTTGCCGAGAAGTAAACGTGTTTAAACAAATGTCTTGGCGCGACCTAAATAATGAGAAACAGGTTTTTAATATTCCTCGCCTTCGCTTAATGTAATTCCTCAATATTATAGCGATTTAATCTTCGAGACGCGTGCGAAATGTGAAAGAAAATTAATGCTTTCGCTACTTTTATGTTGGAAAATAAATTACAATAGTTTTTGTGCTTTTAATTACTTTTGTATCGCAATGATTTTCTCTTCCGGTGCATATTCTGAATTTGCAATTATCGATACAGTGAAAATTTTTGCTGCTCTCGCTACGCTAAACGATAAACAATCGTTGAGAGTTATTTTCGGACGATATTGGCACGAGACATCACGCTCATGATTAAACCGTAATAAGGCTAATTGAGTCGACTCTGTAGTCTTGATGAAGCGAACTCCTCCGTACAGTGCAACTGTTTGGGGCGGGCCTTTCGCTTTGAGCTACCGCATAGCCTTTTGCATGATTCGATACTGCGATAAACAGTCCGTTAACGACAATGCACTTGGTGCATTGCACAGATGCACAGTTGCAGACTCGCTATATTCTTTTCACATGTTAATTCTTTGCGTGAAAAAAATAATATTGTTCAATAATCATTAATGTTAACCTTTGTCTCATTAATTTATTTTAATAATTCATATTTTTTTTTTATTTTTTGTTAACGCATGATTTTGATTCCTAATCTGCTTACACAATAAACGATTCATCAACGCTATCGATACATTTGTAACAATGTAAGAAATGTCGCCAGGAGAACGGTATATTTCATTTTCGCCCGTAATATGAATTTACATTCGAAAGATTCAATTTTTATTCTTGATCAAAATTAATTTTCCATCTCGCGAAACACGTGTGCGCGCGTACGTGTTTCCCACACGAATTCGTGGTGTCGTATTTCAAACAGTTGGCACTATCACGAGTTTTCACACCGAACAGTGTTGACTATATTAGCAATATGTCAGTTTTATCGCACATTCTTATGCCATGTCTAATAACAGTGAGAAAATAAATTCGCAGAGTTCATAGAATCACGAAACTCACGCAGGAATGCTATATTTTTTATGTACGTGTACTTACCACAAGTGTAACATACATTCAATATAATTTCAGATTTCATATTTTTGGCTTGCTGGAAAGAGCATCAACAAATTATATACTGTATAAAAAGAAATATCTAGTACGTTGACGTATCTTGTTATTTATGTTAATATTCTTGCGTTAATGTCAAATTATGCTTTGAATTATTAAGTGAAATTTTACAAACTGATATTGAATAATCCAATTTTAGTGGAAGCAATTGTTGAAGTAGCCAGATTAGGTCGATTTTGAAGATCATGTCGCGCCTAATTTGCATTCTTGTCTATTTTAAGTGAGTGTGCTAGACCACCGTTGTTCCATCGTTGCGCAATATCTTTTCAGAATAAATTTGTTATCATTAAAAGGATATTTAATTGTAATTTTATATGCTTGCTATAATTAGAAGACGTTTTAAAAATTTTTTTTATTATGAAAATAATCACTCGATTAATTTAACTTTTCAATCTCCTATTGTTATTAATTTCGAATTTTGTCGAATAATTGCTTTTTGTTCAGTTTGATAAAATAAAAAGTCTTGAGATTTCTTCGTCTATGAGTTTTAGACTCATTCCGATACTCGTGCGTATTGTATTGCGTACTTCGAAAACAGCCGTGCAGTGCATTCCACTTCCTTTTTTCCGCGCCGATATAATTATCACGACGTTTTCCATATATAGCGACGAGCGGAAAGATGGTGAAGAAAATTAGACGCTGTTGACTAATCGACGCTCGCGAACGCTGCGTCTAAAAAAAAACGTCGCACTCCAAGAATTGCGACAAATAGCCGATTTCGTATAATTGCGTTGAATGATGATTTCATACATGTTTTTTTTTTCTATATTCCCACGTAAATAGAATTCCAGAGTATATCCACTTGGATATTTATTACTCATTAATATTATATTAGAATATTGTACTGTCTAATATTCTTTACGATTTATTTTCCACAGAATGTCTTACGATAGAATAGAAATTGGAAAAGAAATGTACAAATCTGTATAGAGTATGTTTATAGAGTCTTCGATCTATTTGAAAAAATACATAATTATTACAGCAAATAAATAAGAGTGAGAATAACTTCAATGCGCATAACAAATTAATGAATGGATTTACAAAGAAAATTGCTGTCAACTGTGAGCAGCTGCTTTCTTACGTCGAGACGATTGATGTGACATCTGATTGTTAGAAAGTTTTTTCTAATTTTTTAATAAGCAACTTTTTCGTCGAAGAAATCAGAGGCATTAATTTCGGTTGCGTGCGAAATACATCCAACTACGCGCCGAGTATTCGCTAGCGATTCATTACTGCGTCGTCGACAAACGGCTATAATGAAATAAAATGCAGCCACAAAAACACTCATTTTATGCGCTATAAAGCTATCAGCGCTGTATGTTTGAAGCATTTACTGTTTAAGTTTCGATTTTTTTATTCTCATATAAAATTTTCCATCTGAAAAGTAATTATGGAAAATATTAATTTTAATTTCTGTTTAAATAGTGTACATTTTACTGAATTTGATCGGCAAGATCTATGTTATCTATTTTAATTTTTTACGATAAATATTTTCGCGATTAAGGCCTTCGTTAAAATGAAAAAAGAATTAATCCATTAGCAGTCGAGCACTCTGTCAACTTGGAGAGATGAGATGGATTGTCCTTTCTGCGTCTTGCCCTACGCATCAAAAACCTGTTTGCGAGCAATACCCGTTTTTCTCTTCCGCTCTTGTATCGTTTTACGTAGCTTACAAGCTTCCGCTATCTCTCGCGTACGCGTGTGCTTCCTTGCTCCGGAATCTCTGGAGGATGAAGATCATCCTTTAGATTGAATTTCACGCGGCTACTATTTGCTTCGTGATCTTTATACCATCTCTTTTGCATAAAAGTGAAACCAATTCTTTTGCCTTTTATTTTTAATCATTCACTGTTGTCATACAGTTTTGACACCATATTGAAGGTAATTTCATTATTTTAGTGTTCTTTATTTATTTTATTAGTTTCGTGAGTTTTTTTTTATAAGAATAAGATATATAATTTGAAGATTTCTTTAATTAATATTTTACAAATTTTTAATTATAAATAAGTTTGCTTTTTTTTTTATTAATAATAATTCACGCCTTGTTGCATAATTTTCTTAACGTCGTTTTTTAAGTTTTAATAAGTTCTTCGAGACATCTACGACACCTCTTTACAAAGAAGTATAGTGAGCATATTAAAGCGCAACTTTTCAAGCTTCGTCGTCACTTTCGGAAGTTGCCGAAACTCATTAAACTCGGTGAATTGTAATCTATCCGATGCTTTTTACGTGCTACACGTGCCCTCGGGTACCATTCGATATCCGTACTCATTACGTGAGCGATATTTTCCAGTATCCGGAAATAAGCGGAAACGGAAGAGGAAACGGACACGCCTGCTGAGACGAACGTACCTCGGGTCGCCGGAAATGGCACGTTTCGCTTCGCAATGGAAGCTCTTTCTGGGAGAGAATTAAATTTGCTCGAGACTGTGCTACGCTCTTTTTTTTTTCTTTTTTTCTTTGCAAGAATAAAAGACTATCACATTCGTCTTACTTCGTTATTCGATAATATGTCGATGTAAAAACAGAAATTGTTCTAATTTCTTTGTTTTTATTTATTGTAGTTTGAAAATTTTTTGAAAGTAAAAAGAAAAAATTTTGTGAATTCTCGAGTGTCGTAAATTGAAAAATAGAAATTTCTCACAACGCTTCTTTTTTAAATGGCTATAAATTATTGCGATATTATTACAAATATTATATTTTCACAAGTTATAAATCAAAAGATATTTTAAATACAAGTTCTTTAATTATTTCATCGAGTCTGCGCGTTTGCTCCGAAGTCGTAAGATTTTGCTAACTGCAACAGGTGTAGAGTGATAGGGCGGAAAGGGGGTCAGATTTGAGCCGTGTCCGAGAGATATGCGTTAAATGGCGAAACTGGAGCAAGGCTCCAGCTTGAAATGCAATCACCGGACAATCGGTGTCATTCCTCATCTCGCACTTCTATGCACGTCATTCATGATAAGCGTGGCACTATTGTATTGCACCCTGATACAGCCATCAGTTTGAAATCGCTTCGGTTTAATAAAACAGAAAATACAAAAGTTTGTCATTATCTTGATTTTAAAATAGGTGTCATAATTTTGCGAAACGATGCCTTTAGAAATCTATTTGAATGGAAACTAATCAATTGGATGAAATAGATTAAAATGATACAGAAGGCATTGGATGCGATACATATAACAATTTTAAATAACATGTGTAATAAAAAAAGTAACAAAACATTTGAGACGATATAGTTATTCATTTTGTAAAGTCCATTTTGCAGACTACGGAAATTTTCATCGAATTTGTGGAAAAATGCGTTTTGATAATTCACAATCGCGTTTTTGTCTTTCGTAAATAGATAAAGTTATCGAGCGGTGGTTGATTAAAATTAATAACGGCGAGAATTTTAAACAACTAACCGGTATCTTTTGTTCTAGACGAAAACGATGACGTACAAAAACTAGTATCTGTTTTGCTTTATTGCAATGCACGTTGCGCATTTGCGTGATTACACGACGCAATTTACACGTTTGCACATCGAAATACAATTAGCAGATTTACTTATTGAAACTCGTATCATCAGCAATTAGATTGAATATTAAAGTTGTTAAATTAATGTCTTGTTTACCTCAATGTGTAAACAATTTTTTTTAATTACATTAAAAATGCTAATTATATAAAATTGTTTTTAAACTTTTTCATTTTTTTATTATTAATTACTCTAAATTATATTAATCGTCTAAATTGTTATCTCTCGTGTTTTCTCGTTTCTATTTTATCTCTCATGTTTTCCTGGCAGTAATTGATGTATTAAAATGCATTACATATTTTCGTGCTGTTGGCACGCGGAGTTTCGCGCATGCAAAGTTAGTCGGTTTACGTTGCTCTTATATCATTAGTAGAAACAACCACGGGACGCATGAATGTACGCGGCGTAAAAGACGTTTTAGATGATTCATCATTGACCGGCGTAGCAATGCGCATCAACTTTGCGATGTTCAGATTAATGCATACCTTACTAAAGAAACGTTATTATCTTATTGCAATTAGTAATCGATTCATTTATCTGATCGATGATATTGCCAATTGCAATATATATATATTTAGTGTTTTATATATTAAATAAATTTTATTTGCACATTTTTATCAAATTCATGATTACTTTTATATATAAACTATTGTGTCGATTTGATCAATTATTCTACATAAAAAGTGAATTGTATATTATGCATCGTAGAAATAAATCAATTTATTTACAAAATACGATCAAATTGCAACAACGCGATTCGTTTGGGTAGTAGAATTGCTTGGCAATGATACAAGCGAGATTAATATACATTGCGAGATTCATTTTCGCAATTAAATTGTTTTCTTTGTGAGATTCTTTTTTTCATTACACTTCAATATTGTGATACTTTATCAATTATTCGAATAAGTGAAGAAAGTTAAATTTAAGCAAAAATCAATTTTTTTATCTTACATTTTTCTTTTACTTTATATCGATAGATTTTTTTCAAGTCAGCATTCAGCTAAATTGATTTATTTGTCTTTTTAGGGACTCCTGGATAAGTACCTGATCCCTAAAGCTAGCAATGCCGAGAGCAAAGTATTCTACCTCAAGATGAAGGGTGATTACTACAGGTATCTCGCAGAAGTCGCCACTGGTGAGACAAGAAACAGTACGTATCAATTATTTATTACACGCGGACTTTGGCCGATAACACACGGAAAAACGGTAAGCAGATCCTGTTGCTCAAGTCCTACGTGTTTACGTTTTTCCGTGTGCCACCTTATCGGGCGATCTTAGTAGACACAGATTGAAGCGGGTAGGGCTTGAAATATTATAAAATTCATTCTTTCGCGTTCGCGACTCTTCGAGCAATATCGTCGTGAATATTGGTACGATTGATAGAGGGAGGGGGGCTTCGTCTAAAATTAAATGTCGCCGTATTGGGCATATTATACAGAAAATCATACGAGTTATCTTTCGCTTCGATCGTGTTCTCAACATAAATCGATACAAGTGTGTCCATTTATGCAAGTGCGTGAATTTAATGCTTCTCTTTAACTTGTAAGTATTTGCGTACGATGCAGTTGCATCGAAGGATGCTTCGTATTGACGTATAGGCGGATCCCTGGACTTTTACATCGCAAACAAAGTCGGTTGCAGTTATAGCTGTTTACGGTGAAAGTCGGTTGCAACATTCACGATTGGAATTGCATGAATTTCAGTGCGAAAATATTTAAATAACATTTACCAAAAAAAAAAAAAAAAAAAAAAAAAATTATTGATTTAAAGGTCTGTTTCTTTTTTACTTCTCCATTTCTAATTCAACATTAATAATAGTAGTTGTTAATAATTAATTTAAAAAGTTTTGTTTAAATTAATCAAATACTAAAAAAAAAATTGGCATTAGATTATCTTGTTTAAAGCTGCTTTTTTTTTTTGAGATAAAGTTATCAATGATGATAATTATAAAAATTGCGAATTTAGGTCTGTCGAGTTTTAGAGAATTGCAGATGTATATCTGTGGAATGTAGTTTAAATGGAAACAGATGTTGATCTCTGAAGCGAATGCTAGCGCGTTATTCGCCAGGTAGAAAAGCTCTTAAGTGTTACTAGACTAATTAAGTGTTAAATTGAGAAATTTATCGTGGTTTTCATAAAAGTCAGTTTACGTTACTGATCGATAATTTTTTATTTTGCGCACTTACGCGATTATTAAATATTATAACAATATTTAGCGAAATATCAATATTTGCTTATTTAAAATTGGAAATTTAAAAATATCCAAAGTTATCTAGAAACATGCAAGAGCAATTGAGCTGTATAGAACTTTCAATAAGATATAATGATATAAACAATTGAAGAAATAAACTAGTAACATTGTAATAGAAAAGAAAGATAATTTTACATCCTAAATTTACAATTTATTCGAGTTTCTAATTTGATATTTTATAAAAAAATATAGATTCAATTCTCTCATTTTTGTATCTTGAAACATTATTCGAATGTTACATCGCTTGTTACGATCGCTCAAGTTCTACACAGCTCTTAAAATTGATTTGATACAACGAACTTGACGCGTGCTAGTTCGCGTAAACAAGACAGACATGCTGATGATCCACGTAATATGCAGCGGTGGTTGACGACAGCCAGAAAGCATACCAGGATGCATTCGAAATCAGCAAGTCAAAGATGCAGCCTACCCATCCGATCAGGCTAGGTCTCGCCCTCAACTTCTCTGTCTTCTATTACGAGATCCTCAACTCACCAGACAAGGCCTGTCAACTGGCCAAACAGGTACACGAGGACTAATTTATATTTTTTCAGCAATTCTGCAGAAAAGAGCTTGATGACGGTGATGGTGGCGATGGTACACAGTGGTTGCGTAAAGTTACGTGAGCGATTCGTCCTATCGATATCTATCTACCTCTGTCCTACAAAAATCGGCATCTTCCAATACTGATTAATACTGGTTTACTTTGGAAAACGCTTCATCAGAAATTATCACTTGCAGCGATCATTTCAAAATCTATTCGAATAATTATAATTGTAAATAGAAGAATTAAAATGCAATTCCGGAAATCTATGTAAAAAGTACAACTTGATTATAAATGAAGAAACTGACAGACGATATACACGCAAATTTGTTGAAAGTATGTTGTTAATAATTTATCGGATATTTCATACGGAATAATTAAAATTTGATGATATTTGTTTTTATTTTATTTAGCTTTTTAACAATTGCATATAAAAGGTATTTTTTCAAAAAACAGTACGATTAAAATATAACATTAAAGTCTGGTTTTAAATTAACAATTACGCTTTTTTTAGATAAAGAAACGTGAGAAATTGTAAACTCATCGAATTACCTGAAATTATTTTGTTAGTGTGAATTTGCATTTATCAGATGCATTCAGTGGTACATATTGCCTGATGCGCGAGAAAAGTGTTTGTTTTTATTGTCGATATATTACTGATTTGACTTATGCGTATGATGATTTAAGATAGAGATGCAGATCACATTTTATGGACTCGGTCCATTCAAGGCCGAATGTGTGCCAAGTAAAACTGCGCACATAGTTTTTGTAGGATAGATGCAAGAGGAATCGACGAAACTCGGTTGCGTATTCCCTCCATTTACTCGGCTTTTGTTTGTCTTTTTCCTCCATCTTTTTCCTTTTCCCGTCCTGACAACAGCGATTTATTACTTCAATGGCGTAAAAATGAGGTCGTGGAAGGTGTATTCTGAATAGAGGTTGATTTGCATTTGCAGCGGTAGTCGAAGACTCGCAGAAGGCGTACCAGGAGGCGTTTGACATTGCGAAGGCGAAAATGCAGCCTACGCACCCGATCAGACTCGGCCTTGCCCTCAACTTCTCCGTTTTTTATTACGAAATTATTAATTCCCCGTCTAGGGCCTGTCACCTGGCCAAGCAGGTTAGAAGGAGGATTGTGAAAGATTTGCGCTTCTGCGTCCAAGTTTTTTCTAATAAATTCGCTGTTATATGCGTTTCAACGCATAATGATAGTGCTCTCTGTCATTGAATCGGTATGCGACAAGACTGCTGATAAAAAATATAGAAAGCTAGACGTATGTTTTTTTGAAAGCTTTCGGTTGAAAAGATAGAAAATGTTAAATCTCACTTTTTTTCGAATTGGATGTTAGAAAAACACATATTTGTCTTGATTTTACAATAGATTTAAATGAGATCAACAGTCTTATACCGAATAAAGACTTTTCTCTCCTGTGCTAATTCTTGTCTTGCAAGAGTGAATTTATCCTTTTTATATCTCCTTGTAATCAGTTTGATTTAATCCTAACAGTATTAATTAATGAATTTTTGTGTGAATGCCGTTTAACCATCTTCAAATTTTTTGCTAATACATTTGTAATAATTAATAAACTGATATCTCCACTGGTACCACACTAACCATCTCGCATCACTCTTTACTTGTAAATCTAATATTAAATAATAATTTGTGAATGTAGATTACATTGAATTTGAGAAAATTTATATAATTTGTTTGCAAGTAGATAGTTTGATTTTTATTTGTCCACTTGGAAATACAAACATATTTCCAAGTGTGATTATTTCTTTATTGGATATAGAGATTAAATTATTGATATTGAAGAACATTAATGTTAAGAAGTAGGGAAAAAATGATGTAATAAAAAAGAAGCTGAAGGAAAAAGATCTCTGACACAGATAAATGACCTTTGCAGGCGTTCGACGACGCGATCGCAGAACTGGACACACTTAACGAGGACAGCTACAAAGATTCCACGCTGATCATGCAGTTGCTGCGCGACAACCTCACTCTGTGGACCAGTGATACGCAGGGTGATGGGGACGAGCCACAGGAAGGCGGCGACAACTAACCTTCCTAAACTTAAGTCCTTTCTAAACCTAATAAGAACATCCTATTCTCTATCGTCTCCCCGTCCCCCCCTGAAGTGCTCACCTATATTTTCATCCACCCAGATTCATCCATCCATGTCCACCTGTCCTCTCGTCCCTCGCGTACCTCGTTTCCTTCTTTCCTTTCTTCTTTTCAATCGCAGATCTCTCTTTTCCTTACACATCTCTCCTCGAAAACAAAACAAACTGATCCTTCTCACCTTTCTTTTTTCTCTTTCTTTCTTTCTTTATCCTGACACGACCGCACACTGCTGCCGATGCCACCGCCACAGCTGTTACGCCCAGTTCGAAAAAGTCGAACGTGCTAAGAGTACTCGTGCCACCCACCCATGCTCGACTCCATATCTCTCCGCTCACGGATGATGGCAAGTGAAAAATAATTTGGAAAATCTATACATAAAATTGGAACCTCGTCGCGATATCCAGAATAAACGAAGAGGCTAAAATATTAATTGTGAAGCATCGAGTAAAATATTCACGTACATCGGCCATCATCGGTGAGGAGGGGGATGGTCGAGACGCGTGGATCACATTCGGTCTCTCTGGCACAAACGTTTCTCAAGCAAAAGAAATCCATATTGATCCACTCATTACCGTATTGTTCCGGTGGAATATAGGAAGGAGCGAATTGTGGATGAACAGAGGAAAGGACAGGAGGAGGTACACACTCGCCTCTCCTTCGCATACCCTGTCTCGTCGACGCGTGCATCGTCGCGCGATGCTGCCGATGCACGAGTGACCTTCACGGTAACGCACACATCGTAGAAAAAAAAGGAAGCGCTAGATTATTCGGCTTTGCTAGTAGAAAACAAAAGAATGATATACTAAAGAGTGAATCACGTTGGGACGAGACACGGAATGCAGAGGACAACCTGCTGTCATTACTCGCAGAATCTGCTCGCTGCTTACCATCTAAAGAAACAGACTATAGAGCTAGAACGAAAGAGAAAACAAAATCCAGACGAAAAGAAATAGCGGAGGTACGAGAAGAAGCGAAGAAACAAAAAGCACGCATGAATCTATTACATTATATCCAGTTGTCATTTAAATTAAATTTCACATTGTCTAGCAAGTACGAATATTATTATACAAAGGGAAGAACGCAGGAGGAGAAAGAAAAGTAAAAACAAATACATTAAGTTATTAAGTTCCAAAACGATATTAATGGTGACTTGATTTTCACACTCTTGCCATTTGACTTCTCTCTTTTTTTTTATTTCTTTTTTTTATCCCATCTCCAGCGGTCCTATAATTATCCTATAGCCATCACAATCTTGCACACCGCATGCGACTCGGTATATCTCTTCTCATGCAAACTTCTCCGTTCGCCACGACCGAAACGTCGCGGTTGCTTTCGTGAATTTACCAATGCCCGGAATCGCGACCAGGGATTTAACCGAAATGTGACTCTTTTTTTTTTTTTTTTTCCACGTAACATGATTCTATCTGCAATGTAAAAGCGGCAAGAGGAAAAAAAATTGAATTTGATCAGATTTGGAGGCGACGAACGAGCGCGCTCGGTTTTTCACTCGCGCGCACGCGATCGTCAATAACTATTGCATATTACATTCTCATTGGTCGTATAATTGTGACGCAGAGAGGGAAAAGAAAAGAGCACGTTTCTGGTCATTGTTCTGTTCGTCATCGTTCACATACGCTCCCCTAGTTTCGCGTGATCGATGGAGGTGGAATGTGGAAGAATTCATTCGATTTCCATTATCACTGTCGAGCGCGGAGATTACACACGTATGACGCATCATTACGAAGCTGTATATCTCGATCCTGACGTCTGGACCTTGACTTCCTCTAGCACACTCTATTGTTCGACCGATCCTCGTTTTTCTCTCTCCCTCTCTCTCCACTATACGCGATTATAATATATACGCTACAGATATATTTACTACTTACTCTTAATAAAATTGTATCGCGGTCGAGAAGAACGGAGAGAGAACAAATCGTACGCACATACATACATATATAGACATATAATCATATATTGGCTGTGTTCCGAAATTCACTACCAGTACTAAAAATCTATAGTTTACGTCACGTATGTTGTAGATTCTTAGTACTGGCAGTAAATTTCGGAACGCAGTCATTTACTTTGGTCCTGTGCGATGTTCATTTTTAATTCGCGGAAGGGATTGTGTGTTATGTATTACGCCAGGCGTCAATAATGCCTCGTTAGGCTTGCGATTTAGAAAACTTGTCGGGTCAAACGCATTGTATCTGGATATTTGTGCATCATAATTGTTGATAAAAATGTAAAACTACAATTTTATTGTTAATATTTTAACATTTAGCCTTTCACAGATGTCAAACGCATAGATATATCAAAATATCAAACATAATACCGTGTCAGATGATAACAGGTATCTGGACGCGCACGGCCCGAAAAGTCTTGAACCGAAAGCGTAAGAAATTATTGACACCTGATGTATCAACTGAATTTGAAAGTGTTTATTCCATGTTGAGGAAAAAGCGTATAAGGTTAATGGGAGCTCGAAGATCTGTGCAAGCACGCTCATCCGACACGAAGAGAGAGAGAAAAAGAAAGAAATACGGAACTGAATGTTCACACTCTTCTCGTATATATATGTATAATTAAGAATGTGTATATACGCGCGCATGCTAACATCATATATATACACAAACACACATATACCATGCATATGTAATATTGCTATGAGAGACAGCAAAGTTCAGCAAGTTAGACGCTCTAATTGCACGTAAATGGGTAAACGTTTTCCTATTGTCATGTTGATATTTCTCGATGTATAATCGATGTCTTTTTCGCGACAAGATGGTCCGAAATCGCCGGGAAGGAAAGATGCGCGGGAACACTTTGGTTGCAAAGGAGGGGAAAAAACAAATCAAACCGGGGAAAAAGAAAAGAAATGAGAATGAAACACGCGAAATTGGAGAGACGATGAGCAAAGACACATTCGAGTCGACCCTCTCCCGCCCATCTCCTCCTCCCTCGACCGAGAATGTAGCGTGTGTAATTGAAGCCTTGTTGCAACTTACTCGTCGACATTGTTTCCGCTTTGATCTCAATGGAGGATGCAGGACATCGGAAATCGAATCTGAAGCATCCTGCGATCTGCGACTCGCTGCTCCATTGCGGATAGAGCTTTTTGAGATCGAGACGAAGTGAGAAGTAAAGATAAGATACAGAAATAAAATTAATGTTACTAGTATAAGAGAAGAACCGCGTAAGAAGCAACCGATCAGAAAACGAGTGATCTCATATGCAAAAATTACGATTGATTGGAAATGAGATATATCCGCAATATCTTGATTTTCACTTCTTGTCTGTATTCCTCGTTCTTGCATTTCGTTTTGTCTCGATATTTACTATAGCAAGAGAGACCCAAGGCCGAAGAGTCGAACGATGAGAAATGCAGACAGGTATCATTACTTGAACCTTACCCTCCTCCTCTTTCATTGAGTCTTCGATGCACGTTCAACGAGAGCCAGCTGGGCGGGACCAGGCGTGTGTGTTGTGTGTGTATGTGTGTGCGTGTATGATCGCAAGTGGCAGGATACGAAGACTACCATCGGAAGATAGTATTGTCGATCTCGCGCAGTGGGCCATTCTCAAATGTAACATTTTTCTTTTTCCACCTCTTCCTTTTTTTTCCGCTCTTTTCTGCTTCTTATAAATATTTTCCTCAATCTAACTTTGTCCGTGAACCCCAACTGCCCATCTCTCTAATTCAACAACCAAACGTTTAACATGTTGTGTTCTTTTCATTTTCTGGGTATTATAAATTTTCCAAAATAAACGTTATGTTTTTTTAATAACTTTAGCAGTGACTTTATTCGATCGGGAGAGACATCATCATAATTATCATCTTTATCGTTGCCGATATCATTATTACAATCGTCTCATCGTCATCAACATCAACATCACCATCACCATCACCATCATAATCATCATCCATCATCATCATTATCATCATCATCATCATAATCATTATTATCATTATTATCATTATCAGCATCAGCGGCTTGTTGGTACATAATTTCTCCGATTTTCTTCTCATCTCTAATCTTCTCGATCCGAATTTCCTTTTCCTTTTTTTCTTTCTTGATTTATTCAAATCTTGTTGAATCACACGCGAGTTGTTTTAACAGCAATTGAAAGCGTCGACCACGTCTGTAGCGCGAATATGTACGTCGACACGATTGCGAGAGGAGCGCCGACGATGCGTCTCTTCATTATATCAGTACATGTTCAGTCACATGAATTTATGTGATTTACCCATTGAATAACCTTTCAACCTTGGTCCTGCTCTTCGCACATAGAAAATTGCATCTATCTATCTATCTATCCACTTACCGTTTTCCTTCTACCATTCATTCTTTTCCCCTTTCCTCCCACGTTCCTCTTCCCTTTTCTCCCCGTCCCAAATTACGTTGATCTATTTGTATTTATCATGAGCCCATCGTAATTGTAAATTATAATTATTATAAACGTTTACACGAAATAATAAATTCTGATAAAATGTCTGAGAAAAACCATACCCCACGATTGTATTTTGCTTTGCATCGACAATGCCATTGTGTCTCGGAGGAAATATTTGCACATGGCGAATAACGTCCCGGGACAGAGAAGTGCCGATTATGCTTTATTAACATAATTAATGGACTTTAGTACGAAACATTCTTTAAGAGGATTCCTGCAATCGTCTAGTTGTCAACAAAATCTCATTGGATCGGAATGGCCGTTTCCTCGAGTTCGGGATCCACGATTCGCGACACACTTTGAAATTACACATTTTACGGTTTTTAAAGAAGCTTGTTGAGAGAATATCGTTCACCGACAATTTCTCATTTTTCTAAGTAAACGTGAAACATGTAATATACTGATAATATTATTTACAGGATAATTACTCGTTCATTTTTGTCTTGTATATACATCATCCGATACGAAGCTTCAACGTAAAGTTATGCACATTTAGGGTACTCCAGGCGTATGTGTTGTGTCTGGATATTCATGCATTATGATGATTGAAAAATTCCAAATTACATTTTTTTCATTAATATCGTACGAAACGTTATCTATTTCTTTCTGATTTTATTTTCTCTCGCACATGTCAAACTAATGATCATATTCTGAGTTATGATGCACAAATATCTAGATATGATTACTGTATATATCAATGTCTGTATTTATTATCCGCATTTTCTAGAGATATTTTTGGACAGAATGCGTTGTGTTCACATTAAATGTTCACATATTTTTGGTTTAATTTGTCATACGATTAAAATCTTACTTACATTTTAATTTGATTTCATAAATAATGTTGATATATTATTACTCTTTTTTTTTTGTACTTAGCATCTATCATAATTTTAACGAGTCTTTTATGATCAACATGCAAAACGAGTTGGTCCTTTTACAACAGCTTGGGCGATGACGAAACTGTAATAGCTGCATCAATGTAAAAAGAAAAAAGAAAGAAAGAGAGAAAAAGAAAAAGGATATAAAGTCCGATGGGAGAATATTCATGTAAGGACGATATGTTGTTTGACATAGTTAGTCTAGCAATATATCGAGAGCACGCAGGAGCTGCATAGACTTTTTCATGTACTTAAAACGCAAAAAAATATTTATTATGATTGCTATTATGGGTATCGTTGTGTTAGATGTATTCCCTTCTCTTTCACCCCATTTCGCCCTATTTTACTCTCTTCCATGTCCATTCTCCCATTTTTCTTATCGATGGTATATCTACACACATATACTTGTATACATGACTTATGCATTATGTATATATACATACATATGTATATGCATACACCAGAGAGATACATGGTAAAAATACGATAAAATGTATATATATGTATATGTACGCGTGCCTTTTCCAACAGAAGGGCCTATCTACGATTAATCATGCTAAATTTTTTGCACCATTTATACGTGTAGCCGATGTGGAATATGAAATATGGTTTTTGCTAATGAGAATAGCGAATTACACTAGATATTATTTAATGCGAGTGACGAGACGCAAAATGTCATGCGGAGGTAAAAAAAAAAAAAGTTACTCACGAAAAAATTTTAAAATACGCATGAGAGTAAGCGAGAGAATTATTCACCCGGTATTTTACATGAATCATAAACAGAGTCTTTTGTGGCGAGATTAGATAGATATTAGTAGATCCAGCGAGTTTCAACTTGCGCGTCGTGACACTTTCGACGAGAAGTCGTTCAGAAGAATGATCGAGGGATGAAAAAACGAATGACTGAGGGTTGAAACTTGAGAGAGAAAGAAAGCGCGCGCGCACAAGAGAGAAAGGGAGAGTTCTTCGCCTGTGAAAATAGAACTTGTCGCATCCAGGACGAGGTTGAGGATCTCCGCGTTAAGTGTAGAATATACCATTGTAGAGCAGCTCCCGCATAAATAATCCTAAGAATACCAGCGACAAAATTCGAAGGAATTTCTTCTTTAGACTTTGATGAGATTGATTTCGGAAATTTGTCGATTTGTTGTGAACTTTTGATATACTTATGTTTTTACGATTAATAAATCTGGAAATTAACTTTTTTTTTTTATTTTTTTTATTCGGATTATAGTTGTCTATAATATTGACAGAGAAAGAAAATTTATACAACTATAAACTTGTATAGCCGCATAATACATATGAGCAGAAAAATTTATTAATTACATATCTAATATAAAGAATAATATGATACTCTTTACATTAGAAATGTCATTGAATGATTTTTCTGTACGTATATATTATACGCACGCAAGTCTAAATTTTAATAATTGATAATTAGTAAATTTTGTTTTTTAATTTTAACATTTTTATATAATTATTTTCAAAAACATATCTGAAATTATGTTAGATTGCATCACGTTGACATAATATTTATGAAATGTTATATTTATGATATGTTTATGCATTTTTCATGCAATGTCACATCAATTCGCTTTTAGTTTTCATCGAACAAATCCTTCTGTAGCAATCCTGAGCTAATCTTTCTCTAACAATGATTAAATTGTATATTTTGATTGCTCCAATTAAGTATTTTGTCATAACTTGCTTAATTTTTGTTTTTTCGCAATATTTTTCTTGCGATCAAACGATATATATATACATATATATATATATATATCCTTCGATTTAATCGTCGCATAAATCCAGCTAGAAGAAAAACTTTTCTCAGTTTCGCTCTTTTAAGATTGTAGCCTCTTTTTAGCTATCAATCTGCAATCCCCTCTCTTATCTACTCCTCCATCTCTTCATTAATTGATATAGATCAATGCCGTTTCAATCGAGTATATTACACGTTAAATGGATTAACAAAGAAAAAAGACGACGCTGATTTGGTGGGATGATGTTTGTAAATAAAGCTGTAAAAGCGATAAAAGCGGGCGTAGTCTTATTATATTTATTCAAAACCTTTTCTTTCATGGAAGAAGATTTTTAAAGTAAAAACTGTCCCTCTCTCGGCACTTTGAAAAAGACACACGTTTGGTGCAATGGGAGAAAATTCATCGGTAATCCACAGTGCATTTTAGACACGCCATTTGTGTTTCTCATCATTAAATAAAATATCATAAAATATTTTATAATATTATTAATTGATACGTTTAATAATAATTTTATAGTATAATGCGAATAATACTAATTTTGATTTACATCAATAGGTATGATAAAGCTAAATCTAAACAATTGTAAAAATAATGACTTATTCTATTAATTTCTGTGTTAATATAACATAAAATAATTTTTAAAATATTTTTAATAAATAATAATGATTAACGCTTTCTATGGAGTTCGTATGTATGATGCTTTGTTTTTATTCTCAATAAATTACATGTCAATTGTTTCCCTCTTATTTATTGAATTATTAATTAATATATAATTGAGAAAAGCAAGAGAGAAATATTCAATAATTTGCCTGGAAGAGAAAACGAATTACGGCAAGTACAAAGTTTCTAATAAACAAAATGTTAGCAGTTAACAAATTTAATCAAATTTACTATAAATCTGCAACATTATTAACATTTGATTATCTGGATCCGTAGGAAGCATGGTTATTATTTTCTAAAGATATTTTAGAAATTATTTTACACTAAAAAAATTAAAGAAAAATTTTCAATTTGCATTGTTATTTTATTAAAATAAATATTAATTTTTATTCGAATTTATTTTCTTCATACGTATGGCCTGCTGTCAGACGAAGTAAGCAACATGTTTTGTATCTTTTTTCATAGGTATCGAAAGTCTATTTTTGATAGCATTGCAGATTTGCGTAATGTATCACGTACGAAGAAATGAGACACAACTAATCTGCTGCTCTCTTCGTCTTCTCGCGGTCTTATGCTTGGTTCATATGGAAAAGTACGTTTAGTACACATTTAAACAAGAGTTTATGATGAAGACAGTCACGTGGTTGATGACGTACTTATCATGCGCACCAAAAGGATTTGGTCAGCTTGGTGGGATCTATCCCTCCGTCACCCAACAGTGGCACAAAGGTCACCTTCAGTCGGCTGAACAGTGTGGTGATCATAGTGTTCGTTACAGAAACATTGAAAGCGTAGGGGTATCGTCGTCGCAATTGTCACTGTCTGGTGAGTCAAATTACTTATTATCGATTACAATACTTGATTAACGTTATCTGTGAGCGCGTGATGCACCGACGCTCATCGTTGATTTCGCGACCTTTGGTTTCGTGTACTTGCACCTGCGTGCGACTGTCAATTGATTCTTTAAAGTGCATATCAATGATCCACGATAGCATTGCTCTGAAAATTGATTTGCTTGATGCTCGACTGATATTTTCGCCGACTTGTTTATTAATGACATTTACTTAATGGTGTTTTTAAATGATCTGAAGATGCGTTTAGGTTAACTTTTCGCGGGTAAGTTGAAATTCACCGCGTCTTCGCCACGTCTTATAGAGCAATTACAGTCAATCGATTGAGAAAATAATGTCTGACAGTTCATGTCTATAAATAGCACGAATGGAACTTTGATTTGGTATATAACATTTGCATAACAAAGCAAAATCGTACAAATCGTAGTCACTTTTGAACAATTGATTGTTTGGTATCTCTATCGTTTAATTAAAACAGTATGGAAAATTTTAATTAAAAGTACACTCAAAATATCTTTTATGTGTAAAGTATGCATATCATAATAATATTGTAATAATGTGTTTGCGTGTAAAGATGCAATTTTTTCTCTCGATACGCGCAATACACGGTTACCGCTGTTGCGTTTCATTGGAATTTACGAGCAAGATCAAAGGAATGTCAAGATTGTATATAGAAGTTCACAATCAAGATGTTCGTCGTAAAATTTTTGGATTTGACATTGGTCGCTGCAATCGCGCGACACATATTTTTTCACAAGAACTGCAAAGATATTTACGCGAATGATTCGCGAGACACGTCGTTGCCTGTCGTCGAATATAAATTAGAATGTCTCGTTACAAAAAAAAACTCTGGTGATACAACTGGCAATAATTGTGTAGTTATATATATAAATTGTGGACGCTTCTTCACATTTTGAAACGCAGCCAAATATCGTTCACGCCATGTATTACTTAATTTTAAGATGCAAATAATTTCAACATTTATATGAAATTTGAATAATTCTTTTGCGAATCGTATATTACAACAAAATATCTCACATTTGTTTGTTTTTAATGGATTTCGCATATTTTTAATTGCTATTCCCTCTGTTTTAATGATGTATTATCTCACATTTATTATTGTCCGCACAGCAGAATATACATAATCCAATAAATTTGTGAATAAAAAAAGATTGAATTAAGAGTTAATAAAGAGGTTTAATAATTTACTTGTAATCAGTAATAGTAATAGTACAAGTAACAGTATAAGTATAAAAATAGTAAATGATATTTTTTTGTGCAATTGACACGGTCAACGAGTGTCAAGGCACATTTGAATTGGCTTGTGAAATTCACATTCGTGCAAGTTCATGTGTTAAGGCATTCCTGTGACCGTGTGTACATACACTTCATTTTTTTTGCAATGAAGTGAATTTAGAATATAATATTTGCACATACATATGTATATACATATACCACTTGAGTTTATTAAATTAAGGTTAAAATTTATATATTGATCAGTATAAAAGTTATCATAACAATATAAAACTGAATATACCTTCTGCAGAAAGATGTCTAAAAATTATGAATTTGTTCAGTGTCTCTGTGCAGGCAAAAATGATTTGGAATCTTATGGAGGGAGTGATAATAATTTGGATGATGTTTCAGATACACATGAAAGCACTGTAGAAATTCAAACAGATTTAAATTTAACCGACTCTATTGAAACTAAATATTCATCACAATACATTACATGTAGAGACATGTCGAGACAATCTATTGCTGTTGAAGCATTGAAGAAGACTGATGTCGATAAAATAAACAGGATCAGTATGCAAAATTTAAAGCTTTCCTCAATATTTCCAGAGGCAAGCTTGTTACAAGTGACACTTGTGTTAACGTTTGTGATGTTAATACTTACAATGTTATACACAAAGTTTTTCCTTTTATTTTTTACTAGAAATTTATGTAAAATAAACATTAAAATTTGAATTTTGATTAGATGTTCTGGAGAAATAATATTGAATCAGTTGAAAACTTACCAAGTGGTTCTTCGTTCGAGATAAGATTTGACACATTTGAGGAAGAATTTGCCAGAAGTTTGCGTTTCCCACAATTTATGAGACAAAAAGTTATGATACTGTTTTTTTTAATATAATTTATTGATATCTTTATACTTATGTTAAACAAATACTAGTAAAACAAGAAATTTTTATATTATTATGGTAATTATTAGAATCACTAATCAAATAACACGGGAAAGCATACAAAAATGAAGGAATAGCAAATTTAATTTCTCAATAATATTAATGTGATAAAACTTTATATGTAATTTTTTATATTACAGAGGTTTAAGGAATATCATCGTACAATCATGGCTGAAGACGCACTAACTCAAAAATTCATAAGACCTGGGAGCCACAAGGGCAAAGGGATTGCTGTGTTCACCAGCGGAGGTGATTCTCAAGGTATGTCAAATAATTTAATAAATTACATATTTTATTTTGAAATAAAACATAATTAAATAAATTATACTTAACTTTTGTTACCTCATTATTTAGGAATGAATGCTGCTGTACGGGCAGTTGTACGGATGGGTATTTATCTTGGATGCAGAGTGTATTTTATTCGGGAAGGTTATCAAGGCATGGTAGACGGTGGAAAACACATTGAAGAAGCTACATGGTCATCTGTATCTTGCATCATTCATAGAGTATGTATCATAAAATTGATGAAAATGTTGCATCACTACTTGTTCATGCATTATTTACATATTGTATTCTTTTTTCTTTTTCAGGGTGGCACAGTGATAGGCTCCGCTCGATGCCAAGAATTCAGAGAGCGCCCGGGTCGTCGAAAAGCTGCTAAAAACTTGGTCAATCTTGGCATACCTAATTTAGTAGTGATCGGTGGAGACGGTTCCCTCACGGGCGCCAATCTCTTCAAGGAAGAATGGCCGGAGCTGTTGAAAGAACTGGTTGCGTCTGGTAAATAGGAAATGTTTATTTTATCTCAATAGTGCATTAGGATGCTCGAGACTAACGTTATCTTTCATTAGGGGACATAACTGCCGAACAGAGCGAGAAGAATAAGCAGTTGCATATTGTCGGTCTAGTAGGTTCCATTGACAACGATTTCTGCGGTACGGATATGACGATCGGTACCGACTCCGCGTTGCATCGTATCATTGAAAGTATAGATGCTATAGTTAGTACAGCTTATTCTCATCAGAGAACATTTATAATGGAAGTTATGGGTCGTCATTGTGGGTAAGTACAGTTCGCAATCTTGATTTTAAAGAGTAATTCAATACTTATTTTAAATTATACCGTTATATAATTATCAAGTGTTAGTTTCTCAACATAGAATCATGGCGCGTGATTCGTGGTAGATTTCAATTACAAGAGATTTGGTGAGATTGATATACAAATATTAATCTTGCTAACTTTTATAATGCCGAAACGATGTTGACTCTATAAGTGAATTTAAATAATAAATATAGATAAATGAGTGACTTTCGGCTAGGTATCTGGCTATCGTGGGTGCTTTAGCTGCGGAGGCCGACTATGTTTTCTTCCCAGAATGTCCGCCTCCCGTCGACTGGCCTGAAAAATTATGTAAAAAATTGGAGCAGGCACGTCTAATAGATTTTTCCAAATTTTATAGATTGCATTGCTAATTTTTACTAACTTGACTAAATATGAGAACTGTTTTTTTTTTTTTTTTTTTATATATATGTCAGTATATGTCAGTTTTCTTTTGTTGCTGAATATGTTTTGAATTAATATTGAATCATAAGACATTCTGAATGCATATCTGTTTCCTCTGAATGACGACACAAAGAGGAATGTGAACGAGAAATGTGTTTATACTTTTGCTTATACTTGTTGCGCATTAATGAATATATAGCTATACATATACCATACATATATAGCCATATGTTTTGTTGTTACCGAAGATAATTAGATGACAAAGTCTTTCAGATACCTGACATTAATGTCAAGTTTATCTTCCGAAGCCTGCTATTCCTTTATTCCCGAATCTCCGACAAGTGGTGACTGGGTCGAAGAGCTTTGTCAAGCTGTGCGACAGGCACGTTTCTCAACCAGTCGTTACTTCAAATTATTATTACTGTTAACGCATATTCGGAATAATACTAGTTTACAAAAATATGGAAATACTCAAAAGATGGACATTTATTTTTGCACTTTTAAATGCAATATGACTTCTCTCTGAAATAATTGATTACAATCAAATTACATTTTGTACATGTAAAATTTACTCGGTTCGTACTATTCCTATTAACACTTATATTGCGCGAAAATTTATTACAAATCTTACTTTTTACTTGGCTTTTATTTTGATCGAGCATAGCTTTTTTCAAAATTACACAATTATATGATTGATGATATATTATTTTATACAATATTTTAAATGTTGCATTGAAGCAGAGGATTTTAGTTAGGTTTACAATATACTATTACAGTTATCTGGCTCTGGTGGCAGCTATATGTTGCGAAGCTGATTATGTTTTCATCCCAGAATGGCCACCCGAGCAAGAGTGGCCCAACAAGCTGTGCAAAAAATTATTGCAGGTTCGATAATTTTTTTTTTTTTTTAATTTTTTAAGCACACTTCAGATATATATATGTATATAAATGTATGTATATCTGACTTATGCAACCTGCAAATCAATGCGTTATTTTTTGTAATTTACTATTATTTTAATTGCTTATGTTTTATTCGATTACTTTTTGTGCTTATGTAACTTATCTGCGACATGCTTTGGAAACACTTTCGCATTCGATGTAGGAAAAATATAACATTATTCTGTAAAGCTAATCGAATGCATGCTGCAGCAACCTAAAAAATATCTTATGGGATTCTTTTAATATTTTTTATATAGAGTGTTACTACAATAGAGTGCTGCGAACACACATAATATTAAAAAAATATTGTTATGTGCGTGGCAGCATTATATAATACTCTTACATAAGATATTAAGAGAATTAGAGTAAGTTGTATATAAATATGTATATAGGGTGTCCCATTTTAATTGACCATCCCTGTTAACTTCGCAGGAAATGATCAGATAAAAAAATATTTTCTACAAAAGTTGTTGGGTTTGGAGAGAGACATCCGATGGTGACATTGGTTTAACCTAGGATGTACATGCCAAGGTCATATGGAGGTCAACTTAGTTTTTTTAAGAAAAATATGTAATTTTTTTTTTTAAGAAAACATGTAATTTGCAACATGCAGCTGCATACTTTTTTTTAAAAGCAACTATGTGTTTTCTTTATACCAATTGATTCGTCTCATTATTTTGCACATAAAAGTATTAAGGTAAGATTCCTGAAAACTGAATGTTTTACAAGATATTTTATATTTTATGTCAAAATACTGTAACTTTCAAGCCTCATAACTCGAAAAGTACTTAATGAAAAATACTTCATTATAGTGTTTTGAAAAGCTCTTGACACCGGCTATTAGATTCTAGAATCAAAAATGTTCCATTAAAAAAAACAAAGTTGACCTCCACGTATGACCTTGGCACGTACACCCTAGGTTAAATCAATGTCACCATCGGATGTCTCCCTCCAAACCACACAACTTTTGTAGAGAATATTTTTTGATCTGATCATTTCCTGCGAAGTTAACAGAGGTGGCCAATTAAAATGGGACACCCTGTATAATATTTTTTTCTATGTCATTGTTAATTTATATGTTGCATATTGTACGATTGTCTTTAATTTTTTATTACTTTTATTTTTTGTTTTTTAGCCTGCTTTTAGATCAATCGAAGACAAATTTTAATTTTTCTCTCTACTGATTTTTATTACTATGTAGAACTTTCTTTTCAGGAAAGACTTACTGGTCAACGGCTTAATATTATTATTGTGGCTGAGGGAGCTGTCGACAGAAATGGCGATCCGATTACTGCTGAGAAAGTGCACAAAGTAGTCGTGGACAAATTACAGCAGGATACGAGAGTTACCGTTTTAGGTCATGTACAAAGAGGTGGCAACGCTTCAGCTTTTGATAGAGTTTTGGTAAGATTTCTGTAATTTACGATTCTTAATATTATTTTAAATATAATATGTGTACATATTATTTTTAATATGTAATCTTGAATTTTACAAGATTTATATACGCTTTTAGTTGCGTATTGTTTCTTATATAAAGTTGCATATATATTTTTGACTAATAAATTGTTACAGGGGTGCCGGATGGGAGCTGAAGCTGTGATGGCTTTAATGGAAGCAACATTTGACACAGAAGCATGTGTCGTTACATTGGACGGTAACCAAGCTGTGAGATTGCCACTTATGGAATGTGTGCGTCGTACGCAAGCTGTGGCGCAAGCTATGGCTAATAAGAATTGGGATCTTGCCGTTCAACTGCGAGGAAAGTGAGTACCTAAATCGATAAAATATTTTACATATTCCTGTATGCGAAATATGAAATGCACTCACATACATTTTTTAGGGGATTTGAACGAAATTTGGAAACTTACAAAATGTTGACTCGTTTGAAAGCTCCAGATTTAGATCACGATGTAAATAAGGTATAATCATTTTCCGCTTATGTTTAAGTTTATTCAGACTTAAAAACCCAATTTTAGACTCGAAAACGCAATTCTATAATATTATGTAGTATAAATCTATTTCATATTTTGAAATATAAAAGATAAAAAAAGCTTTAATAAACTATTAAAATATTGGGTTTTTGATATATAAAATGACATTGCACAAGTAGATTATTACATATGTTATTTAATACTGCTTCAGGAAGTTAATGGCCGTACATTATCGAAGGTAAATCAGTTTCTGTAAAAATTTTATAAGCGTTGTTTTCGCAAATATCGTATATAATACCAATGCCAAACGCATCTTTCCTACAACAGTATTTCTTTTTCTTCCATAGCAATACACTTTATGTGGACAAGTGAGTTAACCCACGTCTTTGTAGAGTAGAGAATGTATGCCTTGTATTAGAAAAATACATGTCATTTTTCATACTTGATGATCGCTTTCACAAGAGAAGCATTTAACGAAAGCGTTGTGCATGGAAAGCAATCGTTCAGTTCTCCATACACGTTGCATGGTGCGCAATAATCGATTGTTATTGCGTTAATAAATTACAGTTTTGTTACAGGATAATTATACGTTGGCGGTTATGCATATAGGATCACCGTCTTGCGGCATGAATGCAGCAGTTCGTTCCTTCGTGAGAAATTGTATTTATCGAGGCGATAAGGTATAATGTGCAACAAAGCATTCGCAATCTTGTATCTTTGTTGCAGTTAATTCTGTATCTCGATGTATAGGTGTACGGTATCTGCGACGGAGTGTTGGGTCTCATGGCCGGTAGATTAAAATTAATGGATTGGCCGTCTGTCACTGGCTGGGTTGCGGAAGGCGGCGCAAAATTGGGAACGAAACGCTCACCACCTCAGGAAGATCAGTTACCCCAAATCGCTCAGAAACTGAAGGAATTTGGAATTCAAGCGTTGCTCATTATAGGTGGATTTGAGGTAAACAAGTTCTTCGAGCCTCGCTCATTTGCGCGAAGGGGCGCCAGTTTTGATAAAACATACTTTATTTTCAGGGTTTTCAAACTTGTCTCACATTTTACAAAGCGAGAAATAAATTCGAGGAGTTCCAGATTCCTATCGCTATGATTCCTGCAACTATCAGCAATAATGTACCGGGCACTGAATTTTCATTGGGTTGTGATACAGCGTTGAATGAAATTACAGAGGTAAATATTATACGATCCATTTATAGATGTGACTTAATTTAAGAATTAATACTAGAGTAATTGGTTATTTTTCCTATCAGATCTGCGATCGTATTCGGCAATCGGCGCAAGGTACTAAGCGCCGTGTGTTTATCATCGAAACGATGGGCGGTTTTTGCGGATACTTAGCGACCGTCGCTGGTCTAGCTGGTGGTGCAGATGCGGCGTATATCTATGAGGAGAAATTTAACATTAAAGATTTGAATCAAGATGTCATTTCGATGGCGGCAAAGATGTCGGAGGGTGTCGAGAGAGGTCTCATTATCAGGAATGAAAACGCCAATGAAAATTACAATACAGAATTTATGTATAGACTTTTCAGCGAGGAAGGAAAGGGTTTATTCAGTTGTAGGAGAAACATACTCGGTATGCATCTTCCCGATATGCGTCTTTTCTTTTAATTATTATCTCGAATATTATACCTAAACACGCAAAAGTTAACGTAGGGTTGTCTTTCGTTATTGTTAAATATTTTTTTGAATTTTAGGTCATATGCAACAAGGTGGCTCACCGACGCCTTTCGATCGTAACTTGGGAACAAAGATGGGCTCTAAGGCGGTGGAATGGTTCAGCGATCAATTAAGAAAATGTACTAGTCCTGATGGCAAAACGGTCACTACAGCGGTGAACAGCGCAGTAATGCTCGGTATTATTAAACGTCAATATAGATTTACACCATTCACGGAACTTATGGAAGCTACTGATTTTGAGTATGTATTCTATTGGAATTTTCCAACGAGTCATTTTAGTTTACTCGACCTGCAACGTAATATTCAATAACAATTGTTAGGCATCGCATTCCGATGTATCAATGGTGGATGAAACTACGTCCTTTGCTGAAGGTATTGGCGAAGCATGAATCAACGTACGAAGAAGAAGGCCTTTATATGACTGTTGAAGAGATGGATGGAAAAGATGAGCAGAAGGATCCGCCTCTTGTATAACTCGCGAAATTAAGCATCTAAAGTATTATGTAGATAACGTGGACACGCGAGATTTCTAATTACGATGTTTCTAATCGTATGGCGAGTAGATATCAATGATTAAAAGTATTGCAATATTGTATGACTTATGATAATTTTATTGCTATTTGAACGTGAAACAAATCTTATATATTTATTCAATCATGTGCATTAAGAAAATTTGGCTTTTCTTTTTCGTGTTATTAGTTTTGTACATCGCTGACTCTTACGACACGGCATGCGCTGCGTGTATTTGTTGCTATTTATTTAAGACCTGTACGCAAGTTTAAATGTAAATAATTTGGACGGTGTTGTAGCAGGTATAATAGAGAATATAGGAAATCATGTTCTTTTGTTTTTTCTTTTTTTAGAAATCATGTTGGTAAATTGAACATTTTCCAACTCGGGTAAGAAATAGGTACAAAGGTACAAAGATAATATGTGAAGCGCAAAGATAAGATATCTGATGTGTAACGTCGGTGCAGCTTGTTGATAAAGACGGTATTTCTCGTTAGCAACTCGGATGTCTAAAACATATCTGTAAGCTTATTTGGTAATATGAATATTATTATGAACACTATTAGGTGAGATTTCAAACAATGACAAAACTACATATGTATTTAATATTAAAATGTAAAATTGTTTAAACTGTTTTTTTGCAGAAGAACAAGCAATCTTAGATTTGCACCATTTGGTACAACAGCGAAACAAAAATATCCAAAATTAATCGCAGAATTGTGTTAGAGCAGTGTCAGGTAATTAAATTAAAGAAAGGAAAATTCTTTTGTAAAAGAAAGTTTAATCAACTTTCATGTGAATATATGTAATTTTTTGTTGTTTTGATCATACAAGCTAAATCATATATACTCATCAAACCATGTTGCATTACGAAAACAAAACATCATTGTACATGTAGAAATATCAGATTTTATTAGATTTGCACAGTATGTCACAAGAGATTTAAAAAATAAAATATTTTAAAGTAATATTTTATTTAATATTTAATATTTATTATTTTCTTAGTTTATTTTATTTTACGTTGTTGATGTCTATTAAGAATTACACTTTTTATTCTATCCTTTAATTTGGTATATCTTTTTTAAATGTCTTTTTAATAATCATCTGAATTACTAGACTTTATATGCTCGTTACATATTCTGTATTCTGTAATGTGCATATAAAAATATGTAATAAATTATCGTTTCCTATAGACATACCGTATTAAATATACAACCACGGGTTTTAGTTGAATTTGGAAATATTTCCAAACTCAACTAAAAATCCAAATGTGAGCAGTTCCAAAATTTATCAAACAAAAAATATTCCAATCTTTTGTCTATAAATGTAGATATATATACACACATATTAAATTGCTTTTTTTTAAATAATTATTTAACAGAATTATGATATTAGATGCAGTATTTTTTAAATAAAATAATATATTTATCAACATTTAGTCGATACTTTGATATTCTATTTATTATTTTAGTTGTATAATTTAATATAACATTTAATAAATGTAATGTTTAATTGTAACACAAATTGAGAGGGAGGGAGAGAGAGAGAGAGAGAGAGAGAGAGAGAGAAAGAAAGAAAGAGAGAGAAGTAAATCAGATTTTTAAAAAATTAAAGAGTTTCACAGATTAAACGTTCTGAACTGTATTTGTGGTCTACTAAAGTATAGGATTAAAAGTAATACGATATTTTGCGTCGATAAAAGTTTGTTGTCTTTCTTTTAGCATTATTCGAAGCTATAAAAAGCTATTGGAGAATATACCTGTCTACCTCAAAACATAATTTTGCAATGATGAACGACTCGCAAGAAAAAAAGTTGATCTGAGTCGCGTTAGTTGCACATAACATTTAAAAAAAAATTTCGCTAAAATTTAAGGCTTGTGACCACAAAGGTATTTAGAGATTCAATTCTTTTTGACATCACTAAAAATTATGACTTGTGCACTCTTACACATGTTCGTGAATTTACTCAAGCGTCAACGTAGAATTGCAAAACATTAGGATTATACAGAATGTAATTAAGACGCATAATGAGAATGCGCATAAGACAGAGAAATCTGTATGTAGTAGCGTATGTTATAATTTTTCAACATAATTCACCTACACACATAACATACTGATGTTTATATAAGAATTGAGCACATAATGATTTCCAATTTGGATGCTGCTCAAAATAATGCGGTATACGTTGAAAATTAACTTGTTAGTGAATAGCAATTAATGCATGTTTCGTAAAGAAATAAAATAGAATTATATATGTATTCTAGTTCGAGTAGAATGTAACACACAATGTGCGTATTATTGTACTGTTGAAAGTTTATATATATATATATGTAATATAAACTCCAGAGAGGTACAATATATACATAAATTATTCGATAGATTGCTTGTTCAAAGTTGTCGCAAAATATATACACATGGTCTGGTAAACGATGAAACAATTGTGTCAAAAGGCAACTCTGAATAATATATTACTATATAATATATATATTAATAATGCCTATTTAAACGACGAGTTACATAAGAACTTTTTTCATCTATTTATTGATATACTATGAGTCTCTAATAAATTATAGAACAAAATTAAACGAGTATAGAAGAGATACGAAAGTTCTCATTAATTATGTAGAAAATTAGATTTGTAATTATAAAAAATTTACATTATATCTTTTTATTTTATTAAGACTCACATTTTTTAAATTACAATTAAATATATTAAATAATTGTTAAACTTTTTTGTTTTAACATATAACTGAGAACGATAGCAGGTAAAAGGAGAAATGTTTTGTTGCAAGAAATCAATATTTTACATAAATTGTCTACACCGAGAGGGCTTTCCCTCTTACAATCAAATTCCCAGATGACCAAATGTTAACAATGTTAGCAAATTGGCAGCAAATTTAATCAAATTTGGTGCCAACATTTTGTTTAATGAGTTATATTAATATTTAATACAAATATATTACACTTTTTATTTATGATTTACACGTGTGGATGTAGTACGTATGTATAATTAAATAATAGAGTGTTATATATACCAAGTTTTTCGAAGTTGTATATACAGAATACATAAATAGTACTTGTGTAATGTTGAACTGTTGTTGAGCTATCCGTCATTAGCGCAATAAGAATATCTAAAAATGAGATATATTATTTTTTAAATTTTAGAGAGAGAAATATTTTTGACTCATTGTTGATCAATGAATTTACATCTTATGTAGTATAGTATATGCATGTGTAGTATATATCGCAATTTTATAATTTATTCTGTTCCACTATTAAATTATCGACGTCATTGAATTCTTGATGGCGTATTACGTGTAAAATTATATTTGTCAACAACTCGAAATTGCGCATTTTAATTGTTGCGATAAATGCCTAAATTTAGAAAAAACGAATATGCACATGTTATCATGCAAAATGTTGTATCTATGTTGTGAAATAAATTATATCTTCCGAATGTGTTAGATTGCATACATCATTCAGTTTTCTGCTAAATTAAAATTTTGAAACACAATATATTATACTGATAAATCTTAATTACTTTCAGAAAACATAACAATCGAAAATGATTTTTACGCCAAACTAAATTCTTAATTTGCAATAATTATTTATTAAGTATGCAATCACGTGCAACCGTTCCTTTTTCATTTAAATTGCGCTAGAAACATCGTACACATCGCGTTACAAGTCAAACGAGCGTTCGAAACTCTAATTCATACTTTTTCTAAATCTTTTTTTCTCGTTACATCTCTTATTCATAAAAGTAAAATATGAATCTCTGCATCTTTATAATATGGTCGAGGCAGAATTTTTGGAAATAATTCTTCGGAGTATGATTGCCAGCATGACGTGTGTAGTGCCAACGAGTTGGGATGGCGAGCGCCACATTGCGGCGTTGGCCGCCGCATGCACAATGTGTGCGTGTGACGTTTCAGAGCGGAGCGGTGCGGTCCGGTTTTCGCGGTAAAACGGCTGTTTGTTGCAGTCCGTCGGAGTCCGTCGTTCGCTCTGCAGTGAGCACACTCTGCCAAGTCAGGATGGTCGCGATAAAGGGACGCAAAAGCTCGAACAAAAATCCGCCGATACTCAGCCATGAATTTATTATACAGAATCATGCAGATATCGTCTCCTGTGTGGCTATGGTTTTCGTGATCGGCTTGATGATACAGGTCAGTGTGACAGCGAGTTTTTCCTTTTAACATCTGTCTGTCATTTGTTCCAATCATGTTTACTTCGTCTGAATGGAACAATTTGAAAAATTGTATTCGCACAAGTCATTTGTGATCAGCATCTGGCTGTGTTTTTTGTATTTCATATTACATAGAAATTCGTAGAAAAATGAAAAGTATGATAACCATATGTTACAGGTTGTCAACATCAGTTAAAATAGAACAATAGAATTTAATTGCATATACATATTTATTTATTAAGTTTGAAAAAATGTTCTTCATTTTTAAATATTTATATACAGAAATTTACTTGTAATAACAACATATAATTGTACACATATATTTAAACTTATATACTACACATAATTTGTTTTACATAAGGACTACATATAGCTGTATGCTACATATAATTATCTTGCATAGAGTTTTTTTATATTACTTTCTCAAAGAAGACTATATCAAGGAATTAAAATTTATATCAGAGTAACTTATCATATATCATATTATTCAAATATCTATGCTTTACGTATGACTTCTGAATTTACTTATTTCATCAATGAATTTATTTGAATATAATTATCTTTTTTTTTTAGGTTACTTCACCATGGGCATATATGTTTATCGCCATTCATCACAATGTGACCAATACTACTGAAGACCCAACAGCAGTAATAAAATATACCACAGGATTGAAAGATATATGTGCAGTATTTTTTTACTTTTTAATAACTATTATTATGCATGCTGTACTTCAGGAATATATATTTGATGTAAGTATACCATTGTGATATCGAATGTAAGAATATACTCAAGCTTTTATCAATGCAATTATTTTTCTTTGTAGAAAATTTCCAAACGACTTCATCTCAGCAAAGTAAAGCTTTCTAAATTTAACGAGTCCAGCCAATTGATAGTGTTTTATACATTATCTGCATTATGGGCTATTGATATTGTAATCAGGTAATACAAAATTTATATTAATGTAAATTTTTATCTCAATTGCATTTTTTAAATTTTAATAATAGAATGGTAATATTGGAGTAATAATGTCAAAAATATATATATATATAAAATTGATGGTTTTTTTTTGTCTAGAGAAAATATGCTTCTGAACATATGGTCATTGTGGGAAGAATACCCAGCCCCAATGTCTTTTTCTTTGAAATTATTCTTTATTGGCCAACTTGCGTACTGGTTGCATTGTTATCCTGAGCTCTACTTTCAACGAATCAAGAAAGAAGACATTCCACAACGTCTCCTTCATGCAACCATAGGATTATTCTTCACATTTGCAGCTTACTTCTTCAAGTAATATTATAATAATATGGTATAAATGCTTCTTTGCTTCTTCAGTTTTCAGTTTTTATTGTAATATGATTTTTATCCTTACAGTTTCCAACAACTTGCCCTAATTTTGCTGACTCTCCATTATGTGGGAGACGCTTTACTACATGCAGCTAGATTAATTCACTTTATTAGTCAAAAAGAGAAAAGAACAAAATGTAAGTTATTTTTGTCACTTATTACACTTACATAGCTGGTATTCTAAATTAATATAATATTAAATGATATTTGCAGTGTCGTTCTTCATCGCCAATTCGATATATGCGTTCGCGCGAATAGCAACCATCGTGCTTTCAAGTGCGGTGTTTCTATATGGTCTAAGAAAACTGGAGTTCAAATTCGATTATGCTACTGGCAACTTCAATTCTCCTGCTGTACAATTTTCGGCAGTATCTATTATTTTGTTCTTTCAAGGTTACCTCTTGTATTTCTTTATCTCAAAGCAAATTAAGCGTGCACGCGAAAACGTCGTACCCGTCGTCACGAAGACAAAGCCAAAGCAGAAGTTAAGGAAACGAGAAGGTAAGGGTGATTCCATTTATTTTGTTATTTTTATTATGATATGCTTTGGTATGATATATTTTATTATTGTGGTTTTATTTCTATTACCTATATATCGGAGTTTATTTTATAACACATTTATCTATAGTCTATATGTATATATTTATTGTAATTAAATGCATGTGTTATGTATATAGGAAAGAAACTTGCCTTGTCCGAGGACGACGATCTGCCAGAAGTTGATCAAGCGACAAAGAAAAATCTGAGAAATCGTTCAGCTAAAACAAAATAAAAATTAATTAATAGATAAATTACCCACAAGGCTGATCAAATATTCAACTGTCTCTATGCGTGATGAATATATCGGTTTGTTCGGACTAGAATGTATGAAAAGATAACCATTTCTCATAATATAAAAATGCGAAGCTTCCATAGTGCTACTACAAATTCAGGGTCACTGGGTTGTGGAGATTCCTAAAGGTTGTGCAGATGTTTGACGTATCTGACACACTTAGCTTTGTACTCGAAGGATATATAAAATTGATAAATAGATTTTATATAGTTTATGAAAAAGGAGGGGCGAACGAAACGAATTTGCTAGTGCATTATAAATCATAAACATTTTTTTCGTTTACTCGCTTTCATATGAATTGTAGATATTATATTTCAATTATATAATATTAAGTTTTTGCGTATCGTCTTTTTACGCGCATCACGTATATCTTTTAAGTACACACGATTTGTAAATTGGTTAAGAAAAATTTTACGTTTTTATTCTTGTTTATTGTTATTTAAAATTCTCAATGGATTTTCTTTGTGCAATTTTTTAAGGATTTCCCTTCGATATCAATCCATATCAAACTATGCAATGGAGATAGAAAATTAGAAGTCGATCAATCAGGATAAATACACACACACATATATATATATATATGTGTGTGTGTATTATATATATATATATGTGTGTGTGTATTATATATATATATATGTATATATAGATTGAGACTATTTGATTGATCAAATTCTAATTTAGCGTTTATCTACTAGATTTATTAAAGTTTTTACTTGCAAATAAATTTTTTTTTATCATTTGTCAAACTACTATTATTGAGAAGACAATGCGTTTATTTATTTATCTTTGTGTATTTATGTTTATGATAATTTCAATTTAATAACAATGTCAAATAAAAGATACTCTTTGAATATCCGTGAAATGTCTCCTAAACTATTTTTCAACTATCTCAAATACAATTTCATCAAATAATAAAAATAATTAACATATTTTTGATAGTTACGAAGAAAGTGAAGCGTACGAGAGGAAAGGCGATCACGATCCCAGAACTTTCATATTCATCATGAAACACCTGGTAAAGGAATATTTACCCATGCAGCATAAAACATCCTCAGGCTATCCTCAGGACATCGAGGATATTTCGGTGTCCCAAGGATGTTCTGAGGACGAGATCTCCCCAAAATGTCCTAAGGATATTTTGTGCTGTATGGGTATCAATGATGCAAAATTTATAAATGGTATTTATTTCGTAATATAAATGTGATTTTTTATATCTATACAAAATGAAATAAAATAAATTTTATTGAAACAAAAGCAACGAATAGAATGATATGAAATATGAAAGGATGGATCGTATCTATTCCGTGTTATAATGTAAATAAATCTGTTATTCATATACGTGATACAGATGGTCAAATTACAAGTTCGCATTTGTTTCTCATCCTACTTTGCGATAATCACATATCACATATTTCCATACTATACAGTACAGCTACGCGTTTTCAGATCGCCGAATCTTTTTACCAGAGTTCCATCTATGAAATAAATGCAGAAAATGCGAAGTATTTGCGACAATCCTCGCACGGGGGCGGTAGTGTTGTACACAGTGATCATACAGTGATTGTATAGTAGTAGTAGTAGTTGTCGCGAAGATATGGGAAAATGTATCTAAAACGTACATCGAAGTTATTAGATCTATCAGTGCCACAGATTACTGCGGATGTGCATCTACGTGACCTCACGTGTCCAATATGCCGCGGTATACTAATCGAGCCTGTGACGCTGCCATGCACACATAACCTCTGCTTAGGATGCCTCAAAGGTACGTTCGAGCACAACAGCCTAAACTGTCCGCTATGCCGAGTCAGGGTGGGCTCGTGGCTGCGTACCGCTACCAAATCGGAGACCTTAGTAAACAATGATCTTTGGGATCTCATCAGAGCTAAGTTTCCAAAGGAGGTCGAGAGTAAGCACCATGGTGAGGAGGGAGATCTCGATTTGGACGCTGGTAAGTGACGCACATACATATATACGCGCACGTACACTAGTAATAACAAACATAACATAACCTATCGGCGTGCGACAGCAAATGCATTTATTCCTCGGACGGCATTTCGCGTATTCTTTGAAACAGATGGATACTCTATACGAATTATATAATCTTAGTATTATTTTTTTTATGTATATGTGGCATTATTTTGCTCTTTCTGAAGCTATTTAAAGGCGTTTGGCCGTTAGCAGCTATAACTTTTCATCAATTGATGGTTTCTTAAATAGAAAATTATTATAGTTACAAAATACATAGTGTTTTCCATATTAAATATAATAATTTCATGTAAAGTATATAACAGAAAATTATCTTTTGTTAATACAGATTATGCACCTAATAGAATACTTAGCGCAGCTGGAGAAATACACAGGGAATATGAGATGCAACTTAAAATGGCTGAGGAAGAGATGCGTCGTCAGAGACAAGCTGAGCAAATGGCCAGCGAAGCCTTGATTCAAAAGATTCAGGCAGAGCAGCAACTATTACTGGCTCAATTGGCACAGGATGAATTGCTAGCTAAGTCCTTGGCAAAGCAGCAGGTAGTGGAGAATCAAAAAGTGACAACAAAATGCTACAATGAACGTTTAAACACATCGATATCAAGTTGCGTTTTTGATACATCCAGATTTAATACTAAGAATACATTTGTAAATAATGTGAAGGCCTTGCAAACTGAATCTGTACACTTGGAAGACAGGCAGATGAATTCTCTCGAGGATGTTGGAGACGGTTTAAAGAGACAAACAAATATAGAAAGATTATCTAAAATTGAAGCGATATATTCGAATGTATATAATTCAAATGAGACAAATGCATCAAATTCGTATAAGAATCGGGTTAAATATTGTTGTCAAAAGCAAATGCCCGTTTACAACGCTGTCACGAAGCCACTGAAACATCAAACAGTGTCCAAGTTTATCCAACCTTGTACTTCGAATTATATGGATCCTGGATGTTCTACATCCAGAGCTTATACTACAGAGACTAAGGAGGAACTGCATGTACCAAATGACGTGGTAAACAACAAGAAGAAGAGTTTGGGGATAGAGATATGCATGACATTGGCTGATAATGATGAGAGAATAGGAAGCGCCGAGAGCTCCGGTAGTCACGATAGTATAAATCAGGAGATCCATCACTTCAAACCAATCAAGGCAGTACCGAGAACAAAGTTGAAAATTTCTACAGGTAGGTATCTATCGAAGTGGTTGAGAGTGGTGCTTATTTTATTAGTACAAAATTATCAGAAACTTTTTTTATTAAACAACTTTGTATATTAATGTATTTATTTTCAGATGGCAAACTGATGGACCCAAAACTAATTAGAGTAATCCCTATTTTGAAAAAGGTATCTAATGCAGTACCAAAGCCTCCATCACCAACATACATGAAACGTATTATTGGCTGTTCTTGGAGCGCTTTTAGAGGCAAGTTATGGACATCACGTATTATAAATTTTTATTTATTAAATTATTTTTTATTAATCATAAAATGCTTTTATAGGCAGGATAAAACAAGATGTAAAGAAAAAGCAACCTGTACACAACCTGTACAATGTAGAGGATACGAAAAAGACACTAATCAATCAGAACTCGTCAACATCACCACTCGACTATTCTCTAACGGTTTCAGACAAGTTCATAACTAAACTTCAGACAAACGATGCTATTCGCCGACTTGATTTTATGCCCGAACTGTCTTCGTTTGACGACAACAAAAATTATACAAAGAACGCAGGCAAGATAGTTAATGACACAAAAATGAGCAAGATAACGTTGGACAGCGAATCGGACGCGAGAAAAAGTCAAAAATCCTGGAAAAAGCGAACAAAAAATAATATGGTAACAAAATATAAACGGTATAGAAATTTACGGAACATTAGAAGAGGAACTGAACTCACTTTGAACGCAACAGACGAGGAGGAAGATAACTCGACGGGCTTCAATTCTTCATTCGGTGAAACAAGTTTGCAAAATGATGAGCAACATGGCAACGATAATATAACTGTCGACAATACGATGGAGGGAATTAAAAGGAAAAAAGAAAATATGGAACAAGAGATGTTGATATCAGAAACAGAATCCAACAGACCTAAACGAAGCAAAACAACAAAGAATAAAGCATTATCTGAGACGAGAAACAAAAGTCCGCCCGCGGCGAATCAAATCTTACTCTCATCGTTTCAAGAAAGCACGAAACACGATGGAAACTGTACGCCGCACACGCACAGAACGAAACGTCGAAAGATAAGCAGAACTTCTCACAGTAATACAAACGGTTCAGAGAAGAGTGAGCTATCGAAGGACGCGAGTAATAAAATTGTGTCGAGTTTGAGGAAATCCGCGCGAAACTTAACCAAGATCTCTTCTAAAGTAGACAGCCACGAATCGAATAGCACGCGCAATAAAAGTAACAGCAAATTGAACGACTCGCTATCGACATGTTGCGATGAAACGGAAGAATGTGTCGAGGAGAATCACCACATCGCCGGCAAACTTCTCTTGGATAAGGAGGTGATAGAAGAGCAGCAACGGATTGAGCGGTTACTACTCCAGGAACGAGAGGACTTGGAATTTGCTCGTCGCTTACAGGCTCAATTCGATGAGATGGAATGGATATCTGGACGTACTAGGCGCTCGAGAAAGGCTACTGAGAATGTGAAAAACGAGGTGGATTCGCGCGAGATCGATAGTGCAATGAGGATAGTTTACGGTACGAGTAAAGCGCATGAAACCTCCAAACGAAAGCCAATTGCCAATGAAATAGTGAGTACCACGGCTAAAAGAAAGCTTGGAAGACCACCGAAATGCGTAAAGGTCACGCTTCAAACGTGCAAGAATGAGTCGGGCGCACGGTAATCGCACTCGATTTCGATGCGTAAAAACCTTCCACAGTTGGATGTTCCTACGAAACATGTACATGAAGAATGTTTGATTATAGCGCGACTTTGTACGTCTTACAACATGTAAATAATAAAACTCTGCTTTAAGAATTACTTATAAACAAAAGAATTCTGTTAAAATACTTTTAAGAGAAACAGTGGTGAAATAGCGCTCAAATCTAGATGACTGTTAGTTAACTCACTGTTAGGTCGGGTTCAAACCTAAGCACGGCCCGAAGTAGTCGTAATATTCATCGCAATAATTTAGAAACTTAAATATTAACATCATTCAACTCTTGATTGACTGCTGAAAGCAGCATTTTTTGTAAAGTTACAAATATATAATTTTATTTTTATATCTAATGAAAATGTTATCTTTAGTTTCTTAATGGATTTAATTCGAGTATTGGTACTTTTGTGCTTTTAAAATATGTTATTCGCAAAAATAGCTCAAAGTTTTTATTCTTTTTTTAGAGTTATTAAAGGCAAGCACTGGTTATTCCTGCATATATCTACGGTCTATGTATCTATTATTAATTAAATATTAGGGATATCAAAAGTAACTTGAACTCTTTTTCAAGAGCGCTTTATTTTGTCAAGCAGAATACAGAGCATTTTTAATCTTCATCAATCATGTCTTAATCAAAAACCGTATTATGCAAGAAATACGTGTGAAAAGTTGTGCAGCTTTCTCAGCTCTTTATTTTATTCGTAATTTAGTTTTTATAAAATATCCCCTTATGATATAAAAAATAATGAATAAAAGGAGAAGCTAGATGCGTGATGATAGATAAAGCGATAACAGAAATTCATTCAACTGCAATATTTGTTGGAAGCTTTCATTTTCCTGTCTCATCCAATTTGGGAGTTGGAATGTTTTTTCAATCTCAACGTGTTTAATTACATTATGATTAAGAGGGGCGGAAAAATGAAAGGAAGTGATAAATCGGCAAAGTAGATCAGCTGTGGTTAGATGAAATACGTTGGAGAACGGGGAGAGGGAAATGGACAGAGAGATTACACGGCGATCAAAAGTGACAAAATAAATAAATAAATACGCTTTGTTAATTAAATACAACGGTTTATTACACACCCATATCTACTTCATCTCTTCCTGCTTTTTCTGAAACGCGATCTACATCCGGCAACTGAATCTTAAAGAACTCTTAAAGAACAGTGTGCCCGCGGATGCTTTCTTATTCCGTATGTATTGACAAATAAATATTTACAAATTTAATGTCGACAAAACAGCCATGTTAGTCAATTTGTAGCCAATCACCAGCATTCGTTACTTACTGTTAACGTAATCGCTGCAAAATTAATCGATACTTTTTACTGTTAACATACGTTATATGATACAAATTTTTGTTTTAATAATTAAACAACGAAAAATAAGCAATTGAATTAAAAATTCTGTGGAACAAGATCAAGTAGGCCGTATATAGTTCCTAAGTTAGTACATAAAATAATGTTTCATTAAACGGTGAACTAGAGTTTACAGTCTTACCTATATGTATATATCTATTTATTTACTGGCAATATAGCTCCGACTAATTGTAAAATTTGAAAATATTCAGGGAATAACGTAATACATAACACCATCATTTGAATAAAAATAACAAATCACATAATTATTATTTACATATTGGTTGAATTATATATTACTTTTTTTTATTTCCTATGAAAATCGAATTAAAAAATATCAGATGTTCATCAATCTGTAATACATAATAGTCACTCCACATGGTATTCGTCAAAGAAGAAATCGGTAGTGTAATATTACGTAATTCGCCAAATATACACAATATATATACCGTACCGTACTTGACATATTAGTGCAAAAGACAATGCAAAAGAATATTTGGCATAAAGCAAAGTCGTAATATCGTATTATTTAAGAGAAGTGAATAGTTTCGTGTGTATTAAAAACGCTATTTTCGGATTATTCGTCTTCATTGTCTTACGTCGCCTCTACTAACGCCGTGCACCATTGTACCACTGTCTTTCCCGTGAAAAAAAGGAAGAATCCTTCTATGAGACGCAACGGAACGTCTCGTAACACATATAATTGTAGTCACAGCTATGTCAAGCCATTACGTAACAACATCATTTCTGTTGGAACTGTTGGCCGTTCCCGATGTATTATCCGAGATTTCCACATAATAATCAGAATTTGATATCCCGGAATTCAACGCGGCCCTTCCACGTCGTGTCGATGCGATTTGAACAGGTGCTGGGAATTCTTGAGCGTTCGCGTGTGAATTTACCACGTGTGACTTTTCACTGTTGGCTGAGCCTTCTAAATCTTGCGGTTCGCCTGTTCGGGAAAAGCAGATTAATACAAACAACTGTGAACATTTTCTTGCATTCCATGTACACGACGGAATGTGTGTAGTAGGATTAGCGATAGACCTTACCGTTTATGCTATGGGTATCGGATACCATAAAAACATTGACATTGGATGGTTCACCAGCGCTAGTACTAACACCGTCTTCAGTAGTAACAGAAGAATGCTCAGAGTCGGAGCTATTATCACTGGAATTACTAGTATCCTGTCTCGCCTGCGATCTCCTAGCTCTGTTGAAAGGATTCTCCCTTTGGTGGGCAAATGTGCCACCTTGCGTACCTAATCAAATATTTCACGAGTTATTTGAAATGTAAATAAATTGCACAAAGACAGGGTGAGCGGTGAAACATTTATTGACCCTGAAAGAAAATATCCACGCACCTTGATGACCATCGCGAATGAGAGGCGTTGTATCATCAGCATCCGAATCGCTCTCATCGGTCACGATTTGTTCATCCGACGCAAAAACTTTCCTCTTGCAGACGGGACAAACTCTTCGATTTTTTGTCAACCACGGGTCAATACATTTTGAATGATAAGCTGAAGTTGAACGTACGTCAATAACAATAATTTAACACTTTTACCTCTTTGAAATGGTATTGAGAAAAATTCTAACGAAATTATATTCAATAAAATGCGTTCGTTTTGATACCGTAATAAATGTCAAGTAACTCGTCAATGAGAAAAACTTACCGTGCGCACATGGTAAAACTCGTAATTTCTCTCCCTCTACATAATCATCCAAACAAATGGCGCATGTCTCATATGGATCACCCTTTGTGTATTTGTGTGTAGGAATCTTTTTTAAACTAGAACTGGGTAGTCTGTGCCTTCGTTGTCGCCTTCTGTCTTTTATACATCTGATAATCTATAATATGTATGCATAAATAATTAACGCTAAAATATGTATTGTACGATATATTACACTTTTTTTTTATGTCAACTTACCATAAAAATACATATGATTAAAAAACATATTCCAACAACAATAGCAAAGGGTAGAAGCAAGTGAGTATTGATGTTGAACGGCAGATCATCATTAATCAATATAAAGAACAGCTGGTCATATAAATAATTTTCTTTGATAACCATTCCAGTAATATCGCTGACAAATACAGCCGGTATCAAAATTCCTACAGGATCCTTTGCTGACATTGGTTCTGAAATGAAATAAACTTATCATATAGTTTTGTCAAGATAGAATATTTTATTTTTATAATTATTATGCATTCAATTTACCTAATTCATTGCTGTTTATATTATGTACAATAGCAGCATCATATCCAGCTTCTTGCGCCATTCTAACTTTTATTTCAAAACTACAGTTGTAACGTCGTATTAAAGCTATCCAATTACCAGTGTAATCAGTATTATTCGGTGGAGCCTGTATCTTCTGACATGCAGTGGGGGGATCAGAATAGACTACCACACCCTGATAAAAATAATATAATTTAAAGTAGCAAATATAACCACAAAACTGATTACAAAACTGATTAAACACCTTAATCCTAAATACCTTAATCCCTTCGGGTGGTATTATGCCTCCAAATTTGGCAGGCATGTCACGAAATTCCTCTTCAATTTGATGCCTTGCAACTGCGTTAAATACTAAAATATCCGCACTGCTGTATGTAGCACATAGAATCAAAAAGATAAGCCACAATAGGATTTGGTAGTTTAAACAATACTGTCCCATTTTTAATCGATCAATTTCAATATTTTGTTAAGACTTCTCTTGAATCGTTCATTATACAATTGCCAGATCTATTTTGCAGATATTGGGAAGAGCGCATTTCCACAAGATATAAAACACATTATAAAAACTGTAGCTGGACTGATCTGCAAAAATAAATACACATTTCACATTAATTCCAGAACAATATTCCGCTATGTGCATTCGGATAAATCGTTACTATTTAATACACAATAAAATTCATATAGAATAAAATTAAAAAAATCCCCATTAAATCGAAAATTGTTGTTCTTTGTCAATTGTACGAACAATGTGTAGTGACACACATGATACACATCACGCAACATAAACATAATAAACATAAACAAATAATTCGGCCTACCAGTCAGTTACTTCTTTGCAATTCTAAAACTCATGCACATAATTTCACAACAAATTATTGTGATTTACATGTAGCAAGACAAAGCATTAATAACGATCTGTGAGTAATTGTTGTAAATTGATTGTCGCGCAGCTTCCAAGGTCTATCGTTCAGCGGATCGAGGAAAAACTCCGTCGACCATTGACGACGCGAGAAATAATAAAAAACGCAGCAACACTTGTTATCAAGCGAAACAATTATTCCTTTTTTGTGAAAGTCTATTTTTTTGTCTCTAAATGCGAGCCCTTCTGCCTTATTGGACAAAAGAACTTGGTAGAACGATACATGCGCTTTTTCTCCTCCCTCCTACCTCTTCCTCACCCTGTTGATGCGTATCAATTAATGCTAGGAGTAACGTGACGCACTATGGGCGCGTGCGTGTATTCGTGCGCGCATACGGCGGACAAGATGCGACGTTCCGCGTTATATCACGATGACACTTGCGGCTATCATCGACGACGCGAGTTACACAGATTCCCATAATTTCGGAGTGGGTCGATGGGCCCACTCACTCGTCATGAGATGAGGATGCGCGATACATACCTTAAAACTGCGTATGGCTCTTATTCCATGCAACCATTATTAGTGGTGCATACACGCCTTAGCCGACCATTATTGGGAAAGATTTCTTGAGAATATCTCCTTTTTTTTTCTCTCTCTCTCTTCTCTCCACCTTGAAATATCTGTTTTCGTGGGAAACGTTTTCGAATGCTCCCTCGGCGGAAGCAATTTCTCACGTGTTTGCGACGACACGAGAAACGAGAAACAGTCCCACATTCACAACAGGGCCATAATCAAACGTCACTTTGAGGTTAGACGCGTTAAGACTCGCCGACTAATCCTAAAACCAAGAAACGACGACGACTACGACGACGAAGGAATGATAATGAGCGAACTATTGGTGGAGTATCGATCGAATCGGATGTTTGCTAAAATCAGCTGAGAATCGTGATCACTGACTAATCAAACGAATTGTCAATAAAAGTTCGTGATGGTTCGTGATCGCGACTAATGACACGCGGGAAGTGCGTAGGATGCAACCAATCGCGTATACGCGTGGGCGAGACACATTTCACTTTCGAAAAGTTGTACGTCGCGTACACGCTACACACGGAACATAAATACAAAATAATACGCATTTTACATGCGCTGCAGCTAAATGTGGCATTTGTTGTAAATATTGGAAAATAAAAGATAGCAGAAATCGTTATTTTGTGTAATTACGGTCATTGTATCTAATAATATTATAATGGCCCGAGGGACAAAACTAAAGTAAAATGCCCGAGTTGATTTTTATTTGATACCGTATGTAATTAATTAATTGTAAATCTGGATTTTTGCTATCATCGATCTTCTAATCAAAATGCGGAACAATTCAAAGCGGAATTTGCAGTAGGTGAACAGAGAGAGATGGGAGGAGGGAGTGAGAGAGAGAGAGAGAGAACTATTAATAATACTCTATTGATGTGTACAATTACTTGTTCATTATTTAAATATGTACAGAATTGCGATAATACACATACATACACAATTACAATATCGTATATTCATGTACATAACATGCATTCCAAAGTACATATAATCTGTGTTAAATATTACACTATTTTGTACTCTTTTGTTTATAGAAAAAATGTATGACAAAGAAATACAACAAGCGGCATATCTACATCCATGCGAAAATTTACCTTACAATCGTTGTTATTATTACATACGTTCTCATATTCTCACTATAGAGTTCTTATACTGCATCACGAGAGCAGTATTGTTCATGATGAACTAATTTATAAAAGATAACATCGTTTATATAACTTTGAAATTTGCACTGTTGTATTGTGTTATGAAATGTATAGAAAAACAATTTATAGAAAACATAATAAAATTTTGAAAAAGTTTTATCGCACATAGCTATTTGACATAGCTAATTGATAAATAAAAAATTTGAATAACATCTCTATTAAATTTACAATAATATTCTTAACACAATGTATTTGCTGCAGAAAGATGCGAAAAATGTTACACGTTTTACAGAATTGAAATTAAAATAAATATTTCGTAATTCAAGGCACGAATCTGTATCAATATTCTACCATTTGTTAATTCTTAACAAAGATAACATACTTGATACAGATTTTAGTTTCGTTAGTAGCAATTATTTACAATTTTCGCGTGACAATTAAAAAATTTAAATTTGTCCACGTGAGAATCTATCGTCGAGCAATTGTGCTTTCATCAGAACAGTCTTTTTTTGCGCTTGATCTAATCGGGTAACTTGTAAATCGATATCTCTGTCAAATGGTCTTCTCGTTGATATTCCAGTTCGTTCTGCCTCCTTTTCTTTTTTCTGTAAAATGCAATATATACTTCTTAATAAGAGTGACCATTTTTGGAAATTAATTCGACGAGTTGCTTGATACATCGTGATTTTTGAAAATTATATATGTAAAATCAAATTACCCTTTTTTTCTTTGCAATTTTGCTTTGATGCATTTCTAATAGCGATTTTTCACGCTTTTTGCTTTTTCCCGTGTCCTTCTTGTAAAATTCTTCTACACACTTCTTATCTGGTTCTGATACATTATTAAGTTTTTTTACCTCCTAAAAATATTCGATAAATTTAACATTAGCACATATATGAAAAATATATTCTTTAATTTAGAAAAGGAATAAATAGCACAGCCCAGGATAAAAATATAATATATACATATTTACCAAATCTTTTTGCTTCTGAGCTTTTTGCGCGGGCGTGTCAGTCCAACTCGATCTATCCGACGTATCCGGGCCTTCTCGAACCCTAAATTTGCGCGGGCCTAATCCAAGATTAGCAGCTTGGACCGGTGGCAACTCGGTCATCCATTCTTCACGCTTGCTTCCAATGTCAACCTGAAATACGAATACATGCTTTCTTCCCTCGTTGATAAAACTGTAAATATTTGTTTAATACGCAAGCCACTTTTTTTACCTCTTCCAAATATCCTTCGTTTCTGATCTTTTGCGCTCTCAAATCTAGCTTCTCGTGCACACGGCTATTTCTTAAAGCTGGATGATCGACCGGTAAAGGACCTATCGCACAGTCCTCGTCAGATTCGGACAATGCGACTGAACTTTCTTCACACAGTTGCACGGCGTCCGGTAGGACAGGCCCGATAATCTTGTCGCGTTGCCGTTGCAACAAATGCGGCGGTAATACTGGCCCAAAAACGGTGTCTGCTTCTGTCGCAGACGTATTAGTATCTTTCGCTTCTTCTCGCTCTTCATTTTGACGACTGCTCAATCCTGGTGGTGGACAGGGTCCGATAAAACACACACTTTTTTTGTGCGACTCATCAACTTGGACTTGGTTATCAATTTTATTTTCGTCGAGAGCATGCGGCGACGTCTTTTCGTCACTGTCGGATACGTTGGATACAAATGTTGGTGGCAACAGTGGACCGTACACGGATTCAGTTTGTTCCGCGTCTTTTTCCGGTCGCGTTTCATCCGAAAAAGCGTCGGAACATTTCTTCTCTCCCAAGCCTGAACATTCGCTAGTATCACAAGTAATCGTACTCTCAAATTTTTCTCTCTTCGAACTCGTGCAAGTGTCTCTTACTATCAAGATTGCCGCGGGCGGCGCGGAACTAAGTGGGGAATCTGAAATGGCATTAGGATTACTTCTGGAACTGGACACTGGATCGTAGTCCCTTTTTTTTACCTTGCTTAATTCCTCTCGCCACTCTCTTTTGCTCTTGTTTGCGTCTTCGCCATTTTCTCTCGCTTCCTTTGTCGCACAACTTTCCAACCAATCTCTGGAATCAGAGTGCAGCTTGGTTTCGCGCGGAGACGATGCTCGACTCTCGTAATCCCGATCGTCGGATGTATTCTCATCGATTTCCGACAAGACATCGAACTGCGACAGATCCAAGTCCTTACAGTCTTGAGCGTTCACCGACAAATCTTTCTTCGTATTCTCGCACGAACGAGCCTCGCTGTGACTGCGTTCTCGCTCGACGTTCTTAGGCGAGGAATAGTCTTTTAAATTCTGCGATCTGTCCTCTTTTATCGATGTCTTCCTCGAGGAATCGTGTCTCCCGTGATTCTCTCGAGATCGATGATCGCCGTTCGATGATTTGACCCTACTCGATTGATGAGATCTCTCTCGGGAACGATGTCCGTGTCTTTCGTGATATCGACTTCTGTGCTTGTCGCTCGACGTTTGCTCCTCGTGATGGGTTCTCTCGTATGAACGTTCTCGCGAACGTTGTGCCAGATGAATGCTTCGATCTCTATCCGATTGTCGTTTCGAGTCCCGCGATTTTTCCTTCTCGTCGCCGCCCCCGCTGGAGTTCCTAAAATCTCTGTCATTCACGGTGAATCCAATGAACGCGTCCCTGCCGTCTCTATGATCCTTGGATGAACCACCATCCTCCTGCCTTGAGTTTCTCGACTCGTGCTTCGAATGCTTTGCGGAGTGTTTGAGATCGTCCCCCTTTCTATCGCTTTCGTGTTTTGACCGTTCTTTCCTCTCTCTGTGATAATGCCTACCGCTCTCATAGCGGGATGATTTGTGCTTCGACTGTTTCTTCGGCAATCTTGTTCTTCTCATCGCGTCCTCCACGAGCGCGGCCGAGTCTTTGCGCGTTGCCTCAAAACGAAACCGACGTCCATCATCGCTATCCTGGCTCGCGGAATCGGAATCCATCGTTGTCATAATCTAGTTACTCTGTAAATACAATGAAGCTATTGTAAGTTGAATTTTTAACGATGCACACATCAATGATTATACGTAACAACATCTCTTTTCGCGATTTGTACGATATTAGACAATATATTTTAGCAAATAACACTTCAATCTGTATTATTGGAACATAACTTTTTAAGAAATTAAAAAGTAGCTTTATTGCGGAGCTTACATTGCAAATAAAGGCATCGAATAATACTGCTAATTCGAATGATGCGAAAAATACGTTAGACTGTTGATTGCAACTATTTACTTTATTTGTGATACAAGCATATAAGAGTTTACAAATGTATATATATATACATATGTATATCTCACAATTAAATTAGCTTTTTCTAAGAAAATAACCAACTACTCGATACGTTTCTCGGTATTCTTGGTCTCTGTTTTCTTTACAACAGTTTCAACAATTTTATCAATTCTTTTCGAGTCCGATTTGAGCAGCAAACGTTGAGGAGGATTTGATTGTAACATCTTAATTATTTTAGCGCTGCTATATTTAACAGACTTTACGAGTCCTGCGGTTATGAGTCCCTTTAGACTTTGCGTCACGCTGGATCTCAAAACGATCTCTTTCAAGCACTGCTCCAATATCTCGCAGCATTCCGGATCGTGCGCGATAGCACGTAAACAATCTTCCGTGTCTTTCGATCTTGGACCCTGAGACCATGCCCTAACTAACTTAACCTGTGGTGTTCTCGGTAAATGATTTAAATGATGAATTCTTGTTGCCGGGCTGGTGTCCTGACGGCACGTGACAACCATATGATCTGATCTAGGAATATCTACATAATTGTCAAAATGTTTCAAGATTGGCTCGTACAACTGCTTAAAATTTTGCAACTGCGGTAGCACGATATTGCTGACCTTGTCTTTATTCTCACCAAAGATCATTCGAAAATCACCGTGATAGGACAGACCGGTGATTTTCTTAAAAAAGTCGATCTCCGTAAAATGTTCGGGTAGTAACAACAAAGCTGCATGTACAGCCGAATGTAAATTCTGCACCAGAGCAGTACGTAATTGGGAATTTTCGTCAGGTTCTACTAATACTTTAACCGGCTTGTGCAATCTCCCTGCCAAGTACAAATTGTTCCAGTCTAGCAAATCTTCCACCAATGAAATCTCAGAAATTACGCCATACTTAATAAACTGGTTTTGACTAGTTTTGACCAATGTGTTGTAATAGATGTTGGCGCCTGATTCTTCTTGTAAACTCGTGATTACTTTAGGGCCGAGAAATCTCATTGGTTGAGCGTAATGCTTAGGATTATTCGCTAAGTTTTCCGCATGCCATTTGTTGGCATTACGTACGACAAATATAAGATCCAGCATATTATTACCATCGTTATTGACTTGTTTGAATGCACCTGATCCATAAGCAAAGCAAAATTTCATATTTCTGGGAAATTCTTTGATTAGATGCTTCAGTTGGGACATTTCGACGATTTTCTCTAGTATTTAAAATAGTTTGAATTCGATTAGTTTGAAAACTACTTCCCAGAATGTATATATTAACAGATACCTTTAATTCCGCATAATTTATACAACAAATTTTACCTACAAATGCATCGAAAAATTTGCTTTGCTGAAAGACGCTTTACGATAAAAGTACAGCCGATATGCTTCGCACCATGGAGCTCGAAGATTCATGCTGTGACAGTCAATGGAGTCTGAGGCATGTCAAACGAAGGCAATCGACAATTTTTGAGCTTTTACATGCGTCTCTCGTTAACAGTGTCCTCGTGTTGACGATTCGTGCTTATAGATCCCGTAATCAATCGCACTCTTTCCCAATGTGATCGCCCATCTAACCTAGAAACGCAGTTTGTCAATAACTTTCGAGTTATTTACATCAAAGGAAATTAAGAAAATTAAGTTTCTCTCATATGTCGAGAAAAAGAATACTGTGGTCAAATCCGAATTTCTAACCTCAAGCAACACACGTACACAAATATACACCGGAGGATTGACTTGTGTCAGTACGTACAGGAGCATACGTACAACCGATCATACGATAACAAAAATGACTGTGATCTATCTTTTTACTCGATGATCCGCTGATAATGAGTTAATCTCTAATATATTCCAGCAGTCACTCCTATTCCTATGATCAAAAGCGACAAATTTTACACACTGTCCTAACTAAATGTGAATTAAAAGCTTGCCTTTATATGCACATTAGAATATTTTTACAAGATAAAATATTCAATTACCTTTTAATTATAATACGTTGATAAAGCTTTGTAAATTTTCTTACGGATGATTTCAGATAACTTGGCAAGAAAACGCGTGACAACACACACTACACGCCATATACGTCCTCACGTGTGAAATTAAAAGGATATTGTGTGAGTGTGTGTGCTGCCAACCCTGTACTTAGGATACATCCAGCAAACTTGCATAGCGTATAAGCATATGCAAGTTTGTTTGGATATACCTTTATTACCGTCTCGAGTTTCGAGTTTCGAGGTATCAATCTCTCTTCTCTCGCGTTTCGAGACACTTCTCCTTCCATCGGCACAGTTGAAAATAGTAGGAGTAGGAACAAGTAGGAATTGACGCAATGGCCGTCCACATTGCTTCTCATTGATCAACCTGATTGACGGAAATACGACAGATATTTCGGTTTAGAGTAGTCTGGTCGTCTAGGTACAGGCATCACCGATACTGTCCGAATTTACTTATTCCGAAAGAGACTACGAAGCTTGTAGAGAGCATAAGTGAGAATAAAAGCAACCACTGAAAAGCGATATGGAGATCGACGTGCCTACAGGCGATACAAATGAGCAAACGCCGATGGAAGTCGACGAAGATACTTCCGAAAGGAAAGCGCAGATGCCTGGAAGTGCCATCAAGGTCATGGCATCCTCGGGCACCGTTGGCTCGGTGTCCATCAGCCTGCATCCATTGGTAATCATGAATGTCAGTGAGCACTGGACCAGACTTAGGGCTCAAGAGGGTAGTGATCAGTTAGGTAAGATTTTTTTCTCACTTAAAAATTAACAAAATATTTAATACAAGTGTAAAAGTTTGTATTTAAATTAAGCAATTAACTGATATGTATAAAGTTCTATAAAGTTTTGTATTGAATTTGATACGTATTAACTAAATGTTTATAATTTTTATAGAGCAATTGTAGCGATGCGTTTAAAAAAATTTTATTAACAATACTTCGTAGGACTATATTGTGTATATTATTTTAGTATACGGTGCTCTGATTGGTAAACAGAAGGGTCGCAACATAGAGATTATGAATTCTTTTGAATTGCTGTTTACATGTATTGGCGACGATGTCGTAATTGACAGAGTCTATTACAACACGAAGGAAGAGCAATTTAAGGTAGTGTTTAGCGAAATGGACTTTTTGGGCTGGTATACCACTGGAGATATGCCTAATGAAAGAGACATCAGAGTACACAAGCAACTTTGCGAGATAAATGAAAGCCCAGTGTTATTAAAACTTGATCCTAGACCAAAAAATACAGAGGCAAGTTCACTAAAATGCATGACACTGGAAGAAGGGCATTTGCTTTATGAAAAGTGAAATATATTTGACAATGATTTTGATGATTATTGCAGCACTTATCCGTCTCCATGTATGAATCAGTGATCGATTTAGTTAACGGTGACGCCACCATGCTGTTTGTTCCGTTAACTTATACATTAGCCACAGAGGAAGCTGAGAGGATTGGAGTCGATCATGTGCAAAGGATGTGTAACAACGATCAAGGCGAATGTTCAGTAGGTGGGTAATGCAATGATAGCGCTATTATTCATACTTAAATAAATTATTAGCATCAACGATATACGATTGAAATATTTTATTTCAGTGGCTGAACATTTAACGGCACAGCATAGCGCCATTAAAATGTTGCACGCAAGAGTGAAACTTGTTCTGAGATATGTGCAAGCGGTGCAGAGTGGGGAATTAAAGGGAAATCATGAAGTTCTTCGAGCAGCCTGTTCTTTGAGTCATCGATTGCCTGTCTTAAATAATCCGAAATTTAAGGCCGACTTTTATAATGTTAGTATGCTTTTCCAAACACACAATCCTCGGAATTATTCAATAACGATATTTTTTCGAATAATATTTTTCTGTGTTTTCAGCAATGTAACGATTTCGGATTGATGACATATCTGGGTATTATAACTAAAGGGTGTAATAATATAAATCAATTTGTAAACAAATTCAATATTCTGTACGATAGACAAGGCGTAGGTCGACGTCTACGAAGTCTCTTCTTCTGATATGTAAATAGAATCTGTTGTTTTTATACATGTCTTTTTTTACTTCTTAGGTAAGTACTGAACTCAGGATTAAAGCTTAACCATCCAACTTAATCAAGGAATAGTTTGAATACTACTTTAGATGTATATTGTATCGAATATAAATAAAAGTAAAAGTTATGCAACAATTTTGGTTTAAGTAAAATTGTAATAGCAGTTGACAGAGAATAATAACCATTCGATACTTGCGTTATTTTAGTAGTACTGTTTAAAAATAATATTTATTAAATGCTTTTATTGATTTTATTGAATAATTGAATAATTGAATAATTGAATAATGGTATGTTCAAGATATTTCAAACAATAATAACGTGTGATATTAATAAAAACTGTGATGCAAGAGACGTTTTATTTTATATTTACATTGATTTAACATCTTGGTTATTTAAATTATTCTATAAAAAAGGAAAGAAAAGAAAATTCATGTTGCAATAGGTAACGCATTACGTATGTTAAAATATAATCAGATAGAAAATCTCGTATAGACATAAAATTTCACTTTGTCCTGATATAAATATATTAATATATGCTTTACGTGTATATTTTGCATGTATATAGTTTTGAAACACTCTTATCATTGCTTATAATGAGAAGCATATAAGTCATAGGACAGATACTTTCACATGTTTCTTTTTAATAATGGAAGACCTCATTTTAATTGATTTACATGCTACCAAACGTATTTTTTATCCTTTGTAGGCCACATTAATCTATTTCCAAAGTTACGATTTTATAGAAGCGACTTACATATATATGTTTTATCTTTATAAAAAAATGTTCTATTACACAATATTTTATTATAAAATACTAAAAGTTTTCCTCTAAAAATCTATTTGCATATTACATGTACGTATGTATGTGTGTAAGAATGTGTATGTGGTATGTGTGTGTATGTATGTATGTTCTCGACTTAAAATTAAATATATATATAGAACGACTTATAAATATTATTTAGTACAAAATATAGTTTAGTATATTGTGCCTCATTAGTTATTGCATGTAACTGTGTTTCAGTTACTCGTTTCATACGAAATAAAACCAGAATTGACTTCTCATACATGACTAGACCGTTATCGCGTGAAAATGCAAAGAATTCACGCTGACTTATGATAGCGTGACATGAACGACAAGTGAACTTCCGATATACGATGCTATTGTTTTCTTTCACAATGTTTCTTAGAAATGTAACGAGTGACGCTTCTAATACAACCTGATTCGACAGCGTGATACAACTGCATTACAAGCTAAAAAATATCGCAGCTACTACATTCTTTTTCTTTTAATCACTTTGATATATTGCCTTGTACTACGAATTGTGCGAGTTTGCCTGATATTATTTTGATATGCTAGACAAGACGACTTTCGAACAGAAAATAAATCGATGAAACTCGTATAATACATTTCTAAAACAACTTGCATAGATTAGAATTAATTCTCGATTTTGTGTTTAACTACAATTAAATACCCGTTTGCTTTTTCTTCTTTTGTTTCTGCGTTTTTCCGCGAAGGGAGTATATACTGATATATTAAGTTTTCAATAGGCTGTCCTCGATCATGGTGGCTAGCACGTCCACCAAAACGGACAGCATCGTGTCGGGCTAAGGACTCGGTTTGTCCATACCAATAATCTCCTCGAAGAGGGTGTTCTTGCCTTCTACCCGCTCTTCAATCGTCTGCACGGCGTACCTTAGCGTCGCGGCGGCCAGATCGCCCACCGACCAACGTCTGTCCATCAGAACTCTGGTCACCGTGTCTAACTGAAATTCCGAATTTAAAGGAGTAAAGAATTTGCGCGATGAAAAATGGCGCTAATTTTTTTCTTTTTTTTACCTTAGACAGACTAGGATTGCCGGAAGTGTAATAGATTAGTCTTGGCGCGCCCGCGAGGGAAGAAGCAAGCCATTGAATAACGAGTTTCAATTGCGGATTACCCTTGAATCTAGTTCCGCATCCCCAGTTACCGGTGGCTACCGGCAGTAAACCTCCCCCCTGAGGACTGTTCTCGCGAGGCAACTATGCACACAATAACACAGTCTATTATAAATTATTTTACCGCTGTGTCGGTCCTCTCTGTCATAAACATATGATATCATAATTAGTAATCGTGTAATTAGTAAAGATCTTGTAGCGAATTTGGTTGGACGCGCATTAAAGTATACAAATTCATGTAAAAGTATATACGCGTAATAACATGAACGAATGAAATATTTTACTGGGATTGTTTTTCACACAGTATATTTGAAAGAGAGTGTTTTTATAATTAGATAGATTGAAATGTACAACAAACGCTTTAATCTTCACCAGTGCGCGTCCAATCAAATTCGCCATGAAACTCGTTGAGAGTGTGACGTCGCTAAAGATAGGTGTAACGTAATATACAAAGCTAAAAGGGTTATTGTCGTTTAGTTGACACAAAGAATTGCATTGTCTTTTATTACACACAATAATAAGAGAGATAAATATTTTGGCTTGGTTAATATTCAATAGAATGAAGCGAGAGACACGAGTGAAGAACTATAAATTGGATAAATTGAGAGACAGATAAATATATTATTAGTTACATATGTCAGATGAGAAGCTGATCTCACAATCAGGTCGTCCGTCATGCATCAAGTCGAGAGAAGGAATACGAAATCTCGAACAGATTTATCACGATGACGTATTACGTTGCGTTTTGAAGAGTCTCGAGTTACAGAATGCGCTCTTTCCCCAAGCAATTTTAAATACAGATGATTCAACACAGTTGCTGCCTCATGCATTGCGATTATACACGTAATGCGATCAAGTCATCAGAATCACCTCCAGAACACCGAGCGTGTTCACTTCGCGCGATTTACACTCGTTTGCCGTTCGGCTTGACTCGAGCACAGGCGGCGTAGACAGGCGCACGATCGTTTGATCATCGACCAATGTTTGAAACACTTCCGACGTGAATGTGACAGCCCAAAGTTTCCTATGTTGGACATCCTTAGTTTCTCTTACCATCTCGCTTGAGGCATCCTCGTAAAGATCTACATCTTCCAACTCAGACACCTGTATAGTATTTCGGCTGCCTGTAGCCCAAACTTGAAACTTTCGTTCAACCGGATTTTTATTCTGTGTTAGGTTTATTCAAACAAACCGATTCGGACTGTCTCTCACTCCATCTTAATGCTCGCTACAAGGTTTTTTATATTACAAGCGTTTGTACTTTTATTTCGTAAAAAACAATTAAAAATATATTAAGTTTATTAATTTTTTGGCTCCAAAAGAAAGCAGTTAGATAAAAAAACTCCGATTTTTAATTTGTGATTCGATGTCTATTTGAAAATTAAAATAACAGTGGAATGGTAAGTTTCTCGACTCAAGTGCTTGTTTTTTTCAGACGTTAAGAAATGGCGAAAACATTTCAACTCATTTCTGCAAAATGTGATAAGTTTTATCTAGTTTAAAAGAATGAATAAAAATCTTTCTAATTCAGTTGTTTGTTGACAGTAAGTCTGTAAGAACTTATCACTGCTTACCGATTGCTGTCTTCGGTTTTTCTGTCGGGCGAGCTCCAAGCTGAGACTCCTGACAGCTAGAGCCAGTTTGTGTTGTTGATTCACGTCGTTCGTGTCGATGAACGGCTGCGGCTCGCCCTCCTGAACCGGCACGCCGGCAAATGACTCGCTCAACGCGCGCTTCAGGAGCGAACCGGCGAATCGTACGACGGCCCGGTCTCTCGCGTCTAGTTCCCGACTCTCGTCCGTCACTATCGGATCCTCCAACCACTTTGACAATTGCTCGTAAACCTCCTCCAGCTCGGAACAGAAATCTGCATGTGTAAAAGTTCGGACTCTTTAACTTCATCTTGCCGAGAACAAAACGTCATTCGTTCGCAATAGATCTTATTCGAATACTCGCCAGAATTGTACTCTGTGCTAAAACTATACTTGCTACTCGCACTTGTGTCCTTCCGTTGAAACATGGGTCCTTGACTCTGCCGGAATCGGCCCAGCCACTTTTGCTCGGCCTCCAGAGATTCCTTCAGGAACTCCTCATCCACTGTCTCGTCTCGCAAGACAAAACCCCTCGAGCCGCCTCTTCTCACCCTGTAATATTGCATTTGTATTGTACAAAAATAAATTAATAAAATGACGTCTGAATGAAAATTAATACACCAATATTTTTTATTTCACAATATTAATAATTAAACCGTCTCGTTCGTTATCTTTTGTTATTACATATTACGCCTGTTTACCTGTTCATAAATTTTGACTCACTTGATATCTTGATCACCGACATGGCTACCGCTGACACTTATACCAACGGCGTAACTGCTCTCACCGGAAGAGGTGTTCGACGAAGTCGCCCCGGTCGCCGTGCTCTCCCGCTTCAAAGCGTCTTTCAGCCGCTGCGCAAAAGTTCCTCTTCGCTCAGGTGTATCTAATTGTGCGCTATAGAGTTTCGTGAGCTTTTCCTCTTCCTCTGAAAACCGTTCATAGAAAAATAATTCATCATTAAATCATTCCAGATTTATTTCGAGTGTAAACGTACGCATACCAGGTTCTTCATCGATCGTTTCTTTGGCGCTGTGAAAACTGTCTGTACTTTGACTGTTGCAACTGCTGTAGACTGACATCTGGCCGAGCGACTTCCGTGTCACTGGCAGAACCTCACCGCTCGACCCGAGCACGATGAATCGATTCCTGCGATTCGTACAGCTCGCATCCTTGCATACTTTGTGAGGGCTTGGTGGCCTCATTGATTTACCATTAGGCCTGGTGCGCATTTCCGCCGCGCTCTCTAATTTGCAGCACTCATCGTGCGGAGGCTGCTTATCTGCGAAGAAGAAAAGATACGTATTACAAAGACGCCAGAAGAGTGATTTAAATAACTTGTAGAAATTGTGTATCGTCTTTCGCGTTCTCCCACCTATCTTGGAATTACTGCTCGCCGCGAAAACTTTGTCCTCGCCTTCCGTTTCCGGCGGGGTGCTGCTAAAACTCTCGCCGATCGGCGACAATCTGCGCGAACCCAAACCAATTTCCGTCTCTGAATCCGTCTTAATTGGATCGGTCGGGCTACCGGGCACGTGCCTCTGGCGAAAGCCCAGCAGCGATTTGTTCATCTCCCGCAGGATGTTGTCTTCCTCGAACTGCGTAAGCGGCAACCGCGAATAGTCCTCGGGGTCTATGCAGCACACCGTTACCTGCGCTCGAGAAACTATACGATTGTTTACCTTACCGTCGTGAATACGCGCGAAACAAGACTCTCTTCACTCACCACGTTCGGCTTCGAGATACCCTCAAAGATCGCCTTGTGCCGCGGATCGTTTATTCTCGACATGTGTCTCACACCCTCGATTATTAGTACTTCGTTGTCTTCTAAGGCCTCGACGGATAGTATCGCGGCGAGCATCTCCGGATGCGTCGCCACCTAGAAAAAAAAACAAAACAAATACCTGGACAAATAAAAAATCACAATTTTGTGTAGCCTTAAGTATCTCATTGGCAAAATACAAAACAAAAGAATTTGAGAATGTATAATATGATTTAAATTATGCATATAGAATGTTTTTTTGCCTCAAACATAAAAATAAGATGAATATTTGTTGGAATAAAAATTGTTAATTTTGAAAATTAAGCCTATTAAATGTACAACTTATTGCCACGCTAATTAACGTCAAGCATACGAATTTTTATAATAGCTTGTCTTAATTACATGTACAGTCTCCTGCGTGACATCGTCATCGAGCACTCCGCCACCGATTTTAGCGTTCGCGAAGCAAACTTGCAGTACTTTGCATTCTGTCTCGATTCTCTCCAGCCGACCCTCGTGACGTATCGTCAACGGACACAGAGGTGTGTTACTTTCCAGCCAATCTTCGATGGTCAACCATTGTTTAGACGTCATTACCTGCGAATTCAGAAAAAGCATTTTGTATACTGCAAATTATCTTCTTAATAAAAAAAAAAAAAAAAGAAAATCTTTAACATTTGAAATAATGGCTGCTACATGAATTAAAAGAAATTTGTCGCGTACCTGTCTAGAAATGATCAGACGACCGTCGAGTGCTTGTTCCATCTCGAGATAATTATAATAATGAAAAATGCTTTTGAGTTTGGCTTTCTGTGCGTTTCTGAAAAACGGAAAATTGAAATATATAATAAAGTATAAATTTGTAATTTTTTTTTTTTGTTTAATTTAAAGTAGTCGATAAGTTTCTTTAAGGATTTAATCTGCTCTGTAGTCACTCACTTGTGAAGATGCCTGAAGAAGTTTGTAAAGTTGAAATCGCGCAACGTGGGGTGAGTCTTCGCGGTTCTTTTTGGGTACGTTGAGAAGAACGCGTTTGCAATTAAGGAGGAGACGAAAGCGTAAGTGTATTCGACGCTATCACCTATGTAGAATAAATTAATTCGTATCGCATCATCTCTATTTTAATATTTTATATTTATTTATTTATATGATCTAAACATTTAATGAGAATGTTTAAAATAATTTCGAAAGCATGTTAAAAAATAAAAAATATATATATATTACGAGGGAAAATCAACAAGTAAAGAAACATTTTCAATTGATTTTAGGAATGGAAAAAGCCCCCTTTATTTTTTTAGTTCGTCTAGTATTTTCTAATTTTCGCGAGATTATCGTGAGAAATATCGAATCTTATGATAACGATACCTTGCTGTTGGAGACTAAAGTGTAGACCTTGTGGAGGTTTAGTAAACTTTAAGGCCTTCGCCCTTTCCACCATCTGCGGTATTGTCTTCGTGAACACCTGCTCTCTTTCTGCTAGATCAAGGTCTTTATCTAGGAAAGTCGCCAACTTGGAGAACAGGTTGGAGTCTTGCACGTCTTCCTCGGGATCGAGGCTTATACTAAATAACAAATGCTATTTTTAAAAAGCCACAACAACCGTGGGAATATTCATGAAAATCTAGAATTACATCTTTATTCATTGTTTTTTACAATTATTATTGAAAGAATAGTATTAGAATTATGTTATGAATAGTAATAGTCATATTAGATTAGATAATAATTCTGATTTATTTTTTATTCTTTATTTACTTGAATTTATATGAGAATCTAAATCTTGGAAAAACAAATACATAGCTTAGAGAACAATGAATAAGAATAACAAGAAAAATGTTATTCGTACTTGCACATGTCATGTAATCGTTGCATCGCGTCTATTAGGTCCTCGGAATTCTTGGCCAAGGCAGCTTTGTCTAATTGCTTTACAACAGCCGGCCACCAAGGCAAATCACATGGTAACATTACTAGAGCCATTGTGGATCTGCGAAACAAGCAAGTGCAGAAAAGTAATGAGCGGATGTATAAGTTGCGAACTGTTACAACATATCACGCGAATGTTCAAGTTAGTACGATGCTATGCAATTTTTAATGCAATCAGCCTGAGCACAACCATGCTTTGAAAATGCGTTAATCGATTTAAATTTATAGTTAGCGTGATATGTCAAAGTTATGTGTGATGGACGCGCCAAAGTAGCGCGATCGTAAAATAAAGCCGGCCAGGGTAGCTAATCGTTTCCTCCTTACTCATAAATCTCTCGTCCCATAATCATCCGACGCATTTGCATATACGATACAATCGAGATTTCTTTATTGATTATTTTTATGTCCCTCTTTTAAATTTCACGTGACTTACACGTGTAGAAATTGATCTTTATGATGGGAAAATTGAAATAAAATCGAATCTAATCTCATAAGATGTACTAATTAATAGATATTATTCTTGAATCTTTCTTCTTCAAAGGCTGCTTACAAATTTAGCAATTATTCTCCGATTTCACGTTGAAATGTTTAAAATTTTAAATGTTTACCTTTTAGCTAAAGTCTATTATCTTAAATTTTTAGATTTTAATTTGCAAATTTTAAAATCTCTAATGCGTTTATATTTTCAATATTGATTTCAACGCCTCAATTTTATATTTGATAAATCACATGTAAAAAGTTTTGTCAAAATTTTTAAAAGTAGGAAGATTTAAGAATAATTACTGCTAACGTATTTAATAATAAAAGATATTAGATTTTAGTTATAAATTCAATTTCTCCACCGTAAAGGTCGATTATTTTCTTGATTATTGCAATCGAGCTTTTTGCAATCCTATTTCGCTAATCAAGTGTCATTGTTCGTAATCCCTCTTGGAAAACGCTGACTGTGCACGCAGGCGCATGTACAGGAGGGTTGGCTGGTTAGTAACCTCTGTTCACACGAGGCGAATATAATTAGTCCCTCTTTCACTCGGGAGGGAATTCACCGGCTTGGTCAACGGGACCATGTCGGCGAACAAGCGAGCGAGCGGTGACACAGCCTCACGGATCTCCAGCAGCGATTCGTTTACATAATCACCTCCTTTATCCGTCGCGGCCTCGCCGGATCAGCTGATGCGTATAAACGGAGTCACGTCTCGCGCCCCGTTGCCGCGAGGACGCCGCGCTCGATCACCGACGACGACGACGACGACGACGATCTCGGCGTCCTAGTATCCACGAGACGCCGGCGCATAGTCGGGACACAGCAAATATTTGCGCTCCTTATCGCCTGGCTGTCTAAACTACCCCTCGAATCTCAATATCTCCAAGTAAGAGAGATTTCCAAGTAACGAGATTAATAGCCGAGATTGCTTCCTGCCGAATTCTCGAAACAATCTTCGTTCTTTCGCGACACCGTCTCGAATAAATTCTCGACGATTCTGGATTTTCCTTTCGCGATTCACGAACTTCACGGAGCTCGCGATCTCTTCGACGCTCGAATCGTGGGAGCTGGTGCCCGCGTGATCCTCGAATGCTTTCCGGCTGTCTCGTCATTGACTGTCCGCGTTACTCTGCTCGTTTGCAATCGTCGGGCTGTCCGCAGATTCCTTTGAGAAATTCAAAAGAGTGCGAAACGCTTCTCGCATTACCCTTCACCGGCTCGATTGATCGCTGTCGCGGCCGCAGCAAAACGAAATCGAGACGGCAGCACGAGTGGCCGCCCGTTACTACTGCCGCCGCACCGTTCGTCGTTCGTAACTACTGCCGTCGCGCCGCACGCCCCCTCGCAAGCTCCCGTCATTTTTGTCGGCACTCTGCTCACCGTGAGCGTCGGTTGGCGTCGCACTCGTTATTTATAGAAAGCGGCGCCGGCGCCCTGCCAAACTCTATATGTATAGACGCGATATGGTGTAGCGTAAGTCAAAAACTGACCGAGTCACCGTGGTCGAATCGTTGGGCAAAAAAATGGGCAATCACACTTTTGCGATTAAAGCTCCGAAAAAAGCATACAAGTATGTATCACTAAAGCTTTATTTTATAGTTTAACGAATGTATAACGAATGTGAAGCTTGCAATTTCTCTTTTAGGACAAATTGAAACTTTTTTAATATAACAATTTGTTGTATAATTAATCTAATCTTAATAGCAGTTAATTTGAGAGTGCGCTCTTATTCGAGTTTAATTTTGCGAAACAAATTGCGAATTTAAGCGATAGAGCGATCCTCTCGGCGTTTATTATTAAAATCCAAAGCTGTTTACAAGATTCTACAGAACATTATTAAAACGTTTAATCTGTAATAGAAGTCGTTTATACGCGCGTCAGTCCCTTAACCTTATTTATTTTAAAATTAGAATCAATCAACTCTCGCATTCTGAAAGAGCGGGCCCCTTCAGGCCCCTTCAACAGTCTTTTTCTAAGACTGATTAAATATCGGTACAGAAGAGTACTTCTGCACCGATAGTAGGTTGTAGAAGTTTTATAAACATTGCGCGCTTTAGCGAACAGAATAGAGGAATACAATATTCGCTATATCAAAAACACTACAGTGATAAATGCTTTCATTACAATGTAGAAATTTAAATAATCGCTATCTTCCTTGAGCATCAATCAATCTTCAACAAAGATGCATCTTTCTTGACTTGGTGAGAAAAGCTGGTAATTTGATACTGAGCTAACAGTTGCAACTATATTGGCAGCTCGCCATTAGCAGCCTTGTGCCGGATTTATTCGATGTTTACTCATAACTATTTATACGCGTTACACATTTGTATATAGATGTTTTAACATAGTCATAAAATATAATATGGCATTGTAATATGGCTTATAATAATTACAATATTAATAATATTTTTGCGGCACACACACAACCTTCCTATCAGATATAATATTATATTATTGCTTTTGGATAGTCACAATGTTGAAATATAATATTATATCATATGTTGTAAATTGACTAATTTATTTTGCAACAGGTAATGTCGAGCATTTTATCCTACTGTTGCGCTGCGACAAAGGCGAATAAATTAGAGCGTTTCGAAATGTGTCGAGAGTGGGCTGAGCTTTTGGATCGGCGCGGCCGCTCGCGCGGAGACATCAACGACCGATCGAGAGAGCTTAATTGGAGAGTTTAATTCGCATAATTGAAATTGAAATCTTTGTCGCTGCGTCATACAGTTCACTGCAAAATTTTATTGCGTTAGCCGTAATAATATTGTAAATAATAATCACGTTGTATAATATTAACATTAGTTTTCTGTGTTGTAGATAAATGAGTATTACGCTGCGCCATTATAATCATATTAAGGAGTCTCTCTTCTTCGATTAGAGCCGTACTGACGTCACAAACGCGCCAGATAAGGCGTGAAATGTGTAAACACCGACATTCATTAATACATCGCTCGCCAGGTTCGATGCGGGTAAATGCTCCTGTTTGTATGCAGCAAACGATGATTATGGTTCTGGCAGGTGCCACCACCTTGCGGTATGATTTCCGCACTTTTGCCTAGAATTCAACCAAGTATCTAGCATTATTTGTCGAATGCTAACTGTGAATCGGAATAAGCGCAGTAGAAAAAGATGTATGCATGTATATATCAAATCCATCTACGCGACAGGTACAGATATAATATGAAAATTTTCACTTTGTACACACAATATTTGTTCTCGTGACGCATCCAACAATTATTTCAAGAAAAAAATTTGTATTTCTTGTAAACAAGTGATCGGATTGCCATGAGGCGCCATATGGTTTGTCGTCTACGGCCCTGCTGCTATTATAATCGTCCCGTACCCCACGATCCTACAACGGCGATTGTGGGGAACCATGGAGAACTGGCGGAGAACGCGCAAGGAAGGGGTCTCCACGTCGGTTCAGTGAGCTCACGCACATCGAAGACTCGTCAACGCAACTCGGCGCCGCGACGGCACATCCAAAAATGGCGTTCTTCGCATAGCATAACTCGTCGTCGTCGTTGTCGTCGCCGACATTCGACAATACCGTCACAATCCGCTCGGTGGAGCTTGAGCGATCAGCCTGATAGAGCAGGAGGGCGCGCCAAGTCCAACGTAAATATACAAGTTCGCATGCCGTGCGTTCCTATGTCCTGCGTGCCGCGCGATTACGTGAGTGGGTGGATGCATGATACGCGCCGTTGTGTTGTGTGCATGTATTTCCGTTGAAATGAGCGACGACGAGTATCCTCCAGATATGCGTGACGTCCTGGAGTTCTACGTCGTTCTCATGAATTACGCCTAGGCTGATGAACGGTGGGCGGGCGGAGGCACTCCAATTTATTAGAATGCATGCAAAAGTTGCTTCAATGATAAAACTACGGGGATGTTTATTGGAATAATTGTAGAACTTTTAGATAAAGATTAATGTTATTGAGCTGCACGTTTAAGAATTGCAAAGACCTGTCGAGCACAAGACAAACGAGACAACAACGAACAAAATAATGATTTGAAGATTTACGACTCTGTACAATCTAAAATTCTAAAATCTACGATTACCGAGACTTTGAACGATCTATGATTTATGATTCCACGCAAACAATAATTCGTGGAGTCAAGAATTTCAAATACCCGTGGTATTAAAGATGTGTAAATTAAAAAATGTATAGCATTGAGAATTCATTTTTCACTCGAATCTTTTTCTAGTTATGCGAAATTTCATACATTTGTGAAAATCTATAAAATAAGGAATTTATTGTATTAGAAACACCAGGAATCACGATGTATACAGAAATAATTATAGTTTGAAGACGTAATTTTGGATTTTTGGAAGGAGGAACTTTTAACGATTTGTCTATCAACCAGGGATATCTGTTCGAATATTTTAGTCTATCAGAAAGATATTGGATAAAAAGGAGACAAAAAATGTATGAAGCAAGATTTCGGAAATATCATTCTTCGTTTAAATAACATTCTGATAAATGGAGTTTTATTGTTGCACAGTGCGCCGTTCTTTTAATCTCAATTTTTTTTAATTAAGCTAATGAATGGAGTAATGAAGGTGTTAAGAAGTGGTCGCAAATTTTCTAGTAACGTTCTCGTTGATTGACACAAATGACACGAGCCAAGATCGTGCGTGATTCGTGAGTGCGTGTGTTCACGGTGAACAAAATTTGAGAACGCGGTGAAAGTCGCGCACGCGGTATTATCGTTTGTTAGTGAATTCGATTCGCGAGTGTCGTTTATGTATGGGTGCGCGAGAGCGATTTTTATTTAAGTTTGCCTGACACGTTCTAATAAGCGTCGAGAGATTTTTCTTACTCTGCATCGGTCTGCGCGATGTTTTATTTATATATCTGAAAAGATATATTATAGCTACGCTTCTTTTGCGTCAAATTTTCTCAGAGTATTTTTTATCACATGTCAATTATGCTTTATTTTATTAAAATCATTAAGCCGCGCAGCTTTAAATCGAATAATCCTCTATTTCATAGAGTTTTATAATTTATGTAAAAACATGAAACGGTTAGACACTTGGATTTGATATGTATTGAATGCTTTTTTGGCGTTCTTCAAGAGTTACAATATTTATTAATCGTTGGAGATTCTTCGTGGTTCACCGTAAATTTTTACCCACTTACGCAAGCGTTACCGGTCAGACGAGCTTTTGAGACAACAATGATGTCATCGCTGCGATGTATCACGCTGAAATATAACTCATCGTTCATGCATAGCTGTGCAAAAATTGAAAAGCATAGTTTGTGATCAGAGAGTTGTCTCGATGCAATTTACACAGTCAATATACATAATTTCTAAAATAGTAAAACTCTTAGGATACTTCAATACAACGAAACATTAAGACGTATCGTTTTACTTATTAATCAATACCAGAAATACGAATTATTAGACATGAGAACTTTGTTCTTCGATAATATCTCAATGCATTGTAATTTTTACAGCGGCTAAAAAATAATCTAAATTTGATGTAAAGTTGTTTAGCTATTCGATACGATAGCATCGAAGAAACCCGCATGTCGTCTCGTCGCAATTAGCGAATTATAATAATATCTTGCTTCGCAAATTTTTACTACCGACAAAAGTAGATCGTCGCGGCTCCAAAACTAAAACATTCGTAATAATTGTTTCTCATTATTTCATGCGGTAGCAACGCATTTCATGTGCCGTTTCGTTGTAATTGGCGAATTCCGTTTCAACGCTTTCTTACGCCGGTTCTCCCCTTGACTGGGATTTGAACGGATCGCCGCTGAAAATTAGCGTAGAAGTGGCGAATGAGAAATGCAGCGAATTTGTGTCGCGTGAGGATAGACGCGGAAATAGATTATGCAAGCGATATCGGATAGTTATATTCGCGACGAACGGTGTCGCAGGTGTGTGTGTGTACCGGTACTTTCACCGCGAAATTCTCGCGTTAATCTTCCTCGTTTGATCGTGAATGCACAATACATCACCGCCGCCTATTTTTCAGCGCAGTAAATTGAGTTTCTCGTAGCGAGACGACCTTAAAGGTCGCATTCACAGGTGGTTTACTGAAACGCTTGAGCATCTAGCGCGTACAATTAACTATTTCACAATTTATCGCTTATTTACTGTTCTATAATACATTCTTCTCTGCAATATGCTTAATTAAATCAGTAAATTAGCAGTCGTATCAATAAACGCACGAGAGATATACTTATTCGTAAACACTTGCAGCTGTAACATGTAACAATTTTATTTTATTTTTTAAGTTTTTAAATTTAATTCAGTACGACTTTGATAAATCTTTGAATACACGTATAAATATCTCTTTAAGAGCTTTTTTTTTTTAATCTTCAGGCGACCTGATTAAATCTTTAATTAAAGACGAAGGCGAAGCAAAGCGTGAAATTATCAATAAGAATCCTACTCGATCGATTGTATGCAGGATTAATTAACGAGTCCGCGATTAATCGCATGATTTTTTTAGGAACGCGAGAATGCAGTCGACCGAGCAGCTGCGACCGGAGCAACTCGTGGGCTTGGTGGCCCGCTCGGCCGAGGGCACGGCTGCCAAGGGCATGCCGATCAAGGGCCACGAGGATCTCTGGGTGGAAATCCAGGCCAACACCTTTCGGAACTGGGTGAACGAGCATCTGAAACACGCCGACGATGCGGGCGGTGGTCCTGTGCTGGATCTTGCCGAGGATTTCCGGGACGGCACGCGCCTTTGCGCCCTGGTTGAAGTCCTCACGCAACGCCGCCTACCGCGATGGAACCCGCGTCCAGCGAACCAACACCACCACCTGGAGAACGTATCCACGGCACTGCAGGCGATCGAAGCCGATGGCGTTAAGCTTGTCAATATTGGTGAGTAAAATTTGATTGCTCCTTGTGTGTCAAAAGTGAAATCATTGGGATGCACTAAATGCAATTGTGCATCTTGAGATCAAAGATTGAATAATTTTGTCATCAAAAGTAAAATTATTTTAACACGTAAAATAGATAGTTTACATGGAAAACTTTACGGTACTTTGTAGACAATATCGAATATGATAGAAAAAACGAGGACAGTTGCAACGCTCGAATTTCTGCACAATGCAGAGAAAAAATACCGCGTTTTATAGAGATCGACGAGAATTGCAAAGGTAAAACGCGAGACGAAGGCCGACTGTCCGTCCACGGTCGCGCCAGACCGTCAAGGCGTTACGCGCGCTCAACGTCCAATTACGCTTCGTAATTGGAACGACGGGCGATCGTTAGGACTCGCATCTACAATGTGTCTCAAAGTATCCAATTCGTTATAATTCGCATAAGAATTAAATTTCCCCATTAAACATGGTTCCTGTCGACGAATCGATGTCAGTCGATCTCGATTCCTTTCTTTTGCTGTATAAATACATAAATTTTTATGAAAAAAAACATTAAAATAATTAGCTACTACTTTTTAAAATTTACATTTTTTTGCGGCTTGTTTGCTCAAAGATTATTTTATTCAGCGGAGAGATTGATCATCTTTCAGCAATGTAATGTTTTAGAAAATGAGGAGGCATTACATTTAAACACAGACTTGATCTTCAGCGCTTTTTTTATATTTATTGAAAGTGATATTTCTAGTGATATTTTATACGCTACGGTCTTTAAATATGAAATTTAAGTTATTCAAATGTGTTGACCAAATCTTTTTTGGTGATCGTTCAGTACATTATCTCTTTCACAATTCGTTCACTTTGAATAATCCGCGTGGGAGAAGCTCGCAGTGTTCATTCACTTCTTTCTGCCATGCTGAGGTGTCTAGAAAGCGACGCGCGCATATGCGTTATTATAATGATATGCAATCAAAGTACGAGGTAACCGACACGACGCATTCCTCAGGTAATGAGCAATCGCTGGAAATGATCATCCTCATCGCCGCCGAGAAAAAGACCGCATAAATCCAAATATTTCTTTGCTTCATCGATTTATACGCGTGAATCGTATTTAATTTTCTTTTTTTTCCGTGCATGAAAAAGCTTCCTTTTCGCAGTTAAGTATTGAATAAATATAGTGGATAACTTTGTGTCAGTGGACTATCATTCGCTTCTGTGATTACATACGTACGAGCAAATTGCCGAGCGCTCTTATTGCACCGAACATAATGCACGACATTCTCATATTTTAATATGAATTCTTTCTCTTTGATATTTTTTTTATTCTTGCAATCTCTTGATGTATTTTTATATACGCCTGGCAATTAAAATCAATGTCGATAATTCTATTTCTGGTAATGAAATTATTCGATTGTAGGGGAATCATAGACTGCGAAAGCGCGCTGAAAGTATAATTTTCCCACTCGGAAGTATCGGCAGCGATGCGGGCCATTACCTGCCGGCACGCCGCCGCGAGTAATGCGTTTTTCTTTAGACTACAGTGTAACAATAATAACACGCGCGGCGCACTATCCTACCTCTATGAGTCAGCGCGTGGCCACGGAGACGTAATCATTTCAAACACGCGGGTCATCGTTGAGTAAGCAATTGTCTTTCAACGGATGCCCGAAGGTCTGCATGTCCCTCGCGGGATTTTTAATTCCGCGCGTGACAGCGCGAAATGCGAAACGCCGCCGCAAGATTTCCTTTTGATCCTCCTTGATCATTTTTCGACGGCCTTCTTTCAGACATATAAGAAAACTATTGAGCGACGATGATGAGACATTTTTATTGAATGCAAAATTGAAAAGGACCATTTGATGAATGCCGCGCGTTCAAGCGTCGCGATTCATATTATACTGTTTCCAGATTTTTACGTGCTACGGCTTCCCGTTTTATGTCACACCTTGCAAATCGCGGAACTTGGAGGTCGTTGCCTTTCTTGTGTCGTGCATGCTGGCGCCTACGAAGCCGCTGAAAGCCGTCGCTGTTGTGTGCACGCACGGTTGTTGGCTCGTGATTCAATTCGCGATGGAGCAGGCAATACCGCCGCCTCATGAGACCGATATGCGAGCAGCGTATTTATTTCGCGGCTAAGAGCGAGGAATGCATGCGACTCCAAATGACACGCTAGGCGCAACAAACGCGAGCTTATTCGTAATTTTACCTTAATTATCGCAGCCACGCTATTATTTATCGTGTAGCATCAGAGATTCCGGTAGATCTAAAGATTGCAGAAGTAAAAGAAATGTATGGATTCTAGAGTGTGAACATTTTGAAAAATTATAAAACTTTGGCGGCAAGAGTATTAAGAGATAAGAAATATTGGTCAAGTTCAAAATCTGATAATGATAAGAAGGAAATACTTAATGATTTTTTGTTCGAAGAAATTCTGCACTGTTTTGTAACATTTCGTAAGAGATAATTAGTGACGAGAAATTTCGTAAGAATCGTTTGTAGATATTCAACATTCAACCGATGTGAGTTATATGTAGTTGGGAAGTAAGTCCTCAGACTTGTTCTACAGAGTTGTAAATCATTTTTTTCGTGCAATTACGACTGCGGAATGATGCAGCGTAAACACGCACACTACATATATTTTCTCTCTTTCTCGCGGTTCCTCGCGAATTAAATCGCTTCTCCGTGTGCGCCAGACCGCGCCGTTCTTTTCGAACGGACGAAGAAATTCAGGTCAACAATAAATCAAATTAATTTTCTTTTTCTTGACAGCCGTACCGTACTTGTTATTGTAAATGCTGAAGCTGATTTTTTTTTTACTTTCAGGTAACGTGGATATCGTGAACGGCAACTTGAAGCTGATCTTAGGTTTGATATGGTCGCTCATCGTGCGATATCAAATAGGGAAGTCCAAGTTCCCGCCGAGGAAACTCATGCTTGCATGGCTCAAGGTCGGTACACAATACGATTGCAATGAGCCGCGACCTCGACTGTAAATGTCGTGATTGTGATCTCTGATTTTATATTATTTTTCAATATTTATCGAATGATATAAATGATATCTATAAATGTTTATTCTTAATGTAATGATATTTTAACTATAAATTCTAATCAATCGTTTGGTAAATAAGTTTTACTGCACAATGCAGTAAACGATTATTTTATCTATTCGATTGAGTCTACGTATATTACATTATGCGGGAACGTATTTTCGTTACGAAAAAGCACAGAGCACGTATACGAATTATGCGCTTGCACGATTGTGCATGATATTAATATTTGTATGTATGTATATATACACACACGCGCAGCGCAGCGCATTGCGTTGTAATTTATTTACGCTGCGTTTGACCCTTGGCTATCTTGCATATCTCAGTCATTTTAATTGCTCGCTAATAACTGGAGAAAAATAATTGGCAAAGGGCTGGATAATTTCTTAGAGCGATTCTGCTTTCAGGCTGTTTTACCGGAATGCAGAGTTAATAATTTCACGACCGACTGGAACTCCGGCGTGTACTTGAGCGCGCTTTTGGATTACTGCAAGCCTGGTCTGTTTCCTCATTGGCGGCAGCTCGATCCAAATGACAGGTAAAATGGATAATACCATAGGCATAGTATGAAATTGTTTTTTAACTCCTTTGATGACAGACATAGTATGAATATCAAATTCAAATGTATTCATACTATGAATACGCTTTTCTATTGAGAGAAGTGGGCAATGCTCCGTCTATTCATATGGTTCTACCGCTGTTCCGGCTCATCCGCTCATCCGCCGGCTGGAAAGTTGGGTATTCGCGCGTAAAAGTTACCCACTGTAAGCTTAGGTCCTGCCGTGTATTTGGAAACTTGGGTCTTTTCGCGCGTTTCCCTCTCCTTCATCGCCGAAACTCTAGGTCCTTTCGTGTTTTTTGCTCATCCGCCGCGGGAATGTTAAGTTTTATCCATAAACATAGCATAAATAATACCAATGTTCTCTCTCAGTTCAGATCAGAAAAGCTAGAAGAAATTTCAAAAAAGGACGAGTGTTTTCAATAGCGAGACATTAATAATTAAATAGTTATTTAATAATGAAGATTGAAGAATTTTAGTCGTAAATTATTACTGTGATGAAATAAAATCGCATTTACATAATTTATATGGAATGTGTCGTCATCACATATGTTTGTATTTATTTTCAGTGTTTACAATTGTCGGAAGGCCATGGAGATATCGAAACGAGAATTTGACATTCCCATGGTGTTGGAGCCAGAGTACCTGGCATCGCCGTATCTGGACGAGCTCTCGGGGATGACCTACTTGTCGTATTTCATGAAAGAAGGCTCGCCGGGCTTCCACGCAACGCTACGATGGGTCAATTCGCAATTATCGCACACCTCGATACGGAACTTCACGGTGGGTGGAGTTAAGGCGTCCCAAGCTTAACAGTACTTCTGTGTATAATATCTTACAACGATACTTAATTATTCCGCTTTCACAGACGGACTGGAACGACGGTAGAGTTCTGTGTGGAATTGTCAGAAATCTGGGCGGTCCGGCGCCGACCTACGAGAAACTCGATACGGACCCGTCCGCGTGGGAGCAGAATTTGCAAATGGGTAAGCAATTCATAAATATGTTTTCCAGTGTGTTGCAGTGAATTTTAAATAAAAAGTACAAATATTTAACAAGCATTTATTACACATCCATACAAATTAATTACATTCTGCGATTTAAATATTATATTATTTGATTATATTTTAACTATAAATTCTAATCAACATTTTTAGTGTGCCTATAGCATATTAAAAAATTAAATAAAACTCAAATAAATTTCTGAAAAAGGACAAGAATCGATTAATTTTTGTTAGCAATCAAACGATTTGTATTCTCTGTAAAGGTATCGATGGCGGCAAGAAATTGGGTGTAGAGCCGATTTTAAAAGTAAAAGATATGGCCGACCAGAATGTGGAGCATCTAGGCGTGATGGCGTACGCGGCGTACTTTCAGTGGGTGAAGCCTCGCCCTCAAGCAAGCCAACAGATTGCTGTGCATATCGACAGTACATCCGCCCGAGTGCAACAGCCGGTTGGTCAAGTCATTGTTTGTTAATTGCAACTCCGCGCCGCAGATAATCATTATTCACGAATTTTCACGCGTCACGTCATAGTACAATACTTCTTTTGGTCTCTCCTTCATCAGTCGATAAAACATTTGCAAAGACCGTTCTACCCTCCGATTATGTTGGTTGAATAGTAAAGATGTACGATTTGATCATAGGCGCACTTTAAACTGGAGATGCTGACCAAAGATGTAAATCCGAGAGAGGTACGCGGCGAGATCATTGGTCCCAGCGGACGCGTAGAGTGCAGGCTAACGTGGAACGGAGTTCACGGCAAAGGCACTTTCGTACCTACGGAAGTCGGTATGCATAAGGTTCGTTGTAAGGACAATATAAAAAACGTTGGAAATTTTACAATCTGTAATATATTATTATTATTATCTTTAATTATAGTATCTGATCTATTATTAGTAATCTATTAGTAATTTTAAGACATTCGAGCCTCTGATTTGTGCATCTGTGGAATTTTTATTTTATAGAAAATTAAAATTTAGAAATTTGTACAAGTATCGATATTCAATGTTTTCTATATTATCTAAATTTGTTTTTTGTTTTTTAGCTAATGGTGTACAATGATGGCGAACTGGTGAGCGGATGTCCCTATTATTTCAGGGTTTTGCCACCTTTGACAAAAATCAAATCCCCGGGCATGGATCCTTGCGCCATAGGATCTATCGTCGAGGTTCTAGTCAACAGTTACGGTAAGTGTTTTTACAAGGATACGAAAGCACTTGTCCGGCGAGCAGATCATTCAGAATGTTGTAATTCTGCGCTTAGGAACTAGTCATGATGGTATTGATGTGACTGCGTGGTCTCCAACCGGCAGATCGTTGCCGTGTCCCGTCAAAGAAAAGGACGGTGTGCATACGGCGACCTTCCAGCCCGATGAGACTGGAGAGTGGAGCATCGCGATAACGCACAAGGGAAATCACATACAAGGCGGTCCTTTCACCTGCTTTGTGTTCGATCCTAATGGAATCAAGGTACGAGCGGCAACATAATTCATTCCTTAATTCGTAGGTACAGACGGGTTTTTATCTTTTACATCCGCCAACTTGCAACCACTTTGTAAATCGCAACGTGTAAACGATACGATCAAGACGCGATTAATAATTACAAGCAAGACCAGCTTACACGTGTTACAATCGCTATTTGCGATAATTATATCTCCGAGATAACACGAATTCTGAAATATAATTTTTGCCGAGCTCAATTTCCAAACTTTGATTGATCGAGGCAATATTCGATAAAATAAATTCAAGTAAGCTAAGTAACATAAGCTTCGAGAGTTGAATTTTCAAACTATAATCGTGAAAATATTTTGCTGCGGAGAATAATTTAATACAATTAGTTTTTAATCACTTGCACATAGCTCTTGGATACCGACGGTGCCATGCCCGGGCAATCTTTCTCCTTCATCGTGGACGCCCGAGGGACAGGCGGGCTCGGTGATGTGATTATCGACATTGTCCACGACAAGCAATCGATGCTATACAGAATGGAAGACTTTGGCCACATGCAGTACCGAGTATCTTTTGTGCCCGGCGACGCTGGCAAGTATCGGGTGTACGTATACTTGAACGGATCGGACGTACGCGGCTCGCCGTTCTCGATACGCGTAGGCACGCAGAAGGGTTCTCGGAGATCGAAGGAATCTACATCCAGTCTCGAGCGATCCAAGGTGTCGTCGTTGGAGCGGCGAATGAACGGGCTGAATGTGTCTGCGACGGAGCGGATCAGTCCGACTCAGAAAATGTACACGTCCACCGCGTATAAATCCATCAGCCCAACGCAACGCGGTTATTCGCCCGTCCATCAAACCAGTCCGACCTACAAAATGTCCAGCAATTATGTCACTGAGAATTCTACGACCTACAGCACCAGTTCGCTAAATCGCACTCGTTCACCGAATCATATCAATCACAGCCCGGTGCAGAGAAATGTACACAGCCCATCGGTGTTGAAGGAGACGAAGGAGATTTATAGCAGCGGCGCGTACAACCATCACTCGAGATCGCCAAACCTGCAGAGCCCGAGTTTTATCAAGGAATCTAAAGACATTTACTCGTCTAGTACATTAAACAGATCGCGGTCACCGGACCTAAGCCCAACCGCGCACGTTATCAAGGAGTCCAAGGACATTTACAACTCGGGTTCTCTGAAGAGATCGCGCTCGCCGACTCGCAGTCCGATGGCGTACAGCAGCGCTACGCAGAGCCCCGTAAATCGCAGTTTTAGCCCGCGGAACGGCGACAGGGACGCGTCCTTCAATCGGCGCGGATCCACGGATAACGGCGTCGTAGACACAAGCAGCAACGTGCGGGTGTCGTCGATGGTAGGCGGCGCTTCTAGGCGCGATTCCTGGGACGCGATTGCCAAAACGAAATCGCTGCTATCGTACGGTAGCCTGGAATCTCTCGCGAACCTGACAAACAACTCACCGACTACGGAGAATCGCGTCGGTAGTCCGAACAACTTTCTAAACAACAATTACAAGAACGCGCAGACTTATTCCGCCAAGAACATGTCATCGCACATCGCGACGACGAGCTACTCGTCCGTGCAAAAATCCTCCCCAAGTCCTGATTACGGATCGAAATTCGGTAACGACAGTCAGACGACCGCTCGTACACATGGCATCTTGAAGAATAAGAACAATTACTACAGCAAGAGCGTAGACACGACGGACGGCACTGTGACGCACGACAAATATCTCAACAACGGCGGTACCGTTTACGTGTCCGCATCGTCCGGCAAGAATGGCAGCTCGGTCGTCGCCACCGGAAGCGCGTTGGAAACGCTGCCGGTGCATCGGCCGACCACTTTCAGCGTCAATTCCGGATCCAGCGTCGATCCCAATAAGGTGTCCGTCACCGTTACAGGTAAATCCTGACGCGATTTACTTCGATTCGTGGTGCGTGTCACGAATGCATAAAGTTTGAATTACATATTTTCTGCAGGTCCCAGTGGCAAGACTGTGTCGGTACAGAAGTCAAAACTACGAGGTCTCACATACACAATCACCGCCGAAGAAATCGGCGAACATGTCATCCAGATTCTAGTAAACGGCCAGCACATCAAGGGATCGCCCTTCAAGTTTGTAGAAGATGATATTTTTATCTTCAAATCTTTATTCAAGACATCTTTGAGAAATTTTTAGCATAATTTTGATAATGTAGCTTTAAAAAATTTATAAAATTAAATTCGAGCTTTTTTCAATTCTGTTAAATATTCATTCATTCCGTTGAAGATTCATCGGTTGAAAGATATATAAAAACGTAGATAAATTATATACTATATGATATTTTCTAAATTTAGATCGCAGGCGTACAATGCCCGGGTAATACAAGTTGGAAATATTCCGAACGGAGTTGTCAATCAGCCGGTAGAATTTGAAAGTACGTATTTGTGTATCACGAAACCGTAATTGCAGCTGATATAATTTATAAATGAAACGCTTTGTTCGATAGTCGATGGATCGAGAGCCGGCTCGGGAAACTTGGAGATTCTCGTAAACGGAGGACATGTTACAAGTTTCGTGAGAGCGCTAGGCAGTCAGCGTTTTTTAGCGTCGTTCGTGCCACACGAAGCAGTTACGCACTTGGTCGAAATGACGTTCAACGGGGAAGTCATCCCTGGTAAGTCGCTTTGTACAGACATTTACTTCGCTCGACATTTGCAGTCGAAAATCTTTTAATAAACGAGTTTAAAAATATAAAACAAGAATGAATAAAATAGTGATAAGAGAAGGTGATCAAGAGTCGACGCTGGATGTAAGTGCTTCTCAAATCTTCTTTATTTAAAAGAGTTGATTTAAAAGAGTTGAGTAAACGTTTCTGTCGTCAATCCGACCATCTTCAGTACAAAATCTGGAATTCGAAGAATCGTGAGAGTCTTATGAAACAAAATGTTGCAAGTCGTCCTTTAATGTAACTGCCATTTTATACGAGACAGAAAAATGTGTGAAGACATGTGTAATCTTTGATTAGTAGTCTATTTAAAAGATTGTGAGCTACTGTCAATGAGCGCTACAAATAAAAAAGATTTAAGAAGATTTAAGAAGCACTTAGATCCAGCGTCGGCTCTTGATCCCCTTCTCTTATCACTATTTTATTAATTATTGTGAGCCTTTAAACAATTCTTGTTAAAACAAGAATGTTTGTCTGCATTCTTGTTTGTATTATTTAAATTCAGAATATAATTTAAATTTATTCAACAAGATATTAAAATGCAAATCGTAAAATAGCTTCATTTTGTTGTCAACAAAATGTGGAATTATTTCCTCGCATGTTAAATTTCAAAAATCAAATATTGTGTTTAATTGATTAAAAGCAAAAAAAAAAATTTTAAGAGATCTCGGAAAAATCATTGTTTAATATCAGTTATGTATATGTGCTACGTGATTCCGGATTTCGAGTATTAATACGAAACTGAGTTTCTTTAACGATTAAATGCTCGTTAAAACTCAGACATTTATTTCCATAATGTTCTATGCTGTCTCAGTGTTGGTACGATCGCTATTGTTGTCGCGAATATCTTAATTTTTGCTGTGCGATTCTTAACGCACCTTTCTTTTGTCGAATTCCAATGGTAACAGCCTTCAGCGCTTCTCTGCTAGAATAAATTCTTACCGCGTGCGTGCATACATACGCACAAATACACATATCTGCTGGAATGCACGATAGTATTTGCCATCACCATTAAAGAAGCTGGAATGCATACTCGCCGTTGAAATGTTGTTTATAAATACGTTGCGCGAACGATGATCCAAGTCTGAAAACTTATCCAAGTCGATATGCTATTTATAAACAAAAATTAACGCGTCGATAAATCAAGATTTCAAAATGATTTGTTTGATGAAAATTTCTATATGCGTGTGAGATAAAAAGAGTATATCAGATCAGCATTTCAATTAAATTTTAGACTGATCAACGCGTTCTTCACGTTCACGTTATTCACATCGCATTATCGCGTACTTTCATTAATACTTTTAATAATAGTGAGATCTAATTATAAAATAAACTTGGTCTAAGAATAATTCTTTAATTATGATCTTTTTTATCTTAACATTCATGTTCGAGTCGCTGTGTTTCTGAATATCTCTTGGTGAAAATAATTCATTCACTTTCCACAGTCTTGTACATAATATTAAGATCTTTCGACATTCAAGCATTGTCTTTGATTTTACATACATAAATGCTTCGCTAATTAGCATTACATTAAATTATTCAATTTATTGTTATTTAATTAATTTGGATTTATGAGAGAAACGAGAAACATATAGCAAATTAATTTTTGATATCAGCTTAAATTCAGAAAAGTATTACACACGTATGTTAAATGGTACATCATTGGCACGAATCCACCTTGAGCCCCGTCATGCTTCGCCACGTCAACTACGAGTAATACCTCTCTTTTCTCTCACGCGTGCGAGCACAATTCACAATGTAAGTACTCGCGATTTTATCCGGGAATATCATTCACTGCTGCACTGTGGAGCGTTGTTTTTTTTCTTATGACCTTTAGCGCTGACGTTACCGAGTGTGTTGCAAAGGTATCTGCGGCTCGATTTCCGATGGCTATCGCGTAAACATGAACGGAGAAAAGTGTCGTAAGCGACTTCCGGTGTTCTCCCTACGCCCGGCTTTACGCTTCACGGTAACTTTTAAAAACGGCCTTTGCAATCCGCGTAAACGACAGCTTGCAAAATCTCCGTGCTTCTACCTTGCTTCATGCGCGCGCGCTCAAGTAACGCTCTGTAGGTGCATACAACAGTTCTCGGTAAACGGGAAACTTCCTTCGCGTCGAATATTCTCTACGTTGAAAGACGCAGAATTTCGAAAATCGTGAACAGGTAACTATTTCCTCCCGAGCCAACGCTGCTTTCGTGAGTCTCCACGTGAGAGAAACGTGTTTTTTTTCCTTTCGCCGTGGAATTCCTCGGCCGCGCGGACGCATATAGTAATTATCGTATTCTTCCGCAGTAAGTACCTCGGAGTGTTCGCTACTTTTCATACTTTGGTGTGTATAAACGGAGTATAGCGCCGCTAGCATACGCGAGGGCCGATCGAGTTCATCCGCGTCTCAGGCGCGCGAAGCAAGCGTGTCTCTAAGTCAGCGGGTCATCGGGCAGGTCGTTGACTTGCGATTTCACGCATTCACGCGACGTTCCACTGACCCATATGCGACGTCATCGTTTTCTTCGGCTCCCCGAATGAATTTTTCCGCCGCTACCTCAATGTCATATATCACGCTCGTCGCAATGTGCGAGGCCGTGTGCCGTGATCCACAATGCCGAGTGACATTGCTCGTCTTTTCTCTCTCTCTCTCTCTCTCTTTCTTTCTTATGCCCATTTAAGTAACGCTACTACATGCCTTGATCGTAAAATAGTTGTCGGAGGCGCATTTAGCGTCGCAAGAACGTGCGAAAAATGTAAAACGTTCGCAAATAGCGAGAAAATAATTCGCATGCGATGTCTATTCAATTTTCTATCGGATAAAAATATTATCTGAATTGAAATTGTTTCCATCTACGCGGAACTGCGAATATTTAAATTAAAAAGTTCTTAAAATGTAATATTTTGGAAGATTTTCATATTCTCATATTGATTATTGCATTTAACAAGCACGGAAAGAAGGAGTACGTTTTGAAAGTGAAATTGTTGCCCGTGAAATAACTTGAGGATGTAACTCTGCTACGCCACTGCACGTGCATGAATAATATTATTTAGATGCCTTATACAGTGCACTCCGCAGCCGTGACTACATGTTCACATAGGGAAGCAGCAGCAATACACTCGTATTATGTCGAGAGAAAAATAACATGAAATTCTCACTGCATTGTTTTCTAATTTTAAGAATCATGTTTCATGAACATAAATTTTGTTTCTTCAAGCTACCTATAGTGATGGAATTTCAAAACTCTTACTTATAAATTTTTAAACAAGTCAAGCATGACCGAAAATCAAGAATTTCGAAAGAATCTTGCAAGACTTGTTGACTTTCATCCTTTAACTCAAAATGTTTCGAGACGGTTGAAATCCCATCACCCACAATTTTTTGCGGAACAAATTTAGATAAAATTAAAATTATAGCAAAACAATAAAGATTAATTGAAAATAGATATAAAATACAAATTTTATTTTTTCTCGTTATTTGATAATCTTTTATCAAATAATCCGACAAATTAAAATGAAATCCAATTGAAATGAAATATAAAGATTAATTGAATAGATAAAATGGAAATATTGCGAATTCATAAATATGGATTAATATGAGATATTTTTACTTTCTGCATTGAATCAACTGCATCGCGTGCATTGCACCTGAATAAACAAGAAAATTGTTGCAATCCGCGGTGTATCGAATATCAGGTAGTATTGCGTAATCGGATCCTACATTTCAGTGCATTCCTCCGATCGATATTTCGCCTGCATCCGCCGTGGAAATTACGCATGGAATATGAACACGTAACGAATACCGCGTACGATCGTAGGTGTGGCTGCGAAGCCTGTGGCGTGCAGACGTATTTGGTTACGAATGTGAGGATACGCAGCTTGCTACCTACGTGAACATAAACATAATCAGCACGTGGTCGTATCTTGCAACACCGTCATGCTAATTTTCATATTAAACGAAATTAAATTGCCACTATTATTTTAATATAACAAGTATCACTTATACAGTATCCCTTATCACTTATGAGTTACGTTTAATGCGATACTCTTCGACTGTTATATATAGTTTTCGTATAAAAGGACGCACCGGAGAAATAAATAAAATAGAGAGAAATCTAAAACATAAGGTGAACTGAATTTTCAGACGGAAGGTGGATAAAATGTGAAGGTAAACCGTAGCAACGGAATTACTCATCGGGAAAACCGCTGCGCGGTCGTTACACGCCGGTACTACTTCCTTTCGCGTAATCATACAGCGGAGTGAACACACGCGGACCGTTATCATTGATCGGAGGAAGAAATGCGGCTGTTTTCCGCGTGACACCCCATAGAGGTGCGACGCGTGGAATGCGCTCTTGTGTGCTCTTGTACCACGCCGGAGGAAGTTATCGCCAATCTCCCGCCAGTCTCTCGTGGACGTGGTTCTTTCTTCATCCAACTTTTTCCGAAATCCCGGTCGATTTGTCCTTGTCAGGTATCGCGCAACAAGTCGCGCAAGACTGGTTTAAATATAAATAAAGCGAGTCAAGTATCAATTAATTAGACAGTTCAATTTTCCGCGAAAGAAGATTATTTTCCATCTATAGACAGCTTTAAAGATATAAAAATAAAAGCAGAAAATTCTTTCCATTTTACGATAAACTACGTAATTCTCGATTTTTCAAAATAACGATACGAATACAAAGACAACTCTGTTGTGCAATATCTCAATATGTTTTGGTCTCCGTTGTAATTTGGAGCGGATTTTTTTTAATTACTTAATCACCGATCGCTTGATGCAACTGTTGTCATAAAAAAACAAGATCATAATTCTCTGCTGTACGTAATTGCGATAAACGTCACCGTTGGTACACGCGCTAATAGAGTCGATAGCAACGTGACATGAGTTTCAACAAAAGCAACGCGATCGTTGTGCATTCGAGCGAGGCTCCTATTGACCATGACGTTCCGAAGACCGTGACACCCGATAGGAGAAAATCGCGCGGTTGCAATTGTAGAAACCCGAGAAATCGCGTGTGCGTGGCCATTGCTATGTGCATTTGACACCCCGTTAATTTTTTTAATTAATTTAAATCAGTCAATTTGCGAAAGACAGTTAAGCGGAACGTTAGCTCATTCCCGCCTTCACATCTTGAAAAATAACTGTGTTGTGATTCTTCCTGCGTGATGAAAAATAACGGCAACTTTTTCTCCGTGTGCGAGAGATGAGTGAAATGTGTAATAATGAATGAGCTATAAATCTTCAATGCACAATAATCGGTGTTTCAAATCTCGTTCAAAGTCTGGCAATAAAATAGAGATTATCCACGGTACGCTTCATGGACTTTCATCTTAACTCAAACACCTCGATAATTAGCTACAACTTTAACATATAATCTCGCGTGCAATTAAATAGTCCGCGCATGAGCGCAGTTGATTCGCTCGAGCGATCGCGACGTCGATTTATTTCGAGACAAATTTTTACGTTGCTTCTGCTCAAGGATCCCAATGGATCCAAAAAAATTCAAGGATTCGATATTCCAAAAACAAAAAAAAAACATCGGTGCGAGGTTAATCTAAGGAAAACCCAAATGTTAGCTTCGATTCTCGAAATGGAACTTTATAGTTCTTTTGTTATTCCCGGAGGATGTAATCGTCCGGGTGAAACTTGTGAAACTCGCTGCGCGAGATGCTTCCTTTTGCAATTCTTGCCGGATGACGTTTCGCGGACCGATGTGAAAAATCGGAGAAAGGGTAGAGGCGCCGTATCCGAGATTTCCACGGCCGCGGCCGGTGATTTCAACGAGCGGTAGCTGGCACAAATGCGTAACCGTTTGCGCCGCATGCAGTGTCATTATTGCACCGGTGCACAATCATTCCAATAACGATAACAGCGATCGATTAATTACATGGCACAAAGTGAGATTCAGTACTAATTGGTTTTTATTGCTTGCTCGGGATATATAAGGCGTTTCAAAAACTTGTGCTACAAAATACTTAATTTGCATTCGTTTTTTTTCTAACGTGAATTTAATTCACAATTGAACAATTTTTGAACACACGAATTAATCTGTAGAATTTCCGCGTATACATTTAGATATTTTTTAATATTTAATTGCTTAAAAATTAATTGTTAAAACAAATCATTCAAATTTCTGTAGACGAATGAGTAGTAGATGAATGTTCTCTCCTGAAATGAAATTTACGTTAGGACACCCTGTATATGCTGTATCTGCTTTTCCATATGTAGACGAAGCTATAATATGATTAGAATCAATGAAGACTGCAGCTGTGTAGTCGCCCATCTGCGACTCGACTTCGCCTCGAGGCGAATATCAGCGATACACGCGCATAGACACACGCGTAGAACTTGATTCTTTGATAGCGTATCCGTTTCGAAGGAATACATCTCGACATTTCTCCTATGATTAACCAATCAAATTATTCCACAAACATGTATTTTTATCTCTTCGAAACACAACTATTTCGTAATGCTATTTAAACCTACATCTTCTCAACCAAATCCGCGTTTCTATAATTCATCCATTCATATGGCAGCATTATGAATGAACAGCTAATTGAGATTCGCGCGCGTTCGTTTCTCCGGGCATCAGGGGTGCCGGCCTTGGAACTTTCGATAGAATCCACTGGGTCGGGAAGTTTTCGGCAATTTTGGAGCTGCAAATTGCATAACCTGTTATCCATCGAGGAATGCAGCAATTTACCGTGCACGGTCGCTTCGACGTAACTTCTGTCGCCAAGAATACAGTGTACGTCTCAGCGATTTGGCATAAAAAAAAGAGAGAGAAAGAAAGGGACCGGTATTGTCATCGGTATCTCAATGGCGCAATCGGATCTCGATCGCACTCGGATTATAGCGTGGCTCGACACTTTGGATGTAAAGCAGGTCACTTTCTTGTGAAACGATAACTGAACTCTGCATGGAAGTGTTTGTACCTTATTTGACAGAATTAAGCGTGGTACAAGGTGCGTTGTATTAACAAGACGCTGCCGCTTCGATTAAACTAATGTTGATTCTTCTTCTATTTCCAATTCTTGACCACCTTCTTTTCAAGGATAAAACAACAGCCGGTGCCTTTGGAAGTCGTAAAACTATTGCACAGTGAATGACAAATTGTTCTATTAATTAAGCACTGCCCACGACTAATTTATCGTCGGCTAATTTCTTTCTTCGCCAGCTGCGATCCGTATGCAGGAATAATTGGCAGCTCCATAATTGCATGACGCTCGAAAAAGCAAATTGTATCTCTTATAACAAACGTGTACCGTTTATTAACATGTTGCATTACGCAAGAACCGCATAAGGAGCCGCTGTCACAAACGTCAAAAGATTCACGCAATTTTAACTTGAATATAGGTCACGCATGCCATATAATTTGCCTTCGCAAATTATATTCTCGTGCAAATTATATTAGGCTAGTGTCAGATGCAACTAGTGCAAATATAATCGGCGATATTGATATTTAAGTATCGATTTTCTGCGGTATAAATAAGTGTCATTTATTAATTGGAGATATCGTTAACGTTGCGAGTTCTATAGAATTTGCATTCTCGTCTGATATAAACATTGCATAATTATGTCAAATTTTAACATCATGCCAGATACATCAGCAAAGATCCAATCATCTATATTTTATATTTCAAATACCAAATATTTCTACATTTTGTCACCCCAAAAAATGTATTTTCTCTTTTTTTAATGTATAATTAGCGCAAGTAATGTGTCATAATAAAAATGAAAATGCACAACAAACGATTTAGCTCTAAAATGTCAAACTCTCGGCAAATTGAATTATTTATGTTGAAATATGTTGAAAATTTTTACAAAAATGGAAAGCAAGAGAAGTTAATGACTTTTTGAAGAAAGAGGAACTCATCCATTTCACTCGTGGGATCTTGCATCGTCGTGTGAGACCACGTCGGGATTTCTATTTATGCCGAACCCGAAGATATCGAAATACGCAGATCGGGTATCCTACTGAGATCGTATGAACCGTAGCTGGTCGGGCGAGTAAGAAATGGATGGGAGTCGTCGGATGTATCGCATCGTCCCGGGCCCCGTGGTTTAACCCCCCCTCCCTTTTCTTGTTGCGATTTGCGATCGCAAATAGACTGTAATGATGAATATAGACATGTGAGTGCCTGCGAACATGGACTTTCGAATGCATCGATTTCATATTTTATAAAAAGTGTGTCACATAAACGAGTGATTGCGGATGGAGAAAGTGAAGGTTGATCGGTCGTTGACCTTTACAGCTATAATTTGGAGTTTAATCTGCTTACAATTGGTACAATAAGATCATTCAATGTCAATCTGAAGTTAGAATCAAACAATCGGTAATTCGATGTTGAATAGGTATTCTGTTCGTGTCACTCGAAACTGTTAACTTTGAAATGAGAAAAAATCTAGAATAATGTAGTGCGGATATTGTGCAAATTATTCGAAATTGTGCCATTAAAATGATAAGATTCTATCCGTTACTAAACTATATCTCATTTTTAACAAAAAAAATAAATAAATAAAGTGCATTTGCAAATCGTCGTAAATTTTAAAAGTTGTGATTTTTGATAAAAGGAATGATTGAAGTAATGATAATGTTTGTTATTCACTTGCCGTAATCTGGCGTTAAATATGTGTTAGAAATACAGGTCAAGTGCGGGTCCGTCGTCGCGCTGATCGACCGTTTCTACATTGGCGGTGGGATCGAGGCCGTGGTCGCGCGCCACGCGGCAATACGGCCCTGGATCTGGGCCCGAGCGATGACGGTCCGCAGCGAGGAGTACCATACTCGTCTCGTCGTTCGGCTCGGTCGAGTCTCGCGGCGTCGTGTTGGATCGCCACGATTTACGTTTACGTTCTGACATTTTCTTCGCGTCGCGTATGTGCGTGCACTGTGCTGTGTCGTGTTTCTCGCAGTGTCTCTTGGAGTTTGTCTCGAGGATTCGTCCTCGTCCTACAACGCGTGATGCAGCTGCGACAAGCTGCGACGTCGCGATCGTCCTCCGCAGCGGACAGCGTTGTTCGCGGCGAGCGAACCGATCTCGTGCAGCTGCGGGAGTGAGGGACAGCAGCCGCCTGTTTCTCTCGTCGTAAGATCCTGGCGAGGCAGGATCGATGTGCGCGTCCGTATCGAGTGAAGCGTTTCGTTCGTATTCGATCGCGAGATTAATCCAACCCAATTCCTTTTTTTCTTCCTTTTTTTTTTCTCTAATCTAGGTTCTTCTAGGATCTCTCTTTAGGTTTTCGCTTGAGCCGCGAACCGCCGAGGTAATTAATGCGCGATTCGGTGACATGAATTCCGACGTTGCAGTCACGCGAGAATAATTTCCGTGTCATTTGCGATATGTAATAAATGCCTTTTTTTCTTCTTCCGCACCTTTGGGAATAAAACTCTCATATTGCACCGGTTTCAATCTCGCGAATTTGTTTCCATCCAAGAATTAATTAGACGAGATTTTTCCACTCTTTTCGAAGTTGATGTCGATAGGACGATCGCGTCCTGTCGCGCGGGCGGCAGGAAGGTTAGGTAATGAGTTCGCGCTGCGAGTCACGTTGCACTTCCGGGAATCTGGAATTCGATTCGAAGCGGCTGACTGGCGGCCTATATCGGCGCGCCGAGTACTGTTATTATAATCGGGGAAACCGTATAACGGTGTTCGCGAAAGGGTGCGGGCACGAGCGTTGTTTGCGCACGAAAATGAGCGTGGGACGCGAAACCGCCCATATATACATATATATTCCAATCGTCTATTTAATCGGTCGACCATTAACTCTCACTCTGTTAAATCGACTGACAAATCGATGCCCGTTTCTTTGATAGAGAAAAATTATTATTAATCTGTCAGAGAAATTATCATTAAACTTTAATATGCTTCAAAATCACTCGACAGTAAATATGGATGCAAAGTTCGGTGAGAGTTGATTGATGACGAAAACTTGTATAAAATATCATTCATATTTGCAATTAGTTATTTTGAGCAGATTGTTATATGCAGGAAAATTTTGCTTTCGTGGTGCCAAGATGAATAATGATATGAGTAACGTCATAGATTGTTGAATTAACTATGTTAATTGCAAATTTCCAGGGTCACCTTGGCGAGTTGGCATCATGCCTGCACCGAAAATGTCAGTGATCGGTGATTCCATCAGGTTAGTGCCTGCTGGTAGTCCCGCCCTCTTCGAGCTGTCCGCATTAGGTTTTAGCAGCAGTGAGATTGATGTCCAAATAATAAGTGAGTATTAATTTACATGTTAATTATTAATTCGCTTTGCAACAATTTATAAACTCATTTATTACTTACTAAATGTATTAAATGTATAATACTAAATGTATTATGAATTGCAGCACCTTCGAAGAGGCATATTCCTGCGAGAATTGAGGAGGAGCCAGGACGATCCGGTGAATTTCGCGTTGAGTTCACCCCGACTGAAGTGGGCAGTCACCTTGTGGAAGTGAGCATCGCGGGACAGAAGCTACCGGCGGGACCTCTCGTCGCCAAGGTGTACAACAGTAGTCTGATCCAAGTTACTGACGTACCTAGCGCCGTAGTTGGTCATGCCTGTCAATTCAGAGGTAAGTTCACTCCGTTTACACTTTACGTCTCGTGCTCGTGAACATGTCTCAAATCTATAACTCTTGCAGTGGATGCCAGCGCTGCTGGAGAAGGCCAGTTGGAAATCTCCATAAACGAGGGAGAAGTGCCTAATCATGTTCAAGTAGTTGGTGGTGGTCGTTGCCTCGTATCCTTCACCCCCGAAATTGCCAAGCCTCATTATATCGACATAAAGTTTAACGGAGAAGCAGTACGCGGATGTCCTTTCATCTGCAACGTATCGGACACGAGCAGAGTTACACTGAGTTTGAATCATTTAGAATTAATTCCCGTCGATCAGCCTGCCAGCTTTCACATGGGAGTCGATGGAAGCGGCAGCGCGGAACTCGCGGTTTCCGTACGGGGTTAGTTGATGAACACCTACCTGCTGTTTACAACTATTAGAACTTGGAACCTAAATCCTCGAGTAACTTATTCGATGTTATATATGGAAATTTTATAAATTGGAACAAATTAAATTAATACCTAAATTCTTCGTTAACATAGTTGAGTTTATATATTCAAGTCTTATAAAGATGTCAATAAGATGTATATTTATAACAAAAAACCATGTATCAAATAATTATATCTATATAATCATTCTCTAATTACACAGATTTTTTTAACTATTTTTGTAGGACCGAACAGTGAATTGCCAGTTAAAGTTACTGGCGACATAACTAGCGGTTTCACCGCGGAGTTTATACCGAGGGACGTGGGTGTACATTCGATTAGTGTAGAATACAACGGCTACCCCGTGAATGGCACGCCGTTCTTAGCTAAAGCGTTTAACGCGGACAAAGTACTAATTGGACCTGTAGCTAGAGGCAGTGTCGGTCAACCAACCCATTTCACTGGTACGTAATATTTGGAATTAAATAAATATCAGATAAAATTTAATAAATATTTTCATCATCGCGTTAACTGTCCAAGTTTATACCAATTTATACCAATCACCTTTTTCGGCAGTCGATGCAAGTCAAGCTGGTGAAGGAAATCTGGAGATTACGATATCGGCTCGCGGCCAAAATATTCCCACGCAAGTGACGCCGCAAGGAAACGCGCGGTTCTCCGTCAGCTTCGTACCGTTTGAGGCGTGCGAGCACGTTATCAATATAGCTTTTAATAAGAAAACTGTGCCAGGATGCCCTATAGTGACGCGAGTGGGGGGCGACAGTCATGTAACTGTGAGTGGACAGGCGTTAAGCAGCGCTGGATTAGGACGGCAAAGCTATCTGACTGTCAGTAACGTTGCCGGTAGCTTGGAGGATTTAGAAGTTAATGTTGAAGGTAAATATATGTTGCACGAAATACGTTTCACAATCTGCACGAGTTACTGACACAAATGTGACTTATTTGTTAGCATGTTGGCGTATCGCTTCGTTTGAAATTGAACTGCCATTCGGTAAAATTTGTATTTTAGTGATATTTTGTACGAGTGAGATTTTTCCAAAATACGCGATCGATGCTTTTACGCAAAATTGCATTTTCTTTAAGAAATATTATGTACATTTGCGACATTTATGTGAACGCACCACAGACTCACACATATACACATATATATATATATATATATATAATGCCACCAACAAAAATGCACAGAAGCATCCATGTGTTAATTCACCTTGTACTTAATAATATCGGAAGGGATTCCTTGTTTTTCGTTTTTAACGTCATGTCGGCGTAATTGTCTCGGAGACTTGTACAGGATTGTTTCATCTATCTCGTTAATCTGTAGCTTGAGAGCAATTCTCTCTCTCTCTGTTGCAGGTCGGCCAGCTTTCAGACTACGACATTACTAGACTACTCAAAAAAAAAAGAAAAAAAGCAAAACTAATCTCTTATCTTAATTTATGGACTATAACGATACACACGGTGGTGGGTTGCTAACTCAATCTTCTGAAAATCTTGCGTAAGGGTAGTCTAATTACCATACTCTTTTACTCACACATTCCTTATATTTGTTGGTTACCACTCAAGGGTATTACGAGCGCTTGGGTTCTACTGATTGTGGGAAAAGTATGGGCAAAACACTATATCTAACACTTGCATTCCCACTTTCACGAGATGTATTTAACTCGCGTTAAAGCCATTTTTACGGTGCTACATATTTTTACATTTAGTCATTAATTGTTAAACGTCCTGATGTAACGATCTTTGCCGGGATATCGGATCATACAGTGCCTTAACAAGCGTGCCAATGTCTCTCGTGCCAATGTCTCTTCTACGTAACGGAGCATTTATATTATCACGTTTAATCTCTCAAATATGTCTTTGCTCTGCCGATTGCTCTGCTCAAGCATGCTACAAATAAAATTAGGACATAATATCGGTGCGTTTGATGTACGCTGAAGCAAATTAGAAGTAATTTATCGGTCGAGAGATACGTAGCTTTCTTTCATTAGTCGCAGTAACAATAATTTATCGTAGCCATTCTTTCCGCGCATTAGTTGGCTTTTTTTAACGTTTGCTTATTGCGGATTTGAGCCATGCAACGATATCAGAAGCAATCGAACGTACGCGAACCTGTTCGCTGGCCATTCCGCCGGTGCCCCTGCGATCCGCCCTAAGTAGATGGCTGACTCTGAACGATATATTAAACGACTAACCCGCCGGACTTGATAGGACCCAATGGACAGGCCGTACCTGCTCAGGTCACTGACAACAAAGATACAACGTGCAGCGTGGCGTTTACACCGAGAGTCGTCGGCGAACACCGGATATCAGTGAGCCACCGGAATATCCCGGTGGTCGGCAGTCCGTTCAGCTGCAAGGTGTACGATGTTGCCGCGATAAAAGTGAAGGACGCCAAGCGAGGTGTCATCGGGTTGCCCGTAACATTCTTGGGTACGTCTTTGTCACTTACATTCGCGATCGCGCTTGCGGAACGCGAATTCGTCCGTACAAGTGCGTCCGTAATTTCCCCATTTTCTCCTTCCAGTTGAGACTAGTCAGGCGGGACCAGGAAATCTAGAAGTCACCGTAAATGGTGGACGTGTGCCGACGTCGGCTCAGGCGCAGGGTCCTCACACTTACGCGATTTCGTTTACACCTCGCGAACCGATCGCGCACACTGTGGATTTGCGATTCAACGGGGAAGACGTACCTGGCAGCCCATTCAGCTGTCAGGTATTTTATCCTTCTTATGTCACATATTTAAATCTAAGTGTAAAAGTTGTATTATCTAAAGTTAAAATTACTTTATATATTATTATAATTTGATTATTTTACATTTCCACAATAATTGTAATCAATTACATATATATATGACGGATATAAAAGTTTTATTCAAACTATTCAGGTGAGCGATACGGCAAAAGTGCTAATAACCGAGGGACTCGAGAAAGTTTCTGTGAATCGGGTCGCGACCTTTACAATAGAGGCTGATGCATCCCTCGGCACACCCGCCGTCGAGGTGCTCTCTCCCACTAGAGAGAGTTTATCTGTACACATGAAGCAGAACAGTCATGGCACATACACCGTTGGATTCACTCCAAAGGACGTTGGTATGTTGTAGATAAATGACATGGGAAATATAATTGTACAATTGTTATCGTTTAAACGATGTTTGTCATAGGCGATCACAGCGTGGAAGTGAAGCTCGGTGGATCGCATGTGGAGGGCAGTCCGTTTCTCGTCAAGGCTTACAATGCTGATAAAGTCAAGGTGACGGATATAAATAGCGGAGTCGTCGGGAAACCGGTTTTCTTTAGCAGTAAGATTATTTTCTTTATGCCGATGCGATGAATCGTTATTTGATTAGATATAACATCCTTTATTTATCATTCTAGTCAACGCTAGTCAGGCTGGGGCTGGAAATCTGGAAATCATAGTCGCGGTGAACGGCAAGAACGTTCCAAATTACGTGCAAAGTGAGGGCAATGCAAAGTTCAGAGTCAACTTTAAGCCGCAAGAAGCTGCTGTACATAGCCTTAGCGTTCGTTTCAACGGAGAGCCAGTGCCAGGTATAAAGACAATCCATCCGATCGTGTGAGAGCCTGTCTTCGCAGTTTGTTCGACACTCGCCTAAATTCTCAGGTTCGCCGTTCAGCTGTAAGGTGGTAGGCGCCGGTCAAGCGACCATTTCCGGTCACAATCTAAAAATGGGTGCTGTGAAGCGACTGATATCCTTCACCGTAGATCCGCAGACTGCATCGACGAATTGCGACGTTATTGCGACGCCACCGTCGAGCATCGCTCTGCCTATCACCATCGAGCCTATTGACGGCAAGTACAACGTGAGCCTTGTGCCCACTGAAGTCGGCAGACACAACATCAGCGTCCTGGTGGACGGCGAATCGATCAAAGGTTCTCCTTTCGCTTGCAATATTTACGATGTGACCAAGGTAAGTGATTTGACGATTGGAAATTACGGAGAGTTTTCTGCTTTTTTTCCACTTTCCACTAAATCGTAACGATTGTAGGTACATGTGTCTGGCCTCACAGAGGCATTACTGGGCCAAGCGACCACGTTTACCGTCGATGCCGCGGAAGCCGGCGAGGGAACGCTGGAATTGGTAGTGAGCACTGAAAACAACACTGTTAAAGCCGAGGTCGTGGCCTGTGCTCGAGGATTGTACGATGTCACGTTCGTGCCACAGACGACGAGTGCGCATTACGTTAATATCAGTTTCAACGATGATAACGTGCCAGGTTCGCAAACAATTTCATCGATTAACATTTTCGAAAGTCGTCCTTCAAAAGGCCAAGGAGATTCACTATGTTGATCTGCTTACGCTAGGGAGTCCATTTAAATGCCCCGTCGTTAGCGGCATGTTACACGGTCCATCGATGGTTCGAATTGGCAACACGGCTTACATAGATCTGGACATGTCCGACTTGAATGGTCCTGTCGCCGCAGAAGTTACCGGTAAACTATTTTTTTATACGAATGAAAATCTCCGATCCAGTTTTATAAGAAATGTAATTTATTTCGCCTATCTTTTGCGCTTTTAATCCAGGCCCGGACGGAATCATTATTCCGTGTACATTGACGAAATTATCGTCCACTTTATATCGCGTGGAAGTTCGAACGCGACAAGTAGGAACGTATAGCATAATATTTAACGACGGACACAGGATGGTCAGTTCGCAAACACTTCAAGCTTTCGATCCCGGCAAGGTGTCCATCAAGGAAATAGCGGATGTGGTTTGTCATCGACCTGGAACTATTTTAGGTAATTTGGATCTGTGAGCTTTAATTATAATACTTGATTCGCTAAATATTTTTATCTGTGTAACATAGAAATTATTTATCAAATAAAAGTACGAATAACACTTTGTTTCTTCTACAGTTGTTGCATCGAAGGAAGCTGGTCCCGGAAAGTTGTCGGTGAACGTGCGAGCTGGTGGTGCGGATGTCGACAGTTTAGTGAGAGAAGCGGACAACGGTGTCTACGAGATTGTATTTCATCCAACACGCGCCGCGCCTCACAAAGTTCACGTAAAATACAACCAAGTCCATATTCCTGGTACAGTAAATTACTCACTTCTATTAGTAACATTGAAAAGTCATTATCTGCTATAAAATTTTATAATTTTATGAAATAATTATATAAATTATTTATTATTGTTTTATAAATTGAAAAAATAATAAATTAGAATTAGAGTTTAAACGGCTGTTATACGTTTTTATTTCTACTTCATAAAGAATATATCATAATTTACTATGATGTATTTTAATTTACTATATTTTTATTTAATTTTGCTTACAGGAAGCCCGTTGGATGTGACTGTACGCGGTCCTACGGGAGGACGAGAAGTGACAGCGACGGGATTGGGTTTGTACCAATCGTGCATCGGAAAAGTGACATCCTTCACGATCGAGACACTTGGACGTCCCGGCAAGGAATTCGATGTCGTTATCAGTGGTCCGCAGGGTAACGCCGTACCCGTACGTTGTTATCAACATCGCGATGGCAATTTGCTTGCTGAATTCACGACAAATAGCGTTGGTAAGATTGGAGATGAACTCTTTGTTCTTATGCGTAAAGTGTTGTAAATATAAATCAAAATATAAAAAAAATCATTGACTTTTTCATTATATATAATTAAAATAAAATTATTTTTCGCTCAGGTACATATAAAATCGACGTGTTGCACGGAGCGAAATCGGTGCTAGGCTCACCATTCTTCTGCCAAGCCTTCGATGCTGCCAAGGTGAAGCTTCAGGAGTTGGGTCCCATGACGATTTCAGTTCACGATCACATCGCATTCAAACGTGAGTGAGATAATTACAGCGTGCGCATCGCGTATGTTTTTCTCCGTGCGAATGGCATCGTTTTCACGCGCGAAGAAAGTGTCGATGTGACCCAGATCGAGCGATACGATTGAAATCGAGTTATCCGGCTAGCCGAGGAACTGTGTTAACGCTGCTGAGTAACCGTCTAGCGGAACATGAACGCGTAATATCACGCTTACATGAGATGTAAGTGTATCCAGCATTGCATTCCGTGCTTATATAAATGTGCCAGCACACTCGCGTACGCATGGGCGGGAGAAAGTAGCGAGCGTTTTCTAGTGCACCGCGTTAACTGTGCAACGCGTTTCAAGGCCGCGACGTTGGAATATAATTGCAGCAGATAGCTCAAACAAACACAGACCACTTTCAAATAGCCTTGCTTCATACGTCGTCGAGCGAACAGTCGTGATACACATCGCGCGCCGTGATATTGTATTCGAGCGCGTTGTTCGCCAGCAGCTGGTGTTGGAAACGCCAAGGAAAAATCACAGATTATCGCAGTTACCGCAGTTGGATATATCGTGTTACAGTGATGAAAGCTGACGCTGGCATGGCTGATCTGGACGTGACTGCGACGAGTCCCTCAGGTCAGGAGATCCCTCTGCAAGTCACTCCGCTTAACGATGGTGCTGAAATGATCGAGTTCTCGCCCAGCGTGCCTGGCACTTACATGATCAACGTTACATACGGTAATAATTATCTTTAAGCGTCTTTTGTGAATAAAACGTTTTGTATTAATCTTTTCAATTATTTTCAAGCGCAAAAATGATTATTTCTTGAACATTTTTGGTAAAACTTTGTGAAAATATTTATATTTCTAATTATTTTCGAGTGCAAAAGCTTGTATTCTTTAAGCTTCTTCTTTGTGAAAGAAACTTTCTATATTTATCTTTTTTATATTTTTATTTCCAATTATAACTGTTGACAGGCGGATGCTCTGTGCCTGGAAGCCCAGTGGCATGCACCGTCGATGCGGCCGGACAGGCTCGCGCGAAAGGCGAAGGATTGCTGAATGGTCATGTGGGTAAACCGGCGCACTTTATCGTCACCGGTACGAGAAGTCCTCCGGCAGTTCAGGTATTTGCATACGAGAAAGTTGTTTCATCGATGCGCGTAGGATGTGCGGAATCTTTTTGTTTAACTATACTTGTCGCAGGTGGATGGACCGGACAGCGTTTCTAAAGCTACCATCGAAGCGGGTGCTAATCCAGGTACGTGGAACGTGTCTTACGTACCGACTGAAGTTGGAGTGTTCGACATAAGAGTGGTTTCCGCCGGGCAACAGCTGCCGGGATCTCCGTGGCATCCAAAGATCATCGACACGCGGAATCTTCGCGTTATAGGTAAACAATCGGAGCAATTTAATGCCGTAAGAATTTTCCATGTGTCTTCCTACTTAGAATTTCCTTACGATCGTAGGTGGTTGGTCCGCTGTATGCGACGATATCGGTCGGTTGAAACTGCATCCTTCGAACAAAGTAAGCTTCGACACCGCGGAAGCTGGACCCGGCGAGATCAACGGAACTATCGGCGATTATCCCCTCGCCTTCGAAATGACATCCAGCAACAGGCTAAAACTCGTTCCGCCGCAGATTAGCAGCGGCGAGCATCGTCTGGAGATACTGTTCAACGGTACACCGTTTCCCGGTGCACCAAAGCTTGCGATCGTGCAAGACTTGGAGGTTTTCTATCAATTGGATTTAATTTTGAAAAAAAACTTTCGGAAACTGCATATCACGTAATTATCACTATCTATTTTTATCAGCTACCGATGCAGGATACAAGTCGCGTGTTACTGAAGGGACGAGGATTAACGTCGGCCAAATGTGGCGAGGAAGTCAGTTTCACCATAGACGGTTCTCAAGCCGGTAGCGGGACCCCGAAAGTGCAGCTATTTTCACCTACCAGCGAACTAAATGTTATGTTGCAACATTTGGGTAAGAAAATGGATGAATCTGCGAATACACGTAAAAAACGCGACTCTAAATATGTTTCGAAACGTATGTATATAGGCGACAGCGTTTATCGCGCAAGCTATATACCGCTAACGCCGGATCCACTCTTGATGACGGTATCGTGGAACGGAAGGCAATTGAAAGGCTGCCCTCTGCAAATTAACGTTACCAGCGCGGCCGACGCGTCGAGGGTGATCTGTTCGGGAGATGGATTAAAATACGGTGTCGTCGGGCAAGAGATCCGAAGCTTCATCGATACGAGAAGAGCTGGACCAGGTAAAGAATTATTTTTCACGGATATTTACTGCTTTGGACACTTTTTTCTTAGAAACTTTTTTATCAGGTGAATTAACGGCGCATTGTGTTGGGCCGCACAAAGTTGCGTATTGCGAGTTGTACGATCACGGCGATGCCACATTTACATTGAATGTGAAGCCTCAGGAAGCGGGACGGCATGCATTGACGATTAAATACGCTGGAGAACATGTCCCTGGTTCTCCGTTTACGTTGCGTGTTTCCGGAGCCCCAGACGCCTCAAAGGTACCAAAAATATTTGACAATATATTAAAGTTTTCTATGAAAAATTTTACTAATTGATAAAACTATCTTAAAATTTAATATACATTTTAAAATTTAAATCAGATTAAATTAAACGCTTTTCGAATTAATAACAATATTAGTATGCTGATTCATCGAAATAAAAATTAATTTTCCCAGTAAATCAAATTAATTACTACACGCAAAATATCAGGTTCGCGTTTACGGACCTGGAATCGAACATGGTGTACTGGCGACCTTTCAGTCGCGGTTTATATGCGACACGCGAGGCGCTGGCGCTGGTCAGCTTACAGTGAGAGTACGCGGCCCTAAAGGTGCATTTAGGGTGGAAATGCAACGAGAGACTCAAAAAGATCGCATCATTCTCTGCCGGTACGATCCGACGGAGCCTGGGGATTACAGAGTGGAGGTTCGTTGGGCTGGTGTCTTGGTGCCAGGATCACCGTTCCCCGTTAAAATTGTCGACACACAAGACGAATTACTAATGCTCACACAGGTATAAGAATAGTAATCATTTTTTAATTCATACGTCAAAATCAACATATTGATTATCTGCATTTATTTTTTAAATGAAATGTACAATTAAATATTTACTGTGAATATTAAATATGTATATATATGTATATGTATAAAATGATATTTAAATCTTTAATTGATGATGCTTGTTAAACATTTAATTTAATCAATGATGCTCATAAAACATGTAATTTCATTAATGATGTTTAGACATTATGCAATAGAACAGCATTAAAATAAATGCCGTATTCTTTCATATATTTCAGGGCGGAGATAATTATTCAACAGGCCATCATACTATCACATCGTGGCGTGGATCGCAAGCTATATTATAGAAACGCCGCGGCTAACATTGTTATTTTGTATGGACTAATATATTTGATAATATATGGTAATTATTGTAACTTATGCAAACGTTTTCAATAAACTCAACATTCCAATAAACATTCTCATTTATTCTTTTCAGCATACTTTTCTGCAGTGTATGTATAAAAAACAATTGTATACAATCTCTTATCTTACTTGTTTCGGCTTCCTGGACTTGCCTGATACGACTTGCATCTGGTACGACGTTATTCTCTTCGTCATCGTCTCCTGCTTTTGGGTGTAGTTCTGCCCTGCTTGAACTGGAACTTACGCAGATGCGGCACAGACTGGAGCTTGAACTCGTTTCTGTACGGGAATTCTTTCTGCAAGAAAGACTTGCGCAGAATCAACAGCGGTCTGAACACTTTAACGTCCCGCTCGACCGCTCAGCGTGTATATGAAATTCCGCTTCCGTGCGGATACTTTTCTCTCGCTTCAACTGGCCGGTAGTTCCATTTCATTGATTTTTCTCTGCGGGCGATAGCAGTAACGATATCATCGGATTGTAGAAGCGCGGCACATCCCACTTTGTATCACGTTTTGCAAAATATTATATCGCTCATTATCTATCCCTTGCCGACCGCCTTCTTGATCGCGAGTACCTGATCCAAACTTGGTAATCTCGAGCGCGCTATTAATACAGCATAGCGCTCCCAGTGCTGCACTGTATCTTCCATCGCAGACATTTTGCTGCTTATTTTTATGAGATTGTTTTTTTTAAGAGTATGCCCTAAGCTCTTTTTTTGCTTTAAAAACTTTGCCTCTAACTTCCATCGTTTGTTTCCAAAAGTTTAATTTATTATCCAGCCATATGTCTAGAAATTTTGCCGTTCTAGAATTGTGTACATACGTTAATTTTATATTAATTTTTAATTCTATATTATAATAGTCTGGTTTGGAAAATTTCATCAGTACTGTCTTCCTAGATTTCAAATCTAATTCTAGTTCTTTGACTCGAGTCGCAATCGTATCTATGGCTCTTTCTAATTTATCTTTATTCTCATTTCTGTTTCTGCCCGTAACAAATTGCAATATCATCAGCAAATTGAACTGTTCTTATATCCTCATCAAAGTCTTTTATAATTTCACTCGTACAGGGTCTTCCATTAAGAGGTTTCATTTTAAATTAATAAAAAAAGGAATAAGTTTTTGAAAACGCTGAGATATATTTATTCTAATCCAAAGTACAGATTGTGCGATTAAACGTGGAACACAATATCATCCAAATGGCCGCCTCGACTTTTCTTACAAATGGTCATTCTTTTGAGGAAATTTTCCATCACGTTTTCGCACAATTGCGGCTCAATTTCGCCAATAACAGTTCGAATATTGTCTTTGAGTGCTTGAATCATTTGCGGAGCATTTGTGTACCAGGTATATGCATAAGTTTTTTCCGGTTTTTTGGTAAAAAAAAAAACACGTAATTTTCAAGGGAAATTAATTTTTTTTTATTCAAAATATTGGCCATCGGCTTCTACACATTTCGCCCATCTTTCAGGTAATTTATGAATACCATGCCAGAAAAACTGCTTGTCTTTTGCGGCAAACCATTCGTCGAGCCATTTTCCAACTTCCTCGAAATTGCTGAAGTGCTGCTCTGCAAGCGCGTGCCCCATTGATGCGAAGAGGTGATAGTCAGATGGCGCCAGGTCTGGGGAGTACGGCGGGTGCGGAAGGATGTCCCATCCAAGCGATTTCAAGGTGTCTTTCACTGGTTTTGCTGTGTGAGACGGCGCATTGTCGTGTAACAAAATCACTTTGCCATATCTTTTGGCCCATTCCGGTCGTCTTTCGATTAATGCGTAGTTTAAATTAATCATTTGTTGGCGATAGCGTTGTGTATTAACGGTTTCGCCGGGCTTCAAGAGTTCATAATACACAATACCGCTCTGGTCCCACCAGACACAGAGCATGGTCTTCTTGCCGAAGCGATTTGGCCTTGGTGTTGATGGACCGGCTTCGTCAGGTGAAAGCCACAATTTTTTCCGCTTCGGGTTTTCAAAATAAATCCACTTTTCGTCACCCATCACAATTCGATACAAAAATGATTTCCTTTCGTGGCGTTGAAGCAGCATTTCACAAGTGACTTTGCGATTTTCCATTTGACGTTCATTCAAATTGTGTGGGACCCATTTACCGAGTTTATTGATCTTTCCCATTGCTCGTAAACGTCTGCTGATTGTTTCTTGTGATACATGTAATGCTTCTGCTAATTGCCGTTGAGTTTGAGTTGGGTCATCATCCAATAATTCCTGCAATTGCTCGTCTTCGCATTTTTGTGGTCTACCAGAGCGCTCACTGTCTTTCACATTGAAATCACCACTTTTAAATTGTCGAAACCATGTCTCACATGTTCTAATCGATGGAGCGTGTTCACCATATGTTTCTACCAGCAAACGATGACTTTCAACAGCCTTTTTTTTTTGATTAAATAAGAAAAGCAATGCGTGCCGCAAATGTTCTTTTTCAGGCACAAAACTCGACATGATCACTGAACGATAAAATAAAGACGCTAGTTTTTGGCGGACTCAACTTGTATGTGTGTTTGTAGTTTTAAATGTCAGACGAACAAAATGACGTATGTGTCAAATTAATACGCTGCGTACTTTTCGCTGGTGCCATCTCTTAGTTAAACCGGAAAAAACTTATGCATACACCTGGTAAATCTTATCCTTCATATAACCCCAAAGGAAAAAATCCAGGGGTGTCAAATCGCACGATCTGGGCGGCCAATTGAAGTCTCCGTTACGCGAAATGACACGTCTAGGGAACTTTTCCCGTAATAAATGCGATCGTTTCACGGCTTGTGTAGCACGTAGCCCCATCCTGCTGAAAATAAACATTATCTAGGTCCAGTTCTTCAATTTCAGGCCAAAGAAAGTCTGTCAGCATTTCTCGGTAGCGCAATCCATTGACTGTGACAGTGCAACTATCTTCATTTTCGAAAAAATACGGCCCGATGACGCCGCGAGCCCAAAAACCGCACCAAACTGTCACTCGTTATGGATGGAGAGGTTGCTCGTCAATCGCTCTTGGGTTTTCAGTGCCCCAGATGCGGCAGTTTTGCTTATTGACGTAGCCTTGAAGGTGGAAATGCGCCTCATCGCTCAAAATGATTTTCTTGAAAAAATTAGAGTCAACCGCTTGCATTTCCAATCCCCAATCGACGAACGTACGGCGTTGTCCATGGTCCGTCGGAATTTCCTGTGAGTAATCTATCTTATCTTGTAACAAATTTGTTAATTTAGGCAGGATGGATAGCAAAAACCGACGGTTATTTGTATAAAGTATGAGTTTATTGCTATAAGCAAAAAGGTCACGTATGCCCGTGAAAAAACAAAAACGATAAGAAAGGCTTATACATTGTTACGTGAGCGTCACGTGTTAAATCGACTAACTAAATCGATAAACAAGTGGGAGATTCAAATCTATCAATTTAAACTAACAACTAAAACAACATAATCTTTTAATCTTTTTCTTTTTCTATTATTGCAACAAAATTAGTACAGAATACAAGATCAATATTAGAAGAATTTTGACCACAATGTGCAACTCTCGATAACGTATCAGTGTTAACACATAATAATCCATGATCATAAGTCGCCTCCTCCAATATTTCTCCATTTCCATCCGTATCTCCACAATTCCAGGCTACATTGTGAGCATTAAAGTCTCCCATTATTAATGTTTCATCTGAATTAACATCAAATTCTAATAATTAATCGCACATCTTACAGTTACTGTACCCGGCCTACGATATATCGCAACTAAATTAAATCTAATATCTACATTACACACTTTAATTCCTACCACATCAATGTCCTCACTTATTTCTTTCCATCTTTGTAACACCTGAAACTCAACTTCATTGTTAATTATCATAGTAATTCCTCTGCTGTGTCCTCTACTAGCTTTACAGACTGTCTTGTATCCTGAAAAATAATACTATTTCGATTCTATACTTTTGGTCTCTACTAAAATGATTATTATTACTATATGATTATCGTAATTTGTTACTCTGTTTTTAAGTTTATTAACTTTATTATGCATTCCTCTGCAGTTCCAGACTGCTATTTTAAGGTTGAATGTTAAAAATAAAAAGTATACTATGACCAATAATACCTAAAATAAACTAAACCTAAAATCCTTATTATTATTATTATTTAATTGTTTTTTTTAAGCTGGAACGGTTATTGTGAGTTATTGTCCTATTCCCTTTGCCAATATTCCTTTTTGATTTGTTTCGCCATCATGCGGTATCTTTTAATTCTTTCTTCCTCTTTTTTTTGGTTGTTTGTTCTATATGTTCTTCGTTCCTCTTTTAAGTAATTTCTATTTGTTCTTTCTTCTTTCTCTTCGGTTTCCTCTTCCCTTCTTGTCAGTCTTTCTTCTCTTTCTTTGGCTACTATCACATTTTGTAGTTGTATCATTAGATCTTCATCTTTCTCCAAATAATATAAAAATTTCTTAATTGTATTATTCCTTATACTTCCTTCTGTTTCATCTCTAGTCTCCTCGTTGTCTTCCAGTCTTACATGTTTCATTATAGCTTTATCTTTGCTTCTTTTAAGGTGCAATTTCACGTAGCGTCAAAAAGCTAGCGGCTACCCCCACTCTGTGATACATTTCCTCTCAATAGTAAGCTGCCGATAAAACGCCAGCCGCTAAACGCCCGCTACTTTTTCATGGAGCGACAAATCGCTAGTCGCTGTGGATTTATATTTTCTGTATTTTTTAAATTTTTTCTATAGATTTAAATTCGTGTATGAAACTGACAATTAGGATGCGTGTCAAAGTGCGTTTAAACTGTCCAAACAGTATTTTATCGACAACATTACAAAATACATTGCCATCAGTAATAGCTAAAGAGATTAAGAAACGACGAATACTGGTGTTGTGTGCAATTATGCGAAAATTGCAAAAAAATGAAAAGAGACCGTACAGGAAGAAGCAATACTGGGTAGCACCATATCTAAAGGATCGTCCAGAGCACAGTTTTTATTATGTGTCAATTCCTAAACTGACCATAGAGAATGGAGTACGATTCCACAATTATTTCCGAATGTCCGCAACACAATTTGAGGAATTGTTATCTATTGTTGGACCGCTATTGATAAAAGAAAATGTTATTCGAGAGCCCATACAACCGAAAGAACGTTTGATAATAACATTAAGGTTTGTAAATGTTAAAATTACTGCAAATTTTATACAAGAAACTTGTTCACTGCTTTGATATTGTTTAAATATTATATATCTTTGTATCTTTGCAATGTTCTAGGTATCTTGCTTCTGGCGATTCAATGACGTCAATGTCATACCAGTATCTAGTTGGGGTAACAACAGTTTGTAATATTATTCGAGAGACATGCGAAGCAATTTGGAGCAATTTGTGTCCTTTGGTTTTATCATCAGTATTGTCGGAAGGAGACTGGCTCGAAATTGCAAATGATTTTGAAGAATTGTCCAATTTCATTCACTGCATTGGTGCTATCGATGGAAAACATGTAACAATTCAAGTATGTGTTCCAATGTTCACTGTCGTTGTCGTTGAAACTCATTTTTTGTTGATACAACTGATACAACATTCAAACCAATTCAAACACGTCTATTTTTCGCTCGAGTTGGGCCTTTCCGAACTTTAAGCGGCAAAACGACGCATCGACCAAAAGCGCCAGAGTGGGAAGAGCCGCTAGCGTTTTGACGCTACGTGAAATTGCACCTTTACTGCTATTATCTTCTTCCTCGATTCTTCTATTAGCCAGTTTGTAATCATTTTTGCTTATCTCTTGTTCTTTTATATTAAATTGCTTGAAATGGACTCTTTTGCCCTCATGTCCCCTTGTCGAAATAGACTCTTGAACCTTGTTTTCCCTTCTGTCGTCTTTTTCATCATGGTTATAAGTAAATCTTCTTCTTCGAGGGTTAGGTAGTGACGGCCAATGGTTCGGATATGAGATTGTTTTTCAGACCTTAGGTTATGTTATTACCATGCTTGCGAGTAATGCTAGTTCGAGATACACCTTTCACGCATGCGCGTAATTTATTCAAGATAGAACTTTATTAACTTAAAATTTAGTTAAGAAATATTTTCTTTTATTTAAAATTTACTTAAGGAATCTTATCTTATTTATCTGAAAAAAAATTGAAAAAGTGGAGACAAATGAATATATCGTCAATGTAAAAATATTTGAGAGATATAAAAAATCTTAATATAATTATAATATTACTATAGTAATATTATATGATATTATAAATGCCTTATACTTTTGATTTATGATTTCAAATAATTATTTGTAATACTTTTAATTCACAAGTTTTATAGTAAATATGTTACGATTGTTAATATAAAATGTCCCCACAAATTTCTACATGTTTACATCATTTTTCTTCAAGTCTCTATATATAGAGATATAAAACTATAAAATTTGTGAATTAAAAGTATTACAAATAATTATTTGAAATCATAAATCAAAAGTATAAGGCATTTATAATATCATATATTTAAACATATTTCGATATGTAGCAAAATGAACTGATGTAAACTAATAGGTAGCTGTTCAGAAACTTTCTCTTTCTTAACCTTCAAATTTCAATAGTTGAGCATAATTGAATTTTCGAGCTTTGATATTGAAATTGATCTATTATACAGACCTGCGAGGTTCAAATACAAAAAGCAGAATAGTGATTTCCTATGTAATTTTGGTTGCTGAATCCGAATCCGTCAGCAAAAAATGTCCATCACGTCAGGTTTTTCAGAAAAATGGGGTAATATGGGCCAAAAACAGTGATTTTTGCCATTTTTAAGGCGTTATTATGGCTGACTCAAATAAATGTTTAACATTCTGTCTGCGGCATCTTAAAGCGCTTTATAATATTTTAATATTTCTTCTAATATTTTGTCTTCAAATTGCGATTTTTTTTATTCTTGTACGATTTTTTTTCGCCGAGTTATGAAGGTTTGAAGATGGCAACTTTTCGACGATGAGACTATGCACTGCCGAAATGGTGAAAAATCGACAATTCGGTGAATTATAAAGTAAATATTTAAAAAATTGGTATCCGTGGGTTATTTGAACACGCGTCTGACGTCAGAATTACAAAATTCAAAACGTTCGTAACCGTTTCTCCCCATTTTGCTGATGCAGGGGTTGTTTTTGAGCCGCCATTTTGAATTTTGTAATTCTGACGTCAAATTCGTGTTCAGCGACCTAAATAACTCACGGATACTAATTTTTTTTATACGGCCGAAAAAAAATTGTACAAGAATAAAAAGAATCGCAATTTGAAGAAAAATGATGGCGCTTTAAGATGCCGCAGACAAAATGTTAAAAGTTTATTTGAGTCAGCCATAATAACGTCTTGAAAATGGCAAAAATCACTGTTTTTGGCCTATATTACCCTATTTTTCTGAAAAACCTGACGTAATGGACATTTTTTGCTGACGGATTCGGATTCAGCGACCAAAATTATCAAGGAAATCATTACTCTGCTTTTTATATCTTTTAGGACCCTTAATTTCGCAGGCCTGTGTTATTATCGAAGAAGAAGATCTGAGAAAGGATAATTTATTTTATACGCGAAAGGTAATTTTTTTCTGTACATTTTACATAATTATTAATGGCACAATTAAACGCGCAATTCATTCATGGAATGTTTTATTTATTGCTGTTGTATTTATTGAGCCGTTAATTTTTCGTAACCTAAACATTGAACATTTTTCACAAATATAATTTTAAAAATATAGAAATTTTCTCAATGTAGCACTCTGCATCGCGTATACGCTTAAAAATCGATTGTTGTTATTTTTCGTTGCTCGACCCACGCAATAATACGCTTCGCATATTCTAAACCGTAACGATAGACTTCTACGTAATGTACATGTAAATACAGAACTTTGTAGCGTTAAAGCACGAGTCGTTTTAACCGATCAGGAAATTGCATCAATGAAGATAACGAAAGTAATGCGAACCTTTCATAGCCGAACAAAGCGGCGCGACGATTGGAAAGTCATCGATCATGTATCCTAATTCGCGCGTTGCGGCATGATATTGTAAAATTTGAGACGATGATCGATCGCTTTTAACCTCCCGAGAGACGACACGGCTGCTGGTTGATTACCACAGCAGTGCACTTCGCGCCAATGTCCGTGTCATCGAAAATCGATGCAACGTATATTACGATGACGAAAAAAAATATTCCGCAAGAACAAACATAAAATATATAGTTTCTCGATAATATAAATATATATAAAGCAGAAAAAAATTATAATTGTGATGAAATGTAAATATCGGTCTTTACTAACGCTTGATTTGCATGATTTATATATATGATATAAATAGTAATAACTTAAAGCTTAATCTTAATGCTAATCTTAATCTAAGTGTATGACGATTAATCAAATTAATATTTGCTTTTGCTTTAATATAAGTAACACTAAATTAAGATAAATTAAATTTAAAATCGCGTTTTAATAATGACAATAAGTAGTGATAAATATTGCAATATCAATCTTTCTTTATGAATAATATATTATACATATGAGTATTCCGATCTTTTAAATGCAATTAGGCTACTTGTGAACCTTCATATGTTATTCACGTTTGTTTGCCAAAGTCTTATTGTAATACACCAAAAAAATATCAGGGAAGTTCTCCATTTAATGAACTGTTCGCGTCCGGTGCGGTTTCGGTCTGTCAAGTCGGACTGACAGCTGTCACCTTTTAAAACCGCGGCTGAAAAAATTCTTTAATATACGAGCGTGCATTGCGCGACGCACTTGTCCGCAATTGAACCGCCTCGGACCGTGGCGAATCGCAATGACGATTGGGGGTAACTTTCAAATGGGGATGTAATTTTAGGGTGTGCGTATTTTCATTTAAATTCAATTCGTACCGCTCGAGAGCACTATGTTATTTTTCCCCAAACGTGCTGTTTTTGCAATAAAAATGAAAACGCGCGCTCTTCTTATTATGAAGGGAAAGCGGAAAAGCGTCGCAAATCGATCGTGAAACGCTCGATATTTTATTACATTGTCTAAAAAAATCTGTAACTCTTGAAATGCATTAAACAATATTTGACACACGATAAATGTTTTCGTCTGTATCTTATAAGAGTATAGAAAATATATGAAGTAGATTAAAATTTTTATAACAACATAAATTTTATATTTTACGATATATTTGCTGTAAGAACTTAATTTTATTTAAATTATTTTCTAAGTCAAAGACGAAGCAAGCATTAAAAAAAAAAAGAAATATTCTAAAATTTTACCACAAAGTCAATAATACGATAATTGGATCTCCAATTAACAGTGAATGTAATGCTGTTAAGTGCGGATGTGACTTACTGTTGGCAGATCAATTCTTCAAAGGACGCGAGGGACACAGATGGTGTTAGCAATCGTGATTCGGCGAAATCGGGAAAATCCTGCCACCCTATGTAGCATTAATTAGGAAACAACGATACTTCAATCGTGTTCTACAATCTCATTATACGCATGTGGATAACTGAATAAAATTAATTGAGGTAAGGACTTGAACAATAAAAATTGATTGACACAATCGATCACAGAAATTTTTTTAAAACATTTAATATTTAAACGGGAAAAATTAATTTTTTTGCTTATGAATAAAGTATATAATAAATTAAATACAATGAATATAACAATAATAATAATAATATATAATATTATATAATAAATATTGTTGAATTGCATAGCTACAAATATTATATAATTAAGATAACATATTTGTAATAGACAAAACATGGGTGAAAATGTACAGTGTGCAAAAAAATTTATATGTATCCGTAAAAATGCACTAAACACAAAGAGGTGACATAAGTTCTTTAGTAATTCTGATCCTGATTCTTCCGACTTTGCGACGATGCATGCGGTCAGCGCAATATCCAGTCGTCGTCGTAGATTTACGAGCGCAAACATTTGGGAGCGAGAGCGTTGTACAATATCACGCGTCATAATCGATATACCCGAATATACCTCGAATTTTATTCTCACCGATCGTAACATGATCGGTGATAAATTCATATTTCCGATCGGCCGCGTCACCGTCGCGGCGGCCAACAAATCGTAAAGCAAAAGGCGGTCCTATTCGGGTCGGGCGCGTGTGCCAAACGCGGGACAATGTCTGCCAATTATCGGACGATTGTCGCCGCCAACTGTCCGTGATGCTGGTCAAGTTGCCGGTTGATCGGGGGAGTGAGTGACCACTGCTTTGGTCGATACATCATTAACTTTTGTCGTTGAGAAAACCGGTCCGTCCGGCATGCCACATTTTCGCGAGTCGCAAGTTGCTACGTAGAAAGACTCACAAATTTCAGAATTAATATCATGCAATTAGCAAAATATGTGGACGGGTAATAAAGATATTTATAACATTGCTAAACAGCGCTATAAAAATGATTTATATAAATATTTTTTTCAATATTCAGTTTATTAAATATTTTCTTAAGTAAAACAAATATTGTGGAATAAATCTCTTCATTTTATTTGTTTGTCTCTGTACGTTGAAGAAAATATTCAAAAAAATTTGATTAAAAATAAGATTATTTAAAAAATAAATAATCCTTGTAAAAATTAATCAAGTAAAATAGAGCGTATTTCGTGATTTTCCTCCATCATTCCACCTTAATAAATAATCGCAAAGAAAATGGGGAAAGAGAACTTTAGGCGATATTGCGGAAGCCTCGGTATTGTTGCAATTGCTATCGACCATGGTCAGACGATACTATATCGCAACTGTCCACCCCCTATCAATCGTGTTTCGTGTTTTTCTAAGAATACATTCGTTGGCCGACTGGAGCGGGCCACGAATACGTAATTTTATGCGTGTTTGCTTTACGCATGGGGATATGCTCGTGTGTGCCTATATGACGTCGGAACGGAGGTGTCCTTATCCATCCCGCTCGCGTTGTTTGTCCAGAAGATGGACTGACCAGCGGCTAAATCCACTCGACATCAACGCGTATATACGCATGATTGAAACGAAATTATGAATAAATATTTGCCGATAGAAAGTACCGGGCTTGCCGCGCTGGAAACGCCAGACGTCGGGTGATTTCGTCGGAAATGCAAAATGCAAAAATTAATTATCCGCGGTGTATTTTTTAATTTATTCAATTATTTAAATTTGGAATTTCTCAATCTGTTTATTGAAATGAAATATGTCTGATTTATTTCACTTTGATTAAGAAAATTGTTGCACAATGCAAATTGTACAATTAAAACAAGGCTACAAATATCGAAGAAACACATCGATGATACACTGTGTCGCTTATGTTCCTCGAAATAACACAGATATGCACTTCTTGTATGTATGCAAACACCTCGATTTGCGCCACGTGTCTTCACGTGCAGAAGTCGCGTGCGGACCGGAAGCAGGAGCCGGATACTTTGGCCCTACTCACGGCTCGTAACACGGAACGATGTAAGTCAGCGATATCGTAACCTGCACAATGCTTAATGGCCTGATGACTCAGACGGCGTCGTCTCTCTTTTTTCAAATCAGACTTTTTTCAATACGGACAAACGTACTCGATGCATCGATTGACTGCATTTGATTGGATGCAACTAGTTTATCCGTAATGCAGAAAAAATACAAGTAAATACTGCTTACAGATAAAAGATTAAGTTCGCATTTGTGCGGAAACAAAAATTTCGTGCAAATATCATTCGTTCAATCATCTAAATAAAAGTAACAAAATTCAAAAAATATGAATTATAAGTGGACATAAATGACATTGAAATATGAAAAGATGAAATGAAGAAAAAGAAAAAGGAGAAGAAAAAAGAAAGAAAAAGAGTAATGAAGAAATGTATTGCAGTTTTATGAGGTATTTCAATTTATAAAAAATAATTTGAAAAAGAAGAAGATTGAAGATGTCTTTCTCCTCTTTCTCCTCTTTCTCCTCTTTCTCCTCTTAGAATCGACAATGTTTGGAATTATATGATGGCCAAGCGGGGAGCACACGATACCTATGGGAACCAAGCACCCTCCCGTGCCTCTATCCAGGAGACATCAAAAGGCCACGAAGGTCCGCGGGAAGATATTACATAATGCGGAATAGAAGGACTATCCGTGGGGTGGGCTCTCGTGAACTCGGAGTGACGAAGAATGGTCGATCGCGAGGTGCAAAAAAATACGGGCACGCGATCCACTTTATGTTGCTCCCTTTCTCTCTCTCTCTTTCTCTCTCTCCCCTCTCGCGCCCTTGATCGCGTGATGACGTGTGCTGGACGTGTGTACACGCGACGCGACGCGATACAACATCCCGTGATACGCGCGCGTCGGCACCCGCTGCGATCGTCTCGTGCCGTTTCATCGCCCGTCGCGCATGCAATCGCTTCTGAATACGTCAGAAAAGTAAGGCAATCTCTTCATCGTGCTTCTTACAAGACGTGCTTTTCGCGCGGTGTTAATCTACATCAAGTTCTATTTATAGTGCTTCATTTTTTAAGAGACCAAGTTGTACACGTAATCTCGAAATCAATTTGCAAAAATTTTGGAAATTTTTCGATATTTATTTATTATAACATCATAAAATATGCTACGAAAATAAGAATGCTGCATTCATTTAGCATTCTTCGTTGTGTTTACATTGTTCTTACGACGAAATTTTATGTGTTTCTGTGAGATTAAAAAAATATATTTTCAATAAATAAATTTTACTTCTATTTTACAAAGATCATAGATTTTTTACAACATTGCGTCACGAAGTTTATACAAATTTTCTCATACTAACTTTTCAATTTACTTTTCGTAGTTCGACGCCGCGTAATCGCGCTCGGTCGATCGCCACTGAAAAGTTAACGATACGATTAGTCAGCTCCGTTCCCAGGCGCCGATAATCATGCGAGCGCGTGCCGCGTACGATTCCTGTGTGAACTTTATCGCGATCGCACCCCCTCTCCTGTGAATGTCCCTTCGGGTTGCCCTTCCGACACGCGTGAACGTCTCCGCGATGTACGCTCGAGCGTGCGAATTTGGGAGGGGGTAGCTCCCGCGAGGGTGGCACTAGAGTGATTTTATGGTGGCGCGCGAGAGATTAAGGGGGAGCATCCGGTTGATTGTCTTACCGAGTCTTTCAACTTTTTCACTCGTTCTCGAATGAAATGCCTTCTTTCTTATTTGCGAAAGTACTGTAAAACTTGACAATGATAAAATATCTTGACGCGGATATAGAAGTGTACATTGATTGATCTTCGAGAGGATTTGTATTACACTATACACTTTATTGCAATATAAATTATACTAAACTCAATTTGATAAAGTTGCATTAATGGAAACAAACATATAGCAGCTGAAATATTGCATCGCGTATTTTTCAGAAAAACACAACACAATAATTATACTATTGAATAACAAGAAAAACGATAAAATCAGAAAGTGACGAGAGTTCACACGAGATCGGGAAAGGGCAGTTTCCGGCTTCTTTCTCCTCGCACATCCGCTCGGTCGAGCGACGAGAAGATCGCTTCCTCCTCGGTCTCCTTGACCGAGTGCAGCGCAGGATTCGGCTGACAGTCGCACAATCAAGGGTCTACACTCGCACGCACGTACGCACGCACGCTCGCACACGAGTCGCCGCGAACGTTCCCACGAAAATCGCCCCTCCCGATTTTTGCTTCTCCCCTTCGGCGGCAACCCTCTCGCTCGCTCTCGTATTCTGCATCCAGGGTGCTTTTCACCTCGACTTGGCACAGAGGGTCCCCTCCGGTGCCCCACTCTCCATCCCGAGGGCGCACACCTCCGATCATCCCCCCACCAGATTCATGGATACACCACGCGGTCGTGTGTCGTCCCTGCGTCCTCCCGCACACGACATACGTCGGCCGCCACGCGACCGGTGCACACGCACATCCTGCAGCAGCAGCAGCAGCAGCAGCGGCAGCAGCAGCAGGAGCAACGGCGGCAATAGCAACAGCCGAGAGTGCGTCCAGTCGCGCGCGAGACTTCTTCTTCCACGAGCAGGCACGCGACCGCGAACGACGTCGCGGGTAGCCGCCGGCACGTGGACTCCGATAAACTCCCGCCGCCGTCGCGAAACAAGTGCCAGGACTGATTGCTCCTTTCGCGATTTGGAATCGTTTTCTCGCGTAGCTGTGACTTTCGTCGAGATTTTTGTTACAACTTCGATACAGATACATCGATGGAAATTATACGACTTTTAACTTGTGAAGAAATTATCTCTTAAATTCGGCGACATTACTGTCAACTCTCTTCGAAATCGAGATTTCAGTTGTGCGAGTTTTGCAAGAAGTCATCGATGTGAAGATTACGCAGTTTTTAATCCATAAAGTATGTTCAGCAACAAGACTGTCGATCTATTTTAGAGTTTTGCGTGTCAAATATAATCACTTGGTAGAAGCTAGAGTGATTTTTAATTAATGGAAAACTTGTGCTCTGATTAATTTTGTGGATTTATTTACTTACAATTGCAGTTATTGGATAGTTATTAAGTTTGTTGTGATGAAAATTCTACCGAAGAAATAATTAAGGAAAAGCTACTTTTTTCCGGAAAAAAGCAAACGAAAAAACGCATCACACCCATCTAATGACAGCGGTATCGTTCAAGAGTTCCCGTTGCTCGTATCACTCAATTGCGGCTTCCGTCTTCACCAGTCAATAGTCGACCGTCGCTTATCGCACGCCGTTAACGATCGTTCTCCACGTCACCGCAATGCGGCTGCAATGACATCTCGCATCGTTATGGGATCGATGTTACGCATTAGCCGGTAGCACGAACCAGCGATCAACTTGGACGTCCCTGCGATTCTCGGCAACAGCCACGCTACGTCAGATCGATTCTACCGTCCCCCCGAGACCGGCGCAACATGTGGCGAGTGGTGGTCGCACGTTCCGACGACAACAGCACTTTGCTGTCTTCTGAGATCACTTCCGGCGCGGTCGCACCCGGTCACCTGTCGACCCTGTCGGCGCCGCCTTCGGGTCATCATTGGGGTTATCCGCCGCCACCGCATCATCCGCCGTATCAGCCACCACCACCGCCGCCGCAGCATCCGGACATGCGTCATCACCATCACGATATGCGTCCACCTGTATCGCACGAGCTGCGACACGCCGCCGGCGACCTTAGAGGCCCGGATTTACGACATCCGGAGATGCAACGGCATCAGGAACTGTCCAGGCACGATATCGCCAGGCATCAGGATGTGCGGCACCAGGACATGCCGGTTATGAGGTCGGACATGCCGGAGATGCGGTCGAGTCACGAGTTCTTGGAACTGAAAATTGAGACGGAGTTGGGTAGCCAGGATAACGCTCAGCAGCAGCAGCAGCAGCAGCAGCAGCAGCAGCAGCAACAGCAGTCGCAGCAACAGACGCAACAGCAATCGCAGCAGAATCAGGGACACCAGCAGAGGAACCTGAAGAGAACTATGAGCGACTCCGACTGCGACGACGTGTTCTCAGAGGAGAGCGGCAAGGAACCGTACGTATTACATTCATATCTTATTCTTTCATACTCATGTTTTCTTGTGAAAAAATATCTCATAGTTTTGTACCAAAATTAGAACAATTTAATTCTTTTCATATATAATTCGCGAAAGTTTGAATTCCTTTTTTAGAAAGCTATTTTTGATCTGTCTAGTTATCTTATGGCATAATTAATCTTATTAAAAAATCCGATTCAAAGCGGAACGTATACAGTAGAATTTTCTTCGGCTGAAACGATTGTTCTTTAAAGCGATTTCTTCGAAACAACGCGCGACATATGTCTCTTTGTTTCGCGATAGAGTCGCAATTAAAACGGCATTGTTTCAACTCGGCCGAAATTAATGAGCGTGTTGTTGCGCGCTCTGCAACGCGAATTAATAATATTTAATTAAAACAGTTCTCTCCCGCTCCTTGTTAAAAACAACCCCCGTAAAATTTCGAACAAAGAAATTGCAAAGTGTCTTAACCGCGCGCTCGAACAATATGCGTTTTAATCCTTCCTTCGAAATTGCAGATGCAACTCGCCCGGAGGAGATTCCTGCCAGCACGCGTCGCGAAAACGCAGGAGGGGGATGATCGAGAAAAAGCGTCGCGACAGGATTAACGCATCTCTCGGTGAGTTGAGGAGGCTGGTTCCGGCAGCCGCGAGGGACCCTCACAGCGGAAAGCTGGAGAAGGCGGAGATCCTGCAGCTCACGGTCGAGCATCTGCGCACACTCCGTAATAAGGGTGAGTTCCATGCACCTTTGTCAACCCTTTATCCGAATTATTTTTTTAAATTGTGTTATAAACGCTGCATTCAAATCTATGCGTCTAATGATTTCTTATCAAATATTACTTTCTCAGCGCAAGAGTAATATTTTCCAAAAATTTTTTTAATTTAACGAACTTTAGTCACAAAAAACTAGTTTTAGTTAATTTATTTACTTGATAATCGTAACGATTGTTCGATAACTTTTCGCGTATATTGATTTACACGCAAGATCGGAAGTTGCGTAACGAAAGTGCAGATCGAAAGATGTAACGGTGTCGAGTAATAAGATCTCCAAATCCGGAAGAAACGCCTTTACCCGTTGAAGGAGCAACGGATCTCGAAGATGATCCTCCGACATCAATAAGACACCCTTTTTTTCGCTCGAGATTTCTCAGGCCAGGCATTAATAATTTCTCTTAACGTGTAGCCCCAATTCTCGTACCAATTTGATTCGTACGCCGTTATTACGTATTCTGTTAGGCGCTATCGGCCTTTTCTTTCCTACCGGAAGACACCTGTTGGGCGAGCAGCGTTAACTGTAACTGTGTAACCGAATGCCCATCTGTCGTCTCTGCGTTTCCTTATTAAGTAGATTTTTGAGAGCGATTATTAACTTGGTATAAATTATCTCTGAGATAAGTGTAATAATATCTGCAATGTGCGGACGTCTTTTTCTTTTTTTTTTTTTTTTATCTTACATATTAACATTATTCTATAACTTCAATATCTCTACAAATTGTATATACTTGTCATAAACAGTTATTTTTATTGTAAAAATAATACAGAAGATCAATTAATTTGCAAATTAATTAAATTAAAGTTCTCGGCAAAATTTTACAAACAATTAACGTAATAAAAATTTTTGATTAATTATATTAATTTAATATTAAATTTAATATAATATCGATTATCGTTTCTTAATTGCACCAATGCTTTTCTCTCATTTTCCATTGTACGATCGCTTCGCGATAAATATATCCGAGAGAGAGAGAGAGAGAGAGAGAGAGAGAGAGAGAGAGAGAGAGAGAGAGAGAGAGAGAGAGAGAGAGAGAGAGACGTTGTGGAAAATCGCAGGACGAGATGGCATATGGTTTCTCGGGCAGGCCGCCGAGGAGCCCGACTATAAACGGGATCCGCGGAGCAGGTGCTGGACCGGGCGCGGAGAAATCCTGTGGGAAGCACAGGAAGTCAACGACTCTCTGGAAGTGGTGTTCCCACGATTGGTGGCGGCGGGCCCGGGGGTGAGGTGTCCCGCGCGGCACCCCTCGCGAGGGAGGCGCTCGTCGGATCGGCCTGGGGCAGATGTCGAACCCTGTGGGAAACTAGCTAGCTACGCATAAGTGTGCACAGACACGCACGCACCACCACCACACCGCTCGATGATTGTGTGTATGCGGCCTCCTTATTTGTAAATGCGTGCTCGCCACGAGGGACCCCCGAAAGCGAGCGATATTAAATTTAATATCGCCAAATAAAACGCGAGCGGCATTTGGACACCGGCGAGAGATAATCTCTCCCATGTTTACTCTGAAACGCGTGAAAAAAAACTCGTCTTTTGCTCGTGCTTTGATAACGACAGCTCCGTCGTGTTCGTGACTTAGTTACAGACTAATATGTTGTGTCAATATTTTATTAATAAATCCAGCAATATGAAAAGCAAAAAAGAATTTTTAAAATGTTGAGAATCCAACATTTTTAATATTTTATTTAGTTCTCGAATGTGTAGTAGACATTGGATACGCTTCGTTTGTATAGACATTTGGACAGTTTCGAGGTCTTGATCATTAACTTATCGAGACTTTAACAATGATCGATCGCGCGTGATATGGCAGCAGTACTGTGTCTTTCTCGCGAGTGATGTTTGCATAGGGTGGTCTGAGAACTTGCATAATAACGTGGGACACTCCACTCGTTCACGTATATCCCGTGTATGCGAGGCCCGGCTGGCCTATGGGGGTCTAAACGGTTCCCACGCTACCTGTCCCATTCCACGTGTACACAATAAGCCGCCTGCTACTACTAAAGCCAAGGCGCCCATCTCGCCTCGGTGCACGTACGCCGGCATTGTTGCACCGCGAAAACCAAAAGTGCACAAAGGATCTTCGCCTTGCAGATGCACTTCCACGTTGTCAATCTGCGAATCGCTCGGAGAGATTCGGGAAAGTCTTGGGAAAAACGCGATATCATCTTCCGACACCTGCTCGCTTTCCGAATGCGATACTTTTAGCGAAAAATAATTTTTCCGAAATATTTTATACCAAAATTGCATCTCAAATGGATAAAATATATTTATTTGTTATATTTTTCAATTAGATTTATATTCTAATTATAGAATAATATTAAATAATGTAGAATTTCTTCCCTTATGTATAAAATTACGGAATTCTAAATATTATTGTGAAAATATTATTGCGCTTTCTTATCGTTATGCTTCTGAATTATTAAGCCAAAGTTTCCAAGATAACATTGAAGCCAAATCTTTAATTTAATTTCTAGTTAAGTTAACTTTTATTTCGATCAAAGTTTCTTCCGCGTAATAGTCATCAAGACTATTTCACATTTCAGAACTTTATTTACAAATCAATTTCTACGTGGGAAAACTTTCTTTACCTACTTATCAAACTTTTCTATATTGGAGTCAGTCTATAAATTTATCTGTGTAATGCACAGATATAATTATTACAATTAATTTCTGACATAAGAAGAAAAATCATTGCCAGTAAAATGGCGACAAAATACTTGATTAATTTTGTAAGTCATTACCTGTATATAATGTATCTTTTATTTAGAAAAATAGACTCTGTTTTCTCCGTGTTTAAAAAATGTGAGCTTAAGAACTGCATCTTTGTGTGTCTACGTCTTTCATCTTTTTGTGGCTTTATCTTGTTATTTAATATCGCCATTATAATTACACGAATTAATCTAGCATATGTTGTAATCGAAATCATCATAATAAAAATCTAAATAACAATTGCAGGACCGGAGGGCTACGACAGTACGAAACTAGCCATGGATTATCACGCGGTAGGGTGGGGCGAATGCGCCGCCGAGGTGGGTCGCTACCTGGTGACCATGGAAGGCCTGGACGAGAGGGATCCTCTTCGGCTGCGCCTGCTGTCGCATTTGCAGAGCTTCCATCGCGAACATCCGCCGTCCGCCGTACTACCTTCGGCAGTACCTTCAGCACCCACGACGTTGACATCTACTTCCACTGCCAGCAGCTACGAGCCGCCGCCATCAAGCACAGTCTCCGCCGGAATGCCGCCTGGTGCGGGATCCATGCCACCGCTTCTGGGCGGCGGTACTCTCGGTTGGAGCCAATATCCTGGTCAGTATCCCCAGCAGCAGCACGGAAAACCTTATCGACCTTGGGGTGCGGAATTGGCGTACTGACCTTAAACTCTCGCACAATTCATCACGATTGTATGCCGTGGAGCAGACATCAGATTTTAACGCGCAATTTTAGGATTTTTTTCCTTGTGTAAAATATATAGAGAGTACTATAGTCGAATTTTATCCATCATACAATATTTCAATCTTCTGCAAATATTCTTATTTCTCGCGCGCGGAAGAAGAAAAATAGATGTTGTACGTCACATTCTTTTGCCAATCGAATTAGCGATTTGTTCGTGAATTATAATTGCAGCAATCGCGAATATTTGCACCGCACGTTGTGCGGTTATTTTTCCTTTTCACCGATTTGTTAACAATAATGTAATGATTCACAAAATATTTGGATAATTTTAGTGAGATATTTAATACAAACGCGATTTATAAAAAGAATGAAACGCGAGCGACAAATTTCGCTACTTTGTGTACATACAATATATATTTTTTACCATATTCTAACACCTTAAACACATCTCAGGAATGTTCAACAACCAAAACTATATATTGTTATATTTTCAATGAGTGAGATAATGATAGTCATGCAAGTATCTAGAACATATTTATTAACGCGAAAAATTGTATATATCTGTACATATTCCTGTATATAAATAACAAAACTGTATTTGTAATTTTATCGGATATCTCGTAATCCACTACCGGTTTGTACATCGCAAAGTTGATCTTTTTCACGCCGCCGAACGATAAACGATTGCGCGAGCGTGTAAAGTCCAGCGCGAGTGAAAATAAGGAAGAAAAATAGAGAGGAAAAAGGTCGTGTTGTACGTATTCAGTGCCATTACGCATTTCAGTGTACACATGTGAGAGAGGTCCAAGTATTTTTGCAATACGATTTTGTAATAAAGCGATAACACGAAGATGCAAATAAAATCTTTGTTGCACGTAATTCCCCCTCTTGCACTTTTCTCCAATGAAGCCTAATCAATATTTCAGAGAATTACGACGCTAATCGCTAATCGCTAATTCACGCGACTTTTAATCACGCGGAACTGAAGCGTCGTTTCCGATAAGAGTGTCCTATATTCTCTTGCCGGATGACCGACATTGATAATCGACATAGTTTCCTCGAAACGCAATAAATCGGAACCCTCACATACATCCTGATCGATCATTCGCAAATATCGATACTTGACACATCCAAACATTCACGATGTTTGCACGATTCTGTAGGGCAACAACGGTGAACAAACCACGTCTGACGTTTGTCGTACTACGCATCGCACGCATAAACGAGCGGGCTTTTGTGCGTTTCACGCATCCGTACCTCGCGCAAAAACCGACACGAATTTGCGGGCGAGAGAGCGCACGTGAATTTACACATTCGAGGAAGAGAAAGAGGAGGAGAAGGAGGAGGAGGAGGAGGAGGAGGAGGAGGAGGAGGAGGAGGAGGAAGCAAAAGCGCCGTTTTTTCCCCTTTCTCATGCAAAATTCTCTTCGCAGACGCGGAATATTTCCGACAAAGAACAATGGGGCTTACGACCCTTCCGCTCGCATTATATCTGCAAACCAGTTTTGCAAGTCATTAGTTTCGCATGCACGAAATGCATCTCTTTTTTGCTTTTTATTCTTTTTTTTTCCAACACACTGCGGCCGACGATTAGTCGAGCTATTTTTGCCCTCGCGCGCTCTTACCAGCTCGCTGCGTCGGTAGAACCTAATTTTCGGGAATTACTAATATTGCGTAGACACGTGCGTCCCATTGTTCGAGCGTGCTCGTTACGCACGATTTTTCTATGGGTCGCACGCGCGTATAATTGCGAAACGCGCCTATGTAACGTGTTTGGCCGCGATCTCTTGTCAAAGCTCGACGCTGCTTGTCAAGTTAACGGTTGAATGGTCAATCGTTTTTTTCTTTCAGTCAGTGATGCAAATTGCACGACATATGCTAAAAAATTGCAAGGGACATAATTAATATTTTAAGAGAGAGAGAGAGAGAGAGAGAGAGAGAGAGAGAGAGAGAGAGTGTGTGTGTGTGTGTGTGTGTGTGTGTGTAATGAATAAGGCGAGATAAATTGAGTAGAATAGACGAGTTTTGATAAGTGATTTATTTGGAAAATTAAACTGCTTTTTGTGTGTGTGAATTTTTTGTAATAATCAATAGGTAATTGTATCATTTTTTAACAATCAATACAATCATTTCTTAATTTTTATTTAAAAAATCAAGGAACACAATGAAAAACCGGGACGCCAAATAATATATACTATCTGATAATAATCAATATTAAAAAGTATCTGAAAGTGAATGCGAAAATAATCAACAACCTTGTGAAAATCATCATCAATTTCATTTTCGACAAGCCTCTGTATAAAAATTCACAAAAATGGTGCAGCGTCGAAACGCAATCAGTCAGAAACTGCGCGAATTACAGAGGTGAGCGTAGCATTACCTGTCGCAAAGTAATATAATCAATTCTCATTACACGCGAATACACGCTACGCTAAAATAATTGGTACACACCGTAACGAGAAAATCGCGCGGATCGATATCATTACCAATTCAAACGAAGGACTTCTGTGTCTTATAACACCGGTGGATTTTACAGTACTTTCCCGGCGTGTGTGCGTCCCGTACGTATGCATATATATGTATGCTGTAGCTTGCACACACGTCGCACGATCAATGAAACCGTGATGACAGGGGTCATGGGAACACGTCGGGAATCGTCAATAAAACCATTTTATTTATGACACTCATATCCGTTACAAAGTCACAGCCTTATCGGGACACGCTTACGATAAAGTATATCAACACGCATCTTACACCTACGTACACATCCATATTTTCGGTTTTTTGGTTTTTTATGTACATATAAATTCTCTGCATCTATACATAGATATAAGTCATTAAAGCTTTTCTTTCATTTTCTTCTCTTATAAATCAATGCGTCGGAAGAGAGAGAGAGAGTAAAAACGCATCCTGCTACCTTTTAGTGGAGATTAACTTTGAGCGAAGGTGCTAAAAACGATTGGAAAGAGAATAACTCTGTTCGAGTGATCAGGCCGGTGCGATTTATTGCGTAAACACCCTCGATATCTGGCAACTCGAACTTGGCAAGATTTAAAATGAAAGATGCAGAAACATTTCCGTAAATTCGCAACTGCCACTTGTAGAAAATAATATTCACACAGATACAAATTGTTTTTCTCAGAATAACAATTTTTATTGATTCTTATTTTCATTTTTAATGAAAATATGATAAATTTTTTGCATCGAGGGTCGATTATATCAGCTGTGGCTAATCTAACAGGTGCATCTTGACCGCGCAAAATATCGAACACCTAGGACAATTAATGTAAAAGTGACGACGACATCAAGTTACAAAGTCGGATTTCTTCTTACGGATAAATAGTAGAAAAATCAAGGTTAATCTGCGCAAGATTAATTGATGAAACTTGTTACACTTCGACAATACGTATATATCCAAATGTCCCCGATGAACATATGTGTGTAAGTGCACAGTAAGTTAATTGAGAAGGTAAGTAATTTAATTTTTTTCTTCGTTACTTTAATTCTCGTCATTGTAATCCTAGTAAAAGTCTAGTTTTCTAAAATCTTCAATTTTCAATTATAAATATAAATTATTTAGATAGTAAGGTCCCGCCATTGGTGTACATGTTTTGGTACAACTTGCGAGTCGCGAAAATAAACTATTGATTACCTAAAATAGTTTACATGACACCAAAAACAGTATCTTGCAAAATAGTGATCCGCGGGTTAGACCCGATATGATAAAACCACAAATGGAAAAGTCCTATTATATTTCGGACGTCATTCTCTGGCGAATGTCGACAACGTGCTAGACATATATACATACATACATACATACATACATACATACATACATACATACACACACACACACACACATATATATGTATGTATGTATATATATATTTTTTTGTACTACGTCACGTATTGCTGTTCTCTATATCGAATGAGACAATGATACGCGTTGCACTGGTTCCTTCCATCCTTGTACAATAAAACAAGAAGAAATAAAATGGTCGCTCTGACGCCGAATCGATTAAATCGTCGGATCAACATAATTTTATCAGTATCGTGATTAATCGAAGTATCCGTGATAATAAATAATAAGTAAGGAGTAATAAATAAGTAACGCATCTATCAACAAAATTGCTAAATGAGATCAGGACAAGCACATTCGCGTAAGCGCGATTCGTGCGAGAAAATAAGTCGATATAATCTAGACTGGAAGACTAACTGGAAATAAAGTATCATGCCTCAATCACAATTTTTTTCATCTCTCGATGACATGGTGATAATATTATACGTATAATATTCTGAAGTTCACACAATTATGGCTTCTCCATCATCTCACATTTCTCAGCTCGACATACGATATACATATTTCGAAAAATAAAGAAGCGCTTAGGCGTTTACGGTGCATGGAACGGATTACGGAAGGACCGTAGGATTAACCCTTAACCGGTTGAAAGCTTTCGACAAACCTTCGACCTTCTCTTTGGTTATAGCCATTGCACTGATTATTGCACTGGTTATTGCGGCTGCATTTATATTACAGAATACCGGAATCCTGGCAAAGAAAAAAAAAAAAAAAGAGAGGAATGACGGACGAGTATACTCGTACTCACCAATTAAGGGTTAAATATCGTTTCAAATCGTATGCGTGCGATTTCTTTCCACTCCCTCGTGAACGATCGCCGTGCAAATATGATCACGAGACAAACGAGCAAACATCGCTTAACGATACGGATGTTAGATTATCATCTCGTTCTCTCTGTTTTCGTTCTTTTGATTCTCCTCGTACTCGTCGCAACAGCAACAGTTCGATGTGCAGTCCTCTTGGTTCTCGGCAACGTACGTCATGTACGTGTCGATGCTCTTGGCGTCTAAGGACGGCAGAGACCACGATAGAGAAGTCGTTTCGAGGTCCGGAATGGCCGTGTGCCAGGAACTGGGATTGCGTGACTTTTTGGCTTTGCGACTCCTGGTGGACAGCTTCTTGATGGCCTACCAAGCAAATCACAGCTCCGATAAATACAAAAAATAAAAATAAACAAAGAAAAAGCGTATTCTCTCATGAAAGAGATCGACGAAAATTTTCGCTGTGCGCTGTGTGCTTAATTGCGATACAATAGAAACCGAAAACCCGAGTTTTTCGTCCATCGAGTCGCACCACGACACGTAAGGACATCGATCTGCAATAATTTAACGTCCCGCGGAAATTTCACGCCTAGACGGAATGACGTAAGCGGAACCATGCAAAATTAATCTTGTTCAATATGTCACCGAAATTTTACTTGAGATAAGACAAAGAGGTAACGTGTAACGTGGATTCACATTAATGGGACAGAAAAGCACACGAGTAAAGAATTCCGAGTCGATGAGTAGCTAACGAGTGAACTGGACCGATTCTCTAATTGAGAGAGCGAAGCGCAGAGAGCCGGCCAGTGTCCAGGTGTTCGCTGCTGCACTCGAGGGAATTAGGTCGCACCATGCGCCCGAAACGTGCGTGCATGCAACAGTCAAAACGGCAACGGTTTGGAGGAGAGTATTAACGTCGTTGACAGATTACTTACCCGCAGGATCCTACGGCCGGACTTGCCGAGGAATTTTTTCAGCATCGCGGCCGGCTTCGACTCACGTTGCCGCCTCTGACAAAAAGTAAGTCTCGTCGATTATTTCTCCGCCTTGCCGTGAGCGTAATACGCGCGGGATTGATTTTCGGCCGCCTATATCCACTCTGCGCCTCTGTTCGTCGCGCCGTCGCTCCGTTGCTCCGAATCGATGCGAACGTCACGGCGTCACGCGACGAAATGCCGCTCCGGAGCGCCGCGCCGCCCCATTTATGACCTCGGCTGGCTCCGGACTCGCGTCGGCGGTGTACGATCATCCCCAAACGCGAAAGCGCTCGCACCCGCGGATATTGTCGCATCCCTCTCACGCGATTTCTCGGATAGACTTTTGAGCTTATGACCGCCAGCGATTTGCTCGAGGTGGTTAATCCTTGCGGAGACGAAGGGCTAATGAGCGACCGATAATTACGCTCGGTTTGATGCAATAGCAATTTCCACAACGCCGCCGACGGGGGTTGATTTTAATTGCCGTAAGTCGGATGCGGCAGATAGATGTCTATTTGTGCAGTATTTCGTAAATTGCACCATAATTGAGAATTTCGCTGGAATGGGCGTTGAAAGAGCGTAACATTTTAATTCTTATTCTATTTAACTTGAAAATTTCTTTAATTCTATTTTTATAGATGTGTTTTTTTGTTGTTTTTTTTTTGTTAAATATGTAAGGTACTTTTTAATTTTTTATCTCAAAATGACACTATTATTATAAACTGTTTTAGCGTAAACTTTGTTGGAGATCTGTGTGTATAAATTATAATGTACATTCGCGCGAGAATTTATCTATTTAGAAAAATTGTATATGATATTGACAAAGATACTGCACGTGTCGGTCATCAGATGCAACAAATAAGAAAAGCAATTTTATCTATTCCTAACGTAACGAGAGAGTGCAAGGTATCGCGATTAATCAATGCACAATTCAATAAGGAAAGTAATGCGTGCACGCGTATTCGCACTGTGCAATGGAATAGAACGAGTGTTCAATGGTCCATAGGGATTATAGGCGAGAAAATAAGACCGAATTGGATTAATGCACGAATGATTGACGAGAATCCACAGAGAAAGAGATGATTGTCGATTGACAAAATGCTGATACGTACTAATTTTATTATAACTTGATTCCAATCAATTAATTATGCATGTTGTTTTTTCTCTTTTCTGCACAAAAAACATTTATAAACTTTACAATTAATTTGTAATATTACATTCGAAAAGATTTAATTTAACAATATAAAGTTGTATGTGTGAATCAATGCTGAAATATCATTTCAATTATTGAGAGATCTTGACCTAATTAATTCTCACTTACTGCTTAATTATGTGCTGTGAAATATCTCTCATATTGCATCGTCAGTTGCACTAGTGCCGCATAAATACTCTGTACTGTAATTTGCATGGGCTAATGACAAAACACGACTTGATACAGGTACACTACATCATAAGTATGAAAATAGGAAAGAATTGTCTGACCTAAAACAAAAAAATCAGAGAAAAAAATTAAAGATAAAATGTTCAGAGACGACAATAACGATTTATTCATCGAGATTCCCATCATATGAGTTTGTCGTTCTGTTTGTCGAAAAATAGAGTATATAGCGTATAAAGTATAAACGCACCTAAAATGTGATACTGATTGATTTGACCAAACCAAAGATTTATTAAATTTTTATTTAATTTAATATAATTATATCAATAAATTGTCATAAACTTGACTATATTTTATTATATCATTATTCTTTGTTATTAAGTTATTAAAAGTTGAAAGAATTAGAAATCATTATCTCACATTTCTGATTTTAAAATAAAAAAAAATTTTTTTTAGAAACATTTAATCGTTTTTTGCATAATTCAATTTCAGCGCAGTAATACAGTTTACCAAATGTAGTATAGCGATAAAATACATTAAATTTAATCAATGTTATCATCAGTGCATTACAGATAATAGAGAGAGATTTTATTTGATAAATAATTGCATTTTATAAATAATCTTACAAAGAATTATATTATATTGTATTTTTACACGAGCCATAATAATGGCCGCATGAAATATATAACTCTGTAGTGATAAAATGTACAAGAAACGTATAAATCTAAATAATAAATAGTTTTCCAATCAAACTGATATCTTATAAATACACATGAACGAAATCTAATTGGCGTTTCAAGATACATCAAACGCAGTCCAAAGTCGAGAGTGAATACGAGTAAATCCCGAAGCGATGCACTCTTTCTCTGTTGCTTTCTCCTCTCACGGCTGTATGCACACACGTGTCCATCGACGTGCGTGTGACGCGTGTGAGCGCGGTCGTTCTCACGCGGCGGCACGCGTCACGCCGTACGCGACCCCCGATGCACCGTCCGGAGGCCACGTGCCGCCCCCGGGTGCCCCCACGAAAAACTCATAATTGTCATAACATTCGAGCGAGCCGACCGTGGAAAGATCGCTCACTGGAATTAAAATCATAAGTGCACTCCGGCTCGTCAATCGGCGCTTCCGACGATGCCGATAAGTCTCCCCGGCTGGTGATTGTCTCCAACGGATAATCATGCTGCATAAACGCGGAATGAATCTTATAGCAAAAAGCAACCATACTTACGACGTTCAAGTAATACGTTTGCGGAGAAAACAATTGAGTTTTCGCAAAAATATGACGTACGCATCTTCACCGCCCACACGGTGTATCAACCATGTCTATCGACCGCATCGTATCACGAATGCTGACGCAAAGTGTGCGGAAAAATCCGTCGATCTGTTCACTCGCGCAATTACTGCAACACGTTCGACCGTTCAGCGACGCGAGCTGCAATTATTTTTTCGCGGCTGGGGGAAGGGGGGGGGGAAACAATCGCCATCGGCGATGGAGTATAACGAGCGGCGCGTGGCACGGTCGCGTGGCCGCAAACGCGCGCTCAAACATCGCGGCCCGGCGAAAATAAGTCTTGCCTAATTGAGGCGGTCGTTCCATTATAGAGATTAGACTTCAAACGGAGACCGCTGCCTTCGAGGGTGCCTCGCGCGCGATTAATTAATACGCAAGATCGTGTTACCGTTCGCCGTTTTCGGTCCTCGCGGGCAAACACGCGCCGTATTCCGAAAGGATTTGGAAATCTCTCGGGATGCATATGGTACTCTCGAGTAAACCGAGAAAAAGTAATATGCGTATGTGTTGTATACGTCAGATACAAAAAGTAGATAGAATTCGTTTTGTGGAGAGAGAAAACGTGAATTTACTTTAATAGAATTTATCGATACAAAAAATATAATTTCACTCTCGAAAAAAATTGATTACATTAGTTGATTGTCGAGCAGAACGTTCACCCTCGATTCGTGCTGTTGCAACTATTAACGCGCGCGTCTATCACAGAATACAGGAAATCCGGCATGCTTTCGGGGTCAGGAGGTCACGGTAATCTGGTTAGCTGTTAGCTAACAGTCACACGTTGCATAGATTCGGAGTGCTAATCGCGCGACGACTCGCTATGAGCGCGTCACGAATTGCGTGAGCACAGTTACGTCAACGCGACGTTTGATTTGTTACAAATATTTGCAAAGTCGACACGTCACGGTCCATCGACACGCAATGAGCGTAGTATTATGTCGCCAGTATAATTGCAATACCTAGAACGCAAAGCAAGCCGTTATTCGCATAATATTCTACTTGAAATTACGTCAATTACGAAATTACGTCAATTTAATATAATATATTTTATATAAGAACGTGCAAGTTTTAGATCTTAAACTTAGTTTACCATATATTCTGCGTAGTGAAATATCTTTCGCGCAAGCATGTGTTTCACGTAACATATGTAATTATAGATTAAAAATAGATTATAACCGATTGTAAGCCGAGAATTAATTATATATAATAGTTTCGAATATTGCAAAATCATTTATTTTTATATTTATTATTTTCATAAATTATTATTAAAATCATAAATAAAGGGGCAACAAGTATCAAACATGTTAAATGCAAAAAAGATATATTTTTCTACAAAATGTCGAATACAAATTTCCATATTTATCATATAGGTAATTACTATTTTCAAGTAGCTCGAAATAATTAGCTTAGAAAACAAATTTATGAAAAAATTTAAGGCCAACATGAATAACACAACGTAACAAAGAATAAACTACCAATAATGGAATCTTTGATTCGTTATTTAATTCGAAAGAGTTATTAAAAAAAAAGGTTGTGTAGATGGAATGGTGATAAACACGATAATTAATTTCTTTTTATTGCCACCCTTCACGTAAATTATTTAATTTAACAGCAAAGTTCCTATCTCAATCGTTTATTTAACTTAAATCATAATTCAAAAGCGCTTCTAAAGTAATTATTTATCGATTCGATCAAAAATAGCAATTGTGATGAAGCTTATTAAAGGAGCATAAATGATTTTTGTTGTGAACATCGAAGAAAAACAAGGAGGATTGTTTGCTCGCGCAAAAAGATTATCATACAGAGTCAACGATTAGGAAGATATTTATAGCTGTAGAGATCACAATAGATCTATATATAACGCCGCGCTACGAGCGTATATATATATATGCGCACCTTACAGGAATAAGTAAATAAACATGTAATACAGATCGCTTAAAGTGGCTGATACATATAGAAGTTTGGGTATCAAAGGCGTGGGAATACTGCGTTTCGGACGTCACACGCGCTCGTGGGACGCGTGCCAAATAGGACGCTGACAGAAAGAGAGCGAAAGTGCAAATATTGGCCGTTCGCGCTACGTGTAAATAATTTTCGGGCCGTTTATTCACACGCGGCGTTTATTAATACTTAATGCGTTTTATCAGACCGAAATATATAAAGAGCAGAATGTTATTTAAAAAAATATAAGAAATACATAACTTTATCTGAAAAAATCACATGTAACAATATTATACGATTATTTGCACGTGGAGCTTCACGTTATAGAGATTGCAGACAATACTTCCACATCTTACATTTATCGAAAATATATTATTTGTATATCAATATTATAAAGTATATTATTAATTAGATATGACTTAGATATAGATATATCACAAACGCGGTATCACAAAGTGATTGCAAAAGCACAATCTAACAAAGTCTTTAATTGATTTGGTGTAATTTTTAGACGACTATCATTGTAACTATCCTTTCGTATTACGATTTTAATCATCGTAATGATCATCACTGAGTAATGGTGTATGTAACATTTCTGGATCGTAAGGAATGGTCCTTTTGTTGCCAGGTAATAACATAGGGACAGCTTTAACACGAAATTCATATGGCATAAAATCCCAACAAAAATTATAAAAGTCGTTACGAGTCTTAATAATATTCAGTCGAGCCATTTCTTTCATCAGTGCTTTTAATTCCATCTTATAGCTGTCGTACTTCTTACTATTGCAGATAAAAGAGACTATCTTGCTTAACTCTTGCACGAATTTCTCAGATTTTATTCTTGTTGCAAATTTATACTTTTTCTCCATGCGTTTCCACAAGAACTTATAAAGGTGATCTGTGACCCAATACTTGGGGCGAGGAAGCCTCGGTACTTTGTAGACCTTTCCGTTTACTAGAAACGCCTTGTCCACTTTCTTTGTCGACTTTGCAGGCACTTTATCCTTAGCACGTTGTTTTACCACGATACTGACGGGATTCGCATTTCTCACTTTCAACTCACATTTTTTCTTATCAGTTGCAGCCATTTCGTGGCTCTTCATTCGCTTTTTTGTCTCCAGCTCCATTTTAATCTTCTCTATTTTCTCAATGAAAGCTTGTGAGGGCGCCAAGTTCTTATTACTTGATGTAGACGGTTCAGCCACTGTTGTAGAAGATTGTTTCACTTTGAAAAAATCATTTATCGTTTTCAATTTTTTGGGTGAATTTAATTTATTACGAATAGAAATATTTTTACTTAATGCTTTAATCGGCGTGCTGTCATTTTGAGATGACCTATTCAAGCTCTTTTGCCTATGTGAAGTTTCTTTATTCTCTTTAATGCTATTTAGATTTACCACGGTCGACAATGTTTGCTGATTTATTGTCTTGTTGCTCGTTCTGTTACCTGGCGAAGAATATTTTCGTTGAACCATTTGCGTCGCGAAAACATCTTCTTCATCAGCCGTATTAAAGAATAAAATAGCATTTTTGTGGGCTTTTACACCCTCATTAATTTGAGCGGAAGAAATTCTTGTAGAACTTGTTATTGGTAAGGAATCATCTACATTTATTTCAGAAATCGTACTTACGCTATCGACATCGACATCTTCAATATGGACGTTCTTATTTGCAGACTGTGTAGACAATTTTGCCCCACTTGTAAAGTTTGGTGTTTTGTATCGACTTCGGGAACTATTATGTGTTAAACGAGCTTCCTTACCAGAACTTGATTTGGATAATTCTTTGTCCAATGTGCTTGAATCCTGCTCTTTATTCATGTCATAGTCCGAATTATCATTTGTAATTTCACGTGCTCTTTTCTTCGTAGGCGTCGATGTTTCAGATCGAATTCTAGAAGTATTGCGCGTTAAACGAGTTTTCTTACCAGAACTTGAGTTGGGTAATCGTTTGACCAATGTGTCTGAATTTTGTTCTTCATTGATGTTGTGTTCCAAATCATCATTCGTAACTTTACGTGCTCCTTTCTTCGTAGGCGTCGGTGTTTCAGATCGAATTCTAGAAGTATTGCGCGTTAAACGAGTTTCCTTACCAGAACTTGAGTTGGGTAATCGTTTGACCAATGTGTCTGAATTTTGTTCTTCATTGATGTTGTGTTCCAAATCATCATTCGTAACTTTACGTGCTCTTTTCTTCGTAGGCGTCGGTGTTTCAAATCGCGTTTTAGAACTATTGCGCGTTAAACGAGTTTCCTTACCAGAACTTAAATTGGATAATCGTTCAGTGAATATGCTTAAAGTCTGTTCTCCGTTTGTATTGTTCTGTTCAAATGGCTCCTTTTGTGAATTTTCATTTAAGCTCTTATTATGTGATCTCGAATATTTAATTTTTGACTTTGAAAATTTCACGGACTTGCGAATTTCATTATTATTTAAAGATGAACTGCTCGTACCTTCTTCAATATTGTCTTTGTTTTTTTCCTTTGAAATATTTAACAATTGCTTCTTAGATGCATTCAATGCTGATATATCTTTGTCATCAGCCAGAGCAATTTCAAAAGTATTTCTTCCTGTGCTTCTTCGTGCGCGTCGCGAAAAATAGGATTTCATACGTTTACCTAATCTTTTACTTTTATCATTACCGTGCTCTGTCTCATCAATATCAGACATAATATTATTTTCAAATGTTGCATTCTGATTTTTCAAAGTTGATACATCCGAAGAATCAATTTCATTATCCAGTGATAACGCTTGTGATAATTTTATAGATCCTTTCCTTTGATCATTAATATGATCCTTGTTTGTATCAATATTTTGAGAAGTTGAATTCTGCAAGAATTCCTTATCAAGTCCAAACGATTTTTTCCTTATACTGTTGTCTAAAATGCTATTTTTTGCCAGTACATCTTGAAAGATATTCCGATCTTCCACTTTATTACCTCTTTTTTTCTTAAAAATATTTGGCTTTAATCTTATACTCAAATTTGGACTATCCTCTATACTTTCATGTAGCTTTATTTGTGAATTTTTATTGTTTAAAGAACCACTATCAGAGTTAGTACCAGTATCAGTATTCAAAACATCCAAAAAAACATTTTTTTCAGTTGTTTTACGTGCTGGCTTTAGATTAAACCTTTTCGCTTTTGTTACATCAACTTCATTTTCGGATTCAGATGTTGTTGATGCTATAACTTTACGATGTGTTTTGACTGCCACTAAAAAAATATATATTATTTAAAATAAAATTATTTACTACTATTATTGTAAAATTATTGTTGTAGAGTATACCTCTGTTAAAGTTTTCTTTTGAGTTTGAAGCATTATGTTCACTGTCCGATGATAAATATTTGTACCACTGTAATGTATTTTGATCAGGTTTGGTTTCTGAATTCTGACTCAATTGTTGAGTTGTTTCATTTCCATTATTACGTATTAAAGCATATCGCAAAGACGTATTCTCTTCCAAATCATTCCACCAAAATCTTGATTCTGCAATGTCAAAAGCTCATCAAAATTTTTTTCAAATGTTTATAAGTGCATGATAACTTATGCTGTATAATGTAGAATAATAAAGAGAACACATTCTTACCTTCACCTAAAATAGTTGAATTCGAATCGAGAACTGCAGAGTTATACAGAGAGGAAGATCTATTTCCGGAGAACCGTTTAGAATGTCGCAAAGAAGCTTTTCTCTTAGCCATGGTTAAGATAGCTTAACCTACACAAAAGATTGGCAAATAAGGTTATATTTACAGGGCTATAAGTATAGTACAAAATAACTTGAAAATGCTTGAAATTTTAAAGTTTTAATAATCTCAATCAAACCGGCTATTTTATTTTCATATTATCTGTGCAACTTCTACTTATAATTAAAAATTAAACTTTAATGAATTTTGATATACCAACAACCACTGTGACGGCAAATAACAAAACCTGACCGCAACAAATCGGAATTTGGCGCCAGTGTAGCAAGGCCCAGGCTGTGTTCGGGGAGCGCGCTATCAGCGCTATCGCATTATTCTATCTTTATCGTTCATTGGACATAAAACAAGGATAGAGTGACACAATAGCGCTGATAGCGCTCTCCCCGAATGCAGTCTCAGTGTTCCGATTAGGGACCGGCTGCTTAGCGTATATGTGGCTTTGCGCTTGCGCGGCGATAGAAATGCAGGTGCCAACACATGTCGTGTGCAGAACTTTACGCGGGACTTTTGACAGGAAGAGGTTAGAAAGATAAAAATAAGGTAAGGCTTTTTTATTTATTATATAATTAATATTTATAAAATAATTAAATTATATATATATATATATATATATATATATATATATATTGTTGTACATATATATATGTATATATATTTTATTTTTTAATACATTAAAAAATTTTTTATTACTTTAAATGAAGCTGGGTAACGGTGCCTCTTTTTATATGTACGAGACACTTTACTGACGCCGTATGGCCGCACATGCACAAACAAACCGATCCTTAATCGGCACACTGGCCAGGCTGCGTTTGGAGAGCGCGCTATTGCGTCATTCTATCTTTATCGCTTATTAGACATAAAACAAGGATAGAATGACATAATAGCGCTGATAGCGCGCTCCCCGAACGCAGCCCCAGATTCTGCTTGGTTTTTCGCGCATGCGCGACGCGGCGAACGCAGTGAAGTATTTCAGTCTAGTAAAAAGGTATGCCATATGATACCCGTTCATTTTAAAAAATTATTATTTTCTGAAAAATCAATAAAAAACAAAGTATATTTACATATATTTATATTTATATGTACATGTATACGTAAATATAAATATATGTAAATATACTTTATTTTTTTATTGATTTTTCAAAAAATAGTTTTTTTAAATGAACAGGTACCATATGGCATACCTTTTTACTAGACTGAAACATTAATTATGTATATATATATAAATTAATAAAATTTTTTGTTGAGAATAAATTTAAAAATTTTTATTTTTTAATCAAAAATTTTTCAGAACAACTTTTTTTATTAAAAAATTTTCAAATAATATATATAGGTGAGAGCTAATAATTACTGGATGGACAAGTGATTTTGCGATCCATTTATTAAAAATATGCACTAATTTCACAATATTGTGTAATCCATTACTTTCAGTTAGAGTAGAATATGACACAATAATATAATATTGTCCTCTATCTACGCATCGAGACGCCTCTAGCACATAACTCTCAAAATATACATTATCTTGTGTTCATTGTTTATAAAAGACTAGATTCATTTTCTCCAGACACTTCTCGGTACAATTTTGAATTTCTAACTAGAACCATGGACCATTCCTTTCAAATTTTTTTTTTGGTCGTGTATTCGTAGGTGTGTCGCAACGTTTATGGGAACTCACATTGGAAAAATCATGAACAATGACACCCCATGCGTTGGCGCGTCTCATGATTTACGATACAAGATTCTTATTAATTGAAGGGAATCGCACTTGTTTGCAAATATAACACGAACGCGAAACACAGTGTCGCTAGTGACAACAAATTCACATAGAGTGCACGGGTTATATAATATTATATAATTGTTCTATAGTAACAGTAACTCTCCGATTAAGAATCTTCGATATCATGCATAGATAGAATAAATTCCATGAAAGAGAATGCGCAAAGTCGCCAATTATGTACGTGTATCTTATACGTACATAATTAGTTTTATAGATCTTTTCAATTCAAATTCTCGAAAATCTATTTGCATAAGTAAAAAACTGCCGATACAAATATATTGATTCAAAAGTTACAAAGATTCTTAATCGCGTGGAATGTATTGTGTTGCATATCGAAAACGGCAAACTGATTGATGTATTTGTAAGTAATTACGTATTTGATAAACTCTTGACTACAATTGCTCTTGCAAACGGTTAACGTGAAATGTCGAAAGTTTATTCATTTCCATTGACATATTTAATGCATAAGAATTACGTCAAGCTTAATATATGCAGGATGCAGCAAAACGCATTACGAGTATTAAATCACGTTTAAACATAGTGAATTTTATTATAACAATGGGCAAGACAATCAACAAATTTCTTTTACCAATCTCAACATCCTCTACTATTTTTGCAAAACACTCCATTTTGTAAATATCATTTTGATGTTTTAACTCGTTAAAGACCACAATAATAATATAAGAATTTTATTTAAACAATTGCTTTTATTTTTTAATTGCGAATAATATATCATGATATATTTCTTTTTGAAGAACTGTAATGTATACGTATAGAAATTATATATGTTGAAAAATTTAAAGAAAATTTTTCATTTTTCAAATTTCTCATAGACATTATTTTATTTGTAAGAAAAATTTTGTCTTAAAAGTGAAGCATTCTCATTATAATAAATCAACATCCTGTATATATACTTGGACTTATTATGTCCTTTTTCCACAATAAGATGATTTATCTCACGTACGAAATGAACACAAACACATTACAGTAATGAAATATGTTCCGCATCGCTAATATTAATAATAGCAATAGAAGACGATTGTAAAATGCGCACTTTCTTATAACTATGCCAATTTTGAGTAAGAAAAAATGAAGAAAATAATGTGTATGTGTACACACGCACGCGTATGTGTGTGTTGCACATCATAAATGCACTCATTTTCATTCATTTTCAGAGAATGGAAGTAAGTAGCTAAAATTATATACGACAGAAAATCGAATTTCCTTTGTATTTGGATACAAAAGTCAATCGCCTCATGTTCGTATAAGCGATGTGTTCGGTTCGAGTTGGTTTCATTTCCGCTATTTACTACACAGAATACACACTAAGCATCGTGAAGATTTTTTATGATTTGTGTTGGTATTACGAAAACCTAATCAGAATAGACAGTATTTTTTGCACGAGTTATGCGATAGCAAATAGAGATAGAAACTGATAGAAATCAGATAAAAACTGTATATATTTTCTTCGTAATATATCACACGCCATCGCGTAAACGCAATTAGATACTTAACTAGATTCGAACGATGAACGCGATCTTGTTTTTATCTTAACAAGAATGCGTTTATGCAAAATGTCCTTACATTTGTTACTTAATTGTTAGCTTTTCTGTTTGAAGGAAAGAGGAGTATTAGTGGAATACGCTTCACAAACAAAGTATATGTAAAAAAAGTTCATATACATGTTAGTATTAATTAATTAATTAATGTTACATCAAAGGATCAATAAATGTATATTATTCTATTTCGGAGTCCCATCGACAGAAACAGAGATACTACTTGGTTCATTGTCATTCGGGAAAGCAAACTGGACGCCTCACAAGAATCTGATCCTGGCACAATGATTGGTAATTGGTAAATCTTCGATACATTACAATAGAAGCCGATTAAATCGGATTTGTTAAAAACTTGTAACTATTCTAATTTTGTATTATATATATAAGTGTGTGTCGTCGTTTCTCGTATTGACTACTCATCGGAAGAGTTGCATCAAATCTTCCCTTCCTCCCTTTCTTGAAAAAGTAAATCGAACATTTAACGACACTATTTTTCGTTTCTGATTACGGAGATTTTACTTCAATCGGAGTTTTCACAAACACAATGTCGATTAAAGGCGCAGCAGCAACTATTAAAGCCGACAATATATCTTGTACATAAAATATCAGCTCGGTGGTGATATATTTATCAAATTGATTCGATTGCTATAGATGTCTTACAGATTTCTTGTTATAATAATGGGATTATTATTATATGTTTATTTTGTGTTTTTGCCAACAGATTTCTTTTCTCTGTGTGTCTCCGATTTCACAGAGCGGATGTTTTCTATTAGGAAGGGGAGGTATTTGACGTTTCTTTTTTTTTGTACTGATTTGCTGCACTAAGCATCTTGGGAAGACTTGGTTTTTTTTGGATTAAAGATCTCATGTCTCTTGACTTCCCTTTTCAATAATTGCAATGATATTAATGGATAAATATGCGCTCGTATTGTACCTTTCAATTGTCAAATGCTGTTACTTATTAAATAAAATGATAGCACTAAATATAAATATACTGAGTATAATGAGTGATAGGTGTACACGAATAAAAACCAATATAAATATGTCTACTTTATATTTAACTTCTTAGGTGAAAGAATTATATATATTTCTCGTGTTTTGTATAAACTTATGTGTGTCATATATATATCATAATAAAATATAATTGTAAATTATAAGCAATCTAAAAACATATAATTGTAAAACAAGCAATCTAAAAATATGTATAATCGTAAAACAAAATCTGTATGTAATATCAGAAAAATATATTCGAAATAACCATGGCTTACATACAAACGTGAAAGAAATAAATGGAGAACGAGATAATAATAGAACGTGTATAGAATGTTAAATCCATAACTCGCAGTAGTAACTAACGAGTCACTGTACAAATAATATCGAACTTTTATTCAGATTTACTCACTTTATCAACTTCTACCAGTGAGTCGGAATCGTATATACAAATTGGCACTTTTCATATGAATATATCGTTTCTCTTTGCTTTAATGCTGTGAATTCCGATGCGTGGTCAACCGAGAACATATATCGAGCGTCGAGTACTCTCTTTACTGTTTCAAGTATGTCAGCGTGACGTACTTTTCTTTCTGCTTCATAAAGATAGAAACTTCTTGCCTATTATACATACGTAACTCTAAATATGTACAGCGACTACAGACGACGGCTAACGCACATTCTGAATCGCGTTGAACCTACTCTTTCCTCTTTTGTTAAATCACTTAATTACGTTGAACACAATGATATCGAAACTCTTAATTATGTTGCTTGTTGGATTTAAATTCCGAATTTCGGTATTGATTAGTGGCTGTTTATTGTATTCTGACGAATTAAGTGGAATGCATAAACTGACCGAGACAGCATGAATAGCGGAAATGTTTTAATAAGCTTTAAAAGGAAATCATTTTGTAATTTAATCGCAAGTGCGAAACAGAGCGTATCGTAATTTAACAATTATTTTTTCTATAATTGTAAGTCAAGTACAACTTTTTTAAAGTTATCCTTATTAATATAGAATCTCCATTGAAAGATTATTGTGTGTGTTTTATATTATTTTATGTGTGTCACACAATAATTCATATAATCAATAAATTAAAAAATTTATTTCTTTCACGCTAATATCACCGCGGTCAGTTCTTCACGCCCAAGTTCCTATATTTAAAAGATTCCGTATTGGAGAAAAACTGTCAAGATTAAAAAGTCAATAACACATCTGCTTTTTCTTTTTCCACGCTGGAATAAAGTTCGGTAATCCTTGTTGACCTTTAAATCATTTGTTCCTCGATTGCTACGTATCTAAATTACGATACACTCTGCATATCTCTTGTTTTTACACAAATTTAATTCAGAGCATTTGTCATCACAAGTTGTCACAGACTCTATTTTAGCGAATATTTTGGAGGCAGTATTAGTACGCTAATGACGTTTAAGCCCTAAAGTTTATAAACTCATTAAATATACATAAAATAATCTCTTTTTTCTTTAATCTTTCCCTTTGCCAGGAATATTAGCTTCAGGCCCTCGACAATGCAAATCCACCATTAGTTGGAAGAAGCAGAAAGGATGTTTAATTTGGCAGTGATTTAATAGGCTTATTTCGCATTTGACGTATTTCTCGTTAAATTTGTGCATTAAAATTCTCGCTGATTTACCTAAAGTTTGTGATTTTTTTCTTCAATTTTCATTTTTTTATCGTCTTTTAAATAATTAAAAAAAATAACAAACGTTATTAGGAATAACTTTTGCCGTTATTAGAAATAACATCGCGTAAATATCGTCACTTTATGCATTCCATCAGTAGCAAGCAGCCGTATCATTACGACGTACTCATAATCGTTCCTACCTTAGGCACGACCATGGGCAGTGTTTTTACATAAATTTAGAAAACGATAGATATTTATAACTGGAATAATAAAATATATCGAAACCCTTTGAAAGGATTGTCGTGTTTCGAATGCGTATTTTTTGTCGGATAATCGATTAGTGATTCAAGGTCACGCGCTAATCGCCCGTCCCCTAAAAGCCACGATTGCAACGTGACCTTGCAAATTAACCAACGAAATGCAATATTATCGCGCACATTGTACGCATCGTGGTTAAAATAAGGAACGTGCGAGTATAACGCGAGTAACTTGAACGGACTTATCCATGATAAGGGATAACAAAGCGTGTCCGTGTGTAGCGCTGCTTTAGCTAGACTTGAGGTAGAGCGAAGTTCGGGAAAAAGGATAAAGCGGAGTGTATCGTCGCTAGATAATGGAGCGAGATAATATAGCGGAGAAACCTTTGGCAGTATAAGGTTTTGCCCCTTTCACAAATTGATTCCAAATTTATTCGCCCGATCGCCATCTCTGAACTCACGCCCGTCCATTATTACTTTGCGCCTGGTATTTTTCCTAGCACCTAAGCATAGAACATGGAATTAGTTATTGATAATTGAGTTTATGACGCTTGGATTAAATATTGTTCGAAGATACACGGTTGTCACGTGGCATGCGTTCTATGTTACTTACTAAAGTCAAATTTATTAAGCGATAGAAAAAAGAAAAAAAAACTGGTTAAACTTACTTTAGAAAGATCTACACCAGTTAATGCTTGTACAGCTGGCGGTACTTGGCCTACGAGACGTGTAAGTTCTCCGCTAGTTGCGTCGCTTCCACCGAGAAGCACGATCTCTTCTGTTCTTGCTAATGGCGCCGCAACTTCAGCTGCAATCTGTAGAGAGAAAAATATCATCATTTGCAAAATAATACATATTAACATCCACAAAGAGAATGTGAAAAGTAGCACGCACCTTTGGCAAAGCGTTCAAAGTGATGTTGAGTATTGCCGCTTCACCGTACTTCTTGTAGACTGCTGCTTTCATTCGCATACGTTCGGCTTCCGATATACCGACAGCTTCCAGAGCATGAGCTTCAGCATCTCCGAGCAAACGGATCTTCTCAGCTTCGGCTTTCGCCGCGCTCACAGTTTGAGTTCTGAGATGAATAAAATTTAAACATTGTATAAAAAGAATTACAAATATTACGACATGGAAGAACATTGAAACAGCATTCTTTTTTATGACAGTTATAAGAAAAATCACAAATATTATATAAAGAGTTATAAGGAATCAATAATAAATATTACACGAGAGAGAGAGAGAGAGAGAGAGAGAGAGAGAGAGAGAGAGAGAGAGAAAGAGAGAGAGAAAGAAAGATCACACTTGTCATATGTATAGCTTGTTTTTTTCGTTATACATGATAAAAGTTATAATAATTCTATTGTACATTATGCAGTCTAATTTTATATTACAAACAATAATTATTATAAAGCAAAAATTATTTCCATATACACCTGTACACATATATACTTTTTAAATTTTTTATATGTTAATAGTACATGAAAAATTTCTTTTATGATGATAATAATGAAAAATTATTTTTTTAATTCCTAACATCGCAAGCCCCCTTCCCCATATTAAGAAATTCCTACCTTTTTCCTTCAGCTATTCTTCCCATTTTATAGAATTCAGCTTCGGCTGGTAATCGCACTGTACTCTGAAGTTCATGCTCCTTTCGGCGTACCTCCTGTTCCTCAACTTCGATTTGTTTGCGTCTTTCCACAACTTCTATTTGTATCTCTTCATTTCGTATTCGCTGTTTTATCTTCGCTGCTTGAAGCTCATAAGCTAACTGCGCCTCGGCTTTCTGGAGAGGTTCAGAAAAAGATGAATATGTAACAACAATCACGATTTACTTTACTGGAAATGATGTTCATGCTTTGCGAAAATAAACTTACCGCTGTGTTTACTTCTTGATCAAAGTTAGCTTTCTGCAACTGATAGAGTCTCGCATTATCTTCTATCTTCGTATCGGTGTTATATTTAATATCCATCGCTGATTTCTCGCATTCCGCTTCCTGTCGTAAAACAAGAAAAAAATTACAAAATCATAAAATCGGGTAACAGCCTGCTATATTTAAAATCAATTTTTTTGTCAACAGAAATGTTTAGATTAAAATTTTGCTAAAATAACACTTATTTGAAATTGATATCTCTAACTACTTTAAAAGACGAGCTTTAATTTAGTAGAATTTTAATTTAAACATTTTGGTTGAAAAAAAAAATTGGTTTTAAATTAAAATCCAAAGCCATCAAACGTTGATGTGGCGCTTGTAATGTAGCAAAATACTTTGCATATCATTAATTTTGATTTTCTATGTCTATTTTTTATAAACTAGGTTTCTTCTTCTTTGGTGGTATCTGTTTCTTCCTATAAGGATAAGATATAAATATGCGACAGTGAGGTCACGCATAACGCATTATATATTTTCAAGCTGAAACATACCCTAATTCCGGCATCTCGATTCGCCTCGGCAACACCAACGTCGGCATCTCTTTTAACAGCAGCCGTCTGAGCTTTGCCGAGTGATGTCAAATATTGAACGTCATCGTAAACATCTTTTATCGTGAACGAGAGAATTTCGATTCCCATACGACCGACATCCGGTGCGGCGACTTCGCGCACGAGAGCCGCGAATTGATCACGATCCTTATAGACTTCTTCCACTGAAAGCGTTCCTATAAAAGAACGAATATATTCTCTTATGAGTCCACAAATAAAAACAATTGTATTATAGCTTAACTGTAAATCTTTATTTATATAAAAATCTTTATAGTGTAATTTTGAAGTCAGCAAAATGTATAACTATTTTGTCAATTTTCTTAGATGGCACCCACCATTTATCCCTCGTTACTCGTGTTTTTAACAATAAATTGGATGACTATGACTGCTAATAAAACAAACGATAATTGCCTTTAGACACCTTTAGAAACGGATAAATCTCAAGTTTGTCAAAATTTCAGATTCAGAAAAGAAAAGGCTAGATTACAGATGTATATCATTCATACATCTCTTAAACGTTTGCTTGAATTTTAAGAGTGATCAAACATACCCAATATAGCTCGGAGGTGACCCTCCAGAGTGGACAGAATTGTAGATTTGATTTCGTGAACACTTTTCCCAAGAAACTGTTCACTGGCAGTGTGCAACAATTCGTCAGCCTTCATGATTTTGCACTGTGCTACGCCGGTGACCGTCAGTGGTACACCCTGTGCCGTTTCCACACTCTCGCATACCGGGTTCAGGGTCATCACCTCTAGTGATAATCGCTGTACATCGGTGACAAACCACCAGGTAAATGCATATCCACCGACGATGGTCCTCTTTCTCATCGAACCGCAGCATCCTCCTAAAATGGATAGCAAAGATAATATTTATAAGCGTGTTACAAACAAGAGAATTTGATCATAGTATATTAAATTTTATGGATATTCGTTTAACATTTTAATTGCCAAATCCCATTCGTATATAAGAAAACTTCTTTCTCTTATCAATTATTTTTTGTAATTTTTGTATCTACTTATGACTATTAGAGTTTGCGATAAAATATCAATTATTACAAAATAAAACATTTTCCTTGAAAGGAAAGTTTCTTTTATTACGACGCGAGGAATAAAAAGCAAAGCAAAATTATTTATTTTTTGCGCGTCTTAGACATTTTTATATAAAACATACAACTGAGAACAGTAATATACGATATCTGAAATTATACAGATTGAGGCACGTAAAGCATCTAAATGACAGTTAAAAATAGAAAGAAAACAATATTTTCATATTTTCAAATTCACATAAAAAATTATGTTCTCAATTAGAAACATTAGTGCACAAATAGTGAAACTTTAAGCTTTAGCACAGAGTTGGTGGCATCTCATGCCTTTTCATAAAATGCAGACAATATTATTGCACAACAGTTGTTGTAAAATGTACGCCATCGGATACAATGTGGATATAAATATGTAAAAATATTAAAATATATATGTATGTTTTTTAATATGATTCTTCGTACGCACACATATAATTCGGTATATAACTTGTGTGTCAACGGTAATGTTACAAACATATGTGCAACAGTATTTAAGAGCTAAAATTCACCAAGTTATAAAGACTGTAAACACATGCGGGTGTGTGTGTTAAAGATTCAAGTTAAAAAAAGCTTTACTTTGTAGGTTGCACGTAGCTACGACGTCATCGATTAACTTGTAGTTCTCAACGATCGTTAAATGCATGCTTGTATCGCAACGATAAGTAGGTCGGTACCCATAATATACTTAGTGGATGAGTAACTTTTTACCGTAAGTTTGCACCGCATGATGTCACACAGCGCTGTCACACTTGAATCCGTCGAGAAAACATTAAAATATCCAATGTTAAATGTTAATTCTGTTTTTGCATTTATACTGACTTTATTTTTCAGCTGAAACCATGAGTCTCGAAGAAAATAGGTGGGGAATAACAACGAAGAACGGGACCAGGCAGACGACGAGAAGGGAGACCGGTACACTAGTATAAAGCGGACAAAGAGAAAAATCAAAAGAGAAAGAGAGAGGCGAGTCTATACCGCTATGCATCGCATGTACGAGGCTATTGGTGCATACGGCTGATCCATCCTCAATGAGATACGAGTAACATGCGAGTAGTTGAAGCTGGAGCAAGGTCACGATCAGTGTTATATCACTTTTCGTCAAGTAATCTTTTGTCTCCTCATTCATTGATCAGCGTATCCGCGACTAACGTAAACTCGTTTGTATCCATCAGCAAAGAAATTTCACCTTATTTCACATTATTTTACTGCAGTCACGTAATGAAAGAATTACTTCCGAAAAATCACATCTTTGATTGTTGGCAAAGTTTTTGCTGGATATATTCAAAATGTGACAAATACAATGTTTACTTTGATATTATTGGACTTACGGTGCGTGAAGCAAATTAATCTTGAGAGAATCTAAATGGAAATTGAAAAAAAGGTAAGAAAATAATTTATGGAAAATATCGATGAATGATTGATTTAGGATATACATCATAAATTAATTCTTTTAAGCATGATAAACACACACACACACACACACACACACACACGCGCGCGCAATATACATATATATATATGGTATATATAGGAGAGAAGATAAATTTAAATATATAAAGATAAATTTAAATACTCTTTAGCAATGTTAAAGAATAACTATCAAGTTGTTACCCTATATACATAAATCAAAATATGCTCATTTTGTTATACTTATTCACAGTAATTTCTTGTAATCTATGAGTGTATTTTGAATGTGATTGATTATATGTAATAATAATAAAGATAATATACAAGGTATTTCAAAACTCGCAATTTTAATTTTATTGACATCTCATGAACTATTTACAGTTGACTTTTCCTCAGCGAGCATTAAATCACTATACATCGCCATTTTTTTACATATTTCAAAATTTTATATTTTTTCTAATTAATTATAAGTCTTAAATTAAAATTATATGTTAAAGTTATTTAAAATTAATTAAAAAATATAATCTTGTTATTTATTTCTTTTGAGCTCATTTTATGAAAAAAAGCTTTTCTTTTTATTAATCGCGTATAATTCAAAAAATACAAGTACCTCGACATTTTTGCTAAGAAAATAAATGATGTACATACATATGCGCAAGAGTAATTAATTATTAATTAAGAGAGTATTCTTGCTTTTGGGCTTCAAAAAATCGATTTTTTTTGCATTTTTGAATACTTTGAACCTTTTAGAATATATTTTCATTTGTTTTAAGGCAATTTGAGTTCTTAAACTGGTCTAGAAAGTCGATAAACGGATGCGCGTCACGCAGCTACACGACCGCTCGAACGACCGACCGTTACACTCTTTCAAATTTTTTTTGTCAAGGCTAGGTGCTCTCTATACACACAACTTTAGAGTGTTAGAATGTTTGTATTATCAAATATACGCTATAGAATATACGTTATATGAATGTGTGTGTGTGTGAGAGTCCGAGAAGAGCATACTAGAGGCAAATAAAAAGGAATCAGTCTGTTGCTGAAGCGTGTGGCTAATAGTCTGTTTTCGAATAGTCGTCTGTTTACAAGGTATAATTTGCAAAGATGTGGCGACACTCGTTAAAACGTAAAGGAAAAATAAATAAGTCAAAATCGGTGTAAAAATAAAAAAATTTTGTAGACGCGAGAGATCAAAAGCGCATAAAACGCTCGGAACACCGGACGTCCGATGAGGCAAGAATTGGAAAATCTATAAGCAGACAAGACAAATCTGCTAATCATGCACTTTTTAATATACGAAAAAGGATCCTTGTATGGTGCTGGAATAGCAGATTAGAGGTCAGACACTTAAAAAAATTTTTATTAACATGTAAACTGTTTGTAAAACTTTGAACGCGTTTTTCTCGAAACAGTATTTTCCAAAATTATTGTCATAATTCGTACAGTTTTAATCCAATCGACTAAAAATTTTAAGGAGACGTTCACAACACTTTCCTTTCTTGGCTGAACTAAATCAAATAAAATCAAATAAAAATTCCAACTTTTCGATTTTTCCGGCAAGAAAGAATCTTGAAAAAAAGGCGAAAAAATCGATTTTTTTTAAACTGTGCCATTTTTGCAAAAATAAATTTTTTAACTTGGTTGTAATTCAGCCAAAAATTACAAGTGTATAGATTAAGAATCTTTTTGAATTTTTTGTTTCAGATAATTTCTGCATCTTAAATCGTGGCAATAGTGAGCCGACGTTTTTTTGATACGCCTATACGGACACGCCCATAACTTTTATAAAAAATTTTTAATGTTTGCAAAAATTTATAAAGAATATGGAAGAAGCATAGAAGAATAAAAGTACCAAGTTGTAAATTTATAACTTTTATACTTTTTCCAAAAAAAATTCCTCTTGACAAAAAAAAAACGCGTCAAAAACAGTACCGAAAACGAGCATATCCCCTTAATTACGATGAAATGTCATTAAAAAAGCTTCAATGTTACGTCAATGAATGCAGGAAACTTCTAGAATGTATATTTGTCGTCGCTTCCAGGAAGTAGGTAAACCAGTGCAGCTTTCCTTTTCAAATCATTTACCTCGTTAGGAGTTCGGTGCATATTGATACGAACAACACGTATCCGCAATTTCACGTCCAATTTTCTCATCCTTATTCTATTTTAATTCAGCGTTATTTCTCTATCTGATTTTGTTGAAATGCTAGTGTGTATGTTGTGTGTATGTTCCTAATAAGTATTGCAACAGTTTATAATAAGAGTTACACGTGTCTTTATAACAATTCCCAAAAGCAAACAAAATTTTTCAAATTAATATGTTATTCATTAATTTCATACAATTAAAAAATATATACCATGATAAATACGCCATCAGTTATTTATCACATTACAATCTTCCTAGTATGAAAATCTATCGAGGCTGCACGAAAAAGATGCACCTCTAAATTAAAAAAAAAAAATTTTTTTAAACAGAATTTTTTCCATTGCATGATTCTTATGCACCCGCGCATACAAGATATAGTAAAAATTATTTAGGTATTAACTAGTTGAAAGTTTTAGCAATCGATATTCAACTCACATTGAGATCGAGCAAGTTGATAGCCAGCTGGCTCGGTTCCTTCTAGTCAATTTCTAATGTGATAGTTGCCGAGTTATTGGTTTCGTTTCAACAGTAGAACGTGCCGGTTTGATTCGGTTAGATATTTCTTCCGAAATATCTTAATTCTCAAATAAAAGTAAAATAAATACCACTTGCATCTCTCTCGTATTATGAAAAATTATAATTTAAAGAAACGTGACGTTACATGTGGAACGTATTTGTAAGTCGAGCAAACACAATTACTTGCTTATAATTAGAAATTAGATATTGTATATAGCATGATAGATTATTATCAAGTAATATAACACTCTCATACGTGTATTACAAATTCCAGTTTATTAGTAAAAAGCACCACGGCGTAAGAGAAATAAAATGGGTATCGAAAGCATTTTGGCAGGAGGTTTGACTTCGGCATCCAGCGGACTGTCATGGTTCTTTCCAGTTCTTGCTGCGGCGCTTGTCTATTTTCAATACGAAGCCCTAGACAATGAAGCACCGCCGATTAACGTACCGTCGGAGATGCTGTTACCATCGTATGATTTTATAGTAATAGGCGGCGGATCGTCAGGTTTCCTTGTTTCTTATTATAATTTTAGAAAATTTTATAAACTTTATTTGATGTCGTGACAGAAAATTTGTCTTTGACATCAGGAGCTGTAGTTGCGAGTCGTCTATCTGAAATCGAAGACTGGAATGTATTGTTGCTTGAAGCAGGCGGTGACGAAACGGAGATTTCGGATGTGCCATTGCTCGCCGGTTATCTTCAACTGAGTCAACTAGACTGGCAATACAAAACCGAGCCACAGGGTGATGCTTGTTTAGGTATTTTCCATAATTCTTTCGTTACCTTTTCATTATTTTCTTTAAATCTTCCCACAAAAAACATTCTTTTTTTGTTTTCTTTACGTTATTTATACATATTTACAGCGATGGAAAACGGTCGTTGCAATTGGCCGAGAGGCAAGGTGATCGGAGGATCGAGTGTGCTAAACTACATGTTGTACCTGAGAGGTAACAAGCGAGATTATGATATATGGGAACAGCAAGGTAATCCTGGCTGGGCATTCCGCGACGTGTTGCATTATTTCAAAAAATCGGAGGACAATCAAAACCCCTATTTAGTTCGGACGCCGTATCACGCAAGCGGCGGATACTTGACTGTGCAGGAGGCACCATGGCACACGCCCTTGGCGGCGGCCTTCGTTCAAGCTGGCCAAGAGATGGGCTACGAAAATCGTGATATCAATGGCGAACATCAAACCGGCTTTATGATCGCCCAGGGTACCATCAGGCGCGGCAGCCGTTGTTCAAGTGCGAAAGCTTTTCTTAGACCGGCCAGACTCAGAAAGAATCTACACGTCGCGATGTACGCGCAAGCGACCAAAGTTTTGGTGTATCCCAAATCAAAGCGTACTTATGGGGTAGAATTCGTCAGGAATGGCAAAGTATTTCGTATACGCGCAGAGAAAGAAGTGATTGTGTCTAGTGGTGCGATAAATTCACCTCAGTTACTTATGCTGTCAGGAATTGGACCAAGGGAACATTTGCAAGAACTTGGAATCGCTGTAATTCAAAACTCCAAGGTTAGTGTGAGAATTGGATTTTTCCTCGAGAGAATTCACGCTAGGTTTCTAAACCTTTGCTATACAACTCTCTTCTAAATAATACAAAATAATACGAAAAAACCTTTCAAATTTCTATCCTACTTGTTTATTAGAAAATTTCTGCATCTCCAGGTGGGCTATAATCTTCAAGATCATGTTGGCCTGGGAGGACTCGCGTTCATGGTCAACCAGGAAATTTCCATGGTTGAGAAACGGCTGCACAGCACGCAAACGGTGATGCAGTACGCTGTGCTGGGTGACGGACCTCTGACAGTATTGGGAGGCGTCGAAGGCATCGCTTTTGTTAACACGAAATATGCAAATGCCTCATTGGATTTTCCCGACATCGAGCTGCACTTCGTTTCCGGGTCGACCAATTCGGACGGCGGTAGACAGATAAGAAAGGTGCACGGACTGACAAAGCAGTTTTATAACGCCGTTTTCGGGTCGATCAGCGACAAAGATACGTGGAGTGTGATCCCCATGTTGTTGCGACCGAAAAGTCGCGGTATAATTAAACTGCGCAGTAAAAACCCGTTTGATCACCCTCTCATTTATCCAAACTACTTCAAAGAACCAGTCGATATTGCCACATTGGTCGAAGGAGTAAAAATTGGTGTCGCCCTCAGCAGAACCGCCGCCTTCAAACGATTCGGAAGCGAGCTAAACTCGCAGCAGTTTCCAGGATGTAAAAACATTCCCATGTACACCGATCCTTACTGGGAATGTATGATCAGGCATTATAGTGCCACTATCTATCATCCGGTTGGAACATGCAAAATGGGCCCTTACTGGGATCCTGAAGCCGTCGTCGATCCGCAGCTCAGGGTTTACGGTGTGGCTGGGCTTCGTGTGATTGATGCTTCGATCATGCCAAATCTTGTGAGTGGGAATACTAACGCACCAACGATTATGATTGGTGAACGTGGATCGGATATGATCAAGGAATATTGGTTGAAATGGAAAAGCAGACCAGAAACGGTTTAATAAAGACGATAATTGTCATTGGATCCGATTAACTTCGATATAAATTTGATAGAAAAACAAACGATACACGAATGTTAGGCTAACACGCAATTGATATATCGAGAAGTTACTCTGAGTGTTATGTATTTATTTTATTTTTTTTAGAGAGAATGCTTGTAATTTTGCAATAATTTTATAATGCAATATAATGCAATTTTTGTTATATTCCATGATATAAATGCAAGTATTATTTTCCAAATATAATTGTTATATTCTTTCATTATGTTTTATCCATATGTTTAATGCAAAATAAACGACTTATCGATGTAGGTTGAATGACAATCGACAACTGAATATTCAACTCGAGCTCAATTTGTAATAAGATTTTCTTACATCTCATTAATAATTTATTTTCCCCTCCAAATATTTTTTTGAAGTGGTGGAAAGGCTCAGAGAGGCAATTCTTCTCTCTCTCTCTCTGGACTATAAATAAGGAGACAAAGATAATTATAATAGTTTTCATCAATTGGATTCGTAACCGTACAATATATATAGTGCCATAATTAAAATTAAATACGATTTGTTATGGAATATATAGTGTAACAGTTAGTACAAATCATCACAATTATTACAATAATTACCATTTATTACCTCGATTAAATATTATATACAATCAAAAGTTCTGAATTGAAGGTACTTTGTTTCATTATTTAACTTATACTTTGTTTTTCTTAATATTTAATTATGGAACGTGCGTGCGTGCGTGCGTGTGTGTGTGTGTTAGTAGTTAATTATTAAGTAATAAATTCTCTTTCCCTTTCTTTTCAATGATAGGATTATTACACGACGGCTGACATCAAATACCATGATTCGTCTGACAGCAGCATATATGCTGATTACATCCTTAAATTTCAAAATTTTCCTTACAATGTTGGGATGTCTCATTATTAATATGCGTCCAGACATTGTAGACAAAAAGAACCGTGTGCAATCAGTAGTGACGGAAAAGCTATTAGTTGATTATGATTATGTGATAATTGGCGGAGGATCAGCTGGCGCTGTATTAGCCAGCCGATTATCGGAGGATGAAGATCGTACTGTGCTCTTGCTCGAAGCCGGTGCCGATGAATTGACTTTAACTGACGTGCCCATAATAACTGGAACTTTGAAAAATACACTCTTCGATTGGAAATTTAAAACAAAATCATCATCCAATTATTGTCTGGCGATGAGAAATCATGAATGCGAATGGATAAGGGGAAAGGTATCTATTTTAGTTAACATGCAAAGTCAAATTAATCGTAAGATCGATATAATACGTTCTTTTCGAAAACAAGTGACTTTTGTTTGAAATATTTTTTCAAAAAATTTTACCTTTTCAAGATATTCAAGTATCAAAGATAAAATAGAAAATAACCTACGAATGTGTGTGTGTATGTGTGTGCGCGCGTGCGCACCTCATATCTTATGCGTAAGATAAGGAGGTGCACGCATCATTTATAATAATATTCTAAAATTTGTTCATATAAAATTAAAACAGCTAATATATATTTATTTATTAAATAATTTGTAGTTTTCTGGTATTTTAAAACAGTTTCTATTTTTCCATATAATATCTACTACGTATTTAATTACCTGAAAAGTAATAAAATAAAGATAGAACAGCCTGGTTCTCAGTCAACGATATAACAAATTAGTTAAACTCGAGTTTTAATAATTAGACTCGATTGGTGCATTCTTTAGGTGCTAGGTGGTAGCAGTGTGCTAAATGCGATGCTTTATATCCGTGGTAACAAAAGAGATTATGACTCTTGGGCAACTTTCGGTAATGCGGGTTGGGATTACGAAAGTATTCTACCGTATTTCAAAAAATCCGAAGATACAAGAGTTGAGGAACTCATCGACTCGCCTTACCATCAAAAGGGCGGATATCTGACGGTGGAACGTTACAAGTATAATCCACCAATTGTCGATTATATTATTCGCTCCGGCGAGGAGCTGGGATACAAAGTGCGCGATGGAAATGGTGAAAATCAGACCTGTTTCATGTATTCTTACGGTACTTTAAGAAATGGATTGCGATGCAGCACTGCTAAAGCTTTTCTTCGACCCGTCTCAACAAGGAAAAATTTACATGTCAGCTTGGAATCGTTCGTGGAGAAAATATTAATAAAAGAAGGTTCGAAAAATCTTATTATTCTTTTAGCTTTCTACATTTAATAAATTATCAATATCTAATCGATTAAGTATTACCACAACTAATATGGTTATAATAATGCTAAATGGAGAAGCGTGGTAGTGTTTCGATACAACAAGTGTATAAAAATAAGAGAATAAACCATTTGTAGATGGCATGACGAAGATGGCATATGGAGTACTGTTTCGTAAAGGCACGAAACGTTTCACAATTAGCGCAAAACGCGAAGTGATTCTCTCTGCGGGTGCGATACAGTCGCCGCAATTGCTAATGCTGTCGGGAATCGGGCCAAGTCAACATCTCAAAGAGATGAAGATATCTGTGGTGCATCATGCACCCGGTGTAGGACAGAATCTTCAAGATCACATTGGAATGGCCGGAATTATTTATATTATCGATCCTCCACACAATATCTCACAACAAGACAAATTCACTTTAAAATTTTCCGAAATTCAGTTGGAAGCCATTAGAGAAATGATGTTGAACAATTCAGGTCCGCTCTATACGACAGCATTCTGCTCGGCAACAGCATTTATTAACACCAAGTAAGCGATTTAATTTATGAATCTTCAACCATCATGTACATTATTTTACAGCCAAAAATAATTACACAATTTAATTTAATTTAACTTAATTTAATTTAAAGAACAAAAGTCGATAATAATTAATTCATTTTATTATGTTGTAGATATGCAGACGAGACGATCGATTATCCAGATATACAACTGTTGTTCTCAGCCTTTTCAGACTTCGGATCTTTCACAACAAATGTATACGGGATTGAGCCATACGCGGCCTCTAGCTTGTATGAAAATATTACAGAAAACGTTGAAACTTTCGGAATTTTTCCGCTCCTACTGAGACCACGTAGTAGGGGTTATATCAAACTCAAATCGATCGATCCGAACGAAGCTCCGGTTATTGTTCCAAATTATTTCGATGATCCTTACGATCTGCAAGTTTTGGTACGTTACATCGGATATGTTTTTGTCGCCAGCGTAAGAGCTGTTTTTATATTATAATTAACTTTGACTGAGCATGGTAATGAACCATGCAAAATGTATCATTCATAATTGTTGTTTGCTTAGTTTGGTCTTTTAGCATCTTGTCTAATTTAGTATCGTAAAAGAACAATAAATTAATAAAATAATTATGCATCGTATGACTACTACTCCGGGCTTATCGCTTAGGCACACTGTTGTGTGCTTGAAAATTTACTGAAGATTAACAAAGATTTAATGAATTATACTGGTTTTAGGCGGAGAGTATGAAATTCGTGGAAAAGTTGAGTCGTACTCGTCTCATGCGAAAGTTAAACGCACGATTGAATCCGAATCTGATATCAGGATGTTCGCAGTTTGATGGTTCGTCAAATGAGTATTGGGCTTGCTACGCACGTCACTTCACATCGACGATTTTTCATCCAGTTGGCACCTGCAAGATGGGTCCTGCCAATGATGATCACGCAGTCGTTGATGCAAGATTAAGGGTCCATGGAATTGCGAGATTACGGGTAATCGACGCGTCGATCATGCCGCACATAGTTTCGGGTAATACTAATGCGCCGACGATTATGATAGCGGAGAAGGGTGCTGATATGATAAAAGAAGATTGGTCATGATTTCGTTGATGCTGAAAAATGCGTGCAAAAGATTACGTGTGTCAGATCAACATAATTTCCCATAATTCTGTCCTTTTACAATTGTTTCAACTTTGTTATGTTTTAATTAATTGTAGACAATAACTGTAAGATACTTTTCGACTGTAAAAAATACTTTTTTCAGAATTTTATTTAAAATTTTAGAATAGCGAAAGAGATCTAGAGATCGAAAAATTCTATTGAACGAGTTGTAAAGCGCTTATTGTTAGTTGTAATTATTAAATAAATATACGTGTTGAAAAGGTTTTGTCCCTGTAATTTATATAAACTTTTCATAATTGATTAGATCGCTTATGCTTATATTCAACTTATGTATTGGATTTTGGTTTGCTTTTTAATGAACGATCAATTTATTTAACGAAATATAAAAATTATTGATGCATAATAAGTTACCAATCTATGGTGATTCTCATTAAATATGCAATTATTTTAAATATTTATTTAATTCACGTCATTACACACATGATATGCGTTATATATGCATATATTGATTAACGCACTGAGCAAATAATTTTGTCATATTACCTGATAAGTTCGAAATTATTTAAAATTCTTATTAAAAAATTAAGCGCTTTGACCGTGATATTAAAGTCAACATAAGACAAAGTCACTCTATGTGAAGATCAACACTATATCATAAAAATCGAAAAGAACATTGATACAAGATATAACCCAAATAATAACATATTTTATTATTCAATAAACAATTTAAATATAAGGCTGATAAGAGCTTGAGCTAGTTATTGTTTCTCTTTATTAATATACGATTAAAAAGTGTACAAACTTTTCGGCTACAATAAAAGTGTACAAACGTTCGGCTACAATAAAATAAACGCTGTTATCGCATGAAATTTCAAGGTAGAACATATTCTAAAAAAGCTGTTGCTATAGAAAAAAAAAAAATTGATACGCCAACTATTCTAGTGTTTTTTTAATATAAATGAGTTATAATATAATCCTCCGATCAATGTGTATGTATATATGTACAAATAAAAAATATGGAGGCCCCATTAATATGAATATTATGTATAAGTCATCCATAATTTACATTTTGTATAATATAAATGATTAATAAAGAGCAACAATAACTAGCTCAAGCTCTTATCAGCCTTATATTTAAATTGTTTATTGATTAATAATTTAGAGCTGAGAATATAATCTCATTGGAATTTGTATATTTTATTATACTTGTTTTCCATCACCTTTCCTGATAGCAGCTATTTCAAAATTCTATACAAAAGTATAGAATCGTTGAGAAATATTTAAAAGCCGATAAGTCTTCAATCTTTTTATTCTCTTGTGTGATCGTAAAAATTTATGGTTAAAAATAAAAATTTATGGTTAAATTACAATAAAATTTATATTAATTTCTGCAAACTTTTGTTATTTTATTAGCCTGCATAATCCTTTAAATTGTCATTTTATTGCCAATTTGAGAGTTTGCATATTATCAATAATACTGTGCATGCAGTGTATACATATAAATCAAAGAATGATATATGGCACATATGGATTTGCTCGAGTAAATCATGAAAATATGCTTCAAATTCCACATCAAGAATCTTGAACCTGGGGGCTTAATTGAAGGTTACGGAAAGAAACAATGTGATAAAAATGTATATGACGTAAATATTAACAGAATTATGCAGTTTTAGAAATAATAAAAAGATATTGTAATACACTAATGATAATGACAAACGAATGAAATAAGATTTGTTTTTGTCTTTAGCATGACATGAGGTTATGTGTGCGTGTATCTTTATAGATATAAAAAAACTGAGCACACATATATTTGAATACTAAAATATATTTGAAAAATGTATGCATCACAAAATTTATGTAACACTTTTATATTCTTAAAGAAAGATGTTTGAAATTCCTATGCTATGTAATACAGAATATTTACAATAAATTGCTTAAATTGCTCCATGAAATATAAGTGGACGTCTCTACATAGTTTTCAATTATATCGTTAATAATAGTGTCCAATGCATTGATCACAAAATGTAAATATATGGATACGTGTTACCTCAAATTCACCTGTGTATGTGTATGCGTTCACCCTCTCATCATAATGTAATAATGCTTAATTTGTGTACACAAGTGTGTGATATTCATTGTCATCAAGTTGTCTTCTTCCACCACGTGTGCGGTGCTGGTTGGTGTTTTTCATTCAAATCCGAAATATCGTGATAAAGTTTAATCGTGATAAAGTTTATTTTCTCCCGTAATCCAGTATAAATTATACCGGTCGGTGACAACGGTACTCTGAAGCTAGTCAGATCAGTCGAATATATCGTCATGTTCGGTAAGATTTTTTGACAAAAATACGTAGAATAATGTGCAACAGTAGCCATCTTTTATTGTCTGTATCTCATCTATTCCAAGTCTGTATCTATATTCGTTTCACTCTTTTCACTCACATTTCATCGTAAAATCAAGATATTTATAAAATACTTTCCAATTTCATGAATTTATTTAATAATTCGCACAAACACTTTTATGCCATTCAATTAGTTTGCGCAACGAACGAACGACCCTTCCCTTTGTTGCAGCCAATGCAAATGTTTGCTCGTGTTTCCTCAATTCTGCGGCTTATATGTTAATGAATCAAATAAATATGATAATTTTCACAAAAGCGAAGGTTGCGGTGGTACAAAAGTTCTTCAACTTTTTTTGTAATTTTGCACTAATATATTATTCAGTTTAGAATTCATTACTTTTGTCCCATTCTCTTTCGCAAAAACAAATTTTGTATAATTCGTTGGATGTAGGGTTAGAGAAGCGTTTAATTTCTCATTGATTTCTTAAAAAGTTAGTTACTTGATCGTTAATGTCTTCTTCGACATTAATCCATGCGATGTGAATCCTACTTGGAGCGACGCGATGACGTCACACCACGTGTGTTTTCTCTGTCGACGAATATGTTCTTGACCACACGCGACGAGTCTCTCGATTAGTGCATATATTGTGGCTGTAGTTGTATACTATCCCTTGCCGAATAGTCCTCAACGAGGAAATGAACTCATTACAAATCTAAGACGCTTCGAATTGATCGTTTAGAATCTGTGACTTTATCGTTTAAAATCTGGTGAGGAAAGAAATCAGTTGGTGTTTGTGTATTGTATTATATCATCGTACGAATAGCCTTGAAATGTCGATTGTCACCAAGTATTAAGACTTGATATTTTTATCCAGTTAAAATCAGGTAATATTTGAAAAAAAGCAATTTTGAGATACATAAAAGTAATTTTGAAATTTTTTTTACACTAACTATATTTTCTAAAACTTTAGATGTTTTTGTAAAACATTCTTTATTATTATTTATTATTTATAGATAACTTTACTTCTCCGATATTCAGGCAATACTCGTTTTTCTCCGTGCTGCGAAAAAATTTTTTACAAAAAACGGAAACAAATTAGAAAAATAAAAAATTTCTATAAAATTTAAAAATTCTTTCAATTTACTACATATATTGGAATTGGAATTGCAATCTATAATAAAAACTTTTGTTTCGTGCGTTTTATCAAAATGACGTGTATTGTTTGGAGTGAAGGGTAGATTATTTTTTTTTATACAATATCCACATCTGCCAATGTATGGTGTTTAACGAAATTTCACTTACTTTAGATGGAGAAATTTTCCCAGACCTTTCGCGCCTGTCTGTACATTCGCTGTGCTGTGTCAGATGCTATTCGTTCGATCGTTACGGTAAAAATTTATCACAGACAGGCGATAATGCACTTTTACGTGGAATGCCCAAAATCGAACACAGTGCATTTTTTCAGATCATTCAAAGTATTCTCCAGTAAATAAGTAATATTAAAAAGTTAGTTAATCTAACAAGTTAATTAATTTAATACGTCATATTTTTCACACACACACACACACACATATATATATATCGCGTTTACCCGCGTATTCTACAGAAAAGTAGGCGAATTATAAAGAATTAATAGAAACTAATCACCTATATGAAGTTATAAATCATCTAACATTTTATCTTGTACGACAAGGTAAAATTTAAAATGATGCCACGGGGTTATCGATATAAGTATGGGACAGTTAAGTTTATTGCAAAACGTGCACTTATATTACAACGTCGACATATGTCATTGTTTTTAATGGCAATCTTACAAATCGCAATTAACGTTTCGTTCATCTAGCTCAAATGTATATAAGTGACATGTGTCGAAACTTTTTTGCAATCATTTGCGGGTGATTATACACCTTTTCATTAATAAGTACAACGCAAAATCTGTACTTTATTAACAATCACCTACTATAGAATTAAACGTTGACTTTTGTCCAATATATCTACAAAAGAAACATATAACTTAATTATGCTCAGTCCATGCAAATTATAATAAAATTTATTTATATGGAATAATTTAGTACGTGTGTGTGCGCGTATAAATTCACGCATAATTATATAAGAGTTTTATATGTGCAATTTATTACGCGAACGCATTCCTATACGCACACATATACAGTTGTATTATGTGCATTATATATATAATACAATAATAAATTTTTTATAACTTTTATTATAAATTTGTACACACACATGCGGGCATGTATATATGTACAATATTATTTTTTCTTTGTGATTTAACTAATTCAATTCACTTTTTTAATTTTTCAGCATTAATTTTATATAATTTTCTTTCATTCGAATGATATTAGTCTTCAAATTGCAGATATGCAGAGGTACATTCTTTTCTTAGTCTTGGTGCAGCACGTTATTGCTACTCCACTCCAAGTACATAAAGTAAGTAAAATATAATATTGTCCTGCACGGAGAAAATTTTATATTAATTTGTAATACAATCTCAAATCACATGTTACTATTTTTTTATTATTCATGAACCGTAATGATATTCTAAGATATATTGTAATGTAACAAAAGTAAAATTCAAACAAACACTGTAAAAATTACATTGCTTTATTGTTTTTAAAAAAATGGCAGCTATTTTCGGCATAGGAATTTTTGATATAAAATTTTCCCCGTGTATATTACCAAATTTCCACGTTTCTAATTGATTGTTCTGCTTATCCAATCTTAATTCTCTAGTCACTTAATGCCAGAAATTAGTGTTTACACTAAATTATTAACTAAACTAACATAAATCTAACAAAAAAATGTAAACAAACGAAAAAATTTTATTGTAGGAGATTTAATTTTAATTTTGTACTTGAGAAAGTTTCAAAGTTCAAGCTTTAATGTTATCGCGACATCCTCTATTGAAAAAACAATTCAAAGATGTATGTAGGGTACGAAAAAAGAAGTACGGAGCAAATAAAGATAATTTCGTAAATCGCTCAATAAAAATTTGCTTTTCAGTTCTGTTGTTTAACAAATACATGTGTTAAATATATGTGTGTGTAATATGTGAAAAATATATTTTCTCATTTTTTCTCATTTTTATGATGATAATAATGACTTTATCGTTACAAATTTTTTACAATTTAGTACAAACACTATTTCTGGTAATATGACTGGAGCAATAAAATCAATAGAATAATAAATAAAAAAAATGAAAAGAAAAGAAGAAAATATTGAATTATCATAGATTCCTATATAGGTTTAAGATGCATTATTATACTCATATATGTGTATGATTGTACAATATTTAAGTAAAAATTTTTAAAATAAAGACATGTTATAATCATGAAGATTGTCGCATTCACGCATTATCGTGATTTAAGTGCACGTGTTTGTGTGTGTTGAATCCATCTTTTCTCTCTGCGACTGGAGAGTACCCTAATTATCCGAATAATCGGATAAAAAGAAACACTGAGACGTAAATTTAATACGTTGCGGGCAGCACATCTTAGAAAAAATTCTCAATAATTCGGACGGTACAATTATAAAAATACAGGCATAATCATATGGATTAACGTTAAATGCAATTTATAGATGGCATTAAAACCTGCCAAGAAACATCTTTCTGACACATTTGAAAGTAGGCATTAACAAGCACTTAATAGGTAGCATTGATTAATTTAGTTGCTCAACAAAATGTATGTTTTCATTATTATGCTTTTACTCTTGGTATATATTTATTATACATGAAAGAAATATACGTATAGTATTCAAGATAATCGTGTAAATAATTATGCTCAATGCATAAAAAGATACTTGTAAATTTCTGCTTGCAACTTCTTAACAATAGAACATAAAATCTTTTATTCGTGTTTATTTATAATAATAACATTTCATTATTCCAGTCTGGTCAAACAATTAGCAGCAGCGCGAACATTGGATGTTGTTCTTGCCAATTTGAAGATACGGAGTATATGACCCGTATCTGTGGGGACAGAAACAGTTTTATGACATTGGTTCAAAGTGTAATGTCCACCAGATGCGATATCGCTGATCCCTGCCGACGATTAGGCAGGGACGAAGCACCAAACGAAAATGAATGGTAGGAAATCTACACATGCTAGAAGATCTATCTCTAAAATATATTTTTATGATTAACCATGCGTTACACGTACACGGGATGATAGCTGTTGCTATAATTTGTTGGAAAATATAATAATTCTATGGAAAAAAATGTAAAATAAATATTCTATTAACAAATAACTTTGTTTTGTTTTCAAGAGATATAATTTTGAAAATTAAAATAAGCCTCAGCTATTAAACCGTGTAATCGAAGAAGTAGAATAAAGATGTAAAACAAAAAAAAAATAATTGAAAATAATTTAAATTACTTCAAGTAATGTATAAAATATTAAACTTATCGTTATTAATGTTCGTTACGTTCAGATAGATAATCGACAAAATAAATGTTTAACAAAAAATAATTAAAGTGTATCCAAATTAAACAAAAAGAAAAAATGGTTAGTTTTTATATGTTTAAAATCATAAATGAGAGATAATACGAGAAAAATTTGTTATACATTTTTAACATTATCTATTCATGAAGAATTATTATGCATCCAGTTGTACATATTCCTTTGTGGTTATTAATGTCTAGGTTCGATTTTATAATCGTCGGCGCAGGTGTGGCAGGGCCAATAATCGCTAAAAGATTAAGCGACAATTCATGGCGGAAAGTTCTACTTATCGAAGCCGGCCCAGAAGAACCTACTATGACAGCTATACCAGGACTTGCGTTCAATGCCATAAGTACGTCTCTCGATTGGAACTTGAAGACAGAACCAACATCACCACATCCTACCGCCTGCTTAGGTATAGCATCTTAAATTGCAAATGTGACGTTCAACTGTAATTATAGACATTAAAATGTTTCATAATTATAATATGAAAAACTTTAGTTAAACCACAATTGTCTTTATTTTCTAAAGAGAGAGAAAGAGAGAGAAAAAGAGAGAAAAAGAGATAATTCAACTTTTATCAAATATATCAATATCAAATATAGATGATTCAAATATTGGCAAAAAATAAATAGCGTTTTCGATTATACAAATTTTGATCGACCCAAGGTTGATTAATGACATCATTGCATCATCTCCACCAATAGAAGACATAAATTCATAGTAAAATAGTGATTGATTGAACCTTGGGTCGATCAAAATCCGTATAATCAAAAACGCTAAAAGTAATAGTAATTTCAATCTTAGAGTGACGTTTTTTATCTATTAAATTTCTTAACAACATATAATTGTTTTTTGAAATAATAAAAATAATATATGATATAGTGAATTAGATAAAAAACATTTAAAGATAATGTATTTATCAAAGAGACTATTTTAATTATGTCGCAATTCCTTTTTTCAGAAACGGACGGCGTCTGTACTTGGCCGAGAGGCAAGATGGTCGCCGGAACTGGTGGTTTGCATGGTATGATGTACGTTCGAGGTCATCCTGAAATCTACAATCGTTGGTCACGAGCGGGAAACTCTGGTTGGTCCTACAATGAGGTCAGGCATTATTTCGAACGGGTGGAAAACCCAGTCGACCCGATGATCCTGTCGGACACGCACAGAAGCCTGAAGGAAGGTGGCCCGATAAATATTCAATATTATCCACACAAACCGGAATTTGCAGATGTACTTCTGACAGCCGCCGGTGAGCTGGGTTACAAAACTTCCCGATTAAAGGAATACAACCAAACTGGCTTTATGATCGCGCCAATGACGACCGAGAATGGTATGCGTCTCACGACCTCGAGAGCATACTTGAGACCCGTTCACGAACGTAAGAATCTGCGAGTACTGACAAACGCGCAAGTCACCAAAATCTTGATCAGTCCGTGGGAACAGAAGGCTCACGGCGTGGAACTGATCGATAAAAATGGCAACAAAAGGGTGGTCAAATGCGACAAGGAGGTAATCCTCACGGCCGGTGCTATCGGCTCGCCGCACATCCTTATGAATTCCGGCATAGGACCCGAGAAGGATCTCGTTAAGCTCGGTATCAGAGTGTACAAAAATCTACCGGTTGGCAAGAATTTGCATAATCACGTGTCCGTGGCGGTTCCCATGAGTATCAAGGACATTCCGTATGAGACCATAACTATGGATGCCGTGAATGAGTATTTAAGAAGCAAGAGCGGTCCGTTAGCCAGTACCGGCGTCACCCAAGTTACTGCTTTTCTAGAGAGCAGTTACGCTCTCAACGGCATGCCGGACATTCAAGTCTTTTTCGACGGTTTCAGTTCCACCTGCCCAAAGACAGGTCTACTCAACGAGTGTCCCAACGGCAGAATCGGCGATTGTCCGGATCGAAGAAAAATCGTGGCGAGACCTACGGTAGTTTATACGGAGAGTCGGGGCGACATAAAGCTCCGCTCGAATAATCCTTTAGACTTGCCGCTGATTTATCCAAATTACTTTACAAATGAGAAAGATATGTTCATCCTGCTTGAAGGAATCAAAAAAATCAGCAAGCTCGTCGATACATCTGCTATGAAGAAATGGGATCTTCGCTTGGAACAAACGAGAAGTCCATTGTGCAACAAGTAAGTTAAAAATAATAATTCGTTAAAAATTATAATTTATGTATATCATATTATTCGACACCTCGCAACTTTAATTAATGAAAGGCTCTCTGATAAATTTGCTCTCTTTACTTTTTTTTCGCAAAAATGCCGATATATTAATAATTTTTAAGGTACCAATGATCAAAGACAAAAGCTTTTCGACGAATTAAACTCTTTGGAGAACTGAGAAAAAATAAAACCAATTAATTTTTCTCATAACTTCATACCTCAAGTTTGAAAAAAAATCTTTTTCTTTGTAAAATTCAATAGTTCTCGAAAAATTTTGAAGCTCTTAATACGTATTATTAATTATAATTCCGGCTTTTAATTATTTTTTAGTTTCTTATTTTTATCGCTGGCACCTCATTTTCAAAAATAAAGAGTGCGTTCGAAAATAAGTTTGGTTGGTGTTGGGAAAAAAGATAAAGTTGGCAGTATTGAAAATTACCAGTGCTGCGTTTCGTTTCTTCCACTGGGATCATTGGAATTATACGTTATACCAGGGATCACTGAGGTTTGTTGAGGTTATTAAGGACATAAAAAAATTTGCTATTTGAGGTATTATGAAAGAGGTAAAGAAGAAGTAAAACATATTTTATAATAATATGCTTTATCTATATATATATAAATAAATATATATGCTATAGTTATTATATGTAATAATTAATGTAATCATAATTAAATACAGTAAAACAAATGTATTCTAACCTTTACTTCTTTTTCTCTTTTTTATAAATTATTGTTTCTTATATTTAAATGTAACATAATTGTGTAATATTTACAGATCACTTCTCTTGTTACTTATTATACGTCTCTTAAACATATATTTAAAAAATGAAGAAATCTGTGCAATTAGTTAAGAAACACAACACTCGTCAATTGAAGTTGCTTGATGAAATAACCAATATAGAATATATAATAGAAGTTAATGAAGAAGATTTCAATCGCGCTTATAAAGGTATTATTTCAATATTAAACAGTTTTCTGTAATTGTGCAATAATTTAAATATACCTATATTCAACATGTTTGTTTCATTATCAATATCTGAAGCATTGTTGTCTGTTTCATTTTGATTAGTCTCAATATTTGACAATAAATCATCAAGTTGTATGATAGTATTTATATTTTTCATATTTTTTTTCGAAGAACTGGGATTATCAATTGTGCTCGAATTACGTTCGTTAATTAAAAGGGTATGTTTTGCTTTTTGTAGCAAAGCATTAGCAAATGTAATATCTATATATAAAAATAACAATATATAATTATTTTTGCATGCTTTCTTATCTGGATAGTTAACTGTTTAATATTGAAATAATACCTTTATAAGCGCGATTGAAATCTTCTTCATTAACTTCTATTATATATTCTATATTGGTTATTTCATCAAGCAACTTCAATTGACGAGTGTTGTGTTTCTTAACTAATTGCACAGATTTCTTCATTTTTTAAATATATGTTTAAGAGACGTATAATAAGTAACAAGAGAAGTGATCTGTAAATATTACACAATTATGTTACATTTAAATATAAGAAACAATAATTTATAAAAAAGAGAAAAAGAAGTAAAGGTTAGAATACATTTTTACTGTATTTAATTATGATTACATTAATTATTACATATAATAACTATAGCATATATATTTATTTATATATATATAGATAAAGCATATTATTATAAAATATGTTTTACTTCTTCTTTACCTCTTTCATAATACCTCAAATAGCAAATTTTTTTATGTCCTTAATAACCTCAACAAACCTCAGTGATCCCTGGTATAACGTATAATTCCAATGATCCCAGTGGAAGAAACGAAACGCAGCACTGGTAATTTTCAATACTGCCAACTTTATCTTTTTTCCCAACACCAACCAAACTTATTTTCGAACGCACTCAAAGTATCGGATGCAAACTTTCCCTTGTTTCCTCTTCGACTGTAATAAAAATGTAGCTAGAAATCTTTTTTAAAAAGTACGTAACTGTGTAAAATAAAAATGTAAAGTATTCGAATAAATGGAAAAGAACTTGAAATATCTTCTTTATCCAAATAAAAATTTTACAATGAGATATTCTTTTGCACGATTGCCAATTGCTACATTTGACCAACAATATTTTATTCTATTCGCAGGTAGAAATCTTTCAACGACGTTAATCTCCCCCCCCCCCACCGCCCCGCTCCCTAATTTGATCTTATAATTACTATAATAAAAGATACAAATTGCTTCTTTCTAAATAAGTCGACTTCTCGATAATAAATTTTTTATCGTATTTATGATTTATCAGTTATCATTTTGGCACGGATGCCTTCTGGATGTGTCAAATACGAGCAGAGACTGGACCGGAAAATCATCAATCCGGAACATGCAAAATGGGACCAAATACCGATTCAACTGCGGTAGTCGATTCGGAACTTCGAATACACGGTATATCAAATATTCGCGTCGCCGATGCTTCCATTTTTCCCATCGTACCAAACTCAAATCCCATTGCTGGAATCATGATGGTGGCTGAAAAGGCAGCCGACATGATTAACAATGCTTGGCCGCAGAAATTTTAATGTATAATATCTTGCACTGAATTGTAATATATATTTCTTGACAGTTATAGTTTACTTGAATAAAAGAAATTTATTTAAATCGCTTACAAATACTTTCAATTCCTTATTTCGATAATGAATCGCCGCTACAAAATATTTTTATAAGAATTTGGTTGATTTATAAAAATTTTGAAATAATTTTAAAAAATATATCATTATGACTGTGTGATACTGTAAACCAGTAATACTGTAAACAGGTTACAAATAAATTGCTACGTATCCATAAACAAAAACATGTGAATTTATATCTTGAATATTTATGCTAACTACGTTGCTAACTATGTTGCTAACTACGTATTTATGTTTTACGTTGAAAACTGTAAAAGATGGCCTTAAACTTTATTTTTTAGTTTCCAATATGGTCAATCAAACTAACGTCCACTATTTATGCACTGATGTAAAATTTAAACTTATCATGGCACACAGTCACGATTAAGATTTCTTTCCTAATGTATCTTAAATAATAATAAACTCAAAATATTTAAAATAAAACATACATACTCTATTCAATAAAATTTATTGTGAGTTGCATCAAGTAGCAATTGATTAACTATTAACAATGCTAATTAGAAATATATAATATTGCTGCATAAGTATTGCAAGAAATATCGAATTTTAATATAATAGTGTTGAGGAAAACCAATAAGAGATGCATTTGTACACACACACCCGCGCGCGCGCGACATCTTCCTTCAGTGCCGGTACTAATTGCAAAATTATGAAAATACACGACATCAAGATAGAGTAATATAATTTTCACATATAAATTAGGAAAAATATAGGCATAAAAAATAGACTGTCAAGTATTAAAGACTATAAAATAATAATTTAAAAGGAGAAGTTATTAAAGCCCGAGCTAGAACTTGGTGCTCAAATAAATATTTTTATTAATTTATAACCATTTGCACAAACGTTTCGACCATATTTTTGGTCATCTTTAGTGTGTAATATCTATGTAAGTTTAACTAGTTAAAACGCACACATAACATCTTAAATTGTCGTTCTTAACATTACAATGTATAACATTCATATCCTCTATTCTGTATTATAAAACATTTTCTAAAACAAGTGTCAATTTGTAATTTCCGTTAAAAATTTCTTTCTGTCATGGTCATTATTAGGGCGATTATCCTATTTATCATAAGTATCAATCTTTTATGATACAGTAAATCTATAATATAATTATTATGCTGGACTCGTGATAATCTAAAAAATTTATTACAATTTCTTTATAATTTATCACATACCTCGATGCAGACAAGGTTGACGAGTTCTCCTTTTCCTTTAGTAAATTAACAAATTTTACTTTCAAAAGTGTTACAACGTATATTTTATATCAAATCTATCGAGAGAAGGTCAGATATAAATATTAGGAGCGTGATTGGGAAACATTTTGAAAACCAATAAATTTGTTTCCCACTTAGGAGAATAAAGATTCCTAAGTTCTTAAAATCTCGCCACTATAACAAGTTTCTTCTTATATAAACCAACTCTCTTTATCCTTATACCAGTCACACTCCTAATATTTATCCGACCTTCTCTTGATAGAAACTTGATAGAAAATATACGTTGTAACACTTTTGAAAGTAAAATTTATTAATTTACTAAAGGAAAAGGAGATTATGTCGACTAATATTACGAAGAGCCTCGTCTTCATTGAGATATGTGATAAATTATAAAGAAATTGTAATAAATTTTTGAGATTATCAGTTCAACATAATAATTATATTATAGATTTCCTGTATCATAAAAGGTTGATATGTATGATAAATAGAATAATCGCCCTAATAATGATCACGGCAGAAAGAAATTTTTAACGGAAACTATAATTGACACTCATTTTAGAAGATATTTTATAATATAATAAATACTGAATAAAGGATATGAATGTTATACATTGTAATGTTAAGAACGACAATTTAAGATGTTATGCTTGTGTTTTAATTATACTCTGTCCAACGAGAGAGTAACCTCGATCTGCGCATAGGAGAAGTATAGCGGACAAAGTGGGGAGAGCGTTGGCATTGACAAGCTGTACGAGCCACTGAGCTCTATAACATACTGGAGCGAGCCTTCAAGGAGTGAAGGTGTTTCCTCGGTTGAAAAGGACAAATAGATGACGTGAAGCTGGTTTTTCTTGTCAGTTATTCGCTGACTGGTTGGCGTAAGAAAGAGATAGAGAGCCTCACACTCTATATGTGTCCCTCTTCCAAATCGCGGACATAGTATTCTTTGTTTGACATATGGAAGGCTCGCTCCAGTATGTTATAGAGCTCAGTGGCACGAGCAGTACAGTCCTGTAGAGTGGGGGGGCTTTCTGAGAAAGTGTTCCGTGAAGAGAAATATTACACACTAAAGATGGCCAAAAATATGGTCGAAACGTTTGTGCAAATGGTTATAAATTAATAAAAATATTTATTTGAACACCAAGTTCTAGCTCGGGCTTTAATAGCGTCTCCTTTTAAATTATTATTTTATAATAAGAAAGCCAAAGTAATTACAATTGTAAAATTAAAGACTATACTAAAAACTAATTTTTTAACAAGCTGTTATAAATAATGATTATACAAGTTTGTTTCATAATTGAAATAATTACTAAAACAAATTATATATAGACATTCTACATGTCTGTGCAAGTAGGAATCGACAAGAGACATCCATAAGACATCAACAAGTAAAGATACAAAAAGTGTAAATAATTTTCCACCACCGCTTTACGCTTCTGGTAAGTGGGGAAAAGATTAAAACTTCATTGGAAACTTTAAAATCCGTCAGTCGCAGTCAAGCTGTTGCATGAACTTATTGCACGCTTTCGTTAGCATTGAACGATTTATAGGTAAGTTTATTTTTGTTTCAAATATTAAATTAATTCATAACTATAGTTAGCTTATAGTTATATACAAGGTGGCCATTGGAAAGGTATCCAAACTAAATTACTTTGCAACGACTGAACAGAATGCAATGAATTAAACGTTATTTTGTGGAGCAAACTCGTTAATTTTATTTCGTATAGTATGAAAAAAATATAGAATAATTAGCTAATTAAAATATTTATAAACACAATAAAAATGCTACAAATCTGTCTGGGCGCTTAATAATAAATATTGTCGAAGTGTTTATCGGAATTGGCACGAAAACTCGAAAGTTTTTGAAAACTGTTAAATACACTTTTTAACATGACTGGGAAAATATCTTGAATTGGAAACACCTTTCCAATGGTTATCCTATATCAACAAATGTTTCAGACAAAACTTGCTCAGTTTCAATCGCAAAATTAAATAGCAATGACAAAAGCGCTTTTCTCGCCGCACTTATTTTTTCGAAACTATATAAGAGATTTATTAAAATATCAGTAGCTAAAGCAGTGATAGACATAGGAAATATGTTTTTTCATTATTTTCTGCCACCTTTGGCATGCCACTTTATAAAAAAAGACATTTTGATGTAAAGTTTAGAACTTCATAGTCTATCTCGAGACTAAAATAGTCTCCAATTTTTTTTTTGGGAGGGGGGGCGGCAGAATTACAAAAATCTGTAAAATAATTGTCTTTAAATATGTATTTATATACAGGGTGTCCGGTAATTGTTGAATCACCTCTCGGATGCCTATACCCAAGAAATGATTCAGCAATTACCGGACACCCTGTATATAACGACAACCAAAGTAAGTAAATAGCATCTCATGTGCAATCAGTTCTATACCTCTACAATAAAATTTATCGAACGCATTTACCGATATGCACTGTCGATGTTAATTTCAAGTATAAGAATAAATAGCCCGCGTGCTTGTGTGTGTCTAGTAAAATATAAAATATTACTAATAATAATATTAATTAATAATAATGCTCTCTCTCTCAATACTTAAAAATTAATACACATTATAAAACATATCGCATTACATCAATCAAATATTAAATATTTTTATATAAAATCTCAAATAGAGAATTTAAATATTTATTGTTGGTAAACTGTAATGCTATTCAACTTAAACTACGACTTTTCGACTATTCTCGAGAAGAATATTTTGATGTTACGAAACGTATCGTTTAGAATGTACGCTCTCTACTGCATTATCAAAAATATGCCTTATCTTAACGGAAAGTTAAGATAGAGCATATACCCGAGTCGAAATTTTCAGCCTAGATTAAACCTACAAGTTTTGTCGAATTTGGAGAACCAATGTAAGCTTTAATTCATATATATAGATATAACATTACATTGGCTATTGCCCTCCTTTGATACTAAAAATTGTTACTTATTGCCGTTTTTTCCATGTGGAAGCTCAAAAGAGTACCTACTGAGAACCTCTAAAAAGGCTCCAGGTTCTATAAATATGTATTTCTAGAAAATAAATATTCAAAATTACTTAATAATCTATTATCTCATATACTCTACTTGCATTTAATGTATGGATCTTGATTTCAATAAACAATATATTAATTATTATAATTTGCTTAACTGTAAATAGACTGCTATAAGCAAATATTATATAAATAATATTCACTTATCTCTTACATATCTATCTGCAGTTAAGTAAATTACATAATTAATGTATTGCGCTTATTGAAATTAAGATATGCATTAAATACAAGTAAATGTGACCTCTCATAAGCTGGCAGGACCAAATCAGCAGAATCGAATGCGACTTATCGGAAAATTTAGTACTCATTTTGTACTATTTTGTACCACAAAAAATAATTTTGTACCCCGTGCCATTTAAGAAAAAATCGTGGCGCTGCCAACTTCATATTAAGCTAGCAAAACCAAAAAAAAAATATATATATATATAAATAAAAAATACAACGTATACAGTTAGCGCTGAATGTGTACTAATTTGTACCACTCAAAAAAAGTCAAAATATTTCCATTAACCCCTTAAAACAACCCTTATTTCGTCTATCCTAGAAAATAGGACATTTCTTTTCCGATCTTTTAAGAATTTAATCAGCACAATTGAACTAAATTTATCTTATTACTTACCACTTGTCATGTACTATTTTGTACTACCAGAAAGAATTTTGTACCCCGTGTTATTTGAAAAAAATCGTGGTCCTGCCAACATGATGTGGAACTATCCGAATAAAAATTATTAAAAAATAACAAATAACGATAGATTCTATTAGTACTGAATTTGTACTAATTTGTACCACCCAAAAAAAGTCAAAATATTTCCATTAACCCCTTAAAACAACCCTTATTTCGTCTATCCTAGAAAATAGGACATTTCTTTTCCGATCTTTTAAGAATTTAACCAGCAAAATTGAACTAAATTTATCTTATTACTTACCACTTGTCATGTACTATTTTGTACCACCAGAAAGAATTTTGTACCCCGTGTTATTTGAAAAAAAAATCTTTTTTTGGGTGGTACAAATTAGTACAAATTCAGTACTAATAGAATCTATCGTTATTTGTTATTTTTTAATAATTTTTATTCGGTTAGTTCCACATCATGTTGGCAGGACCACGATTTTTTTCAAATAACACGGGGTACAAAATTCTTTCTGGTGGTACAAAATAGTACATGACAAGTGGTAAGTAATAAGATAAATTTAGTTCAATTGTGCTGGTTAAATTCTTAAAAGATCAGAAAAGAAATGTCCTATTTTCTAGAATAGACGAAATAAGGGTTGTTTTAAGGGGTTAATGGAAATATTTTGACTTTTTTTGGGTGGTACAAATTAGTACAAATTCAGTACTAATAGAATCTATCGTTATTTGTTATTTTTTAATAATTTTTATTCGGATAGTTCCACATCATGTTGGCAGGACCACGATTTTTTTCAAATAACACGGGGTACAAAATTCTTTCTGGTAGTACAAAATAGTACATGACAAGTGGTAAGTAATAAGATAAATTTAGTTCAATTGTGCTGATTAAATTCTTAAAAGATCGGAAAAGAAATGTCCTATTTTCTAGGATAGACGAAATAAGGGTTGTTTTAAGGGGTTAATGGAAATATTTTGACTTTTTTTGAGTGGTACAAATTAGTACAAATTCAGTACTAATAGAATCTATCGTTATTTGTTATTTTTTAATAATTTTTATTCGGATAGTTCCACATCATGTTGGCAGGACCACGATTTTTTTCAAATAACACGGGGTACAAAATTCTTTCTGGTGGTACAAAATAGTACATGACAAGTGGTAAGTAATAAGATAAATTTAGTTCAATTGTGCTGGTTAAATTCTTAAAAGATCGGAAAAGAAATGTCCTATTTTCTAGGATAGACGAAATAAGGGTTGTTTTAAGGGGTTAATGGAAATATTTTGACTTTTTTTGAGTGGTACAAATTAGTACAAATTCAGCGCTAACTGTATACGTTGTATTTTTTATTTATATATATATATTTTTTTTTTGGTTTTGCTAGCTTAATATGAAGTTGGCAGCGCCACGATTTTTTCTTAAATGGCACGGGGTACAAAATTATTTTTTGTGGTACAAAATAGTACAAAATAAGTACTAAATTTTTCGATAAGTCGCATTTGATTCTGCTGATTTGGTCCTGCCAGCTTATGAGAGATGTAAATGTGGTAATAGAATATTAAATAATTTCAAATTATAGGTCAAATATGTAATAAAATATTAAATAAAATTTTGAATTTCAATTGTTTTTTGTTTATTCGAATAAATTTTAATTTTTAAAAATTAAATAAAAATAAAAATTTTTAAATTTTAAAATAAAATATTCGAATAAATAGTTATTTATAATACTAAATATAATACTGAGTTGCACTTAATTTTTAAAAATATTTTTTACTATTCATTTGTTATTATTTATTTTATATTATAACATTTATTATATTAATCTGAAACAATAGAAATTGAACTCAATTATAGATTGAATATTAATATTTTTATTGCTAGAAATTTCGATAAGATTTGGAGATTCAAAAGAGGTAGGAGTTGTAAGAACAAAAGTAGGAATTGTATATTTAACATCAATAAAAATAAGGGTTTTCTAGGACAACAAGATTAAAGAAAGGTCAAAAGAAGACATAACACTTTCAACATAGAACTTGTAGGTCAAGGAACATTATTAGAGGCACAAATAACCATGTATGAGGTTTATAGTAGGTTTTAAATTTCGACTCGGGTATATATTCATGAAAAGTCATAAAAAATTGAAATTATCTCAACACTTTGATAACGATAAATAAATACAATATAATATAATATACAATATAATATAAATATAACAATAACAATAACAATAACCAAGATAAATATGCTTTTAATGACGTTCGTGTATGATATTTCATTTATCTACATTTAAAATTCATTAAGAATTTAAAGTGAATGGAAGTCACAAATCATTATTATTGACAACAAAATCTATAACCTGATCCTATGCACACTAAAATGTGGTAGCGTATTGAATAGTGTTCATACCTTCTTGCAATATTTTATTTTTGAAAACAAGTGTCTTTCAAATTTTATTCATTCATATATAATAAACTGAATAAACATAGTACCATATATACACAAAACAATTATTGAAGTGCTATCAATGTTTTAGCAATTGCTGTATTATTTTATCGAATAATCAGTCAAAAATAATACAATGTTACCTAATTTTAATAATTATAATATCATAAATAGCGAAAAGTTTTTAGACTATCTCATATTACTAACATAAGTCGTGATAATTGATGTTCAACGTTTGGTTCAATTTTATATATACAGGATGTCTCACAATTATCGCCCAATACTTTAATAGTATATTCTGAAGATAAAATAGAGTAAAAAATCTTAATACAAAAATATCGAGGCTACAATAGTTTTTAAGTTATAAATGATCAAAGATTGCCAATAATATCCTATAGAACTGGCGCGCTCAGGCTCGTAACTACACGTACATGCTTATCAATTTGTCAACTGTTATTGATTTTTACAAGATAGGTGATATTGATTTTTATTGCACAGCTGATTTTATTTTGTCGTTTCTTGTGTGTGTGAGTATTACGTATACTATCGCGATCAGTTATATTCAAAAAAATTAAACATTTCACTTAAAAGAAAAAATTATAATTTTCTATAATAATAATTAATTTTTCAATATTAACTGATCGCGATAGTATACGTACAATATTAACTGATCGCGATAGTAGTACTCACGCATACAAGAACCGACAAGATAAAATCAGTTGTGCGGTAAAAATCAATATCATCTGACTTGTAAAAATCAATAATAGTTGACAGATCGGTATGCGTGTACGTGTAGTTACGGGTCTGAGCGCGCCAGTTCTAGGGATATCATTGGCAATCTTTGATTGTTTATAACTTAAAAACTATTGTAGCCTCGATATTTTTGTATTAAGACTTTTTACTCTATTTTATCTCCAGAATATACTAGTAAAGTATTGGGCGATAGTTGTAAGACACGCTATATAAATCAAATTCGGAATGTGAAAAGATATGAAATTATTATTAGATCTCATTATCAATGTGAAGTAAGGAGATAGATGTGATTTAAATTGAGTAATGATAAACTATTATTTTGTATGTCAACCTTAAACAACGCACATAATGTTACGTAAAGATTAAATTAGCTTTACACATAACATCTATTGATATTGAGTATACAACAGGGTGTCCCATTTTAAATGACGACCTCAAATATCTCTTGAACAATGCGTTTTAAAGAAAAATGTTGCATATGAAAGTTGGAGGGTTCAAAAAATTATGTACTTTAAAGTTTGGAGGTGGCAATCTGATGGTTAGATTGAATATTGGGTTCAACTCCCAAGTTTGGTCCAATAAGGATTGACTCGCGTTATGACTCTGCTAATAATTAAGAACCAAAATCTAATCAATCTTTCAAAGACACAAAACTGTTTGAATTAAAGACGTGAAATTTGGATCAGTGATAAGAAATTGGTGGGTTTTTTATTTAAAAAAACGACCTAGGCCTTATTGGGCCTAACTTGGGACTTGAATCCAACATTCAATCTAACCATCAGATCGCCACCTCTAAACCTTAAAGTATATAATTTTTTCTAGAACTTGTCATTTTTAAGATTGTATGCTCAAAAATCGAGATTTTGTAATGAATTAAATAACAACTTCGAACAATGTTTTGTGCCTGTTGAAGAAAGTTTAGCAAAAAATGATCCAGGAAAATGATCAAAATTGTTTTATTTTGAGACATAGAATTCAAATCTGTAGTAAAAAATGAGGGTTTCCATTTTAAAAAATTGACTCCCTTGACCCCTACTGGGCCCAACATGGACCTCAGACCCGGAATCTAATAAGATCATCTATTTGCCCTCTTTGAACTCTCCAATTTTTATATGAAACATTTTTCTTTAAAATGCATTGTTCAAGAAATACTTGTTGTCGTCATTTAAAATGGGACACCCTGTATATGAATATGTTAACATCAAGCAGTCTCAAAAGCATAAATTATTCATATTATTTTTTTGCGAAAATCAATGCGTAAATCAACAAAAAAATGTAATCAATGTTTTTATTTGTATAAGAAACGCCTTCCTTGACAATAATTATCATAAATTATTAAATAAATAAAAAAAACAGAGATGGATCTGTTAAATAGGATGAAGGCGTCGGTAAGGCGTTTGTTTTAATAGTTCTCTTAGAAACAGCAAGATTGCAAGACGAAATAAATTACGAGGATAATTATTATCTCGGCATCCATAAAATCCCTACAGTTGCTTTTTTTCACGATAAATTATCTTCTCTCTTCAATTGTATGGTAATTTATAGTGAATATTATAGGATATAAGAGTGTGGCAGAAAATATTTGGCAGAATAAGTGAAAAGATTTATAAGGAATCTAATAATTATTTTGTGATAGAAAATCTAGAAAATCCTAAAATTTATAATAGTTTTATGTATTAAAAAAAATATTTTCTACAACAGAATTAAATCATCGCGTATGCAACTGAACTATGGAGGCGTGTTTGGCTGCAACCTGTGCAACTGCAGCAAGTGGTTCCTCTGCCAACTTGTTCATACATCTGGTACAAACGCTACTGACGGCGCAATGCAGCTTAAGTAGTGATATTTATCCAGCAGATCGCTCAGAAGAGATTGCGAGCTCTAACAAAGAATTCGATTTTATAATTGTGGGTGCTGGAAGCGCCGGTTCCGTACTAGCTAATCGTTTGACCGAAATAAAAGATTGGAAAGTATTGTTAATCGAAGCTGGTGAGAATCCTTTACCTTTTAGTGAGGTACCCGGGGCATTTATGCTGCAGCTAGGATCGTCGCAAGATTATTCTTATGTTGTGGAGCCTGAGAAACTCGCTTGTCACGGTGCAAACAACAAGTTGTGCAAGTGGCCAAGAGGCAAAGCTCTTGGTGGCACCTCCACGCTAAATGCCATGTTCTACGTTTATGGCAACGAAGAAGATTATAATAAATGGTCCCGAATGGGTAACAAAGGATGGAGCTACGAAGAAGTCTTGCCGTACTTTAAGAAATCTCAAACCTGCGGTCATGGACATAATAACGAGTGGAGAAGTAAGTACTGTGGTCATGGAGGACCGTTAAACATTAGATATTACAACTACACATACAGTCATATAAATGAAATGTTATTGGATGCCGCTCGCGACTTGGACGTGCCTATTCTGGATAACATTAACAGTGACAAATTTATCGGATACGGCATAGCTCAGGGAACCGTGGATAAAGGTCGCAGAATGAGCACTTCGAAAGCTTTCCTGTCGCCGATTAAAAAGAGAAGTAATTTTTACGTGATGAAGTCTACTCGAGTCGACAGCATTCTGCTGAAGGAAACTCGAGCGGACGGAGTACGCGTGACTTTGAAAGACGGAAGATCGATCGAGGTGAAAGCTTCGAAGGAAGTGATCCTCTCGGCCGGCAGTATCGGTAGTCCGCAACTATTAATGTTATCCGGTATCGGGCCTAAGCAACATTTACGCGAAATGGGGATACCCAATATTGTTGATCTGCCCGTCGGCAAAAATCTTCAGGATCACGTCGTTTGGTTGGGCATACTTTTGGCCTTCAAGAACGAGAACGCGACACCGCCATCGCCCATAAATATACTAGATGAAGCTTACGACTATTTAATGCACAGTCGAGGTCCCTTGGTAAGCTCAATCAACGATGTTATAGGTTTCATTAATGTACACGATTCGACCTCCAAATATCCCAATATTCAGTTCCATCATTTTTATGCACCACAATGGCGTACGGACATGGTGTTCCAATCTTTGCCGATATTTAACATCGATAAGGAGATAACACAAAACATAGCGCAAATCGCGACAGAATCAAACGTGCTTCTTCCTTCATCAATTTTGTTAAAACCAAAGAGTGTAGGCCAGCTGCGATTACGTAGCAAGAACCCAGCGGATCCCGTTAGAATCAACGCAAATTACTACTCTGATCAGGAAGATTTAGAAACAATGTTCAAGTCCTTGGACTTCGTAAAGAAAATGGTGAACACTGAGACATTTAAGCAAAAGGGAGTGTTGCTACGCCATCTGAACATTACAGGTTGTCGTCACACCAAACCCGATTCCGAGAAATATTGGAAATGTAATCTACGATATATGTCGTCTACAATATTCCATCCTGTTGGAACGGCTAAAATGGGCCCCCAGAGCGACACCACAGCCGTCGTAGATTCTCGACTCAAGGTTCACGGTATACGAGGATTGAGAGTCATTGACGCATCTATCATGCCAACAATCACTAGCGGAAACACGAATGCGCCCACGATAATGATAGGTGAAAGAGGCGCAGATTTCATCAAGGAAGATTGGGCAATTGCAAAAGACAAAGATGAACTGTAGGAGGAAAAAATCTTGAAGCCTATCAAGATTTTTCAACATTGTCAGATTTTTTCTTTTCTTCCCTTTCTTTTAATCTCTTAATCGTACTATAAAAAATAAATCAAGCACATATTTTACAATAATGTCATACAAAACATTATTTTATTAAATTTGAATTAACAATAGAACGTTATTATACGCATTATTATTATTATTGTACACACAAAAAGATATGCTTCTGTATAAAAAAAATTTTGTATAAAATAAATTCCAATAGAATTTATAAGCTTTATCACAGCAATTTTCAAAATATCGAATAATTAAAAAAACTCTTTACTATAGAAACTAATATTAGTATAGCTATTGGAGTTAGAAGCGTGACTGTATTTTCGTGACATGTGTAAAGTTTCACACACACATACATGTTTATAAAGTTTGAAAAATAAAAGAAATAGGATTACACGTAGTCGACGCTTCCGTGATGACTACAATCATCCGTGGTAATACGAAAACATTGACAATTATGATTGGAGAGAGAGCCGCCGACAAGATGAAGAATCCATTAAGAATGGAAACTATTAAGAATAATAATTATGATGCTAGCCTTTATCGTTTTCTCATTTTGTAATTAATATTTGCAACGTCCGCACGCGAGACGTGAAATTGTTTCGTTTTTCGATAAACAAATCGCTAACCATATTTCTAAAATGAAAAGTAATGGGAGCATATACAGTGATGGGAGAAAGTTCCGTAACGGTCAAATATCTTGGAAAATAATGATTATGGAAGAAAATGTTCAATACAAAAGTTTTAGTATATCAAGTGGTCTATTATATGGTTATATTGAAATGACCTTCATGTGACCTTGAAGGACACCGCAAAGGTCAACTTTGAAATCTTAAATGGAAACTCCTATTTTCTATTACATATTCTTAAAGCTGGTGTCAAAACGTTTCCGAAACACTATAATGAAGTTATTTTTCATTAAGTACTTTTCGAGTTATGAGGCTTAAAAGTTACAGCATTTTGACATAAAATACAAAATATCTTGTAAATTCAATTCAATTTTCGGGAATTTTACCTTAATACTTTTATGCATAAAATAATGAGACGAATCAATTGATATAAAGAAAACACATTGTTGCTTTTAAGAAAAAATATGTAATTTGCAACATGCAGCTGTATATTTTTTTTTAAAAGCAACTATGTGTTTTCTTTATATCAATTGATTTGTCTCATTATTTTATGCATAAAAGTATTAAGGTAAGATTCCCGAAAATTGAATGTTTTACAAGATATTTTGTATTTTATGTCAAAATGCTGTAACTTTCAAGCCTCATAACTCGAAAAGTACTTAATGAAAAATAACTTCATTATAGTGTTTCGGAAACGTCTTGACACCAGCTTTAAGAATATGTAATAGAAAATAGAAATTTCCATTTAAGATTTCAAAGTTGATCTTCACGGTGTCCTTCAAGGTCACATGAAGGTCATTTCAATATAACCATATAATAAACCACTTAATATACTAAAACTTTTGTATTGAACACTTTCTTCCATAATCATTATTTTCCAAGATATTTGATCGTTATGGAACTTTCTCCCATCACTGTGTAACAATGCAATTATAATTATTTCCTAGATACAATATAATTATTTAAAAGACAATATAATTATTTAAAAGCTCAATTAAACCAGATTGGTGCAAAAATGATATAGCCGATGTTATTGCTAACAGTAGACTTTATTTAGACCAAAGTCTACTCTTATTAATAAATATTTAAAAAAAAAAAAAATAGATTCTATCACTTGTACTTATATATTATAGTTTAATTTTTATTAAATCTATGTTGATATTTTTTAAAGAAAGTTTCATTTTTTATTTGTTTTAATCTCTATTTTTAGTTTTAAGTTCTGTGTTGCAGTTTATTTTCGATATGTTGCAATAAAGCAAAGACTCTGAAATATATATACTCGAGAGTATAAAAGGTTGCATATCAACAGGTTTTAAGACGATTACAAAAAGTGTAAAGTTTTTATGTGTGCATGTGTCTAACCACAATTGTACGATACATATTGTTTATGTTTTGTAATAGTACTAATAAGAATTAAAATATATGCTATTTTCATTATTACGTCATTCCTACATTGATAAATATTAGAATTTTGTTAGAATGCTAATATTACTCATCATCATCCTAACAAAATTCTACCCCTATTAAGCTGGCACCCCCACCATGAAAAATCGGGTTCAAATTTAGTGCAAAATTAAGTGCTAATTTGTTGCTCTAAGCGCGAATTTGTTGTTTTTATCCATTAGCAGGAAACTAATATTAAAGATGGGGGTGCTAACTTGCCATTAAGCTGGCATCCCCACCTCCGAAAAACACTTATAGCGAGTTGCAAATAAAAAAACAAATATACCAGAATTTGTTGCTAATTAATTGCTCAAAGATAGTGCAAACAGATTTTTAAAATATTAAATTAAAAAAAAAACCAACATGACATATCGTGAACATAAAAGTAAAATCATGAAAAATAAGTAGCTAATAATATCAGATTGTTATAAAATTGTTCCTTGCATTAAAAAATCTCAAAATAAACCATTTCCAAATTTATTGTTCGCAATTTAACTAAAAAAATCAACCCGAACTTGTGGCGGTGCTAGCTTGACGACAAGAGTAAAGTACATGAACGCAATTAGTTGCTCTTAATGTTTTGATCTTAAAATGTTTCTCTAATTTGTTGCTCTCAAGAGTCATAATATCGAATTTATTGCTCAATGTTTGACTTAATTTCGATACCCTACACTCGTTCGGGTTAATTTTTCTAAGTTAATCAATGAGCAATAAATTCGATATTATAAATCTTGAGAGCAACAAATTAGAGAAACATTTTAAGACCAAAACATTAACAGCAACTAATTGCGTTCATGTACTTTACTCTTGTCGTCAAGCTAGCACCGCCACAAGTTCGGGTCGATTTGTCTAAGTCAAATGTTGAGCAATAAATTCGATATTGTAAATCTTGAGAGCAACAAATTAGAGAAACATTTTAAGACCAAAATATTAACAGCAACTAATTGCGTTCATGTACTTTACTCTTGTCGTCAAGCTAGCACCGCCACAAGTTCGGGTCGATTTGTCTAAGTCAAATGTTGAGCAATAAATTCGATATTGTAAATCTTGAGAGCAACAAATTAGAGAAACATTTTAAGACCAAAACATTAAGAGCAATTAATTGCGTTCATGTACTTTACTCTTGTCGTCAAGCTAGCACCGCCACAAGTTCGGGTCGATTTCTCTAAGTCAAATGTTGAGCAATAGATTCGATATTGTAAATCTTGAGAGCAACAAATTAGAGAAACATTTTAAGACCAAAACATTAAGAGCAACTAATTGCGTTCATGTACTTTACTCTTGTCGTCAAGCTAGCACCGCCACAAGTTCGGGTCGATTTCTCTAAGTCAAATGTTGAGCAATAGATTCGATATTGTAAATCTTGAGAGCAACAAATTAGAGAAACATTTTAAGACCAAAATATTAAGAGCAACTAATTGCGTTCATGTACTTTACTCTTGTCGTCAAGCTAACACCGCCACAAGTTCGGGTTGATTTTTTTAGTTATATTGCGAACAATAAATTTGGAAATGATTTATTTTGAGATTCTTTAATGCAAGGATCAATTTTATAACAATCTGATTGTTATTGTTAGCTACTTATTTTTTATGATTTTACTTTTATGTTCACGATATGTCATGTTGGTTTTTTTTAATTTAATATTTAAAAAATCTGTTTATACTATCTTTGAGCAATTAATTAGCAACAAATTCTGGTATATTTGTTTTTTGATTTGCAACTCGCTATAAGTGTTTTCCGGAGGTGGGAGTGCCAGCTTAATGGCAAGTCAGCACCCCCATCTTTAATATTATTTTCCTGCTAATGAATAAAAGCAACAAATTCGCGCTTAGAGCAACAAATTAGCAACAAATTAGCACTTAATTTTGCACTAAATTTGAACCCGATTTTTCATGGTGGGGGTGCCAGCTTTATAAGGGTCAAAATTCTAATTATATAACACGCTACAAAGATGAGAGATAATGACAGATGCGGTATATTAATAGTGAAAAGTAGACATAAACTTAGATTATAGAAGTATCTGTGTCTTATGGATATAAAAGATAAGAAATCTATTTGTATTAATTTCCATAAGAAAAACATCCGACTCTATCATTTCGCAACGCAATTTATAATGATTAAAGTTGAGACATTGTGATTTTGCAATATCTTTTCTTTTTTGTGTTTACTTATTATATATTAGCACAACAATTTTTGTTATGTATCGCACTTTTCTCGTAAGATTTTTAAAACGTATCGCGTACAAGTATACACGCAAAAAGTACATATTATACAACTAAAATAAAAAAGCAAAGTATAATGAAGAGATTTCGAAATCATTCGGCGAAAGTGGATTTTTCTCGATGTACGCATCAGTTCGCGTACATTATCTCCATAAAAAACGAAGCGTCGAAACGAACTAAAATAATGTTTTCAAGTATTATATTTTGAGCAACTCTATACATGTACAATACACAATCTATATATCAATCATAAAACATCGATATCGATCTTTGCGATATCGACCGCAGAGATCTGCAGAAAGATTCGTGGATCGGGATCCAGGATCAGGATAAGGATTTTACCATCAAGATAAAGATTTTAAAACATGAATCTGTTGTTGAAATAAAATAAAAAAAAGTTCAAAATGTATGCTACATTATAATAATAACTCGTAGTACGAGCTGCAACAAACTATCGATTTATTACTAGGTGAGTTAATACTAGGTAGTCATTACTAGGTTAAAGATCATTTGGACCCGATGATGAAATATGGATACGAGAAAGGTTTTACGATGGTGTGGTAGGATTGCATGGTTTATACGTTCAACGTAATGTTCGAGGTTTCAGTCTTTCGCTTTCTCTGCCACGACGAACTGTCCGATCGTGTCCGACGCCACGTGCTCCTGATTTTACTCTAGCGTGAGTGTCTTTTTAACGAGACGTCAAGTAGCGTCATAATACAAAGTGACACTTTTGTTGTAGTTTGTTTTTACAACTATATATATATATAATATTATATTAACAATATATATATTATTGAATCGAACTATACTACGTTAGTTGCGTAATCATATATATATAGGCAAAAAATAAAATGTGATTACGCAACTAACGTAGTGTAGTTCGATTCAATATAATTGTAAGAGTAATTTAATTGAATTTAGTTGTTTTAATTTTTATCCTACTTAGAACATAATTGTATTTGAATAAATATTCCAAATTAAAATTTAAAAGTTACATATAAAATGTAAAATATGCTTAGCAATTGCCTATATATGTACATGAAATTTTCACAATTGCGTTCATTTTAAACAAGATTATATATATCTAAAATATTATAGATTTTATTAAACAATTTATATTACAATAAATAAAGTAAAAAAAAAAAAAATATATATATATATATATATATATATATATATATATATATATATATAAACAAAATTGTTACTTTGAAAAAAAAATTTTTTTTAAGTGCAATCTTATTAGTTTTGTAATGAATGGGTATCTGAGCATCCATGACCCAATTTTTAGATTCAATTTCACTTTATTGCAAAAATCATCTGTCCGACAATTTCAAAATAGAATAATACAAGTCAAGGACATAAATAAATAAAGTCTAATATCATAAAATAGTGTAAACATATTTAATTAGCACTTTACTCTTCTCTCTCGCACATACTTAAAAAGTATGCATTATTTAAATATTTATGTAAGTTTTAATTAAAAATTACATCTATTAGTAATTTTTCGATTTCGTAAACGGAATTTTTTTTCTTTCGTTTGCTATTATGTTAATGAGAATAAATTTGATTTATAGCACAATTTTAGATATTCAGAAATAAATATTTTTTTAAGAAAAAATAAATAAATAATATTTATTATAAAATACGTGCTATAAGAGATAAAGAAACAATACACAAAATCATAAAAAATCATTTTTTTGGTCAGAATTTTTTTTGTTAGTTTCAAAAATTAAGTATTATTATATATTAGAGACTGTTATATAATATAATATGCTTAAGTATTCTGAATAAATAAAACAAATTTTTATTTAAAGTTTTTAGATTTTCGTACATAATACCAACGAGAAGCGTTCCAGCAATTTAATTTGGCAATATATTATACAATGGTAATTTTTAAAAAATCATTAAGCAACTTCCCTTATCCGTGGTTCTGCGTTTTTTCACAGATAGACTAAACTGTAACTACAAAATTGAAGTCACGATTACTATAAAGCGATGCATGAAGCGTACAATAAAGTAACGTAAAAAATATCCATAAGAAAAACAGATTTTATTTCATATATTAAACACAAGTTCTATGAAATACAATCGAAAAAAATCTGACGGCAGAAGAAGTAAAAGGGATTGACGAAGTTGGCTGTTCAAAGAAAATCTAGATCGCATGAGAATCGCAATCACGAGAGGTAAAAAATGAGTGTCACAACTGCAGCTGGCGCTGCTATAAAAGCAGCCACCGTCCTTCTCGGTGTCGGCATCGGCAAGATTACCATAATCCCAGTGTTAATTGCCGCGCTCGCGTATTTTAATTACGATCTCATGGATCCGGAGAATCATCCGCATGTGACAAAAGAGTTACGGAAAGAATATGATTTTATTGTTATCGGCGGGGGTTCGGCCGGAAGTGTTCTCGTCAACAGATTGACTGAGAATCCTGAATGGAATGTGCTGTTACTAGAGGCTGGAGGTCATGAAACCGAAATAACCGACGTACCAATACTTTCATTGTACTTGCATAAAAGCAAAGTTGATTGGAAGTATCGCACGCAACCGCAGAATTCGGCCTGTCAGGCGATGATTGATCATCGATGTTGTTGGACCAGAGGCAAGGTAAATAATAAAAATTCAATTTTGAACAAGGTTTGTCTAAGAGCAGCATATAAAGATAATGCAGTATTAAGATAAAGTTAAAGAAAAATAAATACTCTTTTAAGAGAGATATTACAGAATATAATTAGAAACATTTTGTATATATATATATATATTCCTTTTTCGATAATTCGATACGATGTGTGTCGATACGATGTGTGTCGTTCTTTTTTACGCAATCTTCACAGACAATTAAATTACATGTCAGGTTCTTGGAGGATCCAGTGTTTTAAACACAATGCTTTATATTCGTGGAAATCGACGTGATTTCGATCAATGGGAGAGTTTCGGAAATCCTGGTTGGGGATACGAAGATGTTCTACCATATTTTAAGAAATCAATGGACCAAAGAAATCCGTATTTAGCGCGCAATACAAGATATCATAGCACAGGTTCGTGCGTGCGTGTTCTCATTTAATATAAATATTACGAGTAAAAACTATATTCTCCAATTAGCACTCGATACCAATTGGAACAAGAGCGCGTCGTGTGTATGTGTATAAATTGAGCGAGCGACTGGTAAATATGTTAAATATTTTCTGTACTCTCATTTGAAAATTTTTAGGAGGATATCTCACCGTGCAGGACAGCCCTTATGTCACTCCGTTGGGCGTAGCGTTTCTTCAATCCGCTGAAGAAATGGGTTATGACATTCTCGACGTCAACGGCGAGCAGCAAACCGGTTTTGCCTTTTTTCAGTACACAATGCGACGGGGTGCTAGATGCAGCACCGCTAAAGCTTTTGTGCGACCCATTCAATTGAGAAAAAATTTTCATTTATCTCTATGGAGTCATGTGACTCGAGTGTTGATAGACCCGAAGAGCAGGAGGGCGTACGGGGTGGAGTTTATCAGAGACGGTCGTAAGGAAATTGTCTTTGCCAAAAAGGAAGTGATCCTTTCAGCTGGAGCTATCAACAGCCCGCAATTATTGATGCTTTCGGGAGTGGGACCACGCGTTCATCTGGAGCAGTTGGGTATCCCCGTGATTCAAGATTCGCCCGGAGTCGGTCAAAATTTACAAGACCACATAGCAGTCGGAGGGCTTGTCTTTCCGATCGATTACGAAATCAGTATCGTAATGAATCGAATGGTCAACATCAACTCAGCATTGAGATATGCTATCACCGAAGACGGTCCGCTGACATCTAGTATCGGTCTTGAAGCGGTCGGTTTTATTTCCACCAAGTATGCAAATCAAACCGACGATTGGCCCGACATCGAGTTCATGCTAACGTCCTCGGGAACTAACTCGGATGGTGGTAGCCATATAAAGAACGCTCACGGTCTAACCGATGAATTTTACAATGAAGTGTTCGGTAAGATTAACAATCACGATGTCTTCGGAGTGTTTCCAATGATACTCAGACCCAAGTCGCGCGGCTATATCAAACTGAAATCCAAGAACCCCTTGGATTACCCACTGCTGTATCATAATTATCTCACTCATCCGGAAGATGTGGCAGTGCTTCGTGAGGGTGTCAAGGCGGCCATCGCCTTCAGCGAAACCAGCAGTATGAAGAGATTCGGCTCGAGATTCCATAACAAACCATTACCCAATTGCAAGCATATTCCACTGTACACTGACGTCTATTGGAACTGCGTTGTAAGACAGTACACTATGACGATCTATCATATGTGTGCTACCGCCAAGATGGGACCGTTCGGTGATCCAATGGCGGTCGTAGACTCGGAGTTAAAAGTTTATGGCATTGAGAACCTGCGGGTAATCGACGCATCGATCATGCCGACAATTACAAGTGGTAACATAAACGCTCCTGTGATAATGGTGGCCGAAAAAGGCGCCGATATGGTAAAAGCAAGGTGGATGTGGACGTCTCGTTTTAAGAGAGATAACGTCACTGCCGCTGCTTCTTAACATATCAATTGATTGCGTAATTCGTACTATAAAATTATATGGCTAATTGAGTAAAATAACAGCTTTAATGAATAACTTTATATAGTTTTGAGAAAAATCAGCTTGAAGTTTAAGTTTAATTATTTTCTCAGCAATTCCATCTTGCTTGAAAAAATAACATTACTTCACACGATGCACTATTACATTTTTTCAGCATTTTGCCTAAGGCATTGTAAAAATGCCTCATAAAAATTCAGCACTGACCAAATGATCGAGATTTCCTCTCCTCAAAGATTTCCGTTTAGTTCCGATTTAGTTAGAATTTTATAGCAATGTTTCTGCAATATCGAAACTTTGTTGTAACATGGTTGAAGAATTCTGTTAATGAAAAAAAGGCTCATACGCAAACTTGACACATCAAAATTTTATGGACTAAACTCTTGTGTTCCATGATAATTATGTAATTAATTTCTAGATATTTACGCAACAAATTCCGAAAATGTAAGTGATTATATTGCATATGAATAACGCGTGAAAAGTATGCCATAACTGTGCCACAAGCGGCAAGTTCTCGTTGAGCACAACAAATATTAAATAAAAAATTAAAAAACAGATTGTATAATTAAAAATTTACTAATTTACTAATGGTAAATATTTTATTATGAGCCAAGAGAAAGAGAGAGAAAGAGAGAGAGATGCGTGCATGTATAAATAAAAAAATAAGTTAGAGATAAGTATAAAGTATAATTAGAATTCAATTAAAATTGTTTATAGAATTTTATTTTTTAAGAGCACTGTTCATATGTAACATATGTAGAATATATGTGAAGAAGAAGAAACCGTGCAATTTAGCATTTTCAAGATAGTAAACCAACATGAAAATTTGCTCGAATGGTTAAATCGCGTAAAGTGCATCGACCGTAACTAATCTGCAATTGCATCAGGATTAATGTACTCTATAACGATAGGGCACAAACTACTATGATTTCTGTTCTGTGGCAATCAACTTTTAATCTACTTTTATAACTTTTTATTGTAATAACACTGCGCACAACTACGCATCGATATAAATTTTATATATATATATATATATATATATGTATATATATGTAATTTTATATATATGTAAGAAATATATAATTCCATTTTAAAAAAGTGCAATTGCACTTTTTTCGTGCACCGTTGCATTTGCAAAAAAAATGAGTCAATAGAAAAATTTTTCATGTTATGCCATTTAACTTTTGCCTGTATCATTTTTTTCTATCTTCAACAGAACAAATGTTAAAACTCGGCCCATGGATCACCTTGTATGTACATATTGCCATAATAATATTATGTAAACTCATTGTCAGGTGAAAGTTATATATATAATCTTTTTATTTAATATTTAAAAATTTTACTAAAAATATTAAAATAAAATGTAACGCGTAATTAAAAGTTGGATTAACCAAGAATTTAATATTGTTTATTTTATTTATGGCATAATATATATGTATATAGACGGGTAAAATATTATATTACTATAATATAATATTATTTAGTTTCGTTGCTCGAATGAATCGACAAAGAATTGATTGTGATTTGGTTAAAATATTAGATAAATTTAATTACACTAGTTTACAGCCAAAAATTATTTTAAACCAAACAAGGTGTTTCTTATAGCTTTTTGGTTGCTGAAAACGATACCGCAAACCAAATTTCAACAGCACGTTAGGTTAGGTTTCCAAAATAATTGAGGTTTAATATGTAAAAAATGGGTTTTTTTTGCGATATTTGATATTTTTTTGTAAGAAAGATTAACGTTATCTTGAAATTTTGATCAGAAATCATGAATGTATTGTTCATCCCCTATAAAATGTATTTTTTTTATTTCGATATATTACTTTTTAGCCATGTTATAAAGGATTAAAGCTAGGAGCCGCAGGAGCACTCGCGCGCGCGTCCCCATATTAAAAGTAGCTCCCATATTAGAACTAGCTTTAATCTTTCATAACATGGCCCAAAAGTAAGATATCGAAATAAAAAAATGCATTTTATAGAGAATAAACAATACATTCATGATTTCTGATCAGAATTTCAAGATAACATTAACCTTTCTTACAAAAAAATATCAAATATCGCAAGAAACCCATTTTTTACATATTATAATAAACCTCAATTATTTTGGAAACTTGACGTGTTTTTGGTTTGCTTGACGGTGAAATTTGGTTTGCGGCATCGTTTTCAACATCCAAAAATCTATAAGAAACACTTGTCTAATTCCAAATAATTAAAACAAATTTTTTTTGTAAACTAGTGTTTTATATATATATATTTCTTCGATTGCTTCATTAATCTTGTCTTTACAAGAATGTTTGTCAACTTAATTTATTTTTATTGGTAACTTATGCTCATGGCATTTTTTTATAAATTTTTATATATATCATACATATATATCATGTATATAAAAATTTATAAAAAAATGCCATAAACATAAGTTACCAATAAAAATAAATTAAGTTGACAAACGTTCTTGTAACCAAGGACAAGGTTAATGAGGCAATCGAAGCGCAGCAGGAGGCACTCCACTGTAAACGTATGGAGAATTCAATATGAAGTCACCTGCTGAAAGACACGTAGGCATCGTCGAAAAGAGAGAAAGTGCGCGCAAATAAACTCGGCTCTATCTGTGTGTCAGCCACGAAAGCAAAGAGAAAGACGCCGACGTGTTACCACGCACGAAAGAGAAGAAAGTCTCGATTCATGCATTCGCGCGAAAGAAAACGATACGCTGTGCATCGCGCGATCACGTAGGCTGTATTCCTTATTTGATAACGTTCATTGCGAAATCGCGTATCGATAAACATTTTATTCGTACTTTATTTCACTCTCGACAAAAATGTCGTTTATTTAATATAATTATTTTAATGCGTAACTGTAGCAAAAATTTTTATTTAGAAAATGTGTGTTACTTGCTTATCTTATTTCATATTTTATCTGTTTACTTCCATACTTGTTTATTTCATTTTCTATTTTATCTATTTACTCCATACCTGCTTATACTTTATTTTATATTTTATCAAATAAATGAGTGTACGTCGTATTAACCCGCGCATTTCATATTTGTTTTCTCTTTTTCTCGCAATAAAGCGTAAATACATTTGTTTCATTTTAATCATAGGAAATGCAACTAAAGAAAGTACAGATCTATTATCACATCATCACGGCATTCTTGAATTGTAAAAACATTTTCTCTGTTATTATCCCTATTAAAATAAATACGTGTAAACAAAAATCTGTGAAAAAATTCCTAAAAATAGTATGAATAATAATGCTGAAGAGAGATATTATATAATATCTCCTAAAGAATAATTTATATATATATAATCTTCTCGAAAAAAAATTTGAAACAACGTTTCACAACAAGAGTTTTACGGGGTCAAGCTGCGCATATATATATATTGAAAGGCTATACTACTCAAGTTCCCCAACTAGTTTTCACTCTGAACATTCACCAGTAGATCGCAGTCTGCTTCTTACCGGCGCTAGTCTCATTTCACTGCCATTTTGCCGGTTTACTATTATATCTTCATAGTTCAGTTTCTGATCAAATCGAAGCTTATCGAATAAGTTGGTGTAGCAACATCATGCGTGTCACAATGCAAAATGCAATAGAAATGATTGTAATGTGATTGTAAATATTAAAAAAGTATATGCTAGTGATGCTAGTGTGGGAAAGTGCAGTGAAATAAAGATCACATCGGAAAACTAATAATAAGGCAACGTTAGAAAATCTGTGCAGATACACACGACTGACGTATTAATATAGGCATGCTGTTAACAAGCAGGATAATTATCACAAAAATATTATTGCGACAATGATATCCGCATTTTCAAACAGGGCACACACTGGCTAATCAGAATGATGTCAAGATGTCATATAAAATTGTAATTCAATTTTCGTTGGATTACGTTGGATTATCAGAGAAAAGAATGAGGTGAGAATACGATTAGGAAACAACAATATTGTAGACGCGTTGACACATTTTTTTACTTCTTTTACAAATCAGTGATAATTCCTAATATTTCAAATGTTGTATGATTAATGATTATATCGTATCTGAAATTATGCATTTATACCAATTGAAGCTAATAGTGGCTATATCTTTATCGACACTAAAGTATATTTTACTTTCATTAGTTAAATTAATTAGAGATTTGCTTCCAGGACTTTTTGATGATTGAGAAAAGAATTTTCTCAGATGACATGCATTTAGATACTGATATTTAGTGGCGCAAATAAGTGGAAATGGCAGTAATATTAAGTAGCTTGATTGGTACAACTTCCATTCTTGGACTTGGTTTGATTCCACTTTTGGCGATCGGTCTCACCGTGTACAAATATAACAACCTCGATCCAGAATCACATCCGCAAAATGCACGAGAGGTATGTATGTTTGCAGAATTTAGACAGCTTTCCTTATAGCTGATAAAAAATAGTATTCGTCATTTACTACAAGTAGAATCACTAGATCGACAGAGAGCGCAAAAGCTAGTTTCAAATGCTCACTGTAATTCTTTGGTCAGTTTTCGAATATAGTCATCGACATAAAAAAATCTTACATCTACTATGTAACACTGCCACATTAACGATACATTATTTTTACACATATACGATATAACAATTAAAACAATACTTTGGCCTATCAATAAGATAATAAATTGATGCGATTGCAGATGCTGCGAATGTATGACTTTATTGTGGTCGGATCTGGAAGCGCAGGTGCTGTGGTCGCTTCGAGATTGTCGGAGATAGCTAACTGGACGGTGCTACTCTTAGAAGCTGGTGGTGACGAAAATGAAATTTCAGACATTCCTCTGCTTGCCGGGTATACTCAGCTTACAGAATTCGACTGGAAGTATCAGTCCTCACCACCTACTACATCCGCTTATTGTCTAGCTATGAAAGGCGACAGATGTAATTGGCCACGCGGCAAAGTTCTAGGAGGAAGCACCGTTCTCAACGCCATGATTTACATCCGTGGTAATCGGCAAGTATATACCTGATTTTCATCGTTCAAATCATAATATCTCATCGAATTGAGCAAGTTCATATTTGATCAAATCTGGATAATTTAGTGTGGTTTTTTTCTTTCTTTTTTTAGACACGATTACGACAACTGGGTTCGATTAGGTAACACTGGCTGGAGTTACGAAGAGGTGCTCCCTTATTTTCTCAAGTCTGAAGATAATCGTAATCCGTATTTAACGAGAACATCTTATCACAAGACCGGGGGATATTTAACAGTGCAAGAGCCGCCATACAAAACCCCTCTAGCGATCGCTTTTTTGCAAGCTGGCCAAGAAATGGGCTACGAGAATCACGACCTAAATGGTTTTAATCAAACCGGCTTTATGTTAACGCAAGCAACAATTCGACGTGGCAGTCGATGCTCGACGGCGAAAGCTTTTTTACGACCAGTAAAAAATAGACCAAATTTGCACATAGCAATGAATGCTCAAGCCCTGAGAGTGCTCTTTAATGCCGAGAAGAGAGCAACGGGAGTAGAGTTCCTTCGCAACGGCAGGCAACAGATCGTGAGATGTAAAAGAGAGATCATCTTGTCTGCCGGAGCGATTAATTCGCCTCAATTGCTTATGTTGTCCGGCATTGGTCCTAGTGAGCACTTAACCGAGTTTGGCATACCAGTGATATCTGATTTACGAGGGGTCGGAAGTAATCTTCAGGATCACGTGGGCCTTGGCGGTCTGACTTTTCTGTTGAACGAACCAATCACTCTGCTGAGGAATCGATTTCAGACGTTATCGGTGATGCTCGAGTATGTCATAAAGGAGCAAGGACCTATGACCACTCCGGGAATTGAGGGACTGGCCTTCCTTAACACCAAGTACGCTGACAAGTCTGGTGATTATCCGGACGTGCAGTTTCACTTTGCACCTAGCTCTATCAACTCAGATGGGGATCAAATAAAAAAAATCCTCGGTCTGACAGACCGAGTGTACAACACTATGTACAAGCCTTTGCATGGCATGGAAACCTGGTCTATTCTGCCGCTTCTGCTGCGGCCGAAAAGTACAGGATGGATTAGATTGAAGAGTAAAAACCCTCTTGTTCATCCGGAAATTCATCCCAATTACTTTGCGCATAAGGAAGACATAGATGTCCTTGTGGAGGGAATAAGGTTGGCGATGCGGGTATCCAATACCAGCGCGTTCGAACGATTCGGTTCAAAGCCTCATACAATTCGTATGCCCGGATGCCACACATATCAATTCGACACGTACGAATACTGGGAGTGCGCCTTGCGACATTTCACCTTCACCATCTACCATCCAACGGGCACCTGCAAGATGGGGCCGCGGAGCGATTCCACGGCTGTCGTGGATTCACGACTGAGAGTTCACGGAGTGAAGGGACTCAGAGTCATCGACGCTTCTATAATGCCGACAATCGTCAGCGGAAATACAAACGCGCCGACCATTATGATCGGCGAAAAAGCAAGTGATATTATCAAGGAAGATTGGCGGATGAAAAAAAGGCCGAGTGTCGCGAGGTGACGGTGATAAATGCCCGTTTTTTGTAGGAATGTGTTATTGATTTGTTTCTGATATAATCAAAAGTTTCAATTATCGTACACGTGAAATGTTACTAAATCTTCTACTTTCTCTTCTTTCAAAACATTCCAAGTTCATTTTTAGTTGTTTATTGTTTCTTTTATCGTTTCAATAAATTTCTTCTTTTTCTTTCTTCCTTCTTTTTATTTCTACGCAAATTTGACAGAGATTCAAGACATCGATGTAAAATAATAATGTTTCAAAAGTAAGAGGCAATACATATTAACATTAATTAACATTATTAAGTGCTTAACTCTCTCTCTCTCTCTCTCTCTCTCTCTCTCTCTCTCTCTCTCTCTCTCTCTCTCTCTCTCTCTCTCTCTCTCTCTCTCTCTCTCTCTCTCTCTCTCTTTCTCTCTCTCTCTCTTTCTTTCTCTCTCTCTCTCTCTCTCTAGTGAAGGAGAGTAAAGAATATTTGTATTCTGTATACACAAATATATGAGATGTATCGAGTGTATCAAAGTCATTGTACTAAAAACTTGAATGAAACATTAGAGTGGCAGTGCCATTCTTTGTAATAATACAAAAAATATAATTAACTTATTTGATTAAATATGTTGACTAATTATATATATATATATTCCCTAGATTTTATAATAATTAATGTTTTGATTTTGTTTATATGACGTTAAAGTTTATATAACTTTCTCATAATAATTTATATGTTGTCAATATGTTGCGTCAATAAGAATTCAATGTAAATGTTCAATGTATGAATTAAACTCTCTTGACCAAATCAAGCGTACATCTTATTCAAAGTATCTTACAGTCATTTTCCTCAATTGTAAGAGCAAGCGTGAAAAAAAAAAACAACTCCAGATCTCGAACGCAAGAGATCGTAACGACTTTCGAATCTCAAGCGGACGAGCGTAATTTTATATAACACGGCATCTCGTGCCAAAAGTCGCGCGTGATGGAATGCATATAATTCTTACGCGTGTTCTTACTCTCCATTTCCGCTTCCTCGCCTTATCCTTGTCTTATTTTAATGTACCAAGCGCGATAAATATAGTAAATTGCAGTACACAGAGATATACCATTGCAAACTAATACCGATTTTATTCCCGTTTTTTCGATTGCCCGTAAATATAATTTCGTTGAACGTACCGCTCTCTTGATGCGGAAAGAAATATACAATACAATACTTTTGTTACGCGCTAAATCGGTATCGTGGTTTGATCTGTATTATCCGATCAGATTCCTCAATATATCCCGCGAAAAGAGATGGACAATGGTGAAAGCGAACCGACTGCCGTCGTATTTAATATAAAAATACAAGACTCCTTTCTGTCTATTAAATTTGTGTCAAAATAGTTGGCCTAAAGGTTGGTCAAAAAGTGTAATAGACAAAAAAAACCGCCAAGAAAAGAAAGAGTGTTCCTATTTATATATTATATAAAATTTCGGTAAATTTCACAAATATTTTCGTATGTGCAATCTGCAAACAAACTGTAGATTCGTATCATTAAAGACAAATTTTAAAAAATGACAGAGATTGTGTTATAATTTTATTTATTTATTTAACGAGCGCGACATTATGTGATTGTATTTTGATTTAACTTATCCTTTTGGTGTACAATTTTATCGAATTTAAAATGTGTTATAGAATAGTTGTAGCTTTTGTGTCGTAATTTCCTTATTAGCATCTATACTATTCAATTGATACAAAAAAAGCTCATTTCAGCAATACATGATCGCGCTTACATTCTTATTCACCCATTTCACCTTATTCATGAAAAGTGTCAAAAAGCGCAAGAAACAAATTTATTATTGCAATAGAAGACATGATATGAAATTAATTACATATTTTTTACGTTATATTAAGTCATGTGAGGAAAGAGCACAAGTTAATCGCTGTTCGACGAATTGATGATGCATTTCCGTGAAAATGTAAGTAAGTTTCAACATAATCGCATATTGTATGGCTGTAATATGGCACTTGAATTACCATACAAACGATATAATTAATCTGCAACTGAACAAATAAAAAAAATCAAATACAGTTGCACTTAATTTTGCAACATGTACTACCAACAAAAAATATTAAAATTGAGACAAAATTGGGTAACAATTACTTAAGTAAAGAGTATGTATCAACATCTCACATAATTGAAAAGTTGAAAATTATCTGTCATAAACTTTTTCGTATAGTTTTATGTGTCGTGATATATACACAAATTTTATGCATGTTATATACATATTTTATAAAAAATTAGAAATAAAATTATTTTAAATGCGATAAAATCTGCTTGTTGAGTGTGATGGCTTATTTTGTGTAAGAAAATTAATTTCTCTTCATATTTATTAAAGTATAAAGATAAAATTTGAAACTAACTACACGTATATATTTGAAAAAATAATAAGAGAATATAACAACTATTTTTTGTAAAATTAAATCTTCCATTCAAATGAAAAGAAAGAGTGGAAGTATTCATTAGAGTCGCTGATCATCTTCCTTATTGTTCGTACGATGGATAATCAAATTTTATAACGATAACCTTGTCTTGTCATATGATCGGTAATCATCAGAATGATGATATTCGATATAATAACTCCGATTAAGAAATACGTCAGAATAATGCTTCAAGTTACAATGCAACTAATTTTAAACGAGTACATAGTGACATGTGTGAATGCATCATCGTTTTTTGGCACTGCACAATTTTATTGTTTTTATTAATATACCAAATTTATATAACTAAATTATATAGATTTGTTAATTATTCTTGTAAAATATTATACACATTTATCTCAAATAAACGGGGGGAAACGTTTTACATTGTGTGTAAAAAAAATGTATAATCGCTTAAATATTTGTGCAAAATATCAAGATTTATTACTTGAGATTATTGAAATTTATTTATTTTTCAATTTAATTATAGAATTAATGAATTAGATTTAATTAATGTGATAAAGCACAATGCACATTCATGCCCATAAATTCATTCTAACTTGATAATGTAGCAACATATATATTTTTGCATATACCAAGTAATAAAATGCACATTAAACTTAACAAAACTCTTGAATGATTGAAAAATCTTTTCAAATGTGATACAATGTCTTTGTCAAATAAAATGATTTATTTTGTAAGAAACTTTCTTCGTATCTCGGCTGACGTGTACAAAATTCATATATCGTGATACAATATATATAACGAGTGCGATTCCTGTTAACGTTCACGTAGCGACCAGGTTGTCCCACAATGGATTGCAGTAATATCACTTTCTTCAGCGTAGCATGCTTTCATGTACCTCTTATCTTCTTGTGTGACAAAACACACAAATTGACATTGAGAACAGAAACTCTACATTGCATTATGGATTACCATTTTTTACAATCGCATAAGATTTAGCCATCTTGGTTCTTAATAAGACCGTGGCATCTCTTTTCGCACAAGAAACAGTGATATTCGTGCCACATTCGTACCATTTGGTTACCACATTTCAGCTGGCAAGGTAAATAGGCAGCTAGGTATATATAACCATACAGGAAGAGAATACTTTCACTGCCAAAGTGTGCGGCTGGGAGTCTTTGGAAAGAACAAGAAGAAGACTAAGTACGAGTGGGAACGATAAGACGGTGAGAGTGAAATGGATGGTATATCGGTGCAGTACTGTACCGCTCTTCCGACTGTCATTACCGGCTTCATCGCGGTTACTCGACCATCGTCTCGTTACTCGGCGTGTTTCCAGTGTGTGGATAATTCTTTCGACAGTACTTTGACAATAATGGTACGCACTTTGTACTCGCTCGCAAAATTCTTTTCGCAATTGTGACCGTTATCGTACGGGATTTGTGCAAAAATCGGCGCAATTTAAGTTGTTGTCAACGCGGTTCTATCTTTCTCGATCTTTTCTTTTTAAGTAGAAAATTCTTAGAACGATTATTCGACAACTATGTTTAATTATCGGGCAGTGACAAAGTAACAGCGAGATGCTGATCGAAATAAAAAACTACTGTCAAAGATTGACACATCAAGAGAATGATAAAAATACAAACGTTCTGCTGAAGATAGTGTTGCGTGTATGTAACGCGCGTGTGATGTTAAAATTATATTTTTGCAATACCCTTATTGTCCATAGTATTATACTTTTCATTTTCATAGTAATTTTTTACACATAATGTAAACAATATACTTGTTAATGGTACTTACAAGACTGAAAGCGTAAATACAGTTGACTGTAAAAGTATGCAATGGGTAATAAAAAAATTGCAAAATTGCTATATTATTTCTCTGTGATGTCCTCGGTAAGTTATAAATAAATAATTAAACTCAGTGTGGAATTATATCAGTTGTAATCCCTGATTTAAAAAATGTAACGTTATGTGCGATTGGTATAAACTTTTTCGTCGCGCTGCAAACACGCCAAGAAAAAATTGATTCCATAATTTAGTGCTACAATAATATAAAAGTATGATATAAATGATTTGAATATGAAATTAGTGGGTCTCTACTTGATTACGTATTCACACTTGTGCACACTTGTTAATCGATAAAATTTACTATACGCAATCTTAAAATTTATTTTTAAACGTTATTATATATCCATTATAATTGCAATACCGATATTATAACATTAAATATCGATATCATTAGTGTTTTACTGATTTTTGGAAATAATATATAGCAATCATGAATGTACTGATGTAGGGTACTCTGATATCAAAAGCTCGTGACAATAATGTTTCAAGTATAGCTAATTATAACAAAGAAGTGCATTTTAATCGGTACACAAGTGTACAAGTTCGTTATGCAGTCAATAGATGTTATCTCATGTTACTTTCATTTCTAAACTCTTTTTTATCGAAAACATTACGCAACCGAAAAATATAATATATGATATATATTTTAAATTCTTAATTTTTAATTTCTATTTTTTTCCCTCTTTTTCTTTTTTCTTTTTCTTTTTCATGGGAAGCCACTTTCCCGCCACTTGTGTTCACCACTTCTTAAGCATTCTGTGTATTTCGCCACAACAATTTACTTTTTTTGTGTGCTGCATTGCACGAGTACAATTAAAGTTTTCCATTTAGTATTATGCATTTCGATTAAAAAATAATCAGCAAATATGTTTTCCGCGCATCTACCATGACAAAAGGTAATTTATATGTCGTTTATTCACATGTCGGAAGCAATTACTGCGCAAACGCGAAAAATCATTAAACTGACTACAAGATCTGCAATAAGACGAGGAACGTTTGTTCTACAGTTTCACCCAAAGTATTTGGGACGAATTACCCACCGAAAGCTGTTGCGTAATTCATAAATTTTCGCCTCTCTAATACAATTTCGAAATTGACGAATATTGGAAACTTTCACCGATTAACATTTGTTAATTTTATATTTTGCAACGCCTTCTGTAAAATATTTTAACATATATTATTTTTACACACATTTAACATATATTATTTTTAATTCATCCAAAGTTAATATCATTGAATCAATCAATATAAAACGTACTGTATATAGAATTCTATCAGATAAAATCAGTACTCACCATGCGATTTAATTTATACGACGAGAAATGGAAACTTACCTGAAACAGAGAAAAAGAGAAAGATATAATATATAGCAGTAGTAACATTATTTGTATGAATACATAATTGTACTACTCCCTTTCTAATTATGCCAATGAATCATTCCGAATACGCAAATACATCGATATGGCAATATGTAATGTGCACTGTTTGATATTATTTACATTACTATCTGTAAGACTTTAAACAATTCTACCGTAATGTCCGAGACTTAACGAAGAATTATAGGAAAAGTAAAAAGGTTCCGCATTGCTTTCTGCGCGTAATGCATAAAAATTCGTCGAGCATTTACCGCTCCTTTTTCTTGCGCCTCTGTACGATCGACAGTAATAATTTCATTTTCCTACTGTTATTTTCGAACTCCTTCTTCCCTACATAACGCCATCGTAATGTGTCTTGTGCGCAAGAAAATGGCAATCTTCGCCAATTTGTTGCACAAGAGGCACTATCTCAATTATTCCTCTTGCGCGCCAAAGAGGAAGTCTTCGAGGTCATTGAGGAAGTCATGACGCACAAAGCGTAGAAATCACTTACCGAAAGTTATGAAAGTTGAGAAATTAGGATTATCCTATGTAAAAGAATTATATGTAGGCATGCACGCGCGCGTACACACCCACCCACCCACCCACCCACACACACACACACACACACACACACACACACACACACACACACACACACACACACACACACACACACACACACACACAAATTTCATGGAATACTTTAATAATTTCTCACAATCTAAAAATTCCTTTAGCTTTTGTAGTCATTTTTGCAAATTTTTAGAACACCTTGCTCGTGTTTGGAAAATTTGGTTCAAGGATGGAAATTTTTAATATAAAATCTCTATTGCTTTTTTTATTCAAGTTTTGTTTAGTCGTGACATTTCATGTATATTTGCAATTTCACGCCTTTCTTTGTCTTTCGTAAGAATCTTGTCGCGCTGCAAGTGCTATATGAGAGATTAATACCTGTCCTAATATCAGGAATGTTCTTACTTTTAAAAATGCGCGTGCGTTTTAGACTAACAGTAATATGCAATATAATTATGAGATAGAATAAAAAAGGAACGAAAAAGACAAAAAAAGGAGGAAGAGGACAGAGAGAGGCATAACATAATCACGAGTCGTAGAAGGAAACAAGTCGAGTAGAGGTTTACGCCAGTGAAACACTTTCTCCTTTCCCCGTTATGAGATCACCATCTTGTTCCTCCGGCGGATCCGTGCGTATAACTTTGTGCGCCGTTTACGCGCTATTTACATGTGAATAGAAGCCGGCCACCGAATGTCTCGTAGCTCTTATTAAATTATATACAAGTTGAGCTAGCGTGATCTTCCTCTACAAGGTATAACGCTGCCTTGAAGTCACATTGAAACACATTTCCTCGTTCTACGACCTGTTACTCTTCCTTCCGAGATATGAGAAATATGTCGACGTTAATTGTATGTTACTCAATAACTTTTAACTTTCTTTTATAGAAGCAGTTAAAAAAAGCAGCAAAAAGCAAAGTTGACGATTCTAAATTCTTATGGCTATAAACAGTGATTTAAAAAATGACAATTAAAGTAGCAGTCTATTTGTATTTTATTACACGATTGCTACATGGCTGCATTTATTATATAATATCACCGCAATAACGACATAGCGGAGATATACGTAATTATTTTACAAACACATGTATAGTATCAAATTTTGTATGAAAATTTTTGTTCATATTAATAAATGTTGTGTAAAATTTGCTACAACCGTATAAAATATGCTGCGTCAATACATTTTCTTTTTCTCAAATTTAATTTAAAGTAATTTTGTTTGGGCGCTTATCTCTAAAGTTCGAAAAAATAAACTTTGATATATAATTGAATTTTGTATGTGACTTTAAAATTGACTTTAATTCAAACTCATATTATAAATTGTGTCATATCGTAAGTCGTGTCATATCCACGAGATTCTTGAATGGACAAGAACAGTGGTATTCATAATTTTCCATGTTTGCTGTGTAATTTGATATAATCTTCATCTAGATCAAAACATGCTACTCTTTTTTTCAAATATACGGTAATTTTTTATGTATTGAATTTAATACTATCCAGTGAGATAATGACGTTCTGTTTTTATTTAATATTTTATTTTCTTTTATTGCAGAACAGAAGGATAGAGAAATGATCCATCAAAACTGATAGAAGGATAAAAAATACAAATGTCGATATGTCCTTCGACAGTTGTGGAACTAAAAAGATCGACTCACAGCCACCCGACGTACGATTATGACAAGCAACGAGACAACCAGATCAGAATATTAAAATTACTAAAATTTCACGAGGAGTGGAATTTTTTTCACCAGAATGGTCTTCAGTGCAATAGTGGTGACCTCAGCTTTAAAAGGTGCTATCAGCCTGGTAGGCACGAGTTTATGGCTCGTGCCGTTGCTAATCGCGGGCCTTTCTTATTATCGTTACGATCAGTTGGATCCTGAAAGTCGACCTATCGACAGATACCCTTTATACATGGAATATGATTTCATTGTAATTGGCGGCGGATCGTCTGGAGCAGTGGTCGCCAGTCGACTCTCAGAGGTATCGGATTGGAATGTGTTGCTTCTAGAGGCTGGTCCAGACGAGAACGAGATCACAGACGTGCCGTCTCTGGCCGCGTATTTGCAGCTGACAAAATTGGACTGGAAATATAAGACCGAACCCACGGGCAAGGCTTGTCTAGCCATGAAGGGCGGTCGGTGCAATTGGCCGCGAGGTAAAGTTTTGGGCGGTAGTAGCGTTCTTAATTATATGTTATATGTACGTGGCAACAGACATGACTACGATCACTGGGAATCGCTGGGTAATACGGGCTGGGGATATGAGCAAATACTTTATTACTTCAAAAAGTCAGAAGATAATCGGAACCCATATCTGCAAAAAAGCCCCTATCATGCAACCGGCGGTTACTTGACGGTCCAAGAGTCGCCGTGGAAGACACCTTTGGTGGTGGCTTTCGTTCAAGCCGGCGTTGAAATAGGATACGAGAATAGAGATATAAATGGCGAACGGCAGACAGGTTTTATGATATCTCAGGGCACTATTCGCAGAGGAAGCAGATGCTCCACCGCGAAAGCTTTCTTGCGACCTGTTCGATTACGCACCAACATTCATACGGCTATGAATAGCCATGTGACGAGAATTGTGATTGACCCGTTAACGATGAGGGCGATCGGCGTCGAGTTCGTCAGGGACGGCCGCAGGCAGATAGTGCGAGCGCGAAAGGAAGTGATATTATCAGCAGGTGCCATTAATAGTCCTCAGATATTGATGCTTTCGGGAATCGGGCCAAAGGAGCATCTACAACATATTGGTATCCCTGTTGTTAGAGACCTCCAAGTCGGCAACAATTTGCAGGATCACGTAGGCATGGGCGGTTTGACCTTCCTAATCGACAAGCCGGTCGCCATAGTTCAGGATCGGTTTCAGGCGACCCCAATGATGATGCACTACGTGATTAACGGCAGGGGCCCCATGACGACCTTAGGTGGCGTTGAAGGTTACGCTTTCATTAATACAAAATACGCTAATCGCTCCGTCGACTATCCGGATGTGCAATTCCATATGGCGCCAGCTTCCATTAATTCCGACGCTGGAGTGCAAGTTCGGAAGGTATTGGGATTGACAGATGAGGTGTACAACACTGTCTACAGGCCAATTACTAACAGAGACACCTGGACCATCATGCCCCTGCTATTGAGACCTAAATCTCGTGGCACTATACGATTAAGAAGTTCCAATCCCTTCCACAGTCCTATTATTAACGCGAATTACTTCTCCGATCCCATGGACATCGCCATCCTGGTAGACGGTGCGAAACTCGCTATCAAGGTCAGTGAAGCAAAGGTATTCAAGCAATTCGGCTCTAGACTTCATCGTATCAAAGTGCCGGGATGCAAACATCTCAAATTTGGTTCTGACGCCTACTGGGAGTGTCACATTCGTCATATCTCCATGACGATCTATCATCCTGTAGGCACTGCTAAGATGGGACCATCAACCGATCCCACTGCCGTGGTGGATCCAAGATTGAGAGTTTACGGTGTCACAGGTCTTCGAGTCATTGATGCGTCGATCATGCCGACGATATGCAGTGGTAATACGAACGCTCCTGTCATTATGATTGCAGAGAAAGGATCGGATCTCATTAAACAAGATTGGTTAGCTACCACTATTGTTACTAGCTAATGGCGAAGATACGTGCGAAACAGGTCAAAAACAAAATTACGAGAAAAAAAGCGACGATTTGATTTATGATGATTCGATTTATTCATAGACCTTTTTTTTACGTCAACAAACTTTATATTAATGCGATTATTTCTAAAGGTAATAGAAAAGTCTTTAAACACGCTTTAAAATGTTAAACTGTTGTATCATGCTGTATCTGTACACGATAGGTTGTGACTGTTGTGTCAATTCAAGTCAATTATGTCGTAACAAACGTATGGCGTTATGTATTTGTTCATTTAATTTTGCAACATAGTGTGCTTCATTGCTTATACATTCATATGCATTCATATACATTCAATGTTCATGTACGTCATGTGTATAATAGTCATGTCGGAAAATATTATTGAGTCACTCTCTAAATAATACAAACATACAGAATTTACATCATCTAAAAGTCTCATTGTATAGAAAATTCTCCGTACACAATCTATAAATTATTAATGATAAAAATATTGCTGCAATTATGCGATTTTATGCACATTTTCTCTTGATTAGTTGCATTTGTAATCTGTACCTGACAATATAACATAATGCAAATTATTGTATCATACAGATAATTTCAGTAACGAAATCTTGCAGAGGCCAGCCTAATTACTCGAAATCATGAGATTATACAAAAAGAATCAAGTGTGGTTATGCATCTCAGGTACAACTTTGATGTGGTTTCTCAATTTTCTCATGTGCCATATAAATGTAGTGTGTAATAGTCTAGAGCATATACTGTATAAATAATTTAACATACATATAGGTTTCGTTATCCAAACATATATGGTTACATTAGCAAAATAATTAATTCTTTTTAGTCGTAATAAACGAATGAGATTACAATATTTCCTACTTTGTTACTTGTTAATATAAGACGCTGAGTTAATTTACAAATTAATGAGTTAAAAAATTGTTAAATGTGTTTTTTGTTGTATGTTGGTATTATTGTATTACTGCTATTTCGGCATCTACCTGTAGTACAGAAAACGGCAGGAATTAAATCAACAACTTGATAAAATAAATAATATAATAAAACAATTTATTTTTCCTATTTTAATCAAGATTTTTTTATTTTATGATTATTATTCTTTTATAAATTATAAACAATCGTGTAACGAAAATTCAGGGATGTAATTTTTTGAGCAAATTAAATCTGCCACAAGATGTGATTGTTATATACGTTAATATTAATTTAAAAAATATCTATAATTTGTGTGAAATATTTGCATTTTGTAAAGAAAAATTACTGAAAGAGTTAAAGTATTCTTTTTCTCCATAGATTTTGTATAACTTTCGTATTATATGGTTTCAAAATAAAAAATGTGTGTACCTATGCCACATGCATATACATATATTTATCATTTGCTAATAAATTTAGAAAAAATTTTGATTCAACAGAGCAAATCCATAATTTTTTATAGTAATTAAATCAATCAAAATTATTAGGTACCCTGTGTGATGTGTGTGATATATAATATATAGTATACACACATGCGCGCGCGCATACATACATATGAGCACCTCAGAGGTAAACTGTGTTAAGTCACATTTTTCGAAAATCGAGTTATTATTATTACAAAACTATGCTTCAATTTTTACCCAATGGCAAATGTTTTCAATGAATATTTTTATTTCAATAGAGACGTTGAATGTATAAAGTTTGGTCACATTCACCAGATAAACAGTGTTAAGTCACATTAAAATTATATTCTGTAATTACACGACTTCATTTTCTGAAATATTAATCCTTAATACTTTAGATCAAGTAAGGTGCTCAAACGAATTGTCACAATGTTCATTACATGCATAATCATAACAGTATTAAATATTATGATAAAGTGATGTTGCGACTTATTATGCGCCCGAAATCTTCGTCAAAGACGTATAATGCACAATAAACAATTACGAATTACACGACAAACACACCAACCATGTAACGCAATCAAGTCTCTTTATGAGTCCCCAAATATACAAGGTAAATTATTGTAAAGAATCTTAATTTTTTATTTCTTATATAAAAAATGTTTTATAAATATCATGCTCCATTTAGCAAATCTAATACTTAGAAGTAATCTTTAATTGTTTAAAAAATATCAAAGTTATTTAAATGAAAGCAAATGACTTTCTTTGCACACTAAATTTATTCTGCGCACAATGATACGATTACAAAAAAATAAATGTCTTCCTATATACTTCATATTATATTTTGATATATTTTAATATAAAATAAATATTTTGTATGCAAAATCGATAAATAATCTCATATATCATTCTATGTATACAGATATTTATACGCTTGCAACATATAATTATATTTTTTTATTTAATAAAATCATATACAGTGTCCCAAAATTCGCGGATACGGAATGTACAATGTGATTATCCGTGTCAGAAGAAGTAATTTTTTCCTCTGGTAAAATTGTGTCTGAACATTACTTTTTAAATGAGAGCAACTTTAAGCTAACGAATGAGCACTCTAGGTCAGCGCTCGGAATTAGTTGCACATTTCGGGCCGATTCCCGAGCAGTGTAGCCAGATTTGGCCCGATTTTTCGCGCATGCGCGTTCCCGAGACGACGCCTCCTGTTCCTGCACTACCGTCAGGCCGCTGGCGGCCGAGCCGCCGATAGCTCTGACTCAGGAGCGTTTTATATAAGAAATAGGCTGGGTTGTTGAGGCACCTCTCAGAAAATAGTAATATTTTCTTTGCTACATAAATAATGTTTATTTTCATTAATACATTAATAGCGATATTTAGATATCATGCATAATTCTTACAAAATCTTTAGCGAAATAGTAAAATAGCGTACACGCTCACACGCCATGCGCGCCGCTCCTGATTCATGCGTAACCTAGAACGCTCATTCGTTAGCTTAAAGTTACTTTCATTTAAAGAGTAATGTTCAGACACAATTTTGCCAAAGAAAAAGTTATTTCTTCTAGCACGGATAATCACACTGTACATTTCGTGTCTGTGAATTCTGGGACTGTATATCTTTTCTAATATATATAAATCAATTCTTATTATCAATTAGCAAAAAGTTAATATCAACTTTAAGAGATATCTTGTGCTTACTAAAAATAGCCAATTTAATATTTAAATGTCAAAGTAATGTTTAAAATAAGAGATAAAAAGATTACTAGTTAATATCAAATATATTCTATTAAATAGAATATTTGTTTTTTAAATACACGTTCTGTAACATTAAAGATCAAAATCTTGGAAATGTTAAGTTGTAATATAACTCAGGAAATAGTATACTCAGTATACAATCAATATACAATCAGTATATGATCAAGAAAACAGTGCTTTTCTTTCTCTAAAAGAAAAGAATGGTTTAAAAAATGGAAGATCAGTAATATTTTTACATTTTCCTAATAGTAAGTTACCTTCAGTAATCTTATGTCATGCATTATGAAATTTATTTTATCAGTAGCTACTAGCATATAAATAAAAAAATACATGTCTCATTCAATAAAACAGTTATTAAAAAGTTATTATAAAAGTTGCAAAGAAATAAAATACATGTGTATACAGAGTGTTTGATGATGTTTGTGTCAACGTTCTTATGAGAATAAAGCGCGATAAACTGAACAAAAAAGTCCTTTACTGTTTTGTAATTTTCGTAATAATAATTAAGATATTAATTAAAAAGGATTGACGAATAATCTGACATCATAAGCAATATATACTCGAAACAAGGTCGCAGACTAATGTAATTTTTTTCAAAAATAAAATCTAACAGAAAAATAAAGTTATTTCTTTTGCAGTTGTGCTATCAGACACTCCTTATATATAAAATAATGCTAATGATATACATTGACATTTCTGCTATTCCTGTTGCGTGACATTGTAAAAAAATAAGCGCCTGCAAACCGCGCAATTTTTATAAGAAAATGTACACAAGTAAATCAATTTCTTAGACATATTGTGTAGTTTTTTCACCAAAATTAAATGCAATTATTTAAATAAATTTTTAATAAAAAAATTACATAGCATTTGTGCTTTAAAAATTCAATATAAAAATTTACTTACTATTGTGTATGTGCTATGTAAAACGATACGAAATATAAGTGAATATTTAATATAAGTGAATTTTGTGTAGAGTATTTTGATGAATTATTTATATAATCAATAACATCAAAGTAATTTAACATATATTTAAAAGCTAGCATAGAGCCAAAACTAGGAGACTTAGCGCTCATAGTTTATTGTTTACATTAATGTAAAAAACAATATGAAACCAAACGTTTTGCCTTTGGATTAAGCCATTTTCAGTGCATAAATTATAAGTCTGATACAATTGCAAACGCAGTTACAAAAAATTGTACGAAGAATTAAGTAATAATATTAAAACCTCAGCTTATTTCGTCAAACATGAACATAGCATAATTGCATCAGCGTTTTAATATTGTTGCTTAATTCTTCATAACTGCGTTTGCGATTGTATCCAACATCCTTATTCAATCGAACCCCTCCATAATCGCCAAATAAAGTCGCATCTATTAATTAATTTAATGCTAATTATGTGCTAATTTGTTGCCGTAGTCCGTAGCCGTAGTCCTGCTCGTACCGCGCTTAACAGGAATTTACGTTCAAAACTCAGTTTGACATTAAGCTAATTTTATATATCCCCCTTTCCTCCCTTATTTTTGTAAATTTCAAAATTTTTGTAAAAACAAAAATTGTAGGATTAAATATCATACAACTTTTATTTAAAAAAGGTAAAGAAGAGATAAAGCACGTACGAAATAATAACAAATATAAGAAAAGAGGATATTCGTGCTTAAAAATGTTTAAGAAGAGATTTTTTAAGAAAAGATAAAGCACGTACAAAATAATAACTAAAAATTAAAAATTAAAATTTATTAATTTATTAATTAATAATAATTAAAAATTTATTAATTAATAATAATTAAAAAATTTTAGGCACAAATATCCTCTTTTCTTTTATTTGTTTTTATTTAAAACATTTTTTTAATATCTCTTACAGTTTTCACGATATTCTCTCAAAATTAAATATACCATGTCAGCTTGTAGAGGTTGTTTCAAGCCCTAAACGGGCGAAAAAGTACATATAACAAAATACGTGTCTTTTATTTTTAGCTACTTTACAACATATTCAAAGTCCGTCAAAATTGATGGGGGACATTTCAGAGCTTTTCCTTGTCAGATATTCGTTCCTATGTTATTAGACAACGATAACTATTTTTTCTGTCAATTTTGTAATAAGTTATTACTTAATATCATTGAAAGCACGTAACACACACGAGATAAATAATACACACGAAATAAAATTATATGTATATATAGCTATGTATGTTGCTGTGGCAACTTGAGAAGGGGTATCGGAGGATAAGCAACATTACAGTAAGCGTTACGTGAACGAAACGAGAAAGTTGCATTTCTCTGATAGCTTTTGAAACAGAAGGTGGTCAGTCGTGTGGCTTTCTGAAGAGAAAAATACAAGACAACTCGTCAAGTTAGACAACATTCTGACGACCGGCTGAGTGCAAGACGATTAGAAAGAGAAAAACGACGTTTCGGTGGATCGTAAATACTTATCGCAAACGGTATGTAGATTATCTAATTACAAAAGAATTGTACAAGTTCATAACTGAAATGCTTCGAAGAACAATTTTTCAAAAAATACATGTGCAAGAAAAAAAATCTAAGAATACGTGATTGCGATACGCGTGCTTTCCACACAGGTTCGTAGACGCTCCAAAAACGGACGGATTACGACGTGTAATATTCGCTTATAAAATTTATAACTCATTTTACTTCCAAAAATACGACTCAGATAGAAACTCTTTCGGTTTAATAAAACTTGACAGAAAAATTTTCGCTCGAAAATTTTATGCGTGCAACAGAAAAAAAAATAGTAAAATGTGTTTTGAAATATGCTTTATGTTACAATATACATAAATGTACGATGGCAAATGCTATTTGTTTGTTTAAAACATTTACGGTGGCAGCGCGATAATATTTACAGAATATAAAATGTTCGGAACTCGTATGTTGTAACTCGTGTAGAACTGATGAGAAAATGCGATTCTTCTAAAAAATGAAAACTAAGTAAAAATAAAGAGCATATTTTTTTCTTGCAATTTATTACGTAGTTGCCAAGAAAAACAGTTTTACATACAAAAACAACTTATGCTTATTTGGTTGTATTATATATTAATATTTGCATCTGTTGGCTTGCAAAAAAATCAGTATGTACAATCTTAAAATTGTAAGACATATGTAGATCGTGAGTGTGTAGAGGATATAGCGGCGAAAGACTGCCGTTCAATTAATTTTATAAATTTTATTTCTTTTCTTTCTTTTCCCTTTTTAAAAATCATCTTTATTTCGTAATAACGGCCTCAATATTTATTACTGAAAAGTGCACAATATATATTACCTCTTATAAGCTAGCAAGACCAAATCAGCAGAATCGAATGCAACCTAGTGGATTATTAAGAACTTATTTTGCACTAATTTATAACGCAAAAAATAATTTTGTATCCCGTGCCACTTAAGAAAAAATCGTGGCGCTGCTAATTTACTATGAAGCAAGCAAAATAAAAAAAATAAAAATAAATAAAACAAAGCAGATACAATTAGTGCTGAATTTGTACTAATTTGTATCACAAAACAAATCGAAATATTTCTATTATCTCCTTAAAACAACCCTTATTTCTTTCAACTAGCCTCAAGAATAAGATCATTCTCCTCCGATCTGTTAAGAATTTAATTTGATTAGTAAAGTCAAATTATTACATTATTTATCACTTATTGTGTAGCTTTATATTATGTTAGCAAAACCATGATTTTTTCTTAAATGACGCAGGGTACAAAATTATTTTTGGTGGTACAAAATAGTACAAGAAGAGTAATAAATTGTACAATAAATTCCATTCAATTCTACTGATTTAATTCTTAAGAAGTCGGAAGAGGAAGCGTACTTAGCGTATGTATGCATATTTACATTCGATATCGATGAATCATCTACATAAGATGCGTTTAAAACTACAATATTGCAGAACGTTATACAGTATGAGGATTTTATTATCACTCATCATTATCGCGTCGATATGTCACGACGACACTCATGGTCTTCTCGTCGAAAACTCCGTGCATCCAACTACAACAAATTCCGGATTCGCAAGCGAGTACGACTTTATCATCGTAGGAGCTGGATCGGCAGGTTCCGTATTAGCCAATCGTCTATCAGAGAACAAAAATTGGAGAGTTCTCTTACTGGAAGCGGGATACGCGCAAAGTCTCCTCAATCAGATTCCAATACTGGTCGGCTATTTCCAATTGTCTGATTACAACTGGGGATACAAGGTGACACCTCAGAAGAACGCCTGTTTAGGAATGATAGATAATCAGTGCGCCTGGCCACGAGGCAAAGCTTTGGGTGGTACAAGTACTTTAAACTACATGATCCACACACGTGGCAATAAATTGGATTATGATAAATGGGCTAATCTGGGCAACGTGGGCTGGTCCTACGCAGATGTTCTCCCGTATTTTAAAAAAAGTGAAAGATTTAATGTACCAGGTAAGTCGTACTTTTCTGCTGAAACTCTATCCCGTAAAATATAAGAAAGCAATTAATTCCAGTTTAAAAAATCTATTAAATTTCATTGCTAATTACAAATAGCAAAATTATACTTTTTCCGATATTGTTGAGAAAAATTTATAATTTTTTTTTGTCATTTTTTTTATTTCTACATTTTGAAGATATTTTTCTCAGGCTCAAATATATGTGTATATTTTCTTAAAACATTTTGTTCCAAATTTTAGATTAAAAGCTCTATTCAAACGAGAGATAAATGTACAAATACATAGATACTATACAATATGGAAACAATTCTTTCTAAATCGAACAAATCGAACAGACTCACAGTGGAAAAATAAAACTCTCGTGACACACACGTATTGAATATGTAAAATAATCAAGCTATTTCTTACGCTTAGGTATCAAGAACTCTTCATACCACGGTGAAACTGGTTATTTGTGCGTGGAATATGTGCCATATCACACGAAAGTGGCGACTGCATTTCTAAAAGCTGGTCGAGAACTAGGCTACAAAATCGTGGACTACAACGGACAGGATCAGATAGGTTTTTCGTATATCCAGGTGAACATGAATCGTGGAACGCGTTGCAGCGCCGCCAAAGCTTATCTCCAGCGAATCAATCGACCAAACTTGGAAATCATCACTGGCGCGAGAGTGGTCAAAGTACTAATCGACGCAAATAAGCGTGCGTACGGCGTCGAATATATCAAGAACGGCATATGGAAGAAGGTGACCTGCTCGAAGGAAGTTTTACTATCCGCCGGTACGATCGACTCAGCCAAGTTGCTGATGTTGTCAGGAATCGGGCCTGGAGACCATTTGAAAGAGCTGGGCATCCCAGTGATTCAGGACTCTAAGGTCGGTTACAATATGTATGAACATATTGGTTTCCTGGGGCTGACTTTCATGGTAAATCAGAGCGTGTCACTGCTGCAGAATAAGCTCCTGAATCCCAGTGTACTTCTCAGGTATATCTTGCATAGAGACAGTTTGATGACAATCCCAGGAGGTGCCGAGGCGCTAGCATTTATGAGAACCAAATATGCTCCTGACGAAAGACCGGACATTGAGCTTCTCTTCGCATCTGGCTCTTTGCATTCGGACAACGGCCAGGTACTGAGGAAAGCCTTGAGAATCTCAGATAATCTGTACAACACTGTGTACAAGCCCATCGAAAATCAGGAAGCCTGGTCGATCTGGCCGATCGTTCAATATCCCAGAAGCGTCGGCCGTCTTACATTGCGATCCAAGGATCCATTCGAGCCGCCCGAAATGGATCCGAATTTCTTCAGCCATCCGGCCGATCTAGAGATCATTCTGGAAGGAGTGAAACACGCCATCAATATATCCAGGACCGAAATCTTTCAGGCTTACGGGAGCCGATTACATGATATCAAAATTCCAGGCTGCAGACAATTTGAATTTAATACTGATGATTACTGGCGCTGTGCTATCAAGCATTTGCCATCCATGATGAATCACGAGGTAGGGACCGTTAAAATGGGACCTCAAACGGACGCTAACGCGGTTGTCGATCCGCAACTGAGAGTGTATGGCATTAAGGGACTCAGAGTAGTGGACGCTTCGATTATGCCTACGATGCCTATCGGTCATGTAAACGCGGGAATTTTCATGATTGGCGAGAAAGCTGCGGACATGATTAAGGAAAATTGGAAGAGCGCATTGTAAGCGCATTATTCACTCTTTCCAATACGCGAGACTCGCAGGCAATTTCGAAAAATAATTGTATGAATCGTAATCGTGTGTAAAATGGTGGACTAAACAAACACAGCTATAGAAAAGCCAATGTCCCTTAACTTCTATCTTAAAGTAAGAATCTAAAAATGCCAACTTATATATATATTGTTCGTACAAACTTTGAATTTGCAACTAATTTAAAGATTTTGAGATAAAAAACACAATTGTATAGATAATTTTGTGTCATTCAATCGTTCTTTGTCATTTACATTACATAATAACGCAACGTTTACATTGTATAGATAGAATGTTGTTTAATTTTCATTTTTATTCACCGAAGTCATCAATGAAAGGGGCAGACGTGCATAAACACATAGACATGCTTGATCGTAAGAGTTATCCCACGCAATGTATTCTTTATATGGTCGTTTAAAAATTATGTATAATTAGGGGGAGTGTTGAATTTTGCACGTACAAGTGTTATCGACTGTTTAATGACAAATTGGTAAATATAAACCGATGCTAAATTGAAATTAAGAGACTGAAAATAAATAAATAAAAAGTAATAAATTTTAGAAAAAAAATCATTTAAAGATTTTTAGAAAAGTTGTTGTATCTTCTCAAGATAATTATATGTTTTCTTATAAAAGATAAACTTTCTTATAAAAGTTTTGTAAAACTAATTGTAAGAAATGTTTGGTGTCCGCTATAATGTAAATTTGTAACATTTCAGTAATAGCTCTCTTTTTCAACTAATTCAATTAAAGCTAATTGTTTTCTTCATGTCAGATTAATATTAGCATTCAATTATTATTAACAATTAATATTAATCATGCAAAATTATTATCGGTACGTAGTTATAATACTGACTCATTGTCAGCATTAATGCCGATAAACTAGAACAATAATTGTTGCGCAAGAATATCTATTCGATCGATTGTCCTCGTCAGTCCTTGTTAGTGACGCAAGCAATTTGTAATCGCAGGAAAAATTATCCGCCTTTTATTCGCGTTTCGCGTATCACGCATCGAGGTACTCGCAAATGGATTAATGATAAGAGAAGCGATTACAATGAGAAAAAGACAACGAATATTCTCATATAACAAGTAACGATGTCGCCTGCCGGCAGCACGTTTCAGTCGTGATGTAAAAGGGGAGATGAGTCATAGTTTCCCTTCCCGCCTATTTGCGCGCGAAACTGGCGCAAACAGATAACGTCTAGAATGGCACAGAAAAACTCCACAGAAACACTTCATTTATATATTAACAAAGTTTCTAAAAAATTGCAGCGTTTATTTATATTATATTATATATATAGTTTTTTTACAGTAATAATTTAGAATATTTTAAAAATAAACGCTGCATCTATATATTGCATGTGTGTGTGTGTGTGTGTGTGTGTGTGTGTGTGTGTGTGTGTGTGTGTGTGTGTGTGTGTGTGTGTGTATATCTATATATGTATGTATGTACAATGTATGTATAGGAAGCTTTTATAAGACAAAATTTTTTAAACCGGTTTAAAATAAGCTCTTATAGATTATTTTTGATAAGAATATTCATCAAAGTTTTGTTATTATACGATACGCATAATACAAAACTACATTATTACATGAGTATTTGTTAATTATTATGAATTATGACACAATTATGTTTTAGTAACATTTTATGTACTTTAAAAAGAAAGAAAGAAAAGTATGTTTAAAACTATCTTAAAAAATCATGAAGAGATAAGAAATTACGCTTCCTGTGTTTAAGAAAGTTACAGTATGACATATTATAGGAAAGTCAATGTATTATGGCAATTCATTAAGAGTTTTGTTTTATTTTTAATAAAAAGATTCAATTATAATTGATATTTTTAGTTTTTAGTAATCAAAATTCTTTCCAAAACTCATGTGTAGAATTCTCATAAAATTTTTACAATCTGACAAAAATTGATAAAAAATTTTGGAGAAATAAATTAAGCCGCATGATAAATCTGACATTTGAAGTGACAGTTTGACAGGAATCACTTTCTTTGTCTAATAATGAAAATTTTTTTTTATTTATTAAAAACTACAAAATTACAAAACTATTCAAAAAGAAAAAAAAATTAATAAGAAATTTTTAATACTTTATAAGTTTCCATAAAATAATGCGTCAGCTTTACACATATTTTAATGACTATAGGATGTAATAATACCTAATACATGATATTCTTTCTTATGAAAAAATCATAAACAAATTATAAAAGTTTGTTATATTATTTATTGGGAAATTTTGATCTTCGTTACTTAATAGAACATAGGAACATGAGGAAATATCATCCTAGGCAATGTACATTCAACTTTTTCTTTCTTAATTAACATTTCTTTTTCATTTATAGATTCTGTCTGCTTTTAGATACTTTCGAGATGCAGTACTAAGCTTTTTCCTTTCAGTCTTTCTTTTACTCAATCTTTTACTTCGTTTTAAACAGGAGGATCTTTCAAAAATTATCGCAAACAATGTCTATATCATTGTCCAAAGTGCTAAAATCTTAGGCCTGATCTACAATGTGCTTCTTGCGTATTGTTTCTTGCTCTCTGCCTTTCGTATTTTTGTTTTTATGTATTTGTCGCATGGAGTTAAGAAACACTGTAATTTACAATTTTTTCTTTCTGAATTTCCAAAGAAAAATATGCCCTTACATAAAGGCAAAAAGGCGGAAAACAAAAATTAAAAAGCACATTGTAGATTGGACTTTACAATCGAATCTGTAAGATCAAAAGTTTACAATTTAAGATTTCAAACGTTTTACAAATTATATTTTTCGTCTGTGTGGACTCAAATTGTTTACAGTCAAATACAGTGTCAAACTGTCACTGTAGATCAACAACTCAATAATATCGCCAATTTGTCAAGCAAAGCAGCTCCGAATTACATGTCGCAGTGCTTGAGATTGCACCAAATCCATCGAAAGTTAAAGCACTTACCTGATACCACGAGAGCTTCGTTTGGGCCGCAGGTGTGAACGTTTCCCATCGCCGGAATTAACCTTCCTACCCTTTTCTAACCAAGATACAACGATGCAAACTATGACAACAAGAATAAAGGAATATTAATAACACTAGGCGTACACGAACACGGTACACTCGGTGACGTAATATAACACGATACTATTTCAAAATGCCCGGTGAAGCACTAATAATATACAATAAACCGCACTAATTGTCAATCGTAAGGTTACGATGTCAGCGAAAGCCACTTCCCACAATTGTTCACGAGTACCGAAAGTTCCTACTCGACCAGTGTCACCAACCAAGCGTTTTCATTATCTCTATAGAAAATTTATATTGCTCTTGTTATATTTGTTTCTTTTATAAATTGCAAAATGTACGAAAAAATCCTAAAAATGAAAAGCGTTATGGCCGGAGCACAGACTTTTGCATAAAGCAAAACGCATAAGCATAAGGAAATTGATTGGTCCATTTCCTTATGCATTTGCTTATGCTTATATATAGACCAATCAATTTCCTTATGCTTATGCGTTATGCTTTATGTAAAAGCTTGTGCTCTCGGCTTTACCATCGAATAATAATAATATTAAAACGCATCTTTCCGTGTAAACTTCCTATAGAAAGACTGCGCAAGAGAGAACGCCACAACATGGCGCCTTCATTTTGGATTTGTGATTGGTAGATTTTTCAGTGAATTCTTTACGTGTGGATACTTTACCAATAAAGCGGCGTTTGGAAACCACACACTGTGTGAAACTCTCTGCCTATTGTCTATAGTATACATAACATATACTAGAAACAATAGACAGTTTCACATCAGCTTTGTTCGCGTCGCATGCTCCAACATGTTGCTACTCGCTCCAATACGCTCCAATCTATAGTATTACGTCACGTATACTATAGATAGATTGGAGCGTATTGCAGCAAGTAGGAGCATGTTAAGGCATGTACGCGAACAAACCTAAGGTAATCTCGAAATAAGAACGGACTAAGGGCCTATCCAGACAAACTTGCATAATCGCATAAACAAATGCATAAGGAAATAGACCAATCAATTTCTTTATGCATACCTTTATGCGATTATGCAAGTTTGTCTGGATATGGCCTTAGCTGCACTAAAACAGGATAGTACAAAGCAGATAGATAAGGCCGGAGCACAGACTTTTACATAAAGCATAACGCATAAGCATAAGGAAATTGATTGGTCTATATATAAGCATAAGCAAATGCATAAGGAAATGGACCAATCAATTTCCTTATGCTTATGCGTTATGCTTTATGCAAAAGTCTGTGCTCCGGCCAATAGTCTGACTTGTTCTCTATCCTGTTTTAGTACAGTCTCAGTGCAGCTAAAAAGAACAAACTCAATGTGTATTCTGTGTATTGCTAAGATGTCGTCTTGATCGACGATGGCTTGTTATATACTCAGTATATTTTATTAAGTTGGTGTATATTGGTGCATATATATTGTGATTCAATAATGTCTTTAACAAAGTAAGAAACTTTTACATTTTGTAAAATTATCGTTAATGTTTATTACATTTTAAATAACATTGAAAGATTATTTTCCCATAATTTTCTATAACAACTTAAAATCAGATATTTTAACCTAAACGTAAAGTTTATAACTTCTTTAATTGTGAAAATTTCATTTCTTTTTACAATTAGCTTATTGCCTGCCCCTACTCAAGTGGTGTGGGATAGAGAGGATGAGGCACGTGAGCAAAAATTACGCCAACGACCTGTCTCAGCACTGGTCAAAGCTGTTGTCACAGCTCCACCTTATGGGCAACGTCGAGGATGGATACCACGCAATCCAGAAGTGAGCATATAATTGCTCCAACTTTTCAAAAAACACAAAAAAATTTTAAATACACTCTTTTTGATCAATATAAATTTTTCGTTTAATTTTATTCAATCACGGATGGTATTCTGAGCATAATATATATTACACGTAGGACTTTGGAGATGGAGGAGCTTTTCCAGAGATTCATGTTGCACAATACCCTCTTGGAATGGGAATTAAAGGCAAGGAAACAACAAGCAATGCTTTAGCGGTCCAACTTGATGCGCAAGGAAAAGTAAAATATGATCTCATAGCGAGACAAGGTCATGGCAAAGATAAAGTAAGCATGAATGTAAATTACATTCTAGCATTCTAAATAATCACTCCTGATTTATATTTATATAAACTAATAATTTAAAAAAAATTATTTTTTGTAGATTGTATATAGCAAATTGAGCGATTTATTACCATCGGAAATTACAAACGAGGAAGATCCCTCTTTACAACGACCAGATGATGAAGAACTGGATGAACTCACAGATAAGACGAAAAAAGCACTAGAAAAAATAACAAGATCAAAAATTGCAGCTGCCATGCCTGTACGATGCGCCGAGAAACAAGCTCCAGCTCAGTACATACGTTATACACCATCGCAACAAGGACAGTCTTTCAATTCAGGTGCAAAGCAAAGAGTTATCAGAATGGTGGAAGCACAAGTGGATCCGTTGGAACCACCAAAATTCAAGTATGTAGAATAAAACCTAGACGGTTAAATTGTGCAAATGGTACAAAAAATTCTAATGAATTAGAAGGGTATTGATATAAAAATTTATAATTGCAGAATTAATAAAAAAATTCCACGAGGACCTCCATCTCCTCCAGCACCTGTTATGCATTCGCCTACGAGAAAAGTGACAGTAAAAGAACAAAAAGAGTGGAAAATTCCACCTTGTATAAGTAATTGGAAAAACGCAAAGGTACTTGGAAATATTTTATGTCTTGTGTATACCTCGGTGTATCACGAAAGAGATAGTAGTAAAATGTAATAAGAAATGTATATTTAATTCTTTCGATAAGAGCGAAAAGCTATATTTGATTTTAGGGTTACACAATTCCATTGGACAAACGTCTTGCTGCAGACGGTCGGGGTTTGCAACAAGTTCACATAAATGAAAACTTTGCAAAATTAGCAGAAGCTCTTTATATCGCCGACAGAAAAGCCCGCGAAGCAGTCGAAATGCGCGCACAGTTGGAGAAGAAATTGGCTCAGAAGGAAAAAGAAAAGAAGGAGGATCACTTAAGGCAACTTGCACAAAAGGCTCGAGAGGAGCGCGCTGGCTTGAAATCCGCGGCGACCTTAGGTTTGTACAGTTGCCGTTCGTTGATGTAAAATAAAAAAGTAAAAGAATATTTCTGGAAATTGAATCACAAAATAGTGATAAAAAAATTAAAACAAATCATGAACAAAATATTTGAATGATTTCCACAGATAAGGCTGAGGAATCACGCGAGAGAGACCAGCTCAGACAGGAGCGACACAAGGATCGCGCTCGCGAACGTAATTTAGCTCGTGCCGCCCCTGACAAACGTTCTCGTTTGCAACGCGAGCGCGAGCGTGATATTAGCGAGCAAATTGCGCTTGGCTTACCCGCAAAGAGCATTCCTAATACGGGAGAAGCACAATTTGATCAACGTCTTTTTAACACTAGCAAAGGCATGGACAGTGGTTATGGACACGATGATGAGTATAATGTGTACGATAAGCCGTGGAAAGATAGCAATTCCATTGCTTCACACATTTATCGTCCAAGCAAGAATATCGATAAAGACACTTATGGAGAAGATTTGGAGAAATTGGTTAAGACAAGCAGGTTGGAATATTTCTCATTTTATGTTCACAGCAACACTTGAGTCAATTTTATTTTGCATAATGGTGACAAGTACGAGTTATATATATTTTTATTTATACTATATATTTTTATACTTTATATTTTATACTTTTATTTTTATTCATGTCATGAATTATTAAAGCTATCGCATTTACTTATTTATTTTAGATTTGTTCCTGACAAGGAATTTAGTGGAACTGACAGATCGGCAACACGATCAGGACCAGTACAATTTGAGAAAGATGAGGAAGATCCTTTCGGTTTGGATCAATTCTTGAAACAAGCTAAACGTGCCAGTAGCTCGACCACGACAACAACAAAGCGCAAAGATGAACGCGAACAGCGCGAACAACGTAGAGATGATCGTGACAAGCGAAGAAAGCATTAAGAACGATTACTACTTAACAAGTGAATTGCATAGAATTCTCGCGGTATAATTATTGACCGTTTATTTCACACAAAAAATTTTCTCAGTACTCTGAATTCTAATAATAATAATAATAACTCTGAGAATAATAATAATAAACGTGTTTTTATAAGTATGATAGTTTTACTTTTATCAGGAATAGAATATTTTCTGATTATTATTAATTATTAATTGTTATAGGATTATGTATATTCCTATTTTGAAATGTTATGAAAGCAATAGTGGATAACACACATTTCAGTATTGTGCTGAGGTCGCCTATCGCATTTTAAACATCTTCAGTATAGATTATTTTTATTTAATTCTTAAAGATTTTGTAAAAGAAATTAATCTATTGCGAGAAAATCTAAAGCATGTGAATCACAGATAAATAATAAAACTTGCTGACACAAGATATTTATCGATATAAACGCCATTATCAATATATATAAAAAAAAAAAATTTTTTTTTCTTTGTAACAAAATTTCCATAAAAAGTGTGATAATGTAGTATATGAAAATTACACTTCTAACTGCAATTCTGTTCTATTTTTGCTGCTTCAAAGAAGAGCAGATACATTTGGCATTTTATTAAGCAAGCTTCTTAAAGAATTTAACGCAAAATTGCGAGAGAAATGTTACAACTTACCTTAAGACCAGGAGTAATGATTTTCTTCATTTATTCTGTGTTTTATCGTAGAATGATGTAATGTGCTAGGCACACATATTTTTAATCATCAACCGTCTATTTTCGCCGTTACAACATCGAATGAGCTTTTACGAAAAAATAGCATAACAAAAAGACAACTAAATACAAAATCAGAAAGAAATTTAACTTTTAACTTTTATTGAGAAATTAACCTTTTTAATTCATCATGCAAAAGTTAACAGAAAACTGGAATCGAAGATGAATCTGAATTCGTAGTAAATTGAGATATAAATTCTTCCTAGTCTGTTCCTCCTTCATTTTAATTAGCTTGATCTTTTACATAGTATGAAATCTTGGTGCAACAATTTTATAATGAGATCGTATTAACGAAAGATATAATACTATTTCCGTGAGTACTTCACCCAGTTGGCAATTTTCGACACGGACTCTCGTGTCAAAATTGGCATTAGTTTCTCGCAACGCAAAACTGAATCACTGTTTTTAAAATTGAGTGTAAAACCAGAGATTGTCGTTTGGAAGCAAAAGTGAGATGCAAGCGACAAATTCTTTGCGCATTATATCAACTTTGAACAGGTTTGATTAAAATTGTTGGATGTTCATCGATTTGAAGAATTTTCACTACTTGGCTAATCGCCAATCTACGCGCGCGCGCACGTGCCCCCCCCCTTACCCCAACACACACACACACACACACAACGTTAGCACGCTGTCGTGTTTGTTTCGAGATTTTGACTTACCATTTTCGAGTGCCGCTATTTCGAGATGGACATGTCAGCAGACGTGAACCGGATTTTTCCACTGTACCGCCTGCATCAAGTCAATTCTAATGACGAGTAATTATAGAAGATCTAAAGGATGAAAAGACACATATTACTTTTATGGAAATCGAAATCTAGTTGATTTTATCATCAAAAACTAATCCATATCTTGAATTTTATCACTCTTTTGTTATTAAAAAGATAACTTAGAAAAATAAAACAAAAATGATAAGCAGAAAAATTGATTGAGGATAAATATAAGCGTGAATATGCTTTAATAAATAATAAAATAGCAAGTTTAAAAGTGTAATTATATTATTTTATACAAAAAGAGATTTATTATTATTTATTTTTATCTTTGTAGAAAATTTTTATGAAATTTTATTTTTGAAACTTGAACATATGAAAAAAAACGCCGAGTTTCCGGTGCGTTCGAGTAAACGTATCGGTATTTTTAGTAACAGTTTCGACTCCGACACTAATATCCCGTGAACGTACCTAGCGACGGAAGAACACCGCAATGCACCTCTATATGTATACGCTTTACTCTGATTTTATACTGATTTTATTACTTAATACTTTTTTCGTCTTGCAAGGAATCTTGCGTCTTGAGGAACAAACATTTCTCCAGCAAAAATTTGACGTTTCCATGATATTTGATATACAAATTAAATAGTTACATATATGTATATAATGAACGTACATGTGTGCCAAATAGAACATACATATGCGAACGTTGCTTGTAGATATGCACGTAAGTGCATCAAGCACGAAATAGTTCTTGCATGACGAAAAACTGAACACGGATTTTTCGTTAGTCGAAAATTGTATTGGTTTCACAGATCCCAAAAAAAAAAAAAACAAATCAATATATATAATACAAAATACTATTTTATTATTTTACTCGAGTAACGAAGATTTCATCGACTTTTGTCAAGTGAATTTATCGCTTTCTTAATCGATTAATTGGCTACCGAGCATTTCATCGAGCATTTATGTTGCGCATATATTGAACTTATGTATTATTGTATATAAAATATTAAAGCCAACTAAAAGTTTCCCGAAATTCGAATTAATATTATTGCAAAAATTCACAAAAAATTCTATACATTGCAACAACAAAGCTTTAATTTTAGAAAGTATGACAAGCATCGCATACAAATCGCGCAAATAAGAGTACGAAAGATCGCGCGAAAAAAAGTCGAATAACAAAATTCCAATATTTCTCTCATATTTACATATACGTATACTTCTCACACTTGAAACGCATGCAAGTACGATATATTTGCAATCATTATAACTATTATTTTTGCAAATTATTCGTGCGACTTCGTCGTGTGGATCGAAAGACAAAACTGTCGCGAGATCGTCGAAAAATTACAGCCATCACGCAAGAGATTTATTTTTCAGAAGGGGGATAAAGAGGATTTTCACGTCGGGACCCATCAACGCTATCCACCGTGACCCAATTATTGCATTTCTCAATTGGATCGGGAAGCTTTCGTGCGCTCGAGAAAAGATCATGCGGGCTGTTCTCAACGTGTCGCCGCTGCGTAAGAGAGACCGACCCGAGAGAAGGAGGATATGTATCACGTGTTATTTATAAGTTCGATGCGAGGGTCGGCACTTAACCTTGCCCGACGTGGACCGTCAGGCATGTCACCTAGCCGTTTTATTGCGACTGTGCTCCCTGCGACTGCTCGAAACGCGGTTCCAATTGGGTCAGATCCACGTCTGCTTTTTGGAGCATTTCACGAGTTGTCAGTGACAGAAGCTTTGAAGGCGGATTAAACTCGCGCCACCTCTCCTCGTCCATTCTTCTTTCCACGACAGAATAGTACGTCGTAATAATTTATTGCAACAATTTGACTTTTTGAGTCTCCCCTCGCAACCTAATCGCGTGTCGCGCGATTTTGAAATCTTTCAAATGGTGTTTGTAAAGAGAAATTTTTTTCTCGAGCAAAATTAGATATAAATATAACAATTTTATTCCTTTAGAAAAGTGATGGGATACAATGAGAATAATTACGTGCTGTGAAAGCTTAAATTCGTAATCTTTAATGTTTGATTAATTATCAAGCACATTAACTTTATCGTATAGATAAAATGAAAAACTGTATATTGTCGGTAGGATTATGAATCACATAAGATATACGCGGCACGTATGATTGAATTTATAGCATACAGATACAGCGACATTGTAAAAAATCGATTTTTGCCAAATCACGATTGATAGTTAATCGTTTTGTAAACACAATTCTACAATTCCGACTGCACGAGCGAGCTATAAATGCTCGCTGGTAATGAGCTAAAGCTAGTAATGAGAAGGAATATGTATAATTAATCTTTCTGCAGTGCTTCCAAGTTCAAAGAATAAATGAACGGACCACGAGACTGGCGATAATCAAGACGCATGTTTGGATTATCGAAATAATTCAACTATGATTTCTACCGTAGAAATGCATTCTGATATCTTTCTTTTTGCTTTTGGAAGAAAGTAAAAGATCGGTATCTAAAGTTTCTCCTTGCTATCTAAACTTTAGATACCGATCTGCGAAACTTTCGATCAATAATCTAATGCATATTTTGCTTTACTTTCTGAATTCGACTATTATAGTTCCAGCAATTTCTATTAAAATTTTCTCTTTCCATTTTTTATAGTTAAAGAATTATCACGATATTATTCTTCTTGGAATTTCAAAGTATGTGATATCTCCAGAATTATATAGAAAGATTTCTTATACACATACATATAAATGTGTCTATGTAGTACCATATCTCATAGATGAGATAAAATACACAAGTCTATCTTTTCTACACAACTTTGTGCACATATGCGGAAAATATCATTTATGAATTGTTGGTTTTTTTTTCTTTTATTTACGCCATGATATAACCCGCTAATAAGCAACAAAGACAAAAGAGGCAATTTACAGCAAAACCAATTATATTAGTTTCCGTTCACCAAAGTATTGTAAAATGAATAACGCTAAGATATCGTCTGAAAAAAATACGCAAAATCTCAAACACTGAAAATGAGAGAATCGTTTCGAAGATTTCTGGAAAGCAAAGAAGAGAGGGAATTTCCGGGTGCTTTTCCTGTGAAAGCTCTGTAAAAAGAGAGAATGCAAAGTAACAACGATATTTCATTCTTGCTTTCGTTTTTCTTTGCGAGTAAAGAATACAACGATAACGAATGCTCACCATATACCGCTAGAATCTTGATGAAAACAGACGCGAGAAGAGATAACGTGTTCGGAATAGAGGGAATATCTCGATCGACGAAAGTCGACGCGGAAATTTTTCAGAGATCAGGTCCCGTTTATGACATTTTTTCCCGTCAACATACTAAAACCTTGGAATTTTCAATAAATATCGATAATAAAGACATTATGGCAACTTGCTACCAACCTTCCATCTTTTATATTAGCTTCATAATTTTGTATATGTATATATTCTGCATAAAAGATGTGAATTGCTGAGAAATGTAAAAAGATGTGAAATATGACGAAAGATTCCAAGTAGTGTACCAGTTGTAGTTACCATTAGTAACATTACTGCATCTGCGGTACATCTTTCGCTTTTAGCGGAAAACTTGATTCAATTTACGTAAACGGTGGTCGATGCAAAAATTGGAGCTTCGAGAGCTGCGTTTCTCAAACAAGATTTTCAAAGTCGCTGTATTTTTATAAACTGAAATGTCTCACTGACACTAGCAAAAAGTTAATCAGTATCAGCAACATCTGAAGCAGCGCGCTCGCTCCATCTCTGCCTCTACACTTCGGTACAACGCGCTCATCACCAGGACCACGCCCTCGGCGAAGAACCGACGCCGACGCCGACGCCGTCGTCCCTTTCTCCCCTCTTGAGCATCTACTCCCGTCGCCGCTCGCCCTCTCTTTTCCCCTCTCACTGTTGTACTCTCTATCCTTCTTTCTCTCCCAATGGCCCCCGTGTCCCACCCGACGCCTCCGTGCCAGCCAGCCTGACGGCCCCCCAGGATCTCGTCAGAGCGACTCGACTCGTCGTCGACGGTGACTCGCGCGTTATTCCGCGCTAGTCCGCCACCAACCTCGCGATCGTCTATTTCGTCACCGTCACCATCACCGTCACCGTCGCCGTCGCCGCCGTCGCCGTCGCCGTCGCTGTCGCCGCCCGTCGTCTCCGCCCGTCGTCAACATCGTGTCGTTTCGCTGGTGGTGGTGGTGGTGGTGGTGGTGGTAGTGGTAGTAGTGATAGTTGTATAGTATTAGAAATCGTAATAGTGGTGTGGTAGTGGTGGTAGTGGTGGTAGTGGTAGTGGTGGTGGTGGTGGTGGTGGTGGTGGGTGAGAATGATCAGTGCGCGCGCGAGAGAAAGAGAGGGAAAAAGCCGGAAACCGAGCGCTCGTGAAACGTCCGCGCACGCAACAAAGTGACAGTCGTTGACATCGGGAGGGGACCGGCGATCCATCGATCTCTAGTATCCCGAGATCGGTCGATTCGTGGGATCGAGAAACGCGCGGTCGCGCGTCACGTTGCGTTGCAACGAGGGTGTCTTCGTTCGAGGGTTGTTACTTGTGGATGACACACTGGGGTGGTGGTGCGAACGGAGAACCCTCGCGGTGCGTGGTGCACCGCTGCTGATCGAAGAGGGGAGTCACCGTGGTCACTGGTGATCCTCCAAAGACGCCTTTCATCGAATCCCTCGAAGAATCGCACGGAAACGCGGAGCAGAACTCGTGTCCTCTCTAGTTTATCAAAATTGGAAGCAGCTACATCATATGGTACGTTGTGACAATTTGGTTTGTAACAGTATATATGTCGTTGAAGAAAAGTCTCGTGGAGTCTGTAGTGCGGAAGATTAGTAGCATGGATTGCGTTGAAGCGCAAGTGTTTGGGCTGATATAATGAAACGGAGTAGTGATGCCTATGCATCAATGAAATGTCGAATGCGACTAGTCGGAGATTCACAGCTACGGTAAAAATGTATAACTTTGTACGTGAGAAATGTGCGTTTCTCGTGAAAGGCGAATGATGAGACAGACTATACGCTAAACGTTCAAGAGTCTGAGGAAAATCTTTTTTTTTAATTTGATTTTTATTTTAAAGTATCGCGTGAAAGGTTTAAATTATGCATATGTCAAGAAATATTTACGAAAAAGATCTATATATCATAAGAATACATTCATACATAAATATAAAAAATAAATTGATAATACAAATATAATCATTGATCATTCAAAGAAAATCCTAACTTTTTCACATTTCAAAAATGATAATTATCTTTGAAGCTGATCAAAAAATCGCAGAGTAAGCGTCTACATGTTTTTTATTTCTTATAATTTTTCACTGTAATTTTTCTTTATGTATTATATAACTGCACGAAGGGAAAGAAACGAATCCCTGACGAGTTCACAGTGCCGTCAATTCCGCAAAGATATAACTTATTACATTCGTGTTTCTCTTCCGCTGCTGGATGGAAAATATTCGTGAACGCGTTTCCGCCTTGTTTTCGATGTTGTGACGTAGCAGTGAGACGAAACGGCAGTTCGGAAAAGCGTGAGACTTAACTAGGTGGAATTTTAATGTTTCCACGAAGAGAAGCCGCCGCGAAATCTTGTAATTAACATTGCTGCATGATTGCGGAATCGAAAGAAATAAAATGTAAAAGCAACGTCGACGCAATTTTTGGTGATAACGGGACGGGAAGTAATAGCGGACCACACTCGGAAAATAATGAGACATCGGATCGCGACGAGATGAAATTTAGGTATGATACTTTAACGTTAACTAAATTTCATTTTGTTGCTCACAAATTGTGATTTAGAGAGGAAGGATTAGAGAGTTAATTAATTGATTGTTGATATAATTAATCCTTTTGAGCTCGATGATGGTCTTTGTTAATTAATTATCATTCGTGTGATACCCCGTTTTTTATTCTAGTTTCGAACTAGAATACGTTTTAAACTGGACTGTTCATAACTTGAATGTAATTTGATAGTGCTCAATAATAAACAAAGATTTTACAAAGACAATCGATCATTGCTAATTACAGCTAAATATTGTTTATTCGTTTTACTAACAAATTAGGTAATAAAAGATTATAATTACAGGTAATAAATAATGATAAATTATCCATTGGTAAAAGAACGTATGTATACAGACTTGGATGTTTTAAGAGAATTAAACCAAGAAATTTATTTCGCACGTATAGTAAATATGTATCTGACACACATACACACAATTGGCGAATATGTTTACCGAAGCCGAGTAAGAAATTCATCATCGTAAATTTATTATCTTATTTACTCGCATCAACGGTTATGTTTGTCGGTGAATATTGGATGCGAGCTCCGCGATAATATAGAAAGAAATTCAAGTCCGGATATATATTATATGTAGTATACAATACAGGTGAGCGAGAATAGGATGGAACATATATATATATATATATTCGATGATTTTCAGATTTTTACAAATTCCTTCTAATATGAGCGTGAACGGGAACGGTTGGTTTAGCACGGTTTAGTCGTGTACAAAAAAATTGACCTTAATATAATCTGATCTAATACAATGATGATTAACGGGGGAAACATATTGAATTTAAAATGGCATCATGTAAAATTATAATAGTAAATTGCATAATTAACAAAATGCTATTAAATTACTTGCCGTGTTATATCCGTTACACGTGTTCACTTATACTTATCTATTTTACTCTATTTTTGAATACAGAGAGAATATAATATTTAAAGCGTCTATTTTGCGAGCGTCAATTACGAACACATATTTTGAGTTTTGAATTATCTGTATCTGCAAATAAAGATATAGTCATAACACGACTTACGAATTCGAAATGATAATCAATTATGTGTATTCACGCGTGCTTCTACAAGCATAGAAATTTTAGCGACTATTGAGCAAGGACGAGCGTTAAGAGCAGCCAATCTATATATAAGAGAGCTGTAATTCTACGGCTTAAGCGCGTTTACGTGGTTGTTATTTCTTGATAAATTATCCGGATATGCATTTCGTGGAAACAAGATTGTCGCATAGCGTTTTCTCGAATTTACAAGATGCTAGATGCGCTATACATATGACGTTTTCTTCTTATTCCGGTTACTGATTTCAAAGAAAATAAAAAAAGCTAAAACGTCAGTTATGTTCTTTGATTTTTGTAACGATGACAATCAAATCGTTGTTAAAATAGTGGTTGGATCTCATAATAATTTATTGAGCAAAATGCGCAACCTGCACCAAACCTGCACCAAATCTGCACAAAATCCCACAGCTGATAACAACCAAATATTTATACTTGTGTAAAAATTAATTTTAAATTTATTATTTAAAATCTAAAATGTTCCAATTATACGAGCGGAAAAGAAAGAATAGTCCCACTTGCTGCGATTTTCATCATGAGAAAAGAAATTGCGATTGCTGTCGCCTTGAGTACGCGAAAGCATGTGCACTGAAACAACTTCGAAATGACTTTGATCTCGAAAGTGGCTAGTATGGAAGCCTATGGAACGCGAGAGTTACGAAATCTTTCGCATTAAAATATAAACAGTCACTCGGCAGTTAAGTTCAAATTTTCTTTTAATATCGAATAAATAATTTAAAATGGGGTAAATGAATTGATGCAATCTCAGAAAATGGTATCTTGTATCATCATATGTTTGTGGATTTAAGTTAATGTAGATACAAACAGTTGTAGACTGGTTTCTCCAATGGATCAGTCTGTTTTCTGATCGAATAACTATTGAGATGCCGCCAAAATTCAATATATTCTACTGATTAGTTGGGTAAATCTTTTTAAATCTATTAGTTGGTATTTTTTTTTAATTCTTAAATATACAAAAATATTAGCCTTTCTTATTGCAATCAATTCTTTAAAAACTTAAAAATTGTAACATTCAAACATCTGAAATTAAGAAATGCGAAATTAATTTTACCCATGCTAATGCTATTCTACGATGACTATTTGATCATCGTACGAGATGAGAATAAATAGATAATTTTCGTCGCTGTGCATCGATTTGACGCGAAGCCAAACATTTGGGTTTTGTTTGCTGCGCTCCATTATTGATTTTGGTACAACACTGGTAATTCGGTGATATTAGAATACCACGAAGAAATTTAAATCAAAAATTGTATCTTGATAATTTTTCAATATTCCTTCGAGCAAATTGCATACCACCGAAATGATCGAAAATCAAGAGAACAAGTTCTTTGGTACATTCGATGAATATTAAAAGTTTTACCGCATAAAAACATAGACTTGTTTCATACTAATCATTTTTCCTATTTTTCTGTGTGTAAAAGGTGAAAAGTGAAAGGTAAAAGTATAGAAATAAGTAAGAAACATAGTAACGTCAAATGGAGCGCAAAGCTGAAATAAAATCAAAAGCTGCGATCGTTAGTTAATTTTCCTTTGTAAGAAATGAAACCGAGATAACATTGGCACAATCGCGTTTGACCCACATTTAATGGAACGACAACAACCTTGAATAAGTCGATAGAGTAGTGAATAACTGAACTGCCTCTGAAAGAAGCAAGATTGATTGCTTACAATCTTATTGATTGTGATTGCTTACAAAACGTTTAAAAATATCAATACAACGAACAAAGACGCCCACGCGAAACTTTGAAAACTTTTGCTCATGAGGTAACGATATTCTTTTCGTTATCTATGAATTCTCAATGACTTGTGTATTCAAATTATAAAAATTGAGATTTTTCTCTCATAGAACAAAAAATAAGTAATCTTTCTTGAAGTAAAAAATGAGATTGAGTATGATATAATAGATATTTTGCTAAATATCCAAAGATTAGATCAACAAAAATGATTAAAAGATAGTAAAGATACAGATAGTGCGTAAAAATTCAATTAATCGTAATCCATAATGTCTGAATTTTTTTGTCACATTAAATACTGCATACATAAATAATTTATTAACTAAAATATTAATTCAAGAGGCATTGAACTAAATTTCATTAATGTGTGAATATAGTTAATGCATACATCAATAACATACATCGATGACAGTAAATAACGAGACAGCAAAAGCTCGAATATAAACACAAATTAATCTTTGGCAGAGTCAGATAACATCTGGCGTGTGTGATGGCAAAAATTTGGAATCTATGTGGCTGTTCAACGTGCGACTATAATGCGAGAAGTGTCTCTATCTACGAATCTTTTTTGAATCTTTTTGCACCATTGTTCTCTCTCCTGATCAAACGCTAGACGATAAAATAGAATCAGCGATTCTTAAAGAAAAAGGCGACAGCATAGGCAAAAACAAAATATGTTCTGATGAAAGGATATACAAGAGAAAAAGGGTGGTCTTCTTCTCGCCTGCCGCTATGAAACAGCAATTTGTGCAATATTAAATATTTTTAGGTCTAAATTTGTGCTTTGTGGGCGTGTAAACATATATAAATATGGCATGAATACGAATGCATACATTCACTCTGCTGTGATATTAGAGCGAATGCTTTATGCGAAATTCTTTTTGTAAGCCAGATTGCTCGATAATAATTAGTAAATAAAAATCATTATCTTATTAAATTTACATCATCAACAATCACAATTGTTGCAAATTAATCATCAACTTTTAGATTGCAAACCGATAAAATACATTTTCAGCTCTTTCCGCTTGGTCGAGCGTAATCTTCGTCTGCATAATTATAATATTAACTGATTTACCTATGGGCGTGTCCCCGAAATCCGGGTACAGAGAAATAATTCGCTATCTAGTTTCGGTCGATTAAGCAAATAAAGCAGTCGGCTGTTCTACCATGATATACTCGTACTATAATCATTAATCGCACATGGTTAGAAGTTAATAATTATAATTTATATATATGTATATAAACCAGATAGAATATTTAATACCGTAGGATATAATTTTACAAACATTTTGCAATATAGAAATTAATATTTCGCATGATATAAATAAATTTCACTAAATTCTAAAACTTGCACAAATTTTATTTAATACAAATTACGTTTAACAAAATGCACTAAAACGCGGTGCAAAGGAATCGAATTCCGACCGATTGAGCAAATCGCTATTTATAATCGTACACTCTTCTGCGATGTAGATGCATTATTAATAAAAACAATGAATTTTTAGATGAATTTGCATTTGATAGAAAATGCTGTAAAAATAATTAAGCAGAATAGTTGTATGTTTCACAGAATAGTTGTTAATCGCGCGAGATGTTCCATCAACCCCCAATTTACAAAGTTATTGTAGATCCGGCAAAGTAACTCTTAGGCTGCTTTTAATATCATCATTTCTCAGATTTCCCTGAAAATGCAATTAAAAGTACGGTGCTATTAATGAAAAATGGAGACATGGACGAAATTTACCGAGTGTATGCAAGTACAATGAAAGTGCAATGAAGTAGACGATCATAGATTATTAGCTCATCTACAATTAGAATATAAAAGCGTATATACCCGGCAGAAAGTTTTTCAAAAATATTGTAATAAACTGAATATAATTACAAATGATTGCAAAAGATTGCATTTTAAAGCTTTATCTATAAATTTGATTAATACTCGTGGCGAGTCTCTTGTAACTTTCCGCTATTCTGCTAGGTATTCTGCAGTCGAATTTCTCGATTTTGTTACAACACAAGGTGAGGGAAGATTAAAAAGCACTGACACTTGATTCGTTAACACTGCTTACGATCATCGAGAGCGACACGCGTAAGAGGTTATTAACTTATTACGTCGCGCTGATAAATATAGGCGTCGAGGAAACGCAAGAAAACACAACACGATCTCTTGCGTCAGCTAGCCAGCTAGCTGAACCGAGTGTCTCTATTCTTTGTCACGACGCGTGCAACGATCATAGTCGATCAAAAGGCGAAACGTTGCTTGTTTTAGACGCTCATCGCGGTTCGTCTGTGAAATTTCGCGGAAATCCTCGCACGAGCGCTATTACTCGGTAAATCTTTTGGAAAATGATTAAAAAAAACTAATTTGTTTATCAGATATCCGAAAAAAAACATGCAAGTGTCTTTAAGAGGATCTTTAATTACTTCTTGTCACTAACATTGTTGGAAATATTTTTCTGGGAAATTAAAAAATCGCGTTTTAATCTCACAATCAGTGGATGCTATAGTTTTTTAAATAACAAACTATACGTGCTTACGCGTCACTCGGCACGTTCCCAGACGCGATGGATCGTAGCGAGGATGATGACAATCCTTCGGAAGACAGTGGGTGTGTTACAACAGAGTGTTGACTGGTTTAAAACGCTCTTGACACACACACACACACACACACACAGACACACACACACAAAAGCTATTGGGATATGTAAATATTAGGAGAGGAATATTCGCGATTTATCTTTTTTCAATGTTTGCATTCTTTCGTTTTTCGCAAAAGTGATAAAAATAGAATATATTGTCAAGTTATGTATTACCGGCCTTGCTCGTATGTGGGCTCGTATGTTATTGATATTAAATATATTTTTCTATTATTTAATTTCATTATATATTTATATGTATACATCTCAAAGTCTATAATGTTGGAATGTTTTATTTTTGCCGGGAAATTTCTTCTCCAAAGAAAAGCAATAAAAATCGGTCGAAATATGTCGCTACAATTATTAAAAGGCATCGTAAACGCCAAAAATGTAAAATCTTTTAAAATAAAATAAATATAATAGAATCAATTGATTAAAATAAAGTTTCCTTCTATTATGCGTAGTATTTTTATAATTGTATCTTTACATAGTTATGCAAATATTCTTTTAACATGTTGTTTCGACGCTCTGTAAAATTGACTTTATTATTATTATTAAATTTATCTTTTCTTTCTTAATTTTGCAGAATATGTCGTCTCTACGAACTCAATCGATGGGTGGTGGAGTTCTTGGTTTGAGTAGTGTCGGTTCCGATCGTACGGGCGCAGCCTCGACTGCTGCCGGTTCGCATTCTCACTCGCATAGGAAGCATCATCATCACCATAGAAGCAGAAGCGCACCCCGGGCACCAGAGAAACCGCCTAGAAAGCGTCATCTAAATCCCGGACAGAGTCTCGCCTCGATTCCCAGTCAGATCAAATTGTCGATGCTAAACAGCGGTCTCATCTCCTTCGGTAAGTCGACTTGATTTCCTCTTCTCGCAATGAATTACTATCGCGTACCCCAAATTAATCCCAGGCAACATTAAAGTGATGGAGAAAAACATTTTCCAGATATTTAAAAAAAAGATGCTCTGATTTTCCAAATCTTTCAATCGACTTTCTATGCTTCTCTTTATTATCCGCACTAATGTGCATAAATGCATGTGCGTTATATACAATAACGAATTATAAACGACGAGAATTGTATACAGCACGAGCAGAAGAATGAATTAAAAAGCAATCGATGCTGATGGTATTGTGTTATGGTATTTTTATCGGTATTTTACGGCTTGAATCATTTGACAAATGAAAGCCTTGATCCGATTGGTGGTGATTTGTGCAACTTTCGCATTAAGCGTAATAAATTATTAATATAAATAAGATGTAGTATTAACAAACAATGCTTTACATATTTTTCAAATCGATACGTTGGGTTCTCGTTTACTCTTTTAGCTATGATCATGAATGTATGCAATATGATGCAGTGAAGCTGTGAACAAAATGAATATTTCATTGAGGACGAACAAAATGTATAATACTAGCTTCGTAAATACGAGATACTGCATCGTTGCACGTTGAAATTGCGTGAATTTTCGCGTCGGTATCGTAAATGCATTTTCCACTAGGTTGAATTTTATGTATTCAGGTCACGAAATCTGAAGACTCCTACTTAACGACTGCGCAATTGACACTCGATAAAGAACATCAAGCGCATAATTTCATAAAGCTGAACGCGCTTTCTCTCTCTCTCTCTCTCTCTCTCTCTCTCTCTCTCTCTCTCTCTCTCTCTCTCTTTCTCAGCCTTTCGAGGCGTAAATTGACTACTTCTTAAACGGTATATTATTTTATAAAATTTCTTTTTGATGCTTTTGCATCTCAAAAAAATAACTCGGTCATCTGCCATCGTTGGCAAGTCAGAATGAAGCTTGTAGTATTGGTAACTTTTAAATTAACTTTAAATCAAATTAAGAAATCCGATAAAAAATTATTCGTGATGCAAGAGTAATTATAGTAAACGACAGCTTTAAATGGCGAATCAATGTATCGAGAATTTCATCTGCAATGAGATTGAGGAGTTGTTTATTTTCAGGTGTAGTATTTTTCCTGACTGATATATATGCTTTGATACATGTCATCATACAAAAAATCAATTAATACGTGCGTTCCTTCACTCATGGTGCTACGAGCATGTAGCTAGCGTTTTAACGGGTGATTAAAGACCGATCGAGTTCATTACTCGTATTTTATAGCGGAAAATTGTCACGTAAAATAAAGTCATTGTTGACTTGCATTTCTAATAGTAAAGTCATTCATTTACTCGCTTAGATCGTGGAAAAACTTTTCTCTTTGTTGATGTACGCGAACAGCATTGTCATTTTACTTCTAGTTATATACAGTGAACAATGTGATCGAGATGCGTTAATCATTGCTTGAAACAAGGACACCGTCAGTTACGTATTCTCTATTGCTATTGTATGGCGCTCTCCGACGTGCATTTTTTATCTTCACATACAAAGTGAAATCCTGGAAAAAGATGGTTTTCTTATGAAAGGTAAATTATGCGGGCCAGTAAAACCATGTGAAAAGAATTCAATAAACATTGCGTCGAAAAAGCATATCAAATATTGAGACTGACAATGAGATAGAAAAATGGCTAATTTTTCATAACACGAAATGCATTGTTACAGTTTTAGCGAAACCGTAAGAGAGAAGCGCAGTAAATCTCTTTCGTGTCGTCTTTATTTTCAGATATAGAAAAATGCCCTTGAATATTATATTATGAAAATATGACTTTGTTTACATTTGGAATGGAAACTTTTTTCAAAAGAGGTGAGCAGCCAACGATCAGATATCGAAATTAGATATTTCTGATTAGATTAATTTGTTCTATATGAAATAAACACGTCAATCTTCCACAGTTTTTTTTTTTTTCAGTTTCAAAGACTGAATAAATCAAAACTGAATAATTGCATTTTTGATATTTTTCTAAAAGACAATTAGTATGATTTATCGAGTTTAGTTGACAAGGTCAAATAGCTAGCTGGCTTTGATTGACGAATCAAGAAATTATAGCTTCGGGAGAAACAGAGATGCTGCAAAGAGCAGTGCATCCGATATTTTTAAACTGGCGCATATAACCAACTGCATAACGTTTGGTCCACGCCACTGCAGATACGTTGCTGTCACACGATGAACAAAGTTAGTTGATCTTGACACAAATACGGCGGACGACTCGCCGTTACGAGCGTTGTACCTCAGCATCGTCGTTGTTAGCAGTGGCAGGCCTCTTTCGCAACGAAAATAAAATAATGCTTTTCCGAACTGATTCATGTTTGACCTAAGTTTGCGAACCGGATACGGGATGCAAGTATAAAAACTGCCACATTGCGTGACAACGACTATACTGGAATTTGTCAGAGTACTCGACCTCTTATTTTGTTAGTTCATCGGTACACGACGACTGTTATACACACGGTTTTAAATTGAAAGAATTAATTGTTGATTTCAAATCTTTTTCTAAAATATGCAATACCAAGCTTAGGAAAAAGCACAATTGCTGCTGGTCCCTGACAATTGAGCAAATTACTGAAATTAGTGAAAAATTGAAAAACTCATACGAACAGAAAATGTACATTTAATATCGACAGAAAAATTTCTTAAATAATTTTTATTAGAAAAATTAGTGAGTTAAAATCCGATCAACATGTTTACTTATTGTAAGAAATTAATATTGTTCCTCGTTACAACAATTCTGCATCTTCGTTGTACACACAACGTGAATAAACTCCATCTAACGTATACTTGACAGACACTTTGTCAAAATATACAGATTCATAATAAATTTTGATACAAAATATTTTCTTTCACATCATTTATAAAAGGTTATTTACGGCACTTGGATAAAAAATTGTCCATTGCGATTTTACAATGCGCAACATGCGCACACAATCGCTTCGTCATTGTGTGATTTTACTTGCTGAAATTGATCGATTTTTCTTTGCAAATTGATAATTATAAATAATAGGTAGGTAGACTGAATATCCATTCGATCGATGGTGGCGATGGTACGCGTCAAATGAGCCGACCGGCAAAAATAACTTGATGGAATTCCACACGGAGTTCGGCATCTCCAAGTTTTGCAAAGAGAATACGCTGGCGTATTTAGAACGAGTCGAGATAAAACAAAAATATTTCGGTGTATGCGGCTTCAAGAGCGCATTATAAATAAACTGCAGTCGGTTAAGATTACCGCTCATTCCGCACCATATCTGAGATATCTGAGATATCTGAGATATCTGAGATGCATTGATGCGCGCAATTTTACACACAAGTGTGAACATATTTATATACAATGACATATACAATGTTATATTTTAATATTTAAATTAAAAAATTGGACTCTAACAATAAGGTCAGATTATACGTCAAGTACAATCAGCGGACACATTTGTTTTTCGAAATGTGAAAAATATGCAACTTGTGCAATTCACCAACTTGTATATGACAGAAGATGCGTTTCCTACGTGCTCGGCTCGTTTCCCTTCCGGAATTGCGGACGGTCATTAATTCGCGACCACGAGCACGTTTATATTTATCTTCGCGGCATCTTCCGCTTTGTTCGTGCCATCGGTTATCCGAATCGCCGTACGGTTATTTGAGAAAGAATCGCGTTCCCGGCATTCCGTCGAGCGTGTTCGTAATGCGGAATTTCCGAGAGGAGGCACACACAGTGTATCGATGTCGGGTGTCAATCGGCACGAAATGCGAACTTGTCATAGCGCCAAGTAAGCTCAATCGCTCGTTACTCGAGTCACCGGTCACCATCGACACGATAGCAGCAGCTCTCGCGACTACATCCACGATCGACGTCACTGATTCTCACTGATTGTCACGAGAATAAAAAAGACGAAAGACGAAAGACTTATTGGCACAATCGCAAAGAGGATAATATTTTTCAATGAAAGTTTCACCTTTCGAAAATTTGCCAATATTTGCAATTTATTTTGTCGATAATTATTCCCTCGATTAATTAATTAATTATATTGAAAATTTAACTTTTTGTGGAAATAAGTGGCAAACAAAATGAAAAATTTCTTCTTTTCTTGTTTTTGCTATCTTTCTCGCACTTGACGTTAATATACTTGACACATAATTCTTATTTTATCCAATTATTGTGGCTGGCGATAAAATTGCAAAATTCTCCTCACCGTCGTGCGTCTACTGCCCAAGTCTCTGCCCAAGTCTTTACCAGTCTCGTATGTGCTTGAGAGCTTTCCCGCCGGCGATCGATATTTTCGCCGAAGAACAAAGCGTCGAATGTAAGTCCGAAACACATTGCGCATTCTATATGTAATATCGAACGAACGCAGTAAGTTGATACGGCGTTGCGTTCGATGATGAGCTATAGAATGTGCGGCAATGTACGCGGAAAGTTGTCCGTTCCAACTTACGGAAATCGAAACATCTATGTTTATTGTCGCGATTATGTCCACAGACTGGTTCATTGTACTTGTCAGACTGCAGCAAACGCGACTGCATCGACTAGCGACTGTGCGTTGCACGAGCGCATAGAACGTCTGTACAGACGTTCAACAACCTGCGTTCAATACAATGAACTTTGATAATCATTATGCAGACATTGTCGCTGAAACTGTATCATTATCTCATTAGAAATTTTACATGTCGTAACACGGCTCATTACACGCGTTTTTATATCTCCGCCTTAATTTAAAGTTGTGCGACAATAGACTACGATACCGATATTGACGATGGAAAAGAAATAATATTTTATTGTATTAAATTTAAATCTAAAATGTGTTTGATATTATACATCAAGTACCGAATATATATTTAATTTCTCGGAGAAGGAGAATAGCAGGAGGGAGAGTTTTAATCAAGCGTTAGCTTACCGCTATCAATCGAATATATCGGACTAGAATAAATTGCGACAAGAAATTGGTGGTGGCGTGATACACACATATATGTGTGTCCACCGATAATTGATCCAACAGTACGGGCAATTGCGAAACGATCGTACATAGGTACGTGTACTATATCGCGTGTTCAATTTCGATCGGAAATTCTGACTCGCGCTGCCATCGTGCTCGCCCGCTCGTCGCGCGTAATAATAAAGCCGCTGATTGCGAAATCAAATTAAATTGCGCACAGGCGCAATTCGATCATTTAATCTAACCCGAAGGCGAGTTATAGATCCGCGCAAATTTCACACGAACAAATTTATCGCGTGACTTGATGTGTTTTCATTTACGTGCGCGCTGACTTGTTCAATTGGCGATTAATAACTGCGAGTGATTTCACAAATGTGCAAATTTGTAACAATTAAGAATTTCTCGCATTAGCCTCGCATTACACTATTACATCATCGAAAGAAACCATAGTATCTAGTGCGAAAATAAATAAATGACATCAATTATTGCGAAATTTGCGTTGCATTATTATCACAGATATGCCTATCACGATATTTCGATTTCAATGCTGCAAGAAAGAGCGATTCCGACATACTTCGCAATACTTTACGCGCGACAGAATCGTCTCGATTTAAATATTAATTTCGATAGAACGATCGTTACTTATTCTTAGTGTTGGAAAGAAAAGTAAAGCCGTCGTCTCCAAGTGATTTATATATCATCCACAATGACCCGGGAGTTGCTTATAATCGCCGACAAAAAAACTTTACTTTAGAATCAACAACAAAGGGTCAATTAAAAATTCTCTTTGTGTTGAAGGCGAATGCAGGCTTGCTTTTCTGCGCGAGAACCGTGGTTCTAAAGCCGACTTTTATCTATCTTCTTTTCTCATTTTATTTCAAGCCCTACTCTATCTGCAATGTTCTCACCCCCCCCCCCTCTCTCTCTCTCACGCTGTACAGACATCTGTCTTGAATACTGCTTGGATACATCAAACTCTCTACGAGATCAAATTGAAAGCGCTTGCTCCCCATTGTAATGCGCGTTTCAATTTTTCACGAGTTGTTTGTAACTTTGTAATTTTTACCACAAGAATACTTGCAATCGATGGCAATCGTTATCTTACAGCCTCATTCCGGTGTCAATCAATTTATTTTCCGCTTCTGTTGAATTTCGTAGCTTTCTATCTTGAATTCTCTCGATCACACATCATACGATAATTAATACAATCTATGTATATACGGCATCTTGAAGTGCATTTCCAACAAACCTCTACAGTATTTATTTAGTTCTACTATACCTGTGTATGTTCTATTCACTTTTTAGTCTATTTCAAGTTTAACCAGTTGAGTGGTAGACTTTTCTGAAAGATTTGTGCCAAAAGTGGTAAGAGCCAAAAGTTAAAATATCGAAAAACGGTGAAACATGGGTTTAAAGTTTTCAAAAAAGCAACTTTTCGGAATGGGTGTGGATCCCCCCCTCTACGCCCTGGGGGACGGGGGGAGGGGGGGGCAGAATAGGGGTGGAAAATGTTAAATGGCACTATGGATCGAGTGGGGATCATTTAAAAAGGCGTTTCAAGATAAGAACAATGATTTTTTTTAATGTTTATTACAATTTTTCAGTCAAAAGTGGTGGTGGATCAAAAAACGGGAGGTAAACTTCCGAAAAGCTATCACCTCCGATTTGGCTTATATTCAGCCTAAATACTTATTATATCTAGTGAATAATATTCCCAAATGGATTTTTGGCGCAAATGCCCCCTTCGCCCCCCAGCCTCCCTCAAAGGTTCAAAAATAAAACTGTTTTTGTTAATTATTTCAGAAAGTATTCATTGTACGGAAAAAGTTGTCAAACATAAAATGAAGCTCATAAAAAGCTCTACAAATAAGGTTTTATACATATTTTATCTAACTTTAATATTTTAGTCGTTTTAACAATTAACAGTCGCCATATTGGATCCACCATTTTGAATTTTGCAATTTTGACAACAGAATCGAATTCAGCAGCCCAAAAAACTTTAGGATATCAAGCTTTATGCAAATCTGTTGAAAATTAGTGGAGTTATTTAGAAATGTACATATATGATACATTACCACGTTTGGCACTTTTTTTTTGTACATATATGATACATTACCACTCAACTGGTTAAGAGAAAATCCTACGAAATTGGAAAATCGCGTATATTTAATATATGTCGCGTGCGTTTAATTATTTAAAGTAAATCTTTGAAATCAAGTTGAAAATATAAAGCTTATTAATTAATAAAGAATTGCGCATAAAGTATATTACAAAAAACTCTTAGCTTTATTCTCAATTTTTAACAGGAGTAACAACCGGTCTTTTATCGGAACTTCCGGCTGCTATTTTTCTCCTAGCGCATATATAGAATTGTCTATCAATTTTTTGGCGCAACACGTTACCAGAAACTGTCATTAATCTCTATTGTATCAGATGCATACAATACTGTATTCCAATTTAATCGTGTGCATGTTTGGTGCGAAGCTTAGCGAAGTCTAGTGAAAAGCTTGACAACGTAAAGGTTAAAGGTCTTAGATTGCAACCATGTCGCAACGACGCACATATCACACGTATCATATTATCGTTATATCATTGATGTTGTCATTCATGATATTCAATGTGTGCACAATACCTACGCAATACCTACACACGCGTAATATGCAAATAAAGTAAAAATAATTTTAATCTTTTTAATAAATATTTAGCGTTGTAAGAAATGTATGTTATTATTTAAACTTCTTCCTCTTCTCTCTTTCAGCTATGAAATAAGTGGATAATATGGATAATATGAATTAGAAAGTCCTGCGTTTTATACGCTTTACAGCCTTAATATTACTTATTCTATTTCTCGTATCCTATCCTATCGTACAAGTTTCATCGTTATATTTTTTTCCGGTTGTCAGATAAAGTTATTTTCCGGCGCGTGTACTTCCGATCGTATATTTTTACTGTCGTGTGCGCCGACTCTTAATATATATCGCGCAAAATGAAGGAGGTGCAAAAGATCCCGAGGGAAGGATCCACTTTCCCTCTCTCACTTTTTTCTCCCGAGATTTTTCTTTCGAAAAAATTCGAAAACTGTGCAAGATTCCACAGACAGTGTGCACAACACACAAACGTCCCGCAGCTCGGTGAAAGCAAATTATTCCTTAAAAGGCCGCGCTGTTTAGTTCGCAGAAACACGTATAATTCATAGAAATCTAGCAAAATCTAAAGAAAAATTGCTTTTACACTTTTAAAAGCACTGAGAATAATAATTTTATGTACTAGATTTACAATAATTTATATACAAAATAAGACGTAGCACTTGTAACGGACAGCGACATAGAAACTGTTGAATTTCAATGCGATTTGGCTCGAAACTTTTGGCAACGTTTGGCCGTCTTATTTCTGAATACTTGTTTCTTTCGAAAACTTTCGATTCTTGTACACTATTTCTGAACAGTTAGGTGTGTGTGTGTGTGTGTGTGAGAGAGAGAGAGAGAGAGAGAGAGAGAGAGAGAGAGAGAGAGAGAGGGGGGGGGGGGGGGGAGTTGATGTTTTATAGCAGAAATTGTTCGATAAAAATGCTCGATAGTGTAGATAGCCTTTAGCAAGCTCATTGTTATGCTATCGTTTTCTTTCTCTACTCGCGACATAGAATTATAGATGATCATGCTAGCTCCTGTCTATTGAGAGAATAGCTTCTCTCTTCAATTACGAAATAATTGGAGGGACATAATTGGAGATTTTATTGTGGACATAAAGTCCCAAGTGCATTACAATATTTCGCGCACTGCACAACTCTATTAACACATAAAAATTATTATAATTGTAGCAGAAATAAATAGTGGAAATAAATATCAAAATTATACAGACTACTTTAATTACATGTATATGTACTTATATATATATATATATATATATATATATATATATATATACATATATATATATCGTACCTATGTAAAGTTACAAATATGTGTGGTGTGTTTGGAAATAAAATTCAACTTGTAGAATGGAAGAAAAATATTTTACGTGGCTCAAGATTAAACTTGGTCGACCAAAAGCTTTACTTTTCCATCGTCTTAACTATCTTAACCATCTTAAACAATCGACTTGGTAGAGTGATCACGCGACGGCTAGCAGTCTTTCTATTAGATTAAAAATAGATTGCGATTGATTTCAAGTAGCGCGAACTCTGCGGGCTGCGCTGAACGAGCGAACTGTACTCTGTTCGCTGTCAGATTAGAGGTGCCTGACCCAACGAGGGAATGTACTACTTCCCGCAAGGCATCTACCCTTCCATCTAAAGCCGTTTCTCATCACTTAACCGTACTCCCACGTTAGTCCACACTGTGAATTCGAATTCTCACGACGGCACAAACTCAGGAACGTCACTCGGAGAACACCAGCTCTGTCAAGTCGGTCCTTTCTAATTCAGCTTCTTTTATGCATCCAACAAAAATTTCCGATACAATAGACCATTATAATTGGCTTATTATGTATTTGTAAATACTCTATTATAATCTATCTGTATACTTTATTGTCCTTATTATCGTCAAATAACACACATTCGTAACTTACCGTTCGTCTCATGTACGCATTGTGTTGACTTTTTATTATCATTCCATTGTTATAAAAAGATATTTGGCGCTGTCAAGATTATTGTTGTAAAATTGATGAAAAATGATGGGGCAAAGACGTAGACACAAAGGAATAGGAAAAGATTACAGTCGCTAGTATTGTGATTTCTGTGAGATATTGAAATGTGGCAGCTCTGTTTACGACGGAAATTCAACTCCTCATTTTTCTATCACATGTCAAACTCGTTTCAGCACCTTTATTCACAAATTTCTACTTGTAGAAAATTCAAAGTTATAATCAAAGATATTGTGGTTGCCAACCAACATATTATTGCTTATAAAATTAATCTATGTAACAAATGTATACATAATACATGGATGTTAAATGTAATTTAATTAGTAAACGATTTGTGATAAATAATAAGATAAAGTAATAAAAAAATATCAGCTTGTTGTTAAGTGATGGAATAAGAAAAGATTAGCGTAACGGATAATGGATTAATGATTTTGGATGCAATTTACGATCTTTCAAAATCGATGAGCTATCGTGTACGTCGAGAGGTTGGGTGGGCGACCCTGACGCAGGTCTCGAGATCTATTTCTGGCCTACGTTGATATATATCCGATTCTGCACATAGCTATTGACGTATGCGTAACACTCTCATGAGCAAAGCCTGTTATTTTGTTGTAAAATTTAAGCAATGCAGATTTCCGTGTAAAATGCACCAAGTAAAAATAGCCAAAATGCATTCGTTTTACACATCAAGTCAAACTATATTCGATAAAGTAACATTTTCTTCAAACATTCCACTTTTACACCAATTTACTAAATTCAATATTGAACATGGTTCTTTCTTTTGTTCGCGCTGCGACAAGATTCGCCACGTGAATCGTTTAATTCCATGTAGTATAATTCATTTTGTGTGTATACTTTATGAATATAAAAAACTTCTATCGGAAGAAAAAAATCTGAAATGTAAGCGGAAAATCTGTCTAACTACATCCATAAAAGAAATCCTTGTTAAATCGATCAATAGATTACAGTTTATCGATAAGACTAAATTTCAAACCGAATATCGAGATCGAAACACCTATTGTGTTTCTACGCTGGATATTCCTCCTCCATTCACAATCGATGGTGTTTTAACGTGAGCGTTACATACCAAAATCAATCACTTTGATAAATAAACAATTTCGATTGTTTTGCAATCAAATCGATCACAAATTGCAAACCGCAGGGAACCGAACCTAACGACATTGACATGGATTTGTCATTTATGAATCACATACCCTCTGTGTGTGGTCGGCTCCTTAAATATAATTAAATCAATTCCCCCGAAGCTCCTTCGTTTACGCGAAAATAATTGCTACTCTCACATTGCCGTATGACTCGCGATTAAATCAGCTATTGGTATTCGGCTTCCGATAGTGATTTATCGCGATCAAAATGAGTAATCCAGCAAAATCGAAGGGTCTCTCTCTACACCGGACAGACGTCGCAATTACCCATGATTTTCGTGCAGTCGAGAGAGACAGAGAGACGAGAAGGAGAAAACCAAGAGGTTGATGGCATGTAAGGAGTAAGTATTTACGTTGACTGGCCGATAATTATGTTTCCCTTGCCGTTAGCTCGCGTTTTCTGCGTGTCACCCGTGCCGGTGATATTACCCGACCGGATGATTGCCCATCGATCGTTGGTCTTATGATAATGATTTTTGTCCGAATTGCATGCAACCGGATTCAATCATCATCAACGGATGTTTCGTTTGTCTTTGATTACGCTACCTGGTTACATGCTACGAGGCGTAAACATTTCTGCAATTTGTACAATTGTCAAGTAACATTGCAATAGTTTTACGCTTGGAGCGAAATCAGTTTTACACCGTCTTCAAAGTAACAAAGAAAAGTGTAACTATTAAATTAACAACAGCAACTAATTAATAAATATATTTGTTAAATGTTTTTTTCGCAGCTATTTGTATCTATAAATTTAAAAGAAGATATAAAACTTGCAAATAAACGATGAATAAATATAACAATATTTTGAGACATGTAATTGCTGCGAAAAAATGCTTGCAAGGTGCTATTTATAATCAGTTGTAAGTCTACCAATTTGTAAATCTTTTTGTAAAAATATATGACAGAGACAATGAAAAAATTTTGCTAATCGCGCAAATCGCGATTAAATTCATTGTCGTGGGACGCGAGCGCGTCAAATAGAAACGGGCAAGTTTGGATAATTGCATTAAACATCAGTGTCCGGAGAAATCACGGTAATCCGTAAATTCGCTCGACGAGCGTCTCGGATTACGTAAATTTACTCGCCGTGAATGAATTCGCTTATATATACACGCGCTTCGAGATTCCACTATTTCGGCGAGAAAGGGTTATATGCATATAATTTTTCGATAAAATCGCAAAATTGTAATAACATTTATTGTCTTTCTCTTGGATACACGTGCAATCTTTCTCACAATTTTTCAAAATGTTGGATGAGACTTACGCAGCAAACAAGTGAAAACTATACAGTCGTAGAATAGATTCGACTAAAGAATGATTTCAAATAATTCAAATCGATTATAATATAACGGGTATTATAAATTGTTATTGTACATCAATAGATAGATGCATTTGAAATTGTTACAACTATGATTGATCATTTTTATGTATATTAACGTTATATACACCAAGTGTTAGTTAATTTACAATTTAGTAGCGATTAATTATAATTATAATATATAAAGCGATTAATAAAGCGGGGGTGGAAACGGTCGAAATTGCTAGACGCGAAAGGGGGATTTTTTTTGCCACTACTCTCCCCCCCCCCCCCCCCCGCGCCTTTCCCGCGGCGGCCCCGGGGGTGTAATGTAGCAATGACGCGTTCCATATACGACTGTATATTTGATAAAGAGTAGTGTAACCGAAATCACTATCTGCAATGATTTTTATAACTGCATATTGATATAATTGATTAATTAATTTAATGTGTCTATACAAAAATTTTCTGATATACAATTTACTGATATTTTCCTATACAACTTATTGATGTTAAAATGATATATTGTGTCAAAATTAAAATATTTCCAAATTATATCTTCATGTCCGTGTCCAAGATTCGATTCTTTTACGATCTTTACTTTGATTGATTTTCATGGATAACATGGAATAATACAACAGAAACAAAGACGATATTAGCATATTTTTTTCACGTAACCGAGATGCTATTTACAAAAATAATATATCAGGAGTACTATTTTTCGTGCTTCTCTCTCTCTCTCTCTCTCTCTCTCTCTCTCTCTCTCTCTCTCTTTCTCTCGAAACGCGAGTATTTCGCAGAATAATTCGAGACGGCTACTTAGGTCTCAAAGTCTGGCGCGTCGCCAAATGGTGTGCGCAATAACAGCGATCTGCACGGAGTGTTCGGCGTCGATTTAGGCCAATATTTTGTCTTTGAATTTTTCAACCAGATCCGCACATGTCTCGCGATGCAGACATTTGACTTTTCTTCAAATCTCCATGTATGATGCAAGAGAATATCGACCGGTCTGCACGTATATACAATTGACGACAACAAGCGAATAAAAGTACGTGTACAACGAACATCGCTGACCTATTTGCAATCCAAGTTCGCGTTTCGCATATGAAACGTAATCCCGATGCGGCGTGAATTATGCAAACAGTTGGTGACGGCAGTTAACTCCTTTCCGCATCTTAGATATTGTATATGCAGTAGATCAGTGGAACGTGCTAGACACAGATTAAAGCAAGCACCGATCACGTTGCAAATTACACGCACGATGTATCAAGTGAATCGTTTATACAGAAGGCGGAGTAAATCTATATTTTTAGGCAATTAAATTTACATTTCTGCTTTGTTATCTTATACTTAATCTCTGGATTACTCTTTATTACACAATAATTTCCTATTTTACTTTGCTTTTAACGAAAGAACATTATGTGAAAAAATAGATTGATCATATTAACACTTAATAAATAAATATGTTTTCAATGTCATAACAATCATGTTTTTACAATAGTATATAAATAAATCAAATTAAAAGGTGACAATTTTTTTAAATATTTTTCAAATATTTTAATTTTAACCGAATACTACCGCGTCAAATTCTCTTAAATCCGTTATTTTTATTGAAAAAAGCTTTGCAATCATGAGTATAGAGGTGCTGCCTGAAAAAACGCACCATTAGTACAGAAATCAAGCGGAATAAATTACCGCATATGCGGCAAAAGTTCTACGTATACTTCCCTTTATGCGACAGTAGACGCTGAAATATGACTGTCAATGTCGGGAATTGTTTTCGCCGGTTTAACCGCAGCGAGACCAGACGTTGCTTTTACGACAATCGACGAACGGTTTTGCAAATTAAAATTAGTATTGCCAAAAGAAATTAAGAACATGCGTATCACGATATAATCCACTAGGAAAATGTTATGTCATTGCAAAAAGTTAGGAAGCTATTCAAGATATCTCAAGCTTTCAAAGACACTTGAAGATATCATCTGATGAAGCAATCGGCAATCCCCAAAGAAATCAATTATAAATACTTGCTACAGTCTCTGTTTATCTTGAAGCAAGTATTATATGACCGAATGACAGAGACATTTATCGCACATATTCGGGAATAATTACGCGGTTACACTCTATATTGAGGGAGGGGAGGGGGGGGGGGGGACTGGGCAGAGAAAGCACGCGCACGGCACATCGAAAATAATAGCTTTTCTTCATTATTCGATAATGATATGCGCATTGTCTTTGGAGGAAATAACTTTCATTTTTCTTTCAATTTTGCCAAGTCTCAAGGGTAAGTACGACCGCGTATTTTGCTGCCGCTGATCGATCAGCTACGAAACTTGGAAAAGTGTCGCTTCAACGATTTCCAACCAACCCTCCTCTGAGTCGCCCTCTCCTGTCTTCTCATCCTCCACTTTCTTACCGAATCGATCCATCTCCTACCAACCTCCTCTTTTCCTCGACAGAATCCTCCTCCTAACTCCGGCGGCTACTTGTCGCCGTTTATTTCCGCGCCGCCATAAATTTATTAAATAAGTAGAAATGAGAGCGAGCGACGGGAACGGCGTCTTTTCAACTCGTATCGAAATTAACTTTAATGTTGTTGGAGGATTGGGATTTACGGATACGCGCGCTCCGACTGAGCTTCATGATTTATAATTAAAGACTCCAAAAGAGCCTGAAAGAGAAATTATGTGCAGAAGCATAAATTTTTCAGAAGAGAGAGCAATTGGGTCTCTCCTGCTCGTTAATAGGAAACACACTATCAGATGGAAATGCTAAATAATCTAGAATTTGGTTGATTTTATACGATGGAGATATCATTGTTTTGCAAAAATTTAACACGAGCAAAAACAGTTAATATTAGGTTGTTCAAATATTAACAAGACTAATTTTTTTAAGTGTGTAAAAAGCATTTATTCAGAAATATTATTTATTACCTATTACTTTACATATTCCTCCTAAAGATCGAGATATTTTTCCCATATTTATTATTTTTAATAGGTGTATTATTTCTCTGGATAAATGCTTAAAAAAAATTAGTCTCGTTAATATTTGAACAACCTAGTGATTGCTTCCATTTTACAGAGAAATTTCTACACTAATTCTTAAACAGCAAATATTGTATTATATAAACAGCGTCTCGTGGATATCGAATATTGAATCATTTGTGGCCAAAACTTGAATTCTGTTATATTTTTCTACTATTATCAATGCTTTAAAAATATGAACTTATTATATAACGATTAAAAGAAAAATATGTATTTTTTGAATATCAAGATTACGCACACGCATACGCATGCACGCGCCAGTGATATTCGTCAGTTGTAGATATCTCAGAAAGTTATCTAATATAAAATGGTTTTTATTATATAAATAACTATTTGTTGCATTATTGTTTCTAATGCAACGTATTCGGATATGCATTTTAACATTTCAATTTTTAGAAACAACCCCTCTTTAGTTTGCGCCTTTCGTTCAAACGACATCTTCTCGAATGGCCGATGAAATTTTTAACGTTACGAATCTTCTCGAAATCTCGATACAGCGAAAATTAGCGCGGAAGGTCTGATCTTACCTTATCCAATTTCACAATTTAATACTCGGTGCGCACTCTGTGTCGCGACAAGTGCCAGCTGATCAAATGGCGAGAAAGTCGATATCTCGCGATCTCCTTTACAGTTGAAAATTCGATTGGTTGCTGGTCGGCAAAATTGCCAAGTCCGAGGTAAACTTTGGAAAATGCGGCATCTCCCTGCTCTGTTTCTCGCCTACATTCTCCGAATATCTTTTGGCACCTGATCTTTTTCTCTTCTCAACCTCCCGTCGATTCTCTGGTGAGAGGAAAAACGTTCTTCTCAGTGGAAATAAAGTTTTATCTAAGAGAGACTCTGCTTCAATACATCTTTCCGATACGAAGGTTTCTTTCATACGAAGGTTTCTTTCTTTCCACTTTTCCTTCTCAACGCGATTATTTTCTCTGATTTTATGCAAGCTTTGAAGCTCTCGCATAGCGAAAGGACGATTAATCGGAGCTTAGATCTCCGAGTACTCTCCTTTCGCAACTCCATAGATGGTGAAAAGCGGGTTGCGACACGCTTGCACATTTTTTGCGCTAATCATTTCCCTTTCGTTCTTGAAAAAATATGTTACACTCTCGCAATAGCTCGAATAATATTTCTTCAATGAAAGACTGTTACGACGATTGCTATTTATTTGCATTATTCATTTATCTCCATTTGTCTTCATTTATCATATAATCTCATTTATTTTCCACCCCTTCCTTCTTGTTCCCATCACTTTAGTTTACGAATTTGATACTTGGTATTTCAAAAGGCGTGTGCAATATGCTCGCAAAACTAGAAAGATTATTAAGATGATCTTCTCTGGGTCATCAAATTCGGTTACAACTTCAATTCGCAAGCATTGAATTAATTGCCACCGAATCCTTTCGAATTTTTTTTTCCTTCCTACTCCTTTCGAAACGATTAATTGCACTGGGTTGCACGTAAACTCATTTGGTGTAAATAAACTTTAACTCTCCAACGCAACTCGTTAAGAGAAAACTATCTTTTGCCTGCATATAATTCCTTGAATATAATTATCTTCTATTCTCAAGATTATCGCGTTAATATTAACAATATAATTCTTTAACCATAGTTCCGATTTGCTTAGTATTTTGTTTTTCTATCGCGTTAAAATAAGTCGAATTCACGGTTGCAGATCTGATTTTTATACCATAACTCTGTTTTACATTCTAGCTTTGAGATTAATTTTCTTTCAAATTTTGAACCTACAAAATATAAATTTTCATGGAAAAAAATCCATTAGAAGTGATTGTATATTCGTGCTTATTGTTAGTTAATTCCACTGTTCTGTATCCACTTTGTTATATAATAGGTTAAACAGCTTTCAGTTTTGCAATACAAATTAAGAAAATTTTTTTCACATTGTACATAAATTCACAAATAATGTTACTTTACTTGATTTATCAATAATATCCATAGCATTATGAAATACTTATTTTTATGCAATTGTTATTTTCTACTTATAGTTTGTATTGTGTTGCGAAAGAGTCTCTCTCCGAATGTCTCGAATCGAATTTCCATGACTATCTTGTGCTATCGTATCTGACTAAGTATCTATGCAGGGAAAATACCTCGCAAAGAAAGAGAGGGAAATCCGCGCGAGCTTCGACGAGCAGTAAAATTTGAATATATCCGACACATCTCCCACGGATTTTCTCGGACTCTACCGATACATCCTGAATGCGAAACGACAAAGAATGTCTCCCGTAGCTGTTTATATTTACGCGGATTGTGTCAGATATCGTAGTAACGGAAAGACGTAGATTCCGAATGATCGCTGTGATCGATCCGAATCCCCAGGACTTTCTCTAGTCGCTCCGATACCGATAATCGCTTATCATATGAAAGTTTTGCGAGAGACCTTTGCGAAATTGCAAATCGTGGGCGATGCGATAGGTAGCAGTAAGTTGAAAAGGCACTCCTTCAACTTGTCTGTGCCTCGATGTTTATTCTAGTTATGGCTGTGTATTACTACGTCTATGTACGTTCTTTGAACGGCGATTGCTTACCAGATACGCAGGATGATGTTGTTTACAGTGCTCGCATAATGAGCTTTGTCAACTGTGCCGCAATCACTGCCGAGTTGACTCCCCGGTCGAACGTTAGTGAACAATCGTGCAAACAGTATTAATTCACGGATCTATCGCATATATTTATAGATTGGATGTGGATCGTTTTTCTTCGATAAAATCTCATATGGTATATAGTGTATGCGAATATACCATAAATCAAACATTATGACATAATATGATAAAAATGTGCGAAAATATATTTTGTAAAATTTATTTATTATTAATATTATATCTCACATTAATTCCTCAAGATTTATTCATTCTTTTATCACTTTTTATCGCTTCTTTACCGCCGTGATGATCATTCATTGTCACGAATATTTTCTTGAATAAAATGAAATATTGAAAAGCTATAGAATGAGAGCACTTTGTTTCAGGTGATAAATGTCTTGATCAATGTCTTGAAAAGGATTTAGTTTTAAATTAGTAATAAAAAAAGTAAAAGTTGGATCAAAACTAGTCAACATAGATAAAAGGAGCGGTAACACATGTCTCGGAATAAGCGTAAACGCTTTTATTCAACCAAGTATCGATTTCGATAAGCAAAAATATTACACGACGTACACCATGTCATTCGATCCAGTACGCTAAAATAGACATGTGTTCGACAAGAGATTGTGCTCGATTATAAACAGGCATACAAACGGTTGGCCTAGTGCTTGGCAGCTAGTGCTAATATGTGGATTTTCGGCAAATATCCGTGTGTAGTCGTGTGTCAATCATCATTTATTCGATCCAATCCTAGGGTATTGATTATTGATTCGTCGCTATCGCTCGAAAATTCACCCACTCGCTTGCGCCACCGACTATCTACTGTCTATTTGACTATCTACGTGCGAGTACACGTAAGCAGTACATACGAGAAGTACGAGGGCAAATTGCAGTCTAATTTCAGCGATTGCAACACTTGCACAAATAGCCAACATTTGCAATATTGAAAAGTTTCAGTGTGATTGCATTATCGCAAATTTATCCAAGTTTTTTTTAGAAAAAAATGACTGACATTGTCTTTTTAATTCAATAATTTCGAATAAGTAGATTGATTTCTCAGAGAGCACATCCAAGATACGTTCTGTATCTTGAAATAATGCAAGTAGTCTTGAAGGAATTACGCGTCCGTGATTACTCCGCCATTTTGTAATACTAATTGTAAGCGAGAAAGGGTCAAGGCTTAATTCAAGATAATCTTTTGGCAATTTTTCTTTTCGAAACTGCGGTTAATCGATAAAAAGCTTCGATTTAATTTCAATTGTTCATTGAAGATATATTGAGAGATTAACAAAAAAGCGAAATGGCGAGACTCTGAAAGAATCTCATTGTTTCATTGTGAGTGAGTAAGCAGTAGCTTGGAAAGCATACATCCATACCTTTGAAAGATTAAAAATATATCTCACAATTAGTTGTCTAAGCGTATGTTTTCTTATTCCTCCTACAGTCGATCATGAATGCAAAATCGTAACAAAATCGTACAATTGGTAATTTGAAATTTGCTTATTCCAAGATAGAAATATTAGAAAAATAGTGGAATAGTGGAAATATTTTATTTGGTTGTGTACAAATATGCATAATAATATTTAATTCTATACTCTGCATGATTACTATCTCATTTCTGTCGGATTCTGTTAGACACAAATCCTCGTGTAATTTGGATTTTAGAGAGAGAGAGAGAGAGAGAGAGAGAGAGAGAGAGAGAGAGAGAGAGAGAGAGAGAGAGAGAGAGAGAGAGAGAGAGAGAGAGAGAGAGAGAGAGAGAGAGAGAGAGAGAGAGAGAGAGAGAGAGAGAGAGAGAGAGAGAGAGAGAGAGAGAGAGAGAGAGAGAGAGAGAGAGAGAGAGAGAGAGAGAGAGAGAGAGAGAGAGAGAGAGAGAGAGAGAGAGAGAGAGAGAGAGAGAGAGAGAGAGAGAGAGAGAGAGAGAGAGAGAGAGAGAGAGAGAGAGAGAGAGAGAGAGAGAGAGAGAGAGAGAGAGAGAGAGAGAGAGAGAGAGAGAGAGAGAGAGAGAGAGAGAGAGAGAGAGAGAGAGAGAGAGAGAGAGAGAGAGAGAGAGAGAGAGAGAGAGAGAGAGAGAGAGAGAGAGAGAGAGAGAGAGAGAGAGAGAGAGAGAGAGAGAGAGAGAGAGAGAGAGAGAGAGAGAGAGAGAGAGAGAGAGAGAGAGAGAGAGAGAGAGAGAGAGAGAGAGAGAGAGAGAGAGAGAGAGAGAGAGAGAGAGAGAGAGAGAGAGAGAGAGAGAGAGAGAGAGAGAGAGAGAGAGAGAGAGAGAGAGAGAGAGAGAGAGAGAGAGAGAGAGAGAGAGAGAGAGAGAGAGAGAGAGAGAGAGAGAGAGAGAGAGAGAGAGAGAGAGAGAGAGAGAGAGAGAGAGAGAGAGAGAGAGAGAGAGAGAGAGAGAGAGAGAGAGAGAGAGAGAGAGAGAGAGAGAGAGAGAGAGAGAGAGAGAGAGAGAGAGAGAGAGAGAGAGAGAGAGAGAGAGAGAGAGAGAGAGAGAGAGAGAGAGAGAGAGAGAGAGAGAGAGAGAGAGAGAGAGAGAGAGAGAGAGAGAGAGAGAGAGAGAGAGAGAGAGAGAGAGAGAGAGAGAGAGAGAGAGAGAGAGAGAGAGAGAGAGAGAGAGAGAGAGAGAGAGAGAGAGAGAGAGAGAGAGAGAGAGAGAGAGAGAGAGAGAGAGAGAGAGAGAGAGAGAGAGAGAGAGAGAGAGAGAGAGAGAGAGAGAGAGAGAGAGAGAGAGAGAGAGAGAGAGAGAGAGAGAGAGAGAGAGAGAGAGAGAGAGAGAGAGAGAGAGAGAGAGAGAGAGAGAGAGAGAGAGAGAGAGAGAGAGAGAGAGAGAGAGAGAGAGAGAGAGAGAGAGAGAGAGAGAGAGAGAGAGAGAGAGAGAGAGAGAGAGAGAGAGAGAGAGAGAGAGAGAGAGAGAGAGAGAGAGAGAGAGAGAGAGAGAGAGAGAGAGAGAGAGAGAGAGAGAGAGAGAGAGAGAGAGAGAGAGAGAGAGAGAGAGAGTGAGTGAGAGAGGGAGAGGTGCAGCCGACCAGCTACATTTTATCAGAAGTGCCCGACACAGAAATTTATAATGTATGACTGCGGTTATTTTGCCACCCTACGTGTGCCGGTAAATTTATCGCAGTTTCCATATATGTACATATAGCGCATCTCACCGCGTTCCACAAGTTTAAACGAGGAGACGACGATTTAAGGAAGTAAAGTATCTCACGGCATATTGGATTTCAACAAACTTGAGAATTTAAGACTGCGACGAGGTTCGGTGATATTACGCTTAAAAATGATCGTTTCTGCAATAAGTTTTGAAATGGTGGGATACAATCATTATTATCGAAGCTAAAAGAGTATATCGAGTAACAACTAGTAATTGTATCGGTAACGAAGAAATAGATACATAATATTTTACTTCTTCTCTGTCTTATCACTGTATAGAAATAAAAATTCTGAATTTCCATGATTAAAATTCTTACGATTAAAAATCGTTGAGCTTAAATCTTGTAATATTTTCTAATAATTCTTTTCTCGTTAAATGACGCTGACAATGCGTTATAATGTAATACAGAGTTCTAACCAGGAATGAATTATTTCCATTACATTATTAGAATTGTTTGTCTCTCTAGCGCTTCAGGCGCTACGATATATAATACAGTGGCGTGCAGAATTGTGTAAAAGATGCGAGATTGAGTCGCTCGCGCAACTCTCACATTTAACATCATAGTTTCATATCTCTATAGTTGTGCACAAAGAATCGCGATATTGCTGTCGCGCAAAAATTTCGAAACGATTAGCCGTATTACGTGCACATCGTATACACGTATATGTACATACCTACATACGTATGCATCCAATCATCGTACCACACCTGTGGTAGTGGATCAGAAATGCTTTCGATATACATATAGCACTTTCATCGCGAATTTTGCGGCCCATTACCATTAATTATTGTCTACACAGTACCATTAGATAAACGGTATCTCCAGATAAGTATTATGTATTTCCTCAGGCAATAATAATAGAGCATTCGGTGTCGTTCCTTTTGGTGTTTTAATGCTTTAAATTTAGTTGCATTAACACATTTTTAAGAATCGTGTTATACAGTCGATACAATCAAAATTTCGCATATTCCGTATAAAATTCGCAACTGGAGTTCTCACTTAAAACTTCTCGGCTGTAAGATAAAGAGATGAGAGGATAAGAGGGATACTGGGATAAAAATAAAATCACACAGCGATGTGATAAATTTTTCCAACAACTCCGCGGGGTATTATCAATCTTCTCAATCCACGAGGGAGCGATGCGTCTCGCCAAAATGGAAAAAAAGAGCCAAGGTGATACGTACGATCATTTATGCCATTTCCTTCTTTGTCCTTTTATTCTATACAGAGATACCAGGTGTACGAATATGCATCGAGTGTGTCAGAGTGATCATGGAATAATTGTTCTTCATTTATGTCGTTATAACATTGATGTCGATTTAACTTTTGTCTTATCTGTTACCGAGGCAATTATACAATAATTAATATTCTACATGTTTCAAACTGTTTCGCACACAAGATATGGCCAACTGCCTATTATAGTATATGATGTCACGTGAACACGATAGTTTGCGTTTTATTATACGCTTCCTGACAAGTCCAAGTGGTTAGACAACGTCTGCCAACGACAGTGAAACTGCCATATAGCGCGATGTGTTCGATCCAATCAATATCACCATCATGCCGATACATTTGCAGACAAAAAAAAATACATCGCGAAATCGGCGTATTTCTCGCGTCTGTGGCATTATCATCGATGAACAAAAAAAAACGTGGATTCTCTACATTGGTAATCTGACGGAGAAATAACGCTGGCGTTCGTGTAACAATGTACAGCATTAGCGCCATTATGCTGCGCTCATCAAACTCTGCTTTCCAAAAATAGCCGAAATTGACGAGCGAGAAATATAATGACGTAAAACTGCATAATTATCGATATGAGTTGCGCAAGGTAACAAGCATGATATCGACGATGAAAATTTTTATTCTTTCTTTTTTGTTTTACTTTTTACATTATTTCAATTTGTGTTAATACTTTATAATTGGTTATAATTTTGCAATAAAGTTATTTTTATTTGTGTTTCATATGTAAAATTGAAACAAACAACGAAACTAGTTGGAAAAATTAATAATTATTCTAAATCAATATTGAAATTTTAATTATCTTGAGAAATGAATATTGATTGATAGTCGCTAATAATTTATAGCAGCAGTTAATTATAGTAATGACATGTTACATCATTTATAATGCATTTGTACAAGTACGTAACTTTAAGATGTATTATTATATATAATACTCATGTTACAGAATATCATAAATGATATCATGCTAAAGCACATAGACTTAATGTCATTTGATGTAGTGTACTCGTACCGAAAGGAGAATAATATAAAATAGACAAATATATTTTATTGGATTGATACGCACGTTAATAACGTAAAATCTACTACACATATTGCCTATTATGTTTGAATTTTTCTACTTTTTAGCAGTTTCTTGCAATAAAAAAATTTTATTTTGTTGTTTATATTGGCTGTAAACACACAAATATGGAATCGAAGAAAAAATAATATCTTTCTCTCGGGTTTAGTCATCGAGCGAATTCCAAATCGCGCAAATTCCACATTGTGCAGTTGCAACACACAAAAATTCACATAGAAGTAACAAACAAACACTCACCGTTGCTTGAACGTTGCATGGACTGCGGGAAAATGCTCTATCTATCAAATCACGTTGACTCCCTAAATGTTCGATGTTTGATGATTTAACGTTTTTCGATGCATTTGATCACCCTCGCATAATTAGACGCTGAAGCACTACTGACGTATTTCGAAAGTGCGATAGCATAAAACTGACAACAGTCACAGGTGCTGAAAAACATATTCAATTATGATTATTAACGACAGATCGACGCCAATGTAAATTATATCGTGTGCCAGTCCGATCTTTCACTACATATAAATAAAAAACACACAAATCGGAAGACAGGCTCTTGTACAAATGTATAATATTAATTTGACTTGTCTTCCGATCTCAAGTACGTCAATCGCTTGATTTAACAATCTACTTGTCACTACTCACTTGGCGACATAAGGGTTCGCATTCGATTCGACAACATTGCTCATATACAAAAATTAGGTCACATCATAAATTGAAATGTGAAAATCGATGTCAAATGATAAACTAATGATTTGCCGAGCAAAATTAAGCGAGCGTTGTTCTTGCCCTGGCATAATTCATTCGATCCGGAGGAATTTTCATCTCATCTCACTGTCCCGGTATAATGTGATAACACGCTTTACCGCGTAATCGGTATATCATGAGGATGAGATCAAGCGTGTACACTTGCTTGTGTCGACCGTAAACCAAAAGAACATACACGTCGTGCTGATGAGGATGCTGAATTCAGACGTGCTGTAATTTCGCGTTTGACGTGTTCATGCTCGATTCGCAATTCTGGCTCATGTTGGAATCAGAAAGACACGCATGATAAAACAATTTACCTATATTCAAATGTTTATTTAAAGTTGAAGGCATTCGCAATCAATATAATAAACACGATATGTAATCACTCACGCGCGGTGCGGTGCGGTGCGGTGCGGTGCGTTGCTAGCGGAATGCGGGGAAATTTTCCACGAAATACTCTTTCTTTACCCTTTTAGGAAAACAGGGTTTCCGAGAAAGTGCAATAAAAAAGTGTGCCCGAAACGACTGATCAAATTGCCTTTATCTCTCGTTGGTTCTCACAATGAGAGTAAAATTGGTAGGAAAATGTCGTTTCTTTTAACGAAAATGTCAACAACATCAGAATCTCTCATCGCGTGTATTTTCGGCCCTTACGGCCCACCAAAGAGCTCTATCGATAGGATCATGATAAATAGAAGAGAGTTGATGAAAACCATCTGGGAGGTAACGCAACATGATTAGATTCGTGTATGTGATTTATTAGACGTGATAATCTTTTATTCTTTTATGTATACAGAGTGTCCCGGACCAACTGTATCATCCGTTAATAGTAGATTCCTGAGATTTCTCATGTGATAAGAATATAAAAGTCAACATGTAATGTGCTTGAGAGCGCGTAAATTTTTAACAATCTGATCGGTCGATTTTTAAAAAATAGTTTATATTTAAAAATTACTGTAGCCTTGATGTATTTTGGTATAGATTTTCATCTCTAAATGACCTAAGGAATTTGCTATTAACGATGAGTGATACAGTTGGTCATCCTGGGGCATCCTGTATATGTATAAGCTCCTTCAATATGGTCTCTATTAAATGTAGAGATACTATATATTAGATGTCTGTTGATAATAACTTCTCGTCATTCATTTACTTTGCTTTACGTTCTCTTTGTAATAAGATTGAAGCGTTCAATAGCGGGTGATTTGCGAAAGGGCAATAATAAATCAATCAGATACGCACTCCCGTTAACTAAAATCGCATCCTTTAATAATCTTGATTAGATTGGAGTGTATCGTACCGCGTCACACGACGTATTAGAATGAAAGACATCTTTACGCGGAGAGAGTCACAGATTCTTGCAATCAATAACATCTATTTCTATCAAATCAAATGTGGTTTGATTTATCAAATAAAAAATGCTTCTATCTCATCAATTCGATTCATCAAATGGTACAGAAATTGACAGAAAAGTCAGAGATGGGAAAGAAATTTTTACAATTCTATGCATACACATATATTGAATGCATTTTTATAAAGCAGTACAATGTTTAATTAACAAAAAATTGAAAATTTGATCAAAGTTTCTTCTATATTTTAACGTTAGATATTTCTCATCCTATAATACTGTATTGTATATCTAAGGAGGGAGCAGGAGCAGGAGGAGGGGGGAGGGTTGTATGCCACCTTTTATATTAATCATGAATAATATATTACTTTTAATTAAAGCAATTAAACCATCGGCAATTATCACACAAGCGGCATTCACCCTTGTGACAGACAACTAATGGGCGACGCGGGGTCACGTAGACGTGAAATTAGCATGATCCTGCTAGTGACATTAACAATGGTTATGCTTTTTATGTCCTATGATATACACATTACGCAATATGTTGATACAGAATATAAAATACGTAAACCAGATCGACGGACGATTCAACAGCAATGCAACAAAACAAATTTGCGCCCAATTGTTAACGCGGCGGCCAAGTTGATGAATCTCCGTTGTAATTTCCCAAGTGCCTTTAAATGTCTAATCGATCAGCGAAAGACAATAACAATTACCACGCGGACACGCAGTAGATAACGCGTGCGGATCAAATTTCTCGTTAATTAACTGCCGTACTTGATGGGTTGATTAGAATTTACGGCAAGTTTGAAAACGAGTTTGTCAATAGAAAATGTCGGCCTTGCTCTCAAATGAAAAAAATGTTTTGTACCGGAATGTTTTGATTAAATTTAATTCAAATTGGTAAAAATTAAAAAAAATTTATCCGAAAAAAATTGTAAACGAAAATTGTAGAAGAGATTTTTATATATTCATACACATCTTTTGTGTTATAAATAAAGAATGGAATGACAGGTTTGTTGTCGGTACAATTTGAAAAATTTACGAATCTCACCTTGAAACACTCATAGAAACCTTAAATTCAAATATTAAACAACTAAGAAGCAAGAATATCAAAACCAGTGAAAAATCGATCGAAAATGCGAAAAACTTAAAATATATACGTCTTGTAGCTTCTTTTGTTTAACTCCAATGTAAGTAAATTTTGTTTTTCTAGAATATTTATGTAAATAAAAAAAGAGAGATTTTTTTCATTCCACTTTAAACACTTTACTCCGCTAAAATTGAACGCCCGATCGCGAATAAACTTGTCAAAGTCAACAGCATTTGATCTAAACGTCTCTCTGATACTCGAATCCGTAAGATCTGATTTGCCCAATTTAACAGCGAGTTTATTACCACGCAAGCGAGCTGTCGTGAGACGTTTTTTCTGCGACTTGTATTTGTACTTGTCGATCTGATGCATTACCGCACCCGCTTCCTTCCATCTGTTTGCGTTGATAAAGAAACATTTATGATGCAAAACATTTTGGACAAACAAGCGTATGAAAAATGCAGACGTATAATTATAGCGATATCGACCAAGATTTTTTTGGTGAAATTAACAAAGTTGAGTCGCAAACAGTATGAATACGTACGATTAAATCTTGACGCGATAAATAGAAATAAACGATATTTGTTACTAAGCAAACGGGCGCTCACTTCGAACGAGCGACTGGTTGAGAGAGTTCTCTACATCGACACGTGTCGACTGCAAAAGGGTCGAGTTACTCTTTGGCGAATTACTCTGTGTAATCACTGCGAAACTCTCTCGAAAGCTATCGAATCGCCGGGCTGGAATTCATTGCGGCTATCTCGAAGAATGCAACTCCTTGAAGCAATCGTCGAAGGGTCGCGCCCGGCCAGTGTCGAATCTGAGAATGTCTGGCAACTGAAAATACAACGCTCAATGATCAGATACGGAAATGGCTTCCTCTTAATTTTAACACGCTTGTGCTTCGTATTGTATTTCCACGCGTAGGAACATACCGCATTCCGACGCCGACTACATAGGTTTGTATCTCATGTAAAAGACATTTTGATTTTGAATGGGATCCAATATTATTTATAGAAATGGCTCGATATCTTACATATCTTGCTGGTAATTCAATAATCTTGACTTTGTAAAAATATTTACTTTTATACGTTTTGTGAACAAGATCTTCAAAATTACAGAGTAGAAGGTGAACAAAATTAATGAAATATCTTGTTTCATAATTTGATATTCAAAGCCTATCTATTTCTTTTTATTTGCTAAATGATTTTTGTTACAATAAGAATATTTAAATAATTTTATATTTAATCTGTATAAAAATTTAATAATTACAAAAGCAGATTGACGAAGCTGAAGAAGGGCAATTAGCTGAGCGATATCGATGAAGGTTTGACGAGGAAGAGGAAGATACGCGATGATAGGAAAAGATCTAATTAGATTTCTCACGCGCACACGTGTGCACCGAAGGTCACCCTATCGTCGAGGTAGCCAAGCGTGTCAAGGCGATTTTCAACTTGTCGAGACTAGGTTTTTCCTCGAGAAGGACCGGACTATCTATCTAAGCTTTAAAGTAGCCGCGGTTTTTGGCTGTGTTCAAATGAGGACATTTGGTTTTTGTACTGATCAACATGGATCTTGGAAGAGATATATATATAATAAATTATACATATGTATATATAACGCCATATCTCTCTCTCTCTCTCTCTCTCTCTCTCTCTCTCTCTCTCTCTCTCTCTCTCTCTATCTATCTATCTATCCATCCATCCATCCATCCATCCATCCATCCATCCATCCATCCATCCATCCATCCATCCATCCATCCATCCATCCATCCATCCATCCATCCATCTATCCATCCATCCATCCATCCATCCATCCATCCATCCATCCATCTATCCATCCATCTATCCATCCATCTATCCATCCATCTATCCATCCATCTATCCATCCATCTATCCATCTATCTATCCATCTATCTATCCATCTATCTATCCATCTATCTATCCATCTATCTATCCATCTATCTATCCATCTATCTATCCATCTATCTATCCATCTATCTATCCATCTATCTATCCATCTATCTATCCATCTATCTATCCATCTATCTATCTATCTATCTATCTATCTATCTATCTATCTATCTATCTATCTATCACTCTTATTCGTCTGGCCTATTCCTCCTATTCATTCAATTTTTTGAATCTATCTATAGGTGAAAAAAATGTTTAATTTTTCTTTTTTTTTAAGTCAAATTTTTTCTGACTATTTTAGAGAGAGAATTATCGTGTTTATAACATTTAAATTAAATATGATAAGTTGTCATATACTTGATACATTTTTATGTAATTTTCTTTTATTGTTCTCACATATCATAAAGATGTACGCAAGCTATATAAATAATTATGAAAAATTGCATTCTAGGCTTAAGACACTTCTAACAAACTCTACATCTTGTCAAACATTGATTAAATCTTGTTAAATTTGATTTGATGCGTTGTATATGTGTGGATCTAATAATAAATGTATCCCCCACTGATAAATTCGAACCGATAAACAACCATCAACGCGCATGTTTATCTCTTCACGATTCGACATGCAAAGTCTGATAGAACACGATATTTATGCGAGTTTCCCAGAAGTATAGTGCACTGTTTTTAACAAAAAAATTACAGTGCAAGAAACAAGAAATGAAATTCGTTTTTCAATTCACGTTTTTCAATTCGTTTTCTTTCAACACGTTTTCCATTATATTACAACAGAGGAAAATGAGACAAAAATGCTGATAATTGTGATTCATTCTTATTTTATATTGTATTTTTTATTGGAAAGCTTGATGGAAATTGTAGAATGTATCAAAGTAATAAGAATAATGCCATGTCGCGTAACATAATATTTAAAAGTCTTCTAGTCACAATCAATTTAAACCACTATTCAATATAATACTTTAAACGGAATTATTCTAAATTTTTTTTCGGAAAATCTTTTCAATTAAGACAATATTGTCATCATAATCATGACATTAATATTGCACTATGTACAGTTTTTTTCTATTCAAAAGGTAACAAGGTTGTTGCATTCATATAGGTAGCGTTGCGTTCCTATGAGCAAGAATAATTTACAATTCTCAATTCAATCTGTATAAGCATTAGAATTAATTTATATTCTAATAAATGCGAGAACATACGGAATGATATATTAAACAATGCACACACAAACAGTGTATCCTGAAATAAAATCATATGATATCGAGCGTTAATCATGCACTCGACTATATTTTAGTGGCAAAAATTAATCAGAATGTCTAATATTAAAAAGTTAATTCTTTAGCTTTTATTAGTCTGTCAGAAATCATTTACAAAGTATAAATTTCGTGCTTCTCAACAAATTGATAATTTTTAGCAGTTTACACGTACACGCATGCATACATTTCTCGAGAGAACATACATACGTATAATACGCGCAGGGAATGTTGAGAGTGACGAGCAGCTGCAAATTTTCCTCGAGTGAAATAGGGATTTGTCTCACCCTCACCTGTCCCTCGCACCTTGCCATTCATCTTTCTACCCTCGGGTGAGATTCAGTCCTTGCGAGTGCAAAATCTCCGCGAGCAAACAAGTAATTTACAGGTAGCTAAAGAGCTCAGCGGTTCAATTTATCCACGATTCTTTCCATATGAGTAGTATACACATACCACAGCTTTGTTTATATCGTATGTATCTGTGACGAGGATATTATTATATGTATCCGCAGAAAAATGTCGTCGTTATTATTGTCAATGAACTTTACTATTGTTACTAGCAGTAACTGTAATGTTGTTCCATCATACACACATTTATATTAATAATATTTTATATTAATAATCTTTCTCTTCTCTTTACAGCTACCGAAGAATTGGGGAGTAGCAAATTGAGCACCACGTTGCCGACCGCACCGACTGAGCTTTCGCAGTTCCCAAAGCTCTGCGAGTTGCGTCGGAAATTCCCGGTTCTATACCGAGTGGAGTTTCAGGTGAGGTCTGGTAAAAGCCATTTTCCGTCTACTCATCAAACTTTGGTCACTTCTTGATTTCGTCTTTTTCGCTTCAACAACTTTTCACTTTTTATCATCGTTCTTCGCTTAAACGCGCTATCGCGATTATTAGTAATGTCGCAATCAATAATAATTTATTGTATTTTACGATTTCCTTGACTTGATAATTACGCACACAATCGCGTTAAAAAGAAACGTGTCTGTAGTCTGTAGTGAATTACAAAAAATTTAATTGCTTTTCTAACAATTGTATGAATTTGTTAAATAATGTATAGCTCTTATTGCGCATTATTGCAAATACTGATCAGTGCTATGTTATTAGCTGCCGGAATAAGTTTATTTGTTTGTACGATGATGAAGACATATACATCATTGCATACGTACGTGATGCAGCCGACAGCATCGTCTGCAAGTACATGCATGTAGCACGTAGGCATACTTGTGGATATTGCAGCATGCTCAGAGATAGACAGACAGCCAAGAGACAAAGCAAACCTCTCTCAGCAGTATAGGTTGAGAAATAGAGACTCGGTATAATATCGGTTTCTCATTAGACAGCCGTTTCAGAACGCAAGCACACGAAAGATATGCTTTGCCCCGGTAATTTGCACGGATACTATACATATACTATCACACGATCCAAAGAGATAGTCAAAGCTGATGATGCAAGCCGCTCTACCAAGAATATCGCGAATTTTGCGTCTCGCGCAGTCGATTCGAAAACATTTCATCTGATCAAAGTAGCAGTTAACAAGTTAAGTTAGGTTAGGTTAAGCAAATTTAGTTACAAGTTAAACCTATCTACACTGTCATTATTTTCATTGAGATTATAGAAGGACATTCTCTTTTAAAAGCAAAGTTTTATTGGCTTAATTTTCATTATTTGCGGCTAAAGAAAACTCAAGGAAACCTTATCCATAATTCAAAATTTCAATGTTAAAAAAGGTATCATAGGTATCATCATCAAAATTTTAAAATCCTTTCAGTACTGTCTACTGCAGTCTGCGTTTTTTAATCATTATTCCTATTATTATACAAGTAGCACGCGATGTACGAGAAGACTCAATATGGATGACGAGATACAATTGAATTCTTAACTGCACCTTGAAGTACGACATCATTTCAGTCTGGTCTTTATTCTTTTCTTCATATCACAATCACATGTTTCTATTTGGCGCAACTGTTTCAGGAGACGAGAAGTTTCAAGCAATATTTACATATTTCACCGAGTTGCTTTCACATTTCACTCTCTCACAGAGCAAAATCGATCTACATCTTTTATATCACGAAGAAAATATTTGTACTTTATAAGTATATATGTACTTTCGAGAAATTCCAATTGACGAATGGCTTTTTTAACAAGACTAGAACAATACAGGCGCGCACTTCTTATAATAATTTAATAATTATAAAATCTAAATATTTTAATAAAATTTTTTTTATTTTAAATAACCGTCAAAATAACCTTTGCTCTCAAACTACCAAACTGTCAGAATAATCGCGATAACCAATCAGCGTCGCGGAAAAACGTCAACAATACTTTCGATACATTCGAGTATCTATCTTTCATGCCTTTTTTAAGAGTGGATTTAATTTTTTATATTTTTCTAATGCAAGGATGAAAGCTCAAGAAAAACATTTAAGTTTAAATCTTAAGTTTAAATACATGTAAAAGATTTGCACAGCTCTAATCACAACTTTAACAATGAGTTTTAACGTTTAATCTTTCTTTTATTCCACACACGCGCGCGCGCGCGCACGCGCACACACACACACACACACACACACACACACACACACACACACACATATACATATATATATATATATATTAGGTCCTTGAATAAGTTCTCGCTGTTTCTTAAAAGATGGCGTAGCGGCACTCTGTGCATGGAATTTCGTACGGAAACGCATCAGCTAAGTAGTACTATATGTAACCTCAAATTCTAGTAGATACAGTTTACCACAGTGTCAACCACGTGTTTAATTACCTATTGCGAAAATGTCTACTTTTGTGCCAAATAAAGTGTTTTTGCGGGGAATTTTATTGCACTGCTTTATTCAAAAGAAATCTGCAGCTGAAGCACACAGAATTCTTGTTGAAACATATGGTGACAATGCTCTGTCGAATACGACATGCAGAGACTGGTTTAGGCGCTTTAAAAATAATGACTTTGACCTTGAAGATAAAGAACGTTCTGGAGCACCGACAAAGTTTGAAGACGAAGAATTGGAGGCATTGCTTGATCTAGATCCATGTCAGACGCTAGTAGAGCTCGGGAAAACATTGCAAGTAGATGCGTCAACAGTTTCAAAACGTTTAAAAGCGTTAGGAATGATCCAAAAGTCATTTTGTTACATGACAATGCTCGGCCACATGTGGCAAAACCAGTCAAAACTTACCTGGAAACGCTTCAATGGGAAGTTCTACCTCACCCGCCGTATTCACCGGACATAGCCCCCTCGGATTACCACTTGTTTCGGTCGATGGCGCATGGTTTGAGCGAGCAGCGCTTCCATTCTTTCGAAGAAACCGAAAAATGGGTCGATTCATGGATTGCGTCAAAAGATGAATCGTTTTTTCGACGGGGGATTCAATTACTGCCAGAAAGATGGGAGAAAGTGGTCTCTAATGATGGACAATACTTTGAGTAAAGTTATTGTAAGCCTTATATTTTAAATTAATGTTTTTTTTTAACAAAAAAAACAGCGAGAACTTATTCAAGGTCCTAATATATATATATATATATATCAAACTCTATCAAGAAATCTGTGTGCTACGTGATAAACGCGCTTCCTAAATACGACAAAAATCGACAACCTTTTATATATGTATATATATATATATGTTCATTAACTGCATATGGAAAATGTGAAAAACTTGAGACAGCGAGAGTTGTGCATTTATGAAAAGCATGAATTAATTAAATTTCCAACAACAATGAACTGTTAATAGTAACAGTAACAATGAAAATATCATTTTTCAATTAATATATAAAATGCATGTATCAAGCAGAATCGATTAAAAAACCGCATTCTAATACTGTTATAATACAAGTCATCGATGATGTTTTGGAAAAAATTGTACAAACAATTTTGATAAACTTAGTAATAATAATAAAGCGATATGCTCAGACAATTGTCACTGTCAAAGCAAATAATGTGCAATTACTACGTCACTCACACCCATTAAATCGAAACTTGACTAAAAAGTTCCGACAATCTTGAAAAATTTTGACATGCAAAGCATTATACGTTTCCTACGAAAAATTAATCTTATTTATTTCCAAACAAAGATTGCTTGGTTTCCTAAATTTACATATTTGTATAATTTAATAATCCAATAATCTACTAAGAATATCGATGACAGCAAATAACCTAATGATATAATACGCGCAATAAAGTCTTTCACTAGGAATAGCAATCATAAGAGTGACAGTGTTTTCTAAGTATCTGTGCGTGCGTGTGTGCGTGTGCTCTGCTCTCTAAGAGAGATGAATAATTATAATTTATACAAAATATGTTATAACAAGATTTCAATTACATATACTTCTGCTCGATATAAATAATATAATAATACTTGTCAATTTTCTTTATAATTTTGTTATTTTTCAAATAATTTTGGAAGAAAAAGGCAAAAAAAGAGCCGGTGTTTGTGCAAAAATTAAATTATATTATAAAAATTACAAAGACAAACGTTTCTGCCTATATTAGGCCTTCCTCAGTGTCGTTACAAGTAAAAATCATAATAAATGGTACCACAAGAGTGTCGAAGCGTTTAGCAAACAAATAAGACGAAATACGCAAGGTATTCTTCATGACAAATAATTTCCATATAGAAAGATTGATAATTGGCATTGTTGTTAAAACTGTATGTCCAATAAAGAACATGGAAGAGTCAGAGACCACCAGCATTATCCATCAAAATGCCTTCAAAGTTGATGGAGAAATTATTTAAAAAGCCGAAGAGTCCATGATTAAAACTGAATACATACACTGAGAAAAATGATTTTATTATATTAATAAAACGCTTCTGGTTGAGCGTATTCTTGTTCACGGACTAGTAGAATCAACCAGAATTTCTTATAATACAACAAAACTTTTTCCAGTATAGTTAAAATACATTTGTTATTTTTACCAATTTGAATTTTGACATTCAATTTTTTCATCTTTCATTTTGTTATGTTGCAGACGGCGACAAAAGTGGAAACGCATTCGTGCAGACACGCCACGAAACCCGCGAACAAGGAAAAGAACCAAAATCAAAAGTGTATTCCATGTAGGTAGTAATCGTCGATCGAGTCCCTCATTGCGTCATACCGCGGATATTACCGTGTCCAGAAGAAAATTATGTTAATTACACGAACAATTTGCACACGTAATGAGATAAAATTCCGATTGAAAACGCTAAAAAGCTGCATAACGAGAATTCACTTTGATAATTATCAGCGAACAAACGAGTATAGTTAGGATAACGCATTTTGACAATTTAATATCTCCAATTATTGGAGCTTGTACTAAATAAGTAATAGATTTTCTAACAATGATGGATAATTGTTAGAATTAGTTGCAATAATAACTACTTTACTATCACTGTACGAATTAGTCGTACGAATTATCAGTTGTTGGATTTTCATTGATTAACTTTTTTATAAAGGAGAAAACAAATCACACGATTATAAGATGATTATAAGATGACTGCAATTGCCGATTGCGTCGGTTATTTAACAAGAATTTCTTTTCATTTAAGAATAAGAGTTTTACCAAAGTGAGAACTCAAGTATTTCTCTTCCTTCCTTCTTATAGATGACTATAATAGAGTAGTGTTGGAAACGATAGAAGGCGAGCCTGATTCCGATTATGTTAATGCATCCTATGTAGACGTAAGTATGTTCGACAATAAATATTAACCCGTTAGTACCCGAAAGTCCTTGGCTAATTAAGTTTTAAATTGTGAATTTTAAATGCGATCCAATAATGCAATTGGATCATGTATTTCACCGTGAAAAAGACTAGATTTATCATGTCGGCAAATTTGAAATCGCGTCTGTTGCTCTTCAAAGTTAACACAAGCTGATTACATCCGTTCACACGAAGAAAGCTTAGGCGAATATTAATGATGTAGCGAGAGCGTCAAGTTACCATGTCGATATTAATATTGCGTTTCAGAGTATACTGAAACCAAATGCTTACATCGTCACTCAGGGACCTATAGAGAATACAGTAACGGAATTCTGGCGGATGGTCTGGCAAGAACAAGCTTCCTGCATCGTTATGCTCACGAAAACCTTTGATTTCATCAAGGTAAAAGGCCATTTGAAACAAGACTCTTGTAAAGAGAACAGAATGCGGAAAGTTCGAAAATAGTGTCCATTAAAGTTACCACGTCGCGCCAAAAAGCACCGTGCGATAACATTGACCGCGAGTCTTTCGCTAATGTCAGCTTTAAACTTAGAGTCCGTTATATAAATTCTTCACATTGCTTCGTAGCTTTTCATCTGTGACTTTTTCTTCACAGGTAATGTGTGTACAGTACTGGCCGGCGAGTAAAGACAAAGATGAGGAATACGGCGGCATAGGTGTTTCTGTGTTAAAGGAAGAAGAACTCGCCAATTTTCATATAAGAACGATAAAGCTCTACAAGAAAAACGAGGATGACGTGAGTGTACTTGATATTTCCGTGAAGGATAATTTTTACGCACGCACTAGATATCCCTCTGTAACAAAGTTTAAATGGGATCTGGGATAATAAAAGCGAAACACGAGTGTGTTTTTTTTTTAAACAAACCTGCGTACGGATTAATAACTTTCGACATATATGCAGCAGTGAATAACGCACGCAGAACAAATACCCAAATACATTCAATATTTGTGAGAAAGCGCAAATATGTGCAACTATTTTGCACCGATCGATCGACAATACAGTGGCAAACGCTTGGTTATTTCAGCTAGTCGCGAATCCGTACAAGTTGAAAAATTTGCAATAGATATTATCTGTCATCGTCAACTGAACGACACAAATTTGCTGCAATATTGTAGGGATATTTGTATATATTGAGACTTGAATAAATCAAGAGGGCTTACAACTACACAGGCGACACATCGACGAAGATTATCCGGATAATTTATGGACGGTCATTAGATTCTTACTCCTTTTGTCGGGGAAATTTCTGCTGGCTAAACATTCGCGTGGGATTCGAATGACTGCGACTCGGTAATATGGTATTCGATCGACGACAAACTCGGACAAACTCGAAACTTGACCGAGTTATCTCGAAAAACAAAGATGAGATTAGGAGTGGATGAGACGCGGAAAACGATGAAACAAAGTTCGTGAAAGAGCTAGCGTAATTAATCGGCACTGCCCGAACGTGAAATGTGATGCAAATCCGCGATGATGATAGAAAAAGACGATGATAAGTTTGCTCGAGTAGCTGTTACACACAAGCGGCTAATTTAATTGCGTCTTTATCTGCGAGAACGAGGAACAACTATTACACTTTGTGATCTGATTCCGTTACTCGTATCGTTTTTAAGTTAATTCTTTTTCTGTTAAACTTATTTTTCTGTTATTTCAAGAGAATTCTTCCGGACTTAAAAATTATCTCCTCATCACATTAGTGCTGCTCTCCCCCCCCCCTCCCAACTACATTTCTAATCTTCGACTTGGTATTCTCTTTTAAACTTTTGTATTGTATTGTATATCAAAGAAAGATGCTTTTCCAATTGTATTGTTTCGTAAGACGAGTACTTTATTTTCACATGTCGTATAATGTTCCGCTCATTTTTTTATGTTAATCGTTTATGTTTATTAAGACAAATTGAATGAGAAAACTTGCATGTATTTTAAGAAAATACAATAATTAATAACACATATGAAGTGATGCTAATAGAAATCAAAGAAAAATTTCGATTCGATTAAATTTTCATTGCAATACTATGGTATTAATTATATGAAGTATTTTTTTAAATATTTTTTTAAAACAAGTTTTCATTCAACTTGTACGTTTATATTTAGATGAAATAGATTTTCGTCAAATGCCAACACGTGATATATCTCTTTATGCAAAACTATTAACAATTCGCGCGAATATGTTTAAAAAAATGAGTTTTTCTGTAACTTGCCATTTCGGGAATAGCAAAGTGCGAGTCGAGGTGTTACGAAACATCTCGACATGCAACATGGACCGAGCAATGCAAGATGCGACTTTAATTGTCGAGTTTAACACGCGGCATTGTTGGAGTAACAATGCAGAAGGAGAATCTTGACTTTTCTTTGAAAGTAATTTGCCGGCTCCGCATAAGTTAGCTCCGCGCGCGAAAGCATACCGGCATTTCGTTAATTTGTTAAGCGGCGATGTTCTATATCTTTGATTGCTGATCTTAAATTTCAAGTGCTTAATATATTTTCGTATATAATTGAAACAGTTTGCGAAACGATAAGGAAATAGCAAAGCTATAGAAAATAATAGCAAAGCGAGAAATAAAATGGGAATGATATTTTACGTAGAGAGTAAAATAATCATTATGAAATAATAATAATAATAATGATGATGATGATTACATGATTGTTCGGTCACTTTTTTCTTCATACGAAAATGTTTTCAGGAGATTACTGAAGAAAGAACGTTGCTACAATTTCATTACACAGAATGGCACTCGCATACTTGTCCCTTTGGAAACGCGGTACTGGAATTTAGACGGCGTGTTCGTGCGGTTGTGGGATCAACCATAAAGAATGAATCCGGACCTATGATTGTTCACTGCAAGTAAGAATACTTCTGTTTCACAAGTTACAAGAGCGAATGACTAATTACACTGATTTTCGCGAACGAGATGATAAACTTATTCGTAATTTATTATGTAAAGCGATGGTGGTGGACGATCGGGGGTATATTTAGCGATCGACGCGAACATGGAGTTGGCCGAAGAAGAAGACGCGTTTGACGTGTTTGGTTACTTGAAGAAGCTAAGACAGAGCAGAAGAGGAGTCATAGAAAATTTGGTACGATATCAATTAAGCATTGTACAAGCTCGATCGAAAATTTTAGCATCTCAACTAAAACAGTTAATAATCGCGTACTTTGATAATCTTTGATCTTATCTTGTATATTGTTATCTTATATATTGTTTTATGATATAGGAACAGTACAAGTTCATATACGACACGCTAGAAGAATTTGTCGTGTGCGGTACGTCGTGGTTTCCCGTGGCGGAATTGTCGCAACGTTTGAAGCAAAAAAGCATAAAGAATTCCATAACCAAGATGAACGAATACCAACGAGAGTATCAACAAATTTGCAAGCAGACGCCGCGTTTTACAATCGGCGACTGTGCCGGTGGACACAGAGCTGACAATAGAGAGAAAAACAGAGATGTCTTGGTGGTTCCACGTGAGTTTCAACCTGCGCGCGACTTGGACAAAATAGCACAGTTTCGACAAAATAGCTTTTCGCGAAAATTTCGCTGCACAAATCAATTTCTGTCTTTGTGTTACAGCGGACAATTTTCGACCATATCTTACCAGTTTTCAGGGCAACAGTTTCACGGATTATATCAATGCCGTTTTTGTGGACGTAAGTCGATAAAATTAATTATCTACTGAACTTCTTTCCTTCAAGAATGGAGACCGAAAATATATTAAAAAGTCTCCACTTTTTCTATTAAAACTAAATTTTTAACCAAATGTTTTGCAAAACATATCGTTAAATGATAATGAAGCGTGATTATTATTCATTACAGCAAGAATTATTAATATAAATTTTCAAAAATCTGCTATTTGCTTAGTGAGCTATAATTCTGACTCAAGATTGTGAATTCAATGTCGAGAATAACAGAAAGCTCTGTTATTCTCGACGTATACATATATGTATATACAATTGTATTATTTCTCTCGCGCGATCTGTTTGTTGCGCAAAATATTTATTTGTTCTCGCGTCATGCAGGGTTACACAAAACCGAGAGAATATATTGTAACGGAATGGCCTCTTCGGCACACGTGCGGTGAATTCTGGTCTTTGGTTTACGATTACGAATGCGCCGCGGTGGTGGTGCTGTGCGTACCGCCTCAGGGATCCGCAAATTTTCCTAGCTTTTGGCCGGAAGGAAGGCACTCCAAGAAGTACGGACCTGTGTTCACGATCGATCACATCAGCCATAATCATTACACGAACATTAAAACTTGGGTGAGAGAGAAAGAGAGAGAGTGTGTCAATCTTCTTGTCAACTACTTTTCGTGACGTTCAAAATCTAGCAAAAGTCTAGCTTTATTTAAATTTTCGCGAAAAATGTATATTTGGAAAAAAGAAGAAGATAAATCTTCTTATTTATAGCTCTACCAATTTTGTCTTTCAGGTTTTTAGGATAAATAAGAAGATCGTTTCGTTGACAGAATTGATGGCGGGTGTGAAAGCACCGCCGAAAACCGTGCAATTGTTCCAATTGACTTGTTGGCCAATGGGCCACAAAGTACCCACCTCCACGAATAGTTTAGTCGAACTCATGAATATGGTTGAGAGATGGAGGCAACGAACGGACTACGGACCGGTAGCTGTGGTATCGCCCGACGGCAGAAGTCGTTGCGGCGTCTATTGTGCCGCCAACGCTTGCATAGAACAGGTCATTCAACACGGAGAGGTTGATATTTTCCAAGCTGTGAAAACTGTGCGCAGGCATAGGCCGCAGCTTGTGGAAAATATGGTACGTGGGTTTTCTTTGTTTTCCCAAAATAGAGTGACTTGAACATTAATCAGTTGAGCGCGAATTATAATAAATTATACAATTCAAATCAACTAAAAATATATTTAGCTTTCAATTTCATATTTCTCAACTTTCTATTTCCTCCAATTACAATTAATAATATTGTCCAATGTAATGATACATTTCTTTTTTTCTTGTTTATGGAGATATTTTTAAGAGTTGAGATGAAAAGGTAAGTCACCGCCTACGAAGATATACTGATTCGTAATATCATTTTCCAGACGGAATACAAGTACTGTTACGACTTAGTCCTGCATTATGTGCTGCATTACCTGAACAAAGACATGAACGAGAAGAAGTGAGAAAGCGAGTTGAGGGACGAGCTGTGGTTCATTGAATTTGGTCGCGGGGCAGCGCTGCCGCTGACCCCGGAGGAGGCACCGGCGGACGGGGAACCGGTGGTGCCGTGCGCCCAAGGTCGCGTCATCGTGGAGACTGCGAGACCGGCACCGCCGCATTTCGCCACTTGCTCCAGCTATCGGAGGCCGCTTCTCAGTCGTACGTCAAACGAAGTCTCTGTCAGCGATGGAGCGGTACCATCGTCCAGCATCGGTGTATCGGAATATCAGCAGGAGCAACAACAGCCGCAACAGAAACAACAGCCGCAACAGCAGATCCTTGCCGGCGGCAAGGACGCTGTCAGCAAGAGCACGATGACATCGCAGAATCCTGCCGCGAGACCAGAGGATCTCGGCGTGACACCCTGGTACCTGGAGGACTATCCGACGACGGATACCTCGCCGGGACCGATGGGCGATCGCAGCTCGTATCCCTCGTACTTGTACGCTGATGACAGAGATGGTAGACCGGATTTAAACTCGACGAGAAACAGCAGCATCGAGAGCGAATTCCCAAAGTCGGCGACACCTATGCCTCGGAAAGCTTGCATGGATTTGAAGACCGCGATGGCACTCCTGGACGAGACCTGCCCGAACGTGGAACCAAGTCCGTCTCTCACTCCGAGAACACCCAGAACACCGCTCACGCCGTATTCGTCGCGGAGCAAGCGAGCCCGCTCCAAGAGCAGCGATAACTCTTCCTATAGTAACGATCGGCTGAGCGATCGCTCATTCGACACCGCCAAAGATAAAGACAAGGAGAAGAAGAGACCGTTTCTCAGAAAAATTGGTATCTCGAAGACGGAAGACCGACCGTTCCTGGCGAAATTCACGCCGAGAGTCATCGGCAAGCCTTATCTGGAGAAGATCGGACCTAGCAAAGCCATCGAGAGACCGTTCCTGGAGAAAATTGGCTCGTCCAAGACTCTGGACAAATTCATTTTCGATACGTCGCATAACGAACGCAGAAATCAAGTGAAGATCGAGACGAAGACGAATGACACAGTTAGGAATCACGCCGGCGTACAGAACAACGTTATACATGAGATTGATCGAGTTATTGCCAAAGAGAATGTTGAAAACACCGTTCGAAGGCCAACTTCTGTTCCAACCTCTCGTTTGGAACAAGTGCGCGAATCTTCGGTGCTCTCGCAAGCGACTGCGGCAACCTTCGAGAGAAGGCGTTCGGGCAAAGAATTTCTGCTCAAGATGTACTCCTTTGAAACGGAGGATCTGGAGTGCCCCGTTCCGTTGAAGGGGCATCGAGATCCGTTGCGCGGTTCTTCCCTCGACGACGTGTTGGATTCAGGCCCGTGTTCATTGCCGACGGCAGAGAGCAACGACGAGCGAGCAGCATCGAAGCTGGAATTGCAGAACCGACCGACCAGCGTGGCCGCGGAATTGCTCAAGTGCCGAGTGACCACCAGTGAGGAGATCATATCCTCCTCGACCACGTGTCTGGATTCATCGGGTGAAATCAACAGTTGGAGCAACTCGCCGCCAAGTGCAGCGCGAGCAGCACAGCGAGCGAAGAAGGAATCAGCCACTCCGATTCGTCGCAGGGTTCTCCAGGATTCCCGTGAGATTTTTCGTAGCGGTGGCAGCACGCCGAACTCGCCCACGAAAAGGCCCATTTCGAGCGTCTCTCCTGATCGCGATATCGAATCTGAATACAACACTCTGGAAAGAGGGACGCTTTCCCCGATGAAAACCAGAAAATCCACCATTGAGGATATTAGGAAGGCGGCCGAGAATACGCATCGGTCCGTCAAATATAATCAATTCGAGAGACGAGGCATCTCTTCCGACAATCTTTTGGCGAAGGACGCGCTTTCGTTTCCCTCTGTTTCACGAACTATAACAGATGACATCGGGAGAACGCGGGAGATCTCGTCGGAGGACTCGCTAGCGACACGTCGAGGTGTTCAAGAATACACAAAGGAAACGTTCAAACAGCTGCAGGATAAGTTCAAGCTGCAGGAGATATCCACGGAGAGTTACGCGGCTTTCAAACGGCGAACTCGAGCCGCTCATGGCGCGATAAGTCGACAGGAGAGATTGAACCTCCTACCGGCGGAAACCTGGACGACGAGCGCAGCGAGGTTGGAGAACGTCGCAACGATTGACACGAAACCGATTGCCACCGGAACTGCTGAGGATAAACGAGGTGAGGAGAGTCAGGAGAGCACGACGAGGTCCGTGCTGAGGAAGCAAGAAGGGATCGATCATCCCAGCGATCACGAGTCGGATACGAACGCGTCCATCAGACGACCGAAGAGACGGATCTTTCACGAGCCGTCGCAGGAGACTATGGATCTGCTAACTGAGTTGCGTAAGATCAAAAGTCTGTTGAAAACTCCATCGTGGGAGAAGGATCTGGATCTCGATCAGAAGCCGATACGGATGCCGAAGCGCATTCTACTGACGGACAAAGAGTTCTGTCTTTCGGTCGAGCGTGAGAATAGCGTACGACGTCCATCGAGAATGATCAATTCGCTGGAGACTACGGAAGAGGGTAAAGTCACGTCGAATCGGGAGCAAGAGGCGACCAAAGAGAGTCAACAGCAGCTGACGGCGAGTAGTGAGACGAAAACCGAGCAGAAATCACCCGGGCCAGCTCTCTTCGAGAAGAAATGTCTGTCGCTGGATTACGCCGACGAGGAGAAGCCTCAAAAGCCAGAAGCCAGAGCGATCTCTTTGGCCTCCACGAGAGACTTGCCATTCGAACCTGAAGAGACCGACCATTATCCCACTCTCACGCTGATCTGTGACTCTAAAAGCTACTCTTCGGACGTCTTCAGCTCCCCGTTTGAAGAGATGAGCAAGACAGATCAGATCGACGAACCGACGGGAAAGGAACAACCAAAGAAGCCCAGTCAGAATCATTGCGCCGAAGTGGACATCGCCATTCCCATCGATCAGCGGATCAACAAAGGAGATGTTCAAGGGCGAACTAGTGATCTTTACGAGATCATATCGCCCCGGTCGACGCCGTTTCGCGTTAAAAAGCGACTCGGCAAAATCTCCGTCGAGGAGACCGTCAAGCCGGAGAATTTCACCCTCGGTTCTAAGGTCGACTGCCGATCGGTCGTTGCCCAAAAACGTACTAAATGCTTCCCCTTGTAACGCACGTCGATCTGCCCGTGGGCGAGACCTCCTCTGCGACGACGGCACTGGCTCGTGTTCGTATCGAAAGAGGATGGACGTGCAGGTCGCAGGATAATTGTGCAAACAATGCGCTAGTCACATTTTGCTTTAATCCTCTCGATATCGCATTAAATGAATACGAATACGTACGCGTTTGCGCTAAATTTGCAATTTTTAACGAAATTTTTCATTTCAACGAAAGAAGACTTGGAATTTTGACAAAATGTTGCAAATATTAAATACAACATTATACACGGGTTAGCCCGTGTGAAGGATATCAAGATTCATAACAATTACTAATTTCCTGTTTTTCACACTTTCAAATGTTCTTGAAAACACAAAACTTTGCACGCGAAAAATATCTATTCAACACTTGTAATTTATTTTGTCATCAAGAAATTACTTTCTTCGTCATTGTTACGACATTTCGGACATTTTGTAGAATTCAACACATAATGTCTCCGTTAGTGGTGACTGGTATAACTACACATTGATAAAAGAGATGAAAAAATTATACATCAAGTAATTATTGCAAACTGTCGATATTGTATGCCATTCATATAAGAATTGAAAGGATTAAACCGATCATGTGATTCGTAATAATGGTTACGACCTACATCCGTCTTTTTTCGGTACGACCGTGGCATTTCTTTAAGTTGCTTCCGAGATGAAGTAAACTGAGTAAGTATAGTAGCTGAAATTTCGTCAATAATTCACCTAGGTGAAAAAAGCGTTGTAGCGTTGTACATGTTTTTCTTAATATGGTGTTTAATTTAAAAGTGACTTTGCACACTGTTTTAATTCTCAGTTAGTCGAAATTAAACGTGAATAATTAATTAATCGCGAACGGAGAGGTAGAATTCAGTTCTACTATTTTGTCCAAGTGTAGGGATAATACTGGCAGCTAAATGTAGCTTCCTAGTTTTTTAATTTTTTTTTTTCACATTTTTGCAATTTTCTCAACAATGTTAACGGGTATAGGAGAGAATTGTGATAAAGATATAAAAGCATGAACGAAAAGAAGTTTGAAAGCATAGCAATATCATTATCTAGCACAAATGTGCATGTCACATTATTTCGCTCTAGTGCATAATATAAAATAATCGAAAATAAAGAAGAATTGCTATAGATCAAGAATCTCTTGATCGATGTGTTACTACTTTTCTCTTAGCCAAAAACGGAATGACGTTTCATCGAAAGTCTTGTACGATCTTTGACTATACGACTTTAAGAAGGTGGAGAAAAAGATGCAGAAGGAAGAACAGCAAAAAAATGTCATTAATCTTTAAAGAAAGAAAGATAAAAAACAATTTTGTAAAAGCAGAATCTGTCCAGCGTAGAGCCTAACTCCGGAGTTTTCGATGCAACAAGCGAGATTTGTAAAGCGCGAGAACTCTTATCGAAATATTCTAAAACGTATCCCGACCATTTTTTTACTCGACGTTTTCAAGGAAGGAGATGAAACGAAAACTTGATCTGGCGATAAAAACTTCACTCGCCGGTACACGTACTGGCCGACGTGTGAGGACAAACTATCCGGCAAAAACCCTTCTGTCAAGCAGAGAGAGTGCCTTGTTCGTGGATATATATATTATTTAAACAAAGAGAGAACAAAACTGCGCAAAGAAATTGTAATCGACGATCTTGGTTTCGATTGCGCACCGGATTTTCCGAATGGGTCCACGGAGTCGCACTCTTGTCGAATGATGTCGCAATTGTTTCATTATTTCGTTCCTTTAGAAAAAAATTTCGTAAGATTTGCGAGACAGAATTAGTCGCGATCTTTACATTCGCGACTTTGCACACGTATGATTCGCAAACTTTTACTATGCAATTTTTAACGAAAACGCGTCGTATCTTCAATGTAACTTGTTCTTCAAAGACATTGACGGTTAATTAAAATTGATTGAAGAAAATTTAAGAGACCTATCGGGGTGAAATTCGGGAAAATATCTTGAATTCACGAGAGTGCAATTCCCATGCAAATGCGTTCGCCTATTAAGCATGTTCTTCGTTCAGCGCGGTATGTTTTAACAGCAGAAAACATATGTGTGTGATACAGATTAACCACGTTCCTCTTATAATTTTCTAGAGATAGATAGGATCGACAACGCACTAATATTGATTATACGGAAAGTACATAATTTAAATATAGATAGATAGAATATATATATATATATATACATATATAAAGTACGCGCGTACCCCACTGCGCGTATTATACAAGTGAGTTATATTATTTCGGCGAGATATTTGCGCGGATATTTGTGCAACGCGTTTAACGATGTCAGTGCAGATTCTCCGACTCTACTCTTGCTCTACAGGCCATAAGTTTGTACTTTAATAACATTGGTACTTTTCATAATCAATATTTATATAGATCGGAACTAGAGCATACAAGTTCGTGCAGAAGACACATATATGTGTGCGTGCTCTTATATGATTTAACACCCGCCTAAAATCTTTAGACTCTCCCTAAAATAAATCGCGTTTTATCTCAAATAAAATGTAATACCAAATGTTTGAAATAATCGAATTTTTTTTATATATTATGTTCGCAGCTCAAAGATGCAAAAAGTATGTATATGTGGAGAAACTATTTGCATCTGGATTGGCGCTATATACACACGTCACTACATTCTATTAAAAATTAAAGATTAATACGAATTTGTGTGTGTGTGTGTGTGTGTGTGTGTGTGTGTGCGCGCGCGCGCGCGCGTGCGCGTGCGCGCGCATGGATCCAATAAGTGGTGAGATGTGCCAAACAAGAATACGATTTATTGTATGTTACCAAGTTACTTTTATATGCTATGCATTGCATATACCTACACTATCAAAAACTTCGATAAATTTACATAACTAAGATGTAAAAATTATATGATAAATAAAGGAAATTGTATACTAATTGTAAGTGAATAGTATAAAATTTATGAAATTATGTAAATTTACATTATATATTTAGTAAATTTCTGCTATTTATCGTGTAATTTTTACATCTTAATTGTGTAAATTTATCCATTTTTTTTACAACGTATATGTATGCGCGCGAATCACCGTTGTGCGAGCACAAATATATATACGTATATGTGTTATACGCGCGCATGTGTGTATGTGTATTTGTGTGGAACGAATGAGCGCGTGTATCTCTCTTTCGTTTGATGTACGTAGCGTATACACACGCAAGGTGAATCAAGGTATATTCATACAAGAGCATTAGGAATGTACGTGTATCGTATGCATACACTGACCTGGATATGTGGCACGAATGTACACACACGTCCATAATGGCATACGCATCGAGAAAGATCACGATCCGCTCCCCCCCCCCCTCCCCCCCGACTGTGCACTTCAATTAATTCACTATGAATGAATACTATTAATACTCTGTTGACTATTAATAGTATAAATATAACAATGTCATCATGTGAGGTATAAAGTATAAATTGCATAAATGTGCGTATTGAGTAATGATTATTTTCTGTTTCACAAATAGGTTTAATTTGGAAAACTTATAGGAAAGAAAGACTTGTAAAATCTATTTTATTATTTTCTTCATTATATTTTGCAATATATTTTCAATTTTTAATTTTATTGTATCAACATTTTTGATTGCTAATTTTTATTAGTTTTGACAAGTTAGCGATTGAAAAAATTTATATTTTTAACAACAAAAACTATTACATTTAGTGAACATTTAACTGTCTATTTCTACATGAATCAATAGTCAAGCTTAATTTTAATTTAATTTGGTTTGTGATCTTTCTCAACCGTAGACTACGATTGTATATATAGTGTTCTTGCCGTTGTTGTTAATTAAAATATATGATGAGACAGGGTTCGCTTTGTAATCGAAGGGCAAAACTTGTGCACCTTCCTTTGAAATTTATCTGAAAAACTATCTCCCATATCCCCCGTACATTGCTGCAGCGATCCGTCCATCCTTTCGGCTGTCAACGCGAATACATGCAGAGTTGCTTTTAGACAACAAATGACGACATACAAGAAAGAAGCAGGATTATTGTAATGTTAGCGTTCCGGTACGAAACCTTCGTTCTCGCGGGCGAGATTTAGTATTTAAACGCAGATAAACGGCGTTTATTAATTGCTGTTGCGATTGTTAAAGAGTTAGGAGCATAATAGTCGCACACCATGTACGAGAGAGAGAAAGTTCTTTCCGATAAACTTTTTCTCCAAGTGTTAATTATTTCAATATAAATATTTTATTGTTAGTTCAGAAATATAATTGAGGATATATTCCATATATATGTATATACGTATATAACTTTGTTTATATATATATCGCTTTGTTTCATAATAAAGCAAGATATTATGTCGATAACTACTATCGAGTTCATAAAGTTCAAACATTTTCGAATCGAACAAAATCTATCGGAATACAAGTACATAAAACGTACAAGAGATTAGATTCATATTTGAATCAATTCTACAATTTACGACTCAAAACCACAGCACATACTTGATGCTGTATATGATTGTTCTGATTTTTGTTCTATATCTACATTAAATAAAATTTAGAGAATCAAAACACGATAAACACGCTTATTTAAAAGCACAGCTTCCGTCTGCTTTGCTAGATTCAAACTTTTCTTGTTATTCTCGAGACACACTAAACTGCAAATAATGTCTTGTAGGTGTAATATAGAACAAGATGGTATAACGAAGTTGTAATGTTAATTACTTTATGATTTTGCGTCACGTTGAACGTGCTACGCATATAATATATAGTGTGTATGCGTATGTGTGTGTGTGTGTGTGTGTGTGTGTGTGTGTGTGTGTGTGTGTGTGTGTGTGTGTGTGTGTGTGTGTGTGTGTGTGTGTATATATATATATACATACACGTATATAATATATATATAATATACACCATACACAAACATCTAATGTGAGCGCATGAATATAAATATACGCAACCCGTAAGTATTTCTATACATGATGGGCGTTTGCTACATGTCAATAAAATTCACATTGTAAAAAGCTGTTAAAGTTGCCACTATGATGAACATAATAAATCGATAAACACAAGCGTGTAAAGTGAAATCTAGCGGCATTTATCAAACTTGCCGTGCGTTATGTTTTCAGTGAATTATACGAAACAATTTTATTGTTTGTGTAAATTTATAAAGATATTGTCAGCACAATTGATAATAAGTTTCAATGAAGGCTGCCATATGTAAGCGAATCAGCTACGGTCCATGGAATTCTAATAGAATACATAATTTGGTAAAAAAATGCAACATATATTTTTATTTTGATTCTTTTTCAAAAAGTTCTTATAAAACATTTGTGAAATAATATTTGTTATTATAATATTGTATAATATTGTTTATTTGCGAGAATGCGTCATTATTTTCGCGGAGTGTAAAAATTATTGGATAATATTTTAGACTTCAATTCTTTGACGATTTTGAAATCACTCAAGCCATTATTATTTGACGTTATTTTGTCATCATAATAACCGATTATGACATCATGATTAGTAATTAGAACGACAAAAACACATCAGAAAATGACCGCTTGCTACTTGGACAATTTCTCTTAGTCAAGAAGATTTTCCATTTTTAATAGTAAATACATATTAGTAATGTTGTGTTATTATAAATATTATTTTGACATTATAAATTATATTAATGTAAGAGTAAATATAAGAGAGAGAGAGAGAGAGAGAGAGAGAGAGAGTATGTAGTATTATACATTTTTGTTGTAAACTAATCAAAATTCTATTGAAAGTAAGATCTATTTGTATTTATTTAGGTAAAAACCAATTTTTAATCATTTCTAAACCCATTAATAATTTCTGATCCATAGTCAATTACAACTTAAAAATTATTTATATCTGTTATTTTTCATTCAAAAACAATATATTCAAAATTACTTTAAGGGTTCATATCTAAAATATTATAAATATTCGATAATTTCGAGATTTTATCGACGTTATCTATTATTGATATACGTCTGTGTGCAATATTATAATATTGTAACTCTTAAAAATCGCTGTGTTTAATATATTCTGTATTATGTTGTGCCTAATAATAACCAATATCATGCAACATTATTTGTATCGCCATATTCTGGTATGCGAGATATAAAGCAACATAGATTGCCGCTTTCATTTTTTTTCATTCAAAATTGACAAGACAAAATTTCATAAGACTCACCGTAGGTGCGTAGCAGTCTGGTTCGCTGTGTTTAATAATTAAATCTCTTAATAATGCAACTGTGTGTTATCTCAGCTGGAAAAGCAGCAGTCTTGCATACTGCGAATACATAGCCTACACATTCAAGTATTCGTACCGAAAGCTCTCACAACTGGTGTCGCTATAGCTGAAATTACGTACAAAGTTGCGGAGACTGCCCGATTTGCCGAATCGTTGTTTGGATGAATCGCGGAAAGAAACGTTTGTTATGCACATTATGTGACGATTCTCGTCCGTTACACTTCATATTACCGTCTGCAGCGCGAAATTGTCTGACGAACAATCATAGGTCTGTTTTTTATAGCTGAACTGGCTGCACTAGTTCAGAGTTTATCTTTCTTCTTCCAATGTGGAGGGAAAAAGATAAACTCTGAACTAGTACAGCCAGTTCAGCTATAAAGAACAGACCTCATGTTCGATATGTTGACCGATCCGGAACGTAAATCACGCTTCTATCGAAAGGCGCAATCGCGCGCCCTTTTTAAAACAGTGTGATAAGCGACCTATTATCGGAGACAAAATCTAAAATAATACATTTTATGTAAAATTGGTACATGGTTGTAAATAATAGGTTATACGTTGTATATTACGCTTTGTGTACATTTTTATTATCCTTCTACATCTGAGAAACATGATTAATTAATTAATTAAATAATTAATTTAATTAATGTGATTTTTTATTTATTAGAAGAAAACTTCTATAGTATATTGTCACAATAGTTACAGACAAATTTCTTTAAAAATAATTTTTTAAATTAATCTATTTTATTGCTAATTTACATTTAAAAAAGTCGACTTGTCGACTTTGAAAAAATTAACTCTTTTATTTATAACAAATTTTCTGTGTATCTCAAAATAAACAAATATTATAGCAATAAATTATTGCGTGCAAAGAAATACAAATAAAATTTATTTTATCTATTCTTGTGCAGACGATCGGCACATTTGAACTGACCAATAAACGTACCTGAAATGGACAAATTTCACTCAATCAAATACAACCAATCAGATTCATTCGTTGTTCAAGCGTTCTCACTTTCTGAGAACGCTATCGAATGCTGCCAATTCTCAACGGCAACGACGGCATGTATCTATGTACGTATGTACATACATTGTATACGTCACCATTGCCATTCATTCGATTCATTCGTTGTGTACGATAGTCGCGAGACTTGTAGATTTGCTCGTTGTTCTAAGAGATTGTGCATGTGGCACATTGGACACATGTCTTGTATAGATTGGCTGTAATCATAAATGCATTTTTTGTAGCTAATATAATTTTAATAAAATTTTTGGAGGTACGTTTAGTGGAGTTGATCGGCAACTTGGTCAGGTTATCAACGAGATCTAAAGCCGCGCGTACATTGTTATAACATTATTTATTAATCATTTACTAGCATGCAGCAAGTTTGATCTTATCGTCTTTTGTATTAAATGTAATTGACAAATATTAAAATGTAATTGACAGCGAGTAAAGATTTGCCCCATATAAAATTTTCTTAACATTCAGCTTTTTCTTCGTGAAACGCGTTTTTATTAGATGTTTTGACAATTTTACTCAATTATTTTACAATAAATTGATTTTTTTTGAGAATTATAAATCATTGATAACATATATTTGATACTTGTTCTCTTACATGTTGCAGATGGGGTTCATATTTTTTTATATGCTCTTGTTATGCTCTACTCAACTCGGAGCAGAGAAGATCAACAAATATGTGACAACTTTAATAAATGCCAAATGGAATGAGACACCTCTCATTTTGGAAGCAGCTGAGTATCTTAGTGATGAAAATCCAAGTTACTTTTGGAAATTTATTGATGCATTTTCCAATAAAATTAATAATTTTGTAATAGGTAACTATTCAGTTATAGTTGAATTAATTTGGAAGTATTCATAGACCGATCATTCTCAATTTCTTTAATTTACTGCTTATAGGTACAGAAAAAGAAAATTACGATACAATTCTGGAACTGGCTAGCAAGTATTTATCTGAGTCAGAAATAGCAGTTTTTAAGTTAGGATTGTCTTTACGTGTTTATTCTGCACGTGTTGAAATGTTTTCTCAAATGGCTGTGAATAAAAATGTTTCTTCATATGAATGCGATAATGTTGTCGACATTGGTGGAACATTTACCTGTGCTTTAGATGACATAGATGAATTACTTAAACAGGTTTGTAATTTGCAATTTGTGTGTGTGTATATGTGTGTAAATAATGCATTGTAACTATTGTTTACTTTTCAGAATACATGGGAAACTGCAGATACTTATGATGTAGATCATCGATATTTAAGTACATCAGAATCGGATAAAGCAATAATATTGTATGGCCAAATTGGAACTTCTACTTTCATTCATTTTCATGAAAAGTTAAAAAACATAGCGGAAACAAAAGGGATCAATTATATTTTGCGTCATTATGTAAAGGTAGCAAAAATATAAATATATAGTGTGTGATGTAGAATATATATACAGTCAATATATATATGCACATAGAGAAAGTCGATAATGTGTGCTATTGCTGCTTATTGTTTTAAAAATAATTTACAGGATAGAACAAATAAGAAATTGTGTTTATCGGGCTATGGTGTAGAGTTGCAGATGAAGTCTACAGAATACAAAGCAACTGATGATTCTGACATTAAAGACAATACAGGAAAGAGTTCAGAAGTGACAAATGACGGCATGGAAGAAATTGAAGGAATCAACTTTATGACTTTAAAGTAAGGTGGTCAGTAAGAACGTAAGAGGTTCAGTTTATATTCCTTGTATAGAGTATAGCATTGTATTAATGTGATACAAAATATTATTTTTCCCAGAAAATTATATCCAGATCAACAAGCTGAACTGGATAAAATACAAACACATTTACTGGAAACTAGTCACGAAATTGGAGCTTTCAAAGTATGGCAATTTCAAGAACTAAGTCATCAAGCAGCTGAAAGAATAATGAAGTCCCCCTATGCAGAAGCATTAAACGTTTTAACTGATATATCACAGAATTTTCCTATGCAAGTATGTACTTTAAAGCAAATTCTGTATATCAGCTGGATATATACACATATGTACTAGTTGACATATTTTCGTATTACAGGCAAAATCGTTAATTAGAACCAAGGTGAATAGTGATATGAAAAAAGAAATGAAGTTAAATCAGGAAATATTCATGGCAAGTTTAAATATACAACCAACTGATACAGCTCTTTTTATCAATGGCTTATTTTTTGACCTGGAAGCCATTGATGTACTAACGCTTTTAGAATCTCTGAGAAGCGAATTACGAGTGATGGAAGCTCTTCATAAAATTGGTAGGATCTGCAGAACGTTATGTGTATATATATATATATATTTTTTTTTTTTTTTAATTTATTTATTTATTTAATAGATTAAAAGGTACATGTTCATTGAATTTTGATAAATTGTTACAGGCTTTACTAACAAAAAGATGAGTAAACTGCTAGCTTTGGATTTATCTGGAGGCACAGATAATCAAAACTTTGCAATGGATATAAGAGATTCTGCAATTAATTGGATCAACGATATTGAGAATGATTCACGTTATAGCAGATGGTCGCCATCGTTAACTGAATTATTACGACCAACCTTTCCTGGCATGCTGAGAAATATTAGAAGAAATTTGTATAATCTGGTTGATATCACTAAACTTGAAATAACTATACTATAATAATAATTTTATGTGAGATGTTACATATAATTTTTTATTTTCTTTTTTTTTTCAGGTATTAATTATCGATCCTCTGAATGAAGATTCAATGTCTCTAATAACTTTAGCACAATCTCTTTACGCACATTCAGCACCACTGAGAATAGGATTTGTCTTTGTGGCAAATTACAATACATCCGTAATTGGTTTAACGGATGCTAGTGTTGCAGTGAACAATGCATATCACTATTTTGCAGACACCAAGAGTACTAAAGAAGCTTTACATTTCTTAGCAGAGGTGAAACTTTGTATTAATGTAATTCTATCAGTAGTATTTTTATCAATGAAAAGTAACAAAATATATTTTTGTCTCAGTTAGGAAATTACATCGGGCCTTATGGTGCAAGCGTAGACGATATAAAAAAAGTTATTAGATCCAAGGACTCTTCCGCTAATATAAATTACATTCTCGGTGAAGAATCGGAATATGATGTAGGACGACATCTAACCAATGACTTTATAAAACGATGTGGTTTCAAAAAATTTCCACAAGCTTTGTTAAATGGTGTGCCTTTAACACCCAATCAGATAAATTCTGAATCATACGAGGAAGCCGTATTGTCTACTATTATGTCACAAACACCTATCATTCAAAAAGCAGTATATCGAGGTGAAGTAACCGAAGGAGACGATGTTGTTGATTTTCTTATGAGCCAACCCAATGTTATGCCACGGTGTGTAACTCACGATTAACTTTTCAAATTAATACGATAAATTTTGATTACTCTAGGATTCGATTATTTTGCTTTCTAGATTGAACGAGCGTATTTTGAAAGTGGACAAGAATGCGTGGTTAAATTTAATTGGCTCAATTCCTGAAGATGAGGATTACACCAAGTGGAGTATTCAAGATCTATCAACTTATTTGATGAAGAAGATACACTATTTTTTTGTACCACGTCGCAGTAATACGCATCACTTATTTTCTTTCTGGGTTGTAGCTGATTTAAAATCATTATCTGGCAGACAATTACTACGAGAAGCTCTTGAATATGTAGTACGTAGTACTACACTACTACTACTTGAAATCAAATTTTGTGTATATTGTAATACACAATATATTAAATTGTTATATGTACGTTTTTGTAGGAATCGAATACTGATGCGCGAGTTGGTATTATTATTAATGCAGAAAATGATGAAAATCTAAAATCTGATATTAATAAAATTGTCCTTTCTGCATTGAACGCATTATCACCAGAAAGAGCTATTCTTTATGTACGTAAAGTAATCAAAGAAGACAATGCAGCTCTTATTGCGGATGGCAACTTTAACATTGAGGTAACATACACATACGCGCGCGTGCATGTGTCTGCGGATATATAGATGTGTCGAAAATGATCTCATTAATAATTCGATAATATTATCATAGGATGAATCCGTCATAGCAATGTTGGAAAATCAAAATCCGATATTATTGTTGCATCAGCATTACGTCACAAACGCTTTAAATTTAGAGACGGGAGCAAAAGCAATTTTGTGTAATGGTCGTGTCATTGGTCCCTTGGATAATGGCGAGGAATTCACAAGTGAAGACTTTTCTTTGTTAGAAAGATTTAGTCAAAGTACTTACGGCGATAAATTATTTATGAAATTAATAAAGGATCAAATCTTCAATGATGAATATGGTATTTAATGATAAATTGCTCAAGTTTAAAGACTTTTTAAACTTTACGATAAAGATAATGGAATATTTGTAACATTTTATTCAGAAGAAAATGACATCACGGATGATACGATTATGAAGATCACTTCGCTCCTAGTGCCACGACCACAAACTCGAAGTCGGTATGATGTTCCTTTCCATGGAGATGATCACAGGTAAATTACTCAAGTATTCTACAAAGTGTGTGAAACATAAATTATATATAATAAGAATGATTATTTCCATTTTGCAGTGTTATCAAGATTTTAGCGGCCAATCCTGATGAAGTTGCTTTCAACTTTATTGCTATTGCAGACCCAGTTTCACGCGGTGCTCAAAAATTGGGTCCAATATTGAAAACATTACAGCGAGCCTTAAATTGCAATATAAAGGTGTTCTTAAACTGCTTAGACAAAAATAGTGATATGCCATTGAAAAGGTAAAGTAACGCTTTATTTTCTCCTTATAATTTCTTTCCTGAATTGTGTACATATTTTCTCTTGTTCCAGTTTTTATCGATTTGTGCTCGAACCTGAGCTGCAGTTCACAACGGAAGGAAATATCAGTGGCTCTGTTGCAAAATTCACAAAACTCCCGACTTCGTCATTACTGACACAATATATTCACGCACCCGAAAATTGGCTGGTAGAAGTAGTTCGCAGTGTCTATGATTTAGATAACATCAAACTCGATAAAGTCGCGATGGGCGTTCACAGGTAAATATATTCAAATATGTACAATGAATTTGAGATTGTGGTTTATTTCGCTAATCTTTATACGTATATCGCAGCGAATACGAGTTGGAATATTTGTTGCTCGAAGGCCACTGCTTTGAAGCAGTAATGGGGAATCCACCGAGAGGCCTTCAATTCACATTAGGCACTGAGAAACAATCTGTGATGGTTGACACTATAGTAATGGCCAACTTGGGATACTTCCAGTTGAAGGCAAATCCCGGCGAATGGGTGTTGCGACTCCGGCAAGGACGCTCCGCAGAAATATACGACTTTACCACTGTCGACGGACAAGATGTTATTCAGAATGGCAACGATGTGAAAGTGCTAATAAGTTCTTTGAGGAGTCACGTGCTAAAAATCAAAGTTTCTAAGAAGCCAGACAAGACAGCAATGGATCTCTTATCAGACGACGAGAAGGATTCTGGATTGTGGAACTCTATTTCTAGGTACGTCCGATTAATTAGGCTACTTATATATTCCATGTTTAAATGAAATCTCCTATTGCTGTTACGGGTATTAGTACTCGACATGTGTAGCATGGTATTCCATTATCTTTTGACTTAACTTTTATTTATTCTCTCTTTTTTAGCATTGCCAAATTTTGGTAAGCTTCTCATTATTATATAGTTAAGTACAGCCATAACTTTTTATATCAATATAATTGAATGCGAAAAAGATCCACACAAAAAATAAATACGTATGCGTTACAAAAAAGAATATCTTTGTGTGACTTGAAATTGTAACATCCGCAACTTTACAGTTAAAAAATTACAGTCAATCCGCAATGTTAATATGCTCCCAATTATCATTTACAAATCATTTACAGCTGCTCTAATTACAATTTACTATAATATAAAGTTATATTTTTGTCTTTGACCTGTTTTTCTATTAGGTATCTTATTCTGTAGCATATCGTATTAATGCCTTGATAATGATGTATGAATCGGAATACCTTATTGTGTGTGTGCGTGTATGAGTGTGTGTGTGTGTGTGTGCGTGTGCGTGTGCGTGTGTGTGTGTGTGTGTGTTGCGTGTGCGTGTGCGTGCGCGCGCGCGCGCGCGCGCGCGTGTGTGTGTGAGACTGATATAAATAGATATTGATTAAATCGCGTTAGTGATCCAAGTTTTTAACACATCTTATATATCTTGATGTATTTCCAACCTAGGACGTTTACTACCACAGACGAAAATGAAGACCAAGATGAAAAATTAAATATTTTTTCTCTCGCCTCCGGCCATCTATATGAAAGATTCTTAAAGATCATGATGTTAAGTGTCATTAAACATACTAAAAGTCCTGTCAAGTTCTGGTTCTTGAAGAATTACCTCTCACCAACATTAAAAGTAAGCAGCAGCGTCACATAAAAAAGATGTGTCTTATTTCACAAGTGGAAAATCTTGCAAATTATTCCAGACATGAGTAATAAGTATTCTTTTTCTCTAACATAGGATTTTCTGCCACATATGGCTAAAGAATATGGCTTTGAGTATGAACTCGTCCAATACAAGTGGCCTCGCTGGCTTCATCAACAGACCGAGAAACAGAGAACTATTTGGGGATACAAAATATTGTTCCTCGATGTGTTATTCCCGCTGAACGTTAAGAAAATAATTTTTGTCGATGCTGATCAGGTAGATGAGAGAATTTAAAATATAGTGATATGAATTATTTGTCTCATACTCCAGTATACTTGATTCATAACAATTATTTTTATACAGGTTGTAAGAGCAGATTTGAAAGAATTAGCAACCATGGATCTCCGCGGTGCGCCATATGCGTACACACCTTTCTGTGATAGTAGAACTGAAATGGATGGATTCAGATTTTGGAAGCAAGGATATTGGAGAAATCACTTACAAGGGCGCGCTTATCACATCAGTGCGTTGTACGTGGTAGATCTCAAACGATTTCGCCGCATTGCTGCCGGAGATAGGTTGCGAGGACAGTATCAGGCGTTGAGTCAAGATCCAAACAGCCTAGCGAATCTTGATCAGGTGCGTGAAATGAATAATTTATAAGGGCATATGTAAGAGAGAGAATACATTATTAGTTTAATTGTTAAAATTGCCACGGTTCCTTTTTGCATTTATTTGCATTTATTGCGTCAATCATTTCAGGATCTCCCTAATAATATGATTCATCAAGTGGCCATCAAGACATTACCACAAGAGTGGCTATGGTGTGAAACATGGTGTGACGATGCATCCAAGCAGTACGCTAAGACTATAGATCTGGTATGTATTCTTATTTATACATAACAAAGACGAATGCGTCATTATTTCATATTTATTTCATGTTACATTTGCCAAGTAACATCTCTTCTGTTTTGTTTCTCCTATTAAAGTGTAATAATCCGATGACTAAAGAGGCCAAATTACAAGCAGCCATGCGTATCTTGCCCGAGTGGATAGGTTATGATGAAGAAATTAAAGCTCTGCAGCAGAAGATAGAGAATGCGAATAGACAGACGGAAAAAGACAATGGTACGTTTCTTACAATACGTACGTCTCTCAATCACTTTTTACGTGACACTTCTGCTCTTTGTTTCAGAAACTGTTGACGATGCCTCGAAGCACGAAGAATTGTAAATTATATACAACAACCTAGGTATATTGAACCGAGGTTATTGAATTCTGTAAAAAAAGAATTTCTGTTTTGTAGATTCATGAAATGTTGATACGTAAAAATTCTTCGTTTCACTTTTGTAATTGACATTTGGCACTTTATGTGTAAATATTTGCCATGGATGCTCGTTCGTCAAATAACGATGCATAAGCCAAATGTTTTTCTTACTTATTCTCATTACACTTTACACTTTATACAATCGTAAAATTTCAAAAGTGTCTTGTTTTTTTTCTTCTCCTTTTTATGCAGATATGAGTGAATCTAATTCTCTTCAAACCAAGTCGAAGCGAATAATCGGTAAAATTCAATAACTGATAATTGTTGAGATTACAGTATTCCAGTTATTCATGAACACACGTCTCTCTTTTTTGTTGTTCATGCTACTAGACCAATTGTGATTTATTGTCTACTATGCTAGTTGTAAGGAATAAACTTGTAACATTTGTACTATATCTCTTTTATATTCTGTCCCATATACAATATAGCTAATCACTAGTCAGCATTGATTCAATCGATCTTTAAATCAGCAGATGCGGTTAAATACGACTGAATTTATATATTCTCGAAGATATATAAAATATTTTTTCGATCCCGTTATTAATGAGTTTTTGTAATGTTATATGGATTTCGATACGCATCATTGCACGTGGTAATGATAGTTGGTGTCTTTTGTAAAAAGTTAGCTTGGTCGCAGAGGTGATGAAGTGAATCAGAGCGAAACGGACAAAGAAATTGACGAATATTCCTGATAATTCGATAATTTCAATCGAATAAAAACGATAGCATAGCGATAACGCGCTTGTAACGATGATGAATTACGTTCCATCATTTAAAATCTTTCGATGGAAAATCCAAGTGCTGCGCAAAATAAAGCAATTTCTCGCGATAAGAGCGATTATCATGTTCACCTAATCGTTCGATTGACAGAAATCGAAGCAATGCTCATTGGTCATTTCGCGTCTGCATCAAATCAGGAGCATCTTTATCACAACGGCTCTCGAAGAATTGTAGATATAAAATGGATATAATCCGGGTCGTTGTTTTACGCGCGCGTCTCGTCGTTCCCCTCACACTCATAATATTTATGTAAACACGTATCAGGAGAGCCAAGTCGCATGTACTAATGACATCTCCCAACGCATCACAACCCCGCGCTGTCGCAGATTTGCCTTGCCTTGTGCTGCGTGGTCGGTTTGGCTTGGCTTGGCTCTGTCAATTGCTCGATGCTCGCGCATTCGCGTCGTCCACGCTATTTCTCAGTGACGATCTGTCCGGAAAATTCACGACGACATGGAAGATAGTGACATTGTCACTGTCGGGCGAAACAACAAGACCAACGAGTAAGTCTCGCTTTAATAATATTTTAATGTTTTACAGCGGTGTTACGTTGTTTACGAATTTTTCGTTAAACAGAATTTTCTATGCGTTTCACTCGAGTGTCGAATATTTGATAGCTAGACAAAAATGTACACACACAATATATCTCTTTTACTATTCTCAACATATATTTTGTAATATAATAGTTTTAGTTTAGATAATTTAACATATGTAATTCAAATTCTCAAGTGATATAATGAGCAAGTAAAAATAAAAATAAGAGAGAATACAAAAATATTAAATTTATTTCAGATTTGGAATGTGAGAAATTCAGTTTCACAAAAGTTACTGAGGCACACAAATTTATATAGAATAAAATAAATATTCGTTTATTCTGCAGAGTATGCGGATATATATATGTATATTTTGATATTAATAATTTATTCACATAAATTAGAAATTCCCTTATCACAACAAAAAGTTATCGAGTATTGACCAAACACACCATATTGACAAAATTGAGATAGCAAAAACAAATAAGAAACAGTTTTGATCGGTCGGCAGAATATGTTAGCGTTTGCAATAGACACGTGCTTCGGTAGACCAACGTTAATATTAATTTGATTTATCTAAAAATCTCAAGTTGCGCACTAAATTACACGTACCAAGGACATACTAATCGTTAAAAATTCTACGGCCATCATATATTTTTTACCGTCTGCTCGCTAGAGATTGTGACTATATACCCATTTATTGAAAAACAGACGGAAGTCACACACATTAATACGTATTATTATTTCCTTTGCTTGTGTTTTTAATACCTGGACGATCGTTTTTACAATCTGGATCACGCTTTTGCAAATGCAAAAATACAGCATCAAACGTCCAATTGTATTACACGAAACCCTACCCTCCCGTTTCGTCACATACTCTCGAAAAAGTTACAAAATGTCATCGCATCAGCAGAACTCGATAGTTTAGCATCGGAATGTCGGCCACCGCAAAAATGGACCTCAGTTGCATCGTCAATGAGTAAATATCAAAATTACATTATTTCGATTTCATGTATGTCATATAGCGATTTTGTGCAAACAATTTCAACAAATTGATGCTCATATAAAAGTGAATTTTTGCACTGCATTGTGTTGATTTTTATATCTTTATACTGACAACGAGGCGCAATTTGTTATAGATAATTTATGAGAGTAGGTATATCATCAGTTAGCTTGACCAAGAGCATTTATTTCTTCCAGTCATAATATATGCTTGTGTGTGTGTGTATTATTGACCGTAACATGTTATACATCATGAAGCATAATTTATACCATTGTCAGTATTTAAAAAAGCATGCCTAATGGAAAAATTTTTTATATTTCATATTTACATGATATATTTAACGATAAGTTTAGCCATCTTTTTCATATATTTATCTTTTCAATCTTTTATTTATATTGTGTGTGAGAATATAATTTCCATGTCATATATCGAACATATTGGATTAAATGTTCCGAACATTATGAACAGCGTTTATTTTAATTTAATTTATTATTGTCAATTATTTCTTTCATCAATACATTTAACATTTCAAAAAAATAATTATATATGAGCACAGCACACGCATATCAGTCGCACAAGAAAACTATGTGAAAAGTATAATATATCTATTTATTTCACAAGAATGTTTACGTAGACAAGTTTATCTAAACTACTTACCTATGTTAATTTAGTTTTACATGCAAATTTATTTGTTATTCTTTCTCCGTGTATATTATATTGTTTCGAAAGAACGCGTTTACGCCACATTTCCGCTGCATTTTTGCTAAAACTTTTATCGAGTTTTCAAAATTTTTCCTTCGACTTCTGTGTCCTCATAAGATAATGATCAATCTATGAAAACCTATTGGCGATGCTATGACGGTTCTTTAAGGATAAATCTAGATCGATTAATTTGGAGTAACCGCTATTAAAATATAGGAAGCCCGTTACAAAAATATGAAATATAAAATATAAGAAGCCCGTTACAAAAATATGAAAGATCGGCACGCATTCGACGCGATTTCTGAATCGTGTTGCTCATGCATCACGTGCGCTGGCGGTGCCTCTTCATGGAAAGCTACACGAACATACTGTGCGTTTATTTCATGCTCACAATTAGTCTCGATCCGCAATCCACGGCACGATCAATGGCCGCTTAATAGGATCGCGATATTTACCTTCTGCTACGATCTATAAAATTATCGATAGCATTTTTTTTTATAAAGAAAAGTATCGTCAGTCTACTGGAAGAGCAGGATATTTTTTTTTTAAGTTGTGAAAGTACGAACGACGTCCGCGCAAAACTGATCGATCGATCGATCCTACCAGCGAGTAATTTGCGAAGAAATCAGTTCCGAGTGTCTTTTTTAAAATTCTCGAGCGAATGATAAGACGAGTGTCGGGACTAGTGCGATTATTACCAATTATATGTCGGTGCAAGAAAGATAAACGACAATCGGTCAACACGCTAGCCGATAAATCGCTTGAATAATTGACGCGGTTGTGAAATTTGTCACACAGCATAATAAATTCAATAAACTGCTCTCGAATGAACGGGATCGAAACATCTATTGAATATTGATTACTAAACGACATATAGAATCATTCGACTGCAGAGCTCTGTGATTATCGAAGGATATATCAATGGATGTATGGAAGTGCATTTAATTTTTCAAGTAACAAGATCATAAGAATATAAAAAGTTTCACGAAAGCGAAAAAAAAAATGAATGAGATTTATGATAGAAGAAGAAAGATTTTTCATGTAAAAGGTAGCCGATTCAACTACAATATTCTGAAAGTAAACTACTTTTCTCTTCAATTTCTCTCTGTTTCGAGTAAATTAAGATACGTTTAACTGTACTGTAAGTTGCTGATATCCTAACGAAGATAGAAGAAAAAGACAGAGATGCGCGAACAGCAAGCAGATAGAAAGGGAACGAGAGAGCGACTCATCGGCGAGTGGGGATTCGCGATAAAGACAGACGAACCGAGAAGAAAGGTAGAGGGACTGAGAAGGAAGAAGAAAAGAGAAGAGAAGAGTGAGAGAGAGGTTGATGGCGCGTCGATGTCAAGTCTTTTATCTGCCGGACGAGAGAGTCGCCAGGCATGAGCTCTGTTCCACCGAAAGACGGACATGGCTTTTCGTCGTTCACTTGAGGAGTGACGCTTGCAGTTGATCCGGAGGACGACGACACACAACTACGCGCGTTACACGACTCGACTGATTACAGCTCGTACAGTCGCCGCCTCCATCTCTCCATCCGCCGCTGCCTCCACCCGCCTCCTGGTGTTTCTACCTCTCGGCATCGCTCGGCTTTCGTCTTCTTTCTTTATTTTCTTTTTTTTTTCTTTTTTTTTTTGGCACTTGGCGTTCCCGAGCGATTCGACAAAACAAGATCGTTGATCGGATCGTCTCGTGTAAGACTGACACGACATCGCGCGTTTGGCTGTCGACCTACTGAGAACTAGCTGGATCCCCACTGGATCTTTTCACTACGGGATCGATCATGGACGACGAGAAGATTAAGCTGTGAGTTTTCTTCGAGTTGCATTATCCTCGACGTACGACAGACAGGCGAAAACAACCTCCGAAAAGCCGAAGAGATCTCGCGAGACCGGCGAATGATTGCATCACGTGGAAAGTTTCCCGAGATTGCGAGAATCTTGGAGATTTTGATTAATTCCTCGCGGAGAATGTGATCTACATCATGCGTTTTTCTTTTCTTATTTCGGAGGTACATTTGGTACATGTGTGTTGGTATTTTGATACGTGCACTGTTAGTTTTTGGTATGTGCATCGTTAGTTCTTGATAATTTATCAGTTAATTTTTGACAATCCCTAAAAGGAAAATGATGTTGCATGAAGATTTGGTGATTATTAGTGTCTAGTGGAATCAATTGAAGAGTGTGCTTCTTCAAGAGAAGGGATTTTTTGGAAAATCGTACGCCATCGTGTGTTTCTTGAAATACATTCCGCGTTCTTTCTCATTCTTGTGGAGTGGGAATATATTGTGATATTTTGTTATATGTAGGGATATTTTATATCTGTGTGAATGTTATATTGACGGACCAAAAATATGACGCGATAGATAGATAGTGAAATCAATTGGAAAATAACAGCACGTGTGGGGTATAGTTGAGAAAAATTACACGCCCGCAAGTATATTGTCAATCTTCAATTTAAGTCTTCTGTCGTGTAAATTGTCGAAAATGATTGATGATCTAAAGTGATTCGCTTGAAATGTTTTAGCAATTTCTTTATATTTGGAGTACTTGCAATATTTGCAGAAAAATGTCGAGGCATCGAGCATTTTTGAGTTATTAAGAATTAGTTCTTTTCTCTCGTCGATTAAATTTTTAGTTTTGAAAATTCTTTCCCCTCGTTTTTATAAATTATATAACATCACGTTAAATATAATATTGCGCAGCAATTCTGAGAAATCTGATATAAATCTGAGAGTATCGCTATCGCTCCACGGTAGATTATCAAAATATTCTTACCGTTTGTCACAATTTCAAGCGTCATAGTAGCGCGAATAGTAGCGCGAATCTTGATGATAATCGCTGTTTGTTGATATTCACACGTCGTATCGAGAAAGCTCTTCTCTTCGATTTCTCTTTCTTCCGGCAATGTCTCCGCGAATTAACGAGTCAGGAAGCTAGCTCGCTGATTGTCGAAATTATGCGGCAATTACCGTGCGCGACATGCAGTGTAATTCTACAAATAACAAGGCCGCGATTCCCTTCACTTTGCCACGCGACAGAATCTAACATAGAATCGTATGCGAGGACGTGCAACCAGTCTCGCGTGCATTAACAAAAACACGATTCTTTCTATTAAATTTGTCAGTCGTTGAGACAAGTTTCACATGTAAAAGTAACAAATTAATTCCATCCAATCCATCCAAATTAGATTCTGTAAATATAGAAATCTTTCTGAAAATCTCGCGAAAATTTTTCATAAAATTTATTTCACAAAATAAAATTCTCGACGACGATAGTCATCGCGTAACGCGTTCCATCGATTACTTTCTTCGATGTAGTGTTTTCCTCTCCACGAAATTGATATTTACAATAGATATTGTCGAACTGTATAATATAGCGTCAACATGATTCACGCTGTAAGTCATAGTTACGAGATCATGCACGCGTGTATGAGAAAGACAATAAGAGGAATGTATTTTCACAAACATTACGCGCGCACTATTCATTTTTATTCATTGTGCAGTATTTTCAATAAACTGTCGGAAATAACGGAACCGGTTTCAAGTGACCCGAAAGCTTGATGTTCATGATGAAGACCCATGTCTTCAAAACGTAACTTTGAAATACTTTCTTTCATATTTCTACATCTTTCTTCAACTTATTTTTACATAAATCATAAAATACGAATGGATTTAGCGTTATATTTGTTTTTATTGTATTAATTCACTAAATAATTTAAAATCCACCAAGGACTATACTAGCAATCGCTTTTACATTTAATTTCAATAATAAAATCGCATTTTCTATATTCAATATTTAATACCTCATACCTGCTTCAAATTAAGCAAAAGAAAATATTTTCTTCAAAATTTGTAGCAAGATCAAGTGTTGATTAGTTACAGAATGAATAATATAAATAATAATATTAGTTACATAATGAAATCATAAGTTTCAAGCAGTGACACTTGTAAAATGGATACTTTTTATGGTTAGTATAACGATTACATTTTATCGCAGTGGAAAGAAGGGCACGAGCGCGTATGATCGCGAGCATGTGATCGTGAAACAATCATGGGCGCCGTGAAAAGAAATGTACTTGCATCTTTTCGAGTTTTCCGAAATAATCAATTAAACAAATACAAACAAGTTGTTCTTTCTTCTTTCTTCCAAAAGATTAAATTAATATTTATGATGATGATTTCCACATTTACATGCACAAGTCAAGTGCATTTAGTTAACAATTTTATTTTTATCAAAATTGTATTCAATTATCTGATTCCCACACATTCTTAGGGTTTTTAAGCTTTAGTGTACTTTTAGAATATTAGTAATGTTTTTCATTAGGAAATTAAAGAACTTTTGAAAATTTGTGTCGTATCTCGGCGAGACATTTCTCTGAGAAACATCTTTGATGTGATTCTCGTCTCGGCGAGACGAGACTGTGCTCGTATTATCACCGTGTAATTAATATGAAACTGACATGGTGTCGGATAACTCGACGACGGAATGGCGAATTGACTGTCGTCAATTTAATCCGCTGGTGCACACCTGATTACTTGGGACTTTGCGATGATGAACCATGCGCAGATCATTCAAAACAAATCCATAATTTCATATGATATGATAATTTAATCGCTGAGAGAGAGAGAGGGGGGGGGAGAGGGAGAGAGAGAGAGAGAGAGAGAGAGAGAGAGAGAGAGAGAGAGAGAGAGAGAGAGAGAGAGAGAGAGAGAGAGAGAGAGAGAGAGAGAGAGAGAGAGAGAGAGAGAGAGAGAGAGAGAGAGAGAGAGAGAGAGAGAGAGAGAGAGAGAGAGAGCAATATATTAACTGATTATCATCAACAAAATAATAACGACTTTTGGAAGCTAGTAATTTCATGTAAGAAGAATATTGACAATAAGCTATTCTCGGATTGGTCATTTGAAAGATAATAAATGGTGGAATTTCCGAAAAGTTGTAAAACTATTTATCATTTCCTCGCTGACTAACGAGCGTGGGAGGAGAAAAGATAAGCAGAATCGAGCGAGTATATCGTGAATAAAAGGAAGTTGATCGAAGTATGCCACTCGTGACCCTCGGAATATGTATCAGCGTGATCACATCCTCGCGTATCTTATACTCGTTGTATTGTATTCTCATTCCGACAAAAATTCCAAGATTTAGATCAGTTTGAGTGGCGGAAGTCACCTCCTCCTCACTCCCATCCTCGTAAAAATCTGTTTACGATCTGGTTCTATTCTAAAAACAAATTCTCGTGTGATTTGAGGATCGCAATCTTTTCTTTCTATGTCAATAACTTCCGAACAAATAGTGTGTGATTTCTGCAAAAACCAAAACTTCTTCTACTCCGGGAAAAAATATCAATATATAGATTTATAACTGCCGCGAGTAAAATTGCGAGTAAATATTGAGATTGATGCTTGTAATTTGTGATATGATGAAAATGATGAGTTTCGTAATGTTTAATAACTTTCTTTGCGAGATAGGATAACTAATTGTAACATTATTATTAGATCGATCTTAAGAAAGCTCTGTGTTACTCTGTATCACAGATTGATTGTATTACAATCACATCATCGTATGATAACATTTAATGTAGAAGATATATATCCAATACAGAGATCTGCGATCAGATGTAGCTAAATGTCATCTAAATTTTTCTACATTTTAACATGATAGTGCACACTGTGCGATATACTATTATACTGTGTATCATCATCTCTGTCGATATTTTTCGATGACTTTGCATCATTGATAATCATGAATCACAGTCAGTCAGATAGAAGAACGCAAAAGAATGTGTATGCGTGGATGCGCATTTGCACACGGCATTATTGATATATCTGTCTGACAGATAATGCCGCTCTGTGAAACGCGATAAGGATTGGTCACGTATTCGCATATAATGGCATATTGTCATATTAAAGTGTAGCATGTATAATTCTGGTTGATAACACATATTATGCATTTGAGTGTTCCATAAGGCTCGTTATGAAATTACCCACACAGCATGCATATCCGGGGGACGTTCGGGGGACATCCCGAAGGTATCGTATCTCTCAAAGATATCTTCGGGATGTCTTCTGGACGTCTTTCGGATATGTGTGCCGTGTGGGTAGTTGTGTATCATAATTACGATGCAATTAAAATACATTTCTATCATAACAATTGATATAATGTCGATACTTTATTCATTTTATTGTTTTACATTTTCCCTTTTTCCCTATAAACATACATTTACAAGGAGTAATTGCATTGTATTTATTTGATGAACAAATATCTAACGACACGATGAAATACTAGAAACGTTATTAGAAAACATTTATCGAATAAATAAAGTTAATAAAGTTGTATAGGGTTATAGGTTTTTACGTGTGATATGCAGATTCTAGTCAGAAAATATTTAACGCTATTAAAAATTCCAACTTTATATTTATTAATTTCGTCAAAGACTTTATATCGAATTTTTTTCTCAATACACAAATATTTGTACATCGTTTTCTTTCAACACATAAAACAAGCACGTCCTATCACGCGCGAGTTCTATCTCCGTTGAAATCTTATCCAAGAAAGCCGAGAAACACAATATCTGAGATAACTGAGAGATTGCTGTAATTTTTTATTTATCATGATTTGTGTGTTAATCAACGAATAAACGGTCAATGAAATTGTTTCAGCGTAAAAAGTCAAGTTCGATCAAATAAAATAAATTTGAGACAATAATAATTTACGAAATGGAACGATTTGTTAAAGAAAAGTTACTCCATATATAGATAGATATTTTATTTTCTCCATTTTTGAATTATCGCCGTTAACCCACTTGACAATTATTCGACGAACACGTAATCATACTTTCTTTTATTACGTAACATAAAAAAAGAGCAGTCGATGTGCGTTTACGATCGTGAAGAAAATGACAATCTAACAAATAAATCGAAAGTACTCCGTTTGTCTCGTACATACATACAATCGAGAGAAACGAGATAAATAAGACGAAATAAATAACAAATTCAATAATAAAATAATGAATAAAAAAACGATGATAAATTTGTGATGATAAAATCAAGTAGTCTTTTCTGTGAAGATAATTTTTATGCTGTTATTCACAATTACATACATGATGATATTTAAATGCGAGAAAAAAAAAAAATATTTTTTTTTATTGCAATTTTATGACAAATTGCAGATTCAAGGATAAAGCAATTTATGGCTATGGAACGAGTATTCCTCCGAACAATAACGAAGATGAGGAAAGTGAATTGCCGCCACGTAAAGTGATCTTTTGCGTTCATGGAAAATTGTCAGGTTGTTGCACGGTAGTGAAAGGCTCTCTCGATGACAATGCAACTATGGACTATCAACAGAATCCGACAAGTATGTTTTCTTGAGGAAGCAGGTTTGATGGTATAGATATTTAAGAGAAAACTATGAGAAGAAATAGAAATATAATAACAATCAATATTTATATATGTAAATATAAAAAAGAAATATCGATTAGATTATTGCAGTATTTGAATAAAAATGAAAGAAGATAACCGGGAAAACCAAGAAACTGTTTGAATGCCCATTATATTGAGAAAATAATTTTTACAATTAGCCAAACACAATCCTAATTATCTTAATCTTAATTCGTCAATATTCGAAAAAAATCTAATCTTTTAAAGCTAGTTTCAAATAAGCATGTAAGTTGACTGTGTCCTTGTCATATTTTCAGCATCCCCAGAAGATCATTGTCACAGAGAGAGAAACGAGGAGATCGACAAGAAAGCTCGAAAAAAATTGTTGATCGCGAGTGCACTCTGCGTTATTTTTATGATAGCAGAAATCGTCGGTAATTTAATATTAATGTCATAATGTCTGATTTTTCACACTAATTTACTAATCATATCGATGCAAAGAAATACTCATGGTACGCGTGTTTCTACAAATTTTTCTTTTTTTTCTCTTTAGGCGGAGTATTGTCAAATAGTTTGGCGATAGCGACCGATGCTGCACATTTGTTAACTGATTTTGCATCATTTATGATATCTCTCTTTTCCATCTGGGTCGCGAGCAGACCGGCAACCAGAAAAATGCCTTTTGGTTGGTATCGCGCGGAGGTATGTATTTCACATTAATATCAAATATAAATATTTCTTTTATTTCTATTATTCAAATGGATTTTATTATTGTCAATTTTATTGTCAATTTTAATTTTATTTTTACCAATAATATTTCACTAATAAACTAATTTAAAATTTGTTTTGAAAGTTAGCAATTTGAAATATGCATTAAATATTGTACTTTATTTAAAAAACTTTTAAATCAATTTTATATGAAAAATGTTCACCAATTATTGTACTAAGAAGGATTGATGTATGCAGAAAAATTTTTACACGTAGCATTTTCGAAGTTTGCAGTCTATAATGTCAGAAAATAATCGAAATTTTAATGTGCATAAAAAGTGATGATGAAAAATTACTTGTATGCTGTTTTAGGTAATCGGTGCGTTAACTTCTGTTTTACTAATATGGGTGGTCACTGGCATTCTATTCTACCTCGCAATTGAAAGGATTGTCCACAAAGATTTCGAATTGAACTCGACGGTGATGCTAATCACGTCTGCAGTTGGTGTTGCGGTAAATCTAGTGTTAGTGATACCATTAACGATAATATTTATTTAACTGCGCAGTGTCTTGCGATAGCTCGTGCATAATAATATAATTTATAATACTATGCGCATTTATCCGTGAAACTTCGATAACAATCGTGATCGCGATATGCATAGTATGTTACATCAATCGAATTCTTCGATTGTTGAGCAATCTTTCACGCATGATATCAATTCAAGTTGCAAATATATGACAACTATATTTTCAGCGAGGGATCTAAAATTTTTAAGAATTAATCAAGCCAAGTTATAAACTATATAATTTAAAAAGTTATTTCAAATGATAAAGATACAAATAGAAATGTAGTATATCGATTTTGTTGTAAAATTTTGGAAATTGAACTTTATCTTCTTTGAAGAAATATGTATACGAAAAGATAAGTACATTATACATATGTAGCATCAAGATAAAAAATTTTGCATTGCAGAATGGGTTTATCGTTGCATCAACATGGTCATAGTCATGGTGGACACAGTCACGGCGGAAACAACGATTCAGAAAGCGGGCTTGATGATGATCTCAAAGGTGAACATACGAAAAGGAACATCAACGTTCGTGCAGCTTTCATTCACGTCTTGGGTGATTTTATTCAGAGTATAGGAGTATTCATCGCGGCATTAATCATTTACTTTAAGGTATTTCCAAAACTTTCAGTGATAGCTCTTATTGATACACATATATGTCATTATTTTATGCTTCCTTATGTTCATCTCTTATATTGGAAAATTTCATGGTATTGTTTGCACAATTCAGTACACAAATTTTGCAATAGATATTTTGATTTTAAAAATTCATTTATATTTCAGCCAAGTTGGAGCATAGTAGATCCCATATGCACATTCCTCTTCTCCGTACTAGTTATCCTCACCACGGTGGCAATTATTAAGGACGTAGTGAACGTCCTGATGGAAGGAATTCCAAAAGGTTTCGAGTATTCTCAAGTGGAAAGTACCTTTATGCAAATAGATGGAGTTGTTAAGGTGCACAATCTTAGAATCTGGGCACTCTCGCTCGACAAGACTGCCTTGTCGGCGCACCTCGCTATAAGTATGCTTCATCTAAAAATATAATCTTACATATGCATTTCTTATTTATGCATTTCAGTGTTGCGCAACTCAATTATTTTTAAGTCTTGAATAACTCACGCTGCCGGGGAATGCTAAAAGACGCTTATACTTTTAGATTTTTTGAATGTTTTCATATTTTCTGATTTCTGAGAATTTTTCTAAAGTCTTTCATTATATTGTATATTTCATCATAAACTTCTTTTTGTCAATTCCGTTTGCGAATAAGAGCACGTACACAATTTGGATATTATACATTATTATCTTTCCGTTCGTTATATCATTTTGTGGTATGTATTTATGTTTTCTTACAAATAAAATGATTATGAATTTTTATTTGCAGAACCTGGAACAAGCCCTCAGAACATTTTACGCACTGCCACGCGAAATATTCATGACAAGTATAAATTCTTTGAGATGACATTACAGATAGAGGAATTCAATGAGCGAATGGAGAATTGTAAGCAGTGCAAAGCGCTATCGCAATAAATTATCGCGATATTGTACTTATACGTACCTCAAACGCGATATAAGGGACGCAGCATGCACCGGAGATAATTTTAGAAGTCTTGTGATCATTACGATGCTCCACCGAAAGACAATGAGATTGTTCCGTATGCGAAGGCAGCGTAGATGCATTATGTTCACAACTGTTATATATTTTTTCTTTCTTTTAACTTTATAAGAAAATGTACGAACAGTCAGTAATACTCGTACAATGCGATACGTCTATTGTCAATAGTCATTTGTTATTTGCGACTTAGATAAATTATAAATAGTTTCACATAGTTAGATATACATTCTTAATAGTTACAATTGCTGCAATTATAAGAGGATTTGTAATTGTTTCTCCTGATTGGCTACCACATGTTAAAATGTTTCTTTACCTCCAAGATAAACATTGTGATTAACGTTTATTTTAAAGGTGACTTGGTCTATTCACAGTAAAAGTTACAACTTGACTGATTTTATAATCAGTGATTTTGTAAGAAATACCATTGTATATATTGAAATATTAAAATAGAAAAGAAGAGAAAGAGCACAGACGAATAAAAGTTCTTCTCGCAATAAACTCAAACTGATTGCATAATTCCGTGTAAAAGCAGAGCATCTGTGTCGCAAATTTAACATTGTTTTAAGATAATTTGTATAATATAAAATATTGTATTTAATAGAAACAAACAATGTAAGCATTTGCTTGACATTCTGTAATTTATCTTCAGAGTGCTCATCAATAGTTGTTATAAAAATAATTTTTACACTTTGAAACATGTATTGTATTAATATGAACCTGCTATCATTCGCTAATTCATCGACTTTAGGCATTGAACAAAATGAGATAACTGACAAAGTACTATGAAAAATTTGTCAAGATGGGCAGAAAATGTAAAGATTCATTCCTTTAAAATGCCACTTGTTAAATCAAATATAAAATTAGCATCAGCAATTAGGTGAAAGACGATAATGTTTACTTAATGACAGTCGTGCAGCAAATTCGTGATACTTCGAACATAAAATAAGTATGTGAGAAGGATTTTGGCCGACTCTCGAGGCACAGGTAAATCGATCTTCAATCTAAAATAAAAAATATAAAATAACAATTGTATGTAAATGAATGTTCAATGTCATTTTATAAAACGTTCGACATCTTATAAAATACCTAAAATTAGTTATTGCACGTGAGATTTACATCAAAGAGCAATAGTCGCAAAAAGAGCACGGGACGAATCGAAAACAATTTTGTATTTATAGCACATACATATTTTCTCGCCTGTTTCATAATCGTTCATAATTAATTGTAATTCGAAATCTATCGAAAAGCGATAATAGCAATTCTCAAAGTCGAAAGAGTCGAAGCGGACTCAACAGTTGTGGAAAGTTACTAGATTTTTCACTGAATGATTTCGTTGTTGATTTGTGGCTCTAAAAGTAAGTTACTTACGTTATCCAAGAAACTGAATTGTGACGGAATCTCTCCGTAATCACTCCGTAATAAAACAAAATTTCTCCCTTTAGCGTTTATCACTGATAATTTACTGAGCTGCAAGATATTTTTTTCTATTTAAGTTATTGAGCAGAAAATTGCAATGTTTTAAGGTATTAAAATGTAACGCAGACTATCGTTTTCGTAAGCAAGTTAACAGATCAATTATTGATAAAAAGAGAAGAAATCGAGAAAAAATACACACGTCAAATCAAGTATTTTATCAGTAGTAAAAATCTTTTTTTTACATGTATGCTATCTGAGCTTACAACCAAGTTATGATGCTCTTTCTTCTAACACTTAAATCGAGGAACTGAGACTTGTAGAAAAGTATCACTGTTATTTATGTTCAAATCTTTAGTCGGCGCAAGGAAAACACTAATTTCTCAATTGGAAGACCAATGAATTATTCTAGAGAATAGAATGGATTTTCTCACAAGCTGAAAACACAAAGTGGATTGTGAAAAAGTATACACGTAAATGTAGTTTTAAAATATAAATAAACTTTTGAATACTTACACATTACAAATGTACATATTATAATTTGTCATTATGTTTTTCACAGAGCTTTAGACAACATTATATTAGCAACACTTTTGGACCATGTTTTAAATCCGATCCCTTTAGAGGAAAAGACTAATATTGAAGAATTAAGTACAAGATTGATTCTGGCAAACAAATTAAAATTTTATAGAGCAACTGGAGTAAACGGTATTAAAGTACTATTAAAATCTGAAAAAATAAATAAAGCAAACTTTCAGTAAATAAATAGTTTTCACATTTATTTGATAGAATAAGATATTAACTTTTAACAGTTTATAAGTACATATTAAATAATAGTAATCTTTTATATGAATTTTAGTTATTGTTTTTCCAGATTTTACAGGTCGGATCTTACACTTGTGTTGAAAGAAAATTTGGAAAATAAAACTATAATGGAATTTCCAACATTGCATATCATTATCAAGAATTATTCGAATATGTATGAAATTATAGATGGGTACTGGTAAATATTACGTGACTAATACAGCAGAATTTATCAGTATATCAACATGCACTTATATATACATCTTATCTTTTAGATGAAAAAACGAATGATACAAAGTGTAAAAATTATGGATTTAGTCAAAAAATGTGAATAATAGAATTATTATATAAATACTTATTCGTATATAGATTTTTATTGGAAATACATCACCATTAGTTTCAGTACAATTGAAATACATACAAATGTGATAACATTAATTGTATATGTGTACGACTATAATACAATTTTATTATTTCCCTCTCTCCTATCCCTACTCATCATATACCTGCATACCATTCAAAAATATAATTACAATTGATAATAAATATATTTTCTTATATCAGTACTAGTTAAAGATTTTATAGATTACACATAAATTGTATGATTTAACAAATATGTAGGAATGAGGAATATAATTTTTCTTTTATCGGCGAGATTAGATATAAAATATACATTTTTTATCTTTCTCACACAAGTTTCTCAACGTCAATTTCTAGGGCAATTTAATATTATTCTATAAGTAAGAAAATAAGTATATATTACACAAATATTTTAAAAATGATTGCACATCTTATCATTCTGTCTTTTTATAAGATACGAGGACTCGATCGAAATTGATGTAAAAAAATTCTTACATCTACATTCATTTCTATATTACATAGTAAAAAAAAGATTTGCGCTTTCACATAGCGTTAAAAAATAACTGAATATTTTACTGTGTGTGTTTTCATAATTACGTACTATGCTTTTGTAAACATAATTTTGATATAGATTAGTTTGGATACATTAATATAATCATATTCTTACAATTTTTGTTTCGTATGTAAATTTTTACTTTTTTCGTGATTATAAATAAATATTAAAATTATAAACATTTTGTAATTAAAAATGAGACAAACAAAATATATTCTATTTTCACTTGGAAATGGAATTTTTTATACATATTGATTTGTTCTTTTTTGCTTATGTTATATTTAACTAAAGAATAAAGAAATACAACAGGAAGACCAAAAATGCAACAAGGCCAGCAACAGCTTTTACATACATCGATTTGCTGTTTAGATGTCTCGCGTCTTTCTTGTACTTTTGTGATAGCATGGATAAATTTTGCGTCTTTGTATCCAATTCTGCAAAGTGCAATATTGTATTAACACGCACAAATATATATTACTAATATATGTGTGTATATGTGTGCATGCGCGCGCACGCGCACACACACACACACACACACACAAATATAATAAAATCCTTTTGATGTAAAAAAAAATACCTGAGAGTACAGTGCCTCTTTGTAAAACATCATCAATATTTTGTACCATGATTCTTTGCACATCTTGCAATTGACTGTTAAGTGTATTCAAATTTCTGCGAGATCTACTATCTGAAAAGATTTTCTTGGCTTTCTGAATATATGTATCTGAAAGATAAATAAAATAAAGTGGATTCTAAATTCAACAAAAATGATATATTCAGTACCAATTTTTATCTTTGATTTACCAAATTCAATAAAGGTGTAAGGCCTGGTTACTGTATTTACACGTTTGCCGTACTGAGCATGAAATTCCTGTGCAATATCTTCCAAATAACTATAAGCTATGCGTGTACTATAATTCCTTTCACACAATACAAGATAACATACTTCATTTTCAATTAAATAGCTGTAAAGAAATATGATATAAGACACAAACAAATTATACCGATAGTAATCCATCTACATAACCAAACTCACTGAAAAAGATAAGGTCCAGTTTCCAGGGTACATCTCGATGGAGATTGCGGACCTAGTTTTCTAAATAACATCTTTGCTTGATTCTGATATTCTACAATATTCTTACCATCCTGCAACAGAATAGAGACAAACATACTATACATTAATGTGCTAAAGTTGATTGAAAAGTTAGAAATTTGCTCTAACTTTTCATTCGCTTGTTCAAAATTTATAAATTTTTATTTTCTTCTCTGGTCTTTACAAATAAAACGAAACTTTCACCAATACATATAGTCATTCTTTTCTCAATGAGAGTTAATTGCAAAAGCAAAGTACAAAACCTAATAGTGAAATGACATTTCATCATAACATTACTAACCTGCTCGTTGTCCTGCATGGTAGCTGCCAGTGGCAGGCCATCCGCTACTCTTGCGATTATCGTAAACAAAACCATGTTATTAGGATTTTATCGCCGTTTTTCGTCTAAAATAATCGGATACAAAGCTATAAAAGCGTCGTCGCGCTGTTCCGCGACTTCAATGTCGTTCAATGTCCACAGGCCACACAGGCCATTCGTGCAAAACTGATGTTCGTCGATGTGGCCACTGAATTCGCCGCACATGCATTCTCGACTCACCACGTCAGTCGATTCGGTCGATCGTAAGATCTGTTCTTTTTAGCTGCACTGGTACTGTACTAAACAAAATAGTACAGAACAGAAAGATAGTCTGGTCCATAGACGTAGTAAGTATAGTGTGACCGACGGATGCACTACGGCCGGTATTCATAAGGTTTGTTCTTTATCGCTGCACTGAGTTCACACTGCACTGAACTGAATTGAAATAGTGCAAGCGGGGACAAGTTAGTGTAAGTAAGTAAGTATAAAGAACGTTTCAGTGCAGTGATCAACATGACGCACGCGTAATATTAAATGAATTATTAGATTCTTCGGATAAAGAAAATATAAATCTAATGCCACCATTTATACCTCTTTTAGATGACGATGACGGTGGTAAGATATGTATTTTATGTGCAATGTATTATTATTTATTATTGTTATATATTAATAAAATTAAAATTTTTTGGAAATTTAATCTAATCTAACCTAGTAACTATTTTTTTTTAATTTTGATGAGTTACAATTATTACATCCAATTTTTGGAATGATACAAAGGATTGAACGTGTCAAAATAAATAATTAAATAGAAGATATTGTTCATAATTATGACAAACTGGGTTTTATCATGCATTTTCGATTATCGAGGATAGTAGCATATGAACTGATAGATCGATTTAGAGTGTTGGAAATATTTATTTCTTTACAAAGTATATTATTATTAATATATTATTTTTAGATAAAAACAAAGCTTTGAAGATAATATTTAATTAAATCTTTCATATATACATACATATTTTTCAGCTCTTTTTCAGCATATTTTTCATATATATACATATTTTCAGCTGTAAATTTGCAATTATTATTAACAATAATTTTATGTTACACAAATACAGCATAAAAAACTTTTATATACATTTAGCTTCTCTAAAAAAATAAAACTTCACATTTAATAAAAGTTAGTACTATCACAGCTTGATTTTCTGAAATTTAGATTATTAGTACAATTTCAGTGCTTATAATTTAATTTTAAGAGAATTATTAATTACTTTAATATTAAATAGGTTACTTTAATATTTATAATAGATTATTTGTACTTTTTAAATTTCCCACCCATTATCAACTTACCCGATTCTCGCACTGCCCTGCACTGCTTGTTCTTGCTCAAGACCCAGTGCAACGAGTACCGTGAACTGTTGCACTGCAATGAAGAACAAATTGGTGCAAGATCTGTAGAGAGAAGGTTACCTCATACGCAAAGAGGGACGAGCGGCAAAAGGGGCAAATACAGAGAGGGGCGAGCGGCAAGAGGGGTAAATGCAGAGAAGGGCGAGCGGCAACAGGGGCAATGATGATGTCATCTGCGAGCAGAAGCTATCTCAGATAGCTACTGTTTGCAGATGAGATTGTAAAGCCTTGTGTCCACGATGCTAGAACTCAATCCGAGATCTCGGTCCGAGTCCTCGAACAATAATATTTATACTTGGCTGAATATAGTTAGCGTTGTAATCGAGTTACGATTCTTTACGATGATTTTCTGATCTATGTTATATTGCCAAGTTGGTTTATAGATATCATCAAGTGATGCACCGCTTGATTTCAAATATTTTATTTTATTTAGATGGTCCAGATATTGTGATCTTAAATTATTAATTTTTTTTGCAATTTCAGTTGTTAGTGGTTGTCCTGTTAATTCTTTGTACTGATTACAGATTATCTGTAAAGCTTGATCTCGTTTCATACGATTATGATAATCAACACTATTTGTAACATATAAACAAGAATGTTGTTGATATAACATTAATAAAATTTTAACATTTTCCTTATTATCCATTTTTTATTATAAAAGAAGTTTTTTCTGAAAATCAATTTTATATATTATTATACTTTTCTTGAAAAATAATATGTATATATAGGTTATAATATATTTTTAATGTCTAATTTAATCTGCATTAAAACTAATAATAACTACTTATGTAAATCTTATTAATTATTAATCTTATTAATTTATTTTATTTAAGAATTATATTTTTCTTATTTTTTTAATTCTATAATTACTTACTAAAATATTATTTATATTGTTCACAGTATCTCGTATCACTATAAGTATCTTATATTTTGTCTTGACAGATTGCAAAAAAAACTAGTAAAATCTAATAACTCGCAATAACTCGTTCCGAAAAATGGGACGCAACACATTTTTTCGTTTGAGCTTCTTATTCGAGTTTTGCATCCAAATTCAGTGTGTACATGATCCGAGTTCTAGTAACTTTCCCTCAGTCCGAGATCTCGGACCGAGTTCTAGTATCGTGGACACAAGGCTTAAAGACAAACCACGGACTAAGGAATAGAGGGACCGAGTCTAAAGTCCTAGTTTAGACGAGAGGGGATGGTAAGGGTGCCGTCACATACAGCCCGTATTCCGTAATCCGCACCGAAAGTCCGCAAAAGTTACTAGGTATTTCGTCCGTAACGTTACGTGTGTTTTTATCTCCTTGTGTCCCATGGAGCCGTAATTTCATGAAATTTCCGTAAAAGTTACTACAAGTTACTAGTTATTACTAGTAATGCTTTTCTTAATTTTATTTATTTAACTAAATTTGATGATTTAATTAAAACTTTTGTTAAAATTATAATATATTCTGTAGTTTTTTTATGAATAAAATACAAATAAATAATTATAATTTGTTAAATAAAAAATAGTACTACCGTTACGACTGTATTTACGGCTCCATGGGACACGAGGAGATAAAAACACACGTAACGTTACGGACGAAATACCTAGTAACTTTTGCGGACTTCTGGTGCGGATTACGGATTACGGGCTGTATGTGACGGCATCCTAATTCAAGCGTGCGGGGGGGACTGCTTTCCGCCATATTGATGTAGCGATTCTCACACAGAGATTCTGTGTCTGTGACATGGTTACACTCGTGTAGTGGTGCCACTAGACATAACGAGTGACAAGCGTAAAGAGGTTAGGCGGTTTTATTTTGTTGTACTATAAATTTTATAAAATACTTTAACTTTTATTACTCTGAGGCTCTGCATACAGTAGACAAAATATTAGAAATAGCAATAAACATTTAATATTAAAAAGAGAAATTATTTTACGTCTAACAAGAGAATAAAATATATTAATTAGTTCCAATTCTTATTTCTTAATTCATGCATTAATTTTTTCTATTCTTTTTATTTTTAAAATAAATAATTCCAATTTCTTATTTCTAATATTTAATAATTATTCCTATTTCTATTTCCTATTTTGTTTATTGTGCGCAGGATCTGACTTTCATTTCTCACATACGCAAATAGTGAGTTCTATGTGTGGTGATACTAAACGAATATGGCGCCCCCCCCCCGCCGCAAACGTGCTCCACCGGTACAGCTTGTGCTCCGTCCCTCTATTCCTTAGTCCGTGAGACAAACCTATGGTTTTATTGTAAGAGGCTAGTCACTAGAAGGTTGCGTTCCCGGCCAATCAAATGCGTGCATGTCAGCCATGAGCCGTCATTGGCCGCTTGGGTTTCCCCAAACCAATCCGGTGGGTTCCCGCCAACGACAATGTTCTATGTTTTCATTGGTTCACGTGATCAAGCTAAGGCGATGTGAGTGTGGCTGCATGAGCATGACTTCGGACAAGAGAGTCTGAGGGTGAAATCAGATGATACGGAAAAGAGCTGCGGAACGGAGAGTGAGTCATTGAGACTTCTGTGAAGTTGGCCCCACATTTTTCAAAATTGAAAAAAATGATTAGAGTTCTGGATGCCCCCCGAAGAGTTCTAGAGTTCTCAGACCATTTTAGAAAGAGTTCTGCCATTTAAAGTAAAGAAAACACCATTTAAAAAATCGGGGGGCTAACTTCACGGCGTCTCCTATTATGTAAAAAATCCAAATTTTTTTATAGTTCTGAGTAGATTTCAAATAGTTCTATAGTTCTAGATAAGTTTCAAAAATAGTTCTGCTCGAAATACTACGTAAATTAAATTTGAAATTCTCGACTTAGAAAACAAAAAATAGCATGAACTTATTCAATTTTGATTTTAGCGTTTCGAGTAAGGATAATCGTTAGAACTCGTGAGGGGCTATACAGAACTCTCAACAGAACTGCCGGTTATCGAGAAAAAATTTGTTTTTTTTTTCTAGGACTTACAAGGGGCCTTCTCGTTGTGCGCCACCTTGTCGTGGTGAGAAGGCTCACCGTGGGGTGGTCTATGGATCATTCCAAAATATATCATATAATTGTGGAGAAACCGACCATAAAGCGGAAAACTGCATAAAGAAGATCAGCTGTCCAATTTGCAAAAGCAAAGGACTAAAAGATAATCACAAGGTGGGCAGCCCTGAATGCCCACCATGTCTTCCAGTCAAATGGAGGCCAATCGAGAAGAACTCGACGGTCCCACTGACGAGAGAGGACACAAATATGGAGGTTGAGGACAATACGGCAAGATAATGGCCCTCACAATTATTCAGACTAATGCAAACCACTCTGGTGAGGCTCAAGATCTCCTCCTCCAGAATATGAGCGAGTGGAGAACGAGTCTTGCAATCGTAGCAGAACCTTACCAAATTCCAGAGAGTCCTAGATGGTGAAGCTCTACTGGTAAATTCCCCAAAGTAGCCATTATATGGGGAGGAGGTGACATAGGGGAAAACTTCCCCTGTATACTTATAGCAAGAACAGCTAATTGGGTAGCCGTAGATGGGGTAAAACTATTATTATAGGATGTTACTGCTCGCCGAGAACGGGAGAGGTAAAGTTCAGGGCCTTCCTCAGCTCGGTAAGTACGTTAATAGACCCCAATCTAGGGAGGCAAGTTCTGCTTATGGGAGACTTTAATGCGAGGTCTCTCCAGTAGGACAAAAAACAATCCAAAAAAGGAGAAATCATGGCAGAGTGGGCTGCTGGCAGAAGCCTTATTTTGGTAAACAGAGGTTTTACACCTACGTGTGTGAGATCCCAGGGAAGCTCCACAGTGGATCTAGCGTGGGCGACACCAGCTATGTTCAGTAGAATCAAAAAGTGGTACGTAGACTTAAAGAACCCTACGGCCTCCGATCACCTATATATTAGGATGACGTTGGGATCTTCACTGACTCTAATCAAAAGAAGAGCTAAAGAATCTAAACGTAGCTTCCCTAGATGGAATAAAAACAAGATAAATATGGATCGATTAACGGCCGCAATCACGGCCAAGACTTGGTGCGATAGGAACCACCTGGAGCAAAATGCGCAATCACAGGTGCATTGGATAGAAGAGGCATTACATGAAGCCTCAGATTTAGCAATGTCAAGAAGCAAAAGAAGACATCAACATAACACCTATCGGTGGTGCGAAGAAACTGCGTCTTTAAGAAATAAATGCATAAAAATAAGAAGGAAACTAACTAGAGAAAAGAAAAAAGATAAGGAAGAAGACAGTACTATAATAAAATCATTAACTAAAAAGTACAAAGAAACGCAGAAGAAACTACGGATAGCTATACGCAGAGCTAAAAATAATGCATGGAAAAATCTAATGGCAACAATTGGCCAAGATCCCTGAGAACGTCCATTTGAAATAGTGACCAAAAAACTGAAACCCCAGGCCATGCCAATAGTATCCACACTATCGCCGGATAAGATGGAGAAGATTGTAAACGCCCTGTTTCCGAAAGGGGATGCAGTCCAGAATCTAAGAAAAGAGCACTCTAATTGGAACTCAGAACTGGAAGTACAAGAGTATGAGGTTAAATTGGCCATGAGTAAGATACAAAACAACAAGGCACCGGGTCCAGGAGGAATCGTAGGAGTTGTGATGACGGGAACGGTGAAGTACTTGATCCCAACGCGGACCAAGTGTTTCACTTCCTGTCTGAAATGAAGGCAAATTCCCAAATAAGTGGAAAGTTGCGAATCTTGTTCTGCTTAGAAAAAAGGAAGGTCTATCCGATGAACCGAGTTGTTATCATCCTATTTGCTTAATAGATGAAGCCGGGAAGCTGTTGGAGAGGGTAATTGTAGAAAGGATTCATACTCACCTTAGAGATAACAATGCCCTCTCCGATGAGCAGTTTGGATTCAGAGAGAGAAGATCTACGATCGATGCCATAAACAGACTAAGATCATATTTACAGGAACAGACAAGGCAAGATAAAGTAGTAGTGGCAGTGGCACTGGATATAGCAAATGCATTTAATTCGTCGCCATGGAAGACCATCATCCGAGCCATGAAGGACAAGAGTTTCCCTGATTACCTGATAAGGATAATTACAGACTATCTGAGCAATAGGTGGATAACCTATATTGATCAGAGTGGTGGGATAACCAGAAGAGAAATCACTCGAGGAGTCCCACAGGGATCAGTTCCGGGTCCCACCCTCTGGAACATAGGATATGACGGAATTCTACAGTCTAAGAACTTAGCTGCAAATAGCACTGTGATCTGCTATTCCGATGACGCAATTCTTTCGGTGCACGGGTACACAGTTGAAGAAGCAGCAAAAAGAGCGGAAATTGCAGCGGCGGCACTCGTCCTCGAGATTGAAAAGCTTGGCCTTAGAGTAGCCCCCAGCAAAACAGAAGCGATGGCGTTCCCTTCAAACACTATAAAAAACAAGCAAATATATACATTAGTAAAAGGAGAATTAGTACAGGTCAAAAAACAACATTAAGTACTTGGGTATCATAACAGACGGAAGTTGGACGTTTGCCCCGTATTTCAAACATACCGTCCAGAGGGCGGAACAAACATTCAACGCTCTTTCGGGCATCATGCCTAACTCAAAGGGTCCAAAGGAACAAATAAGGAGACTGTACTCCAATGTAATACACTCGGTGCTCTTATATGGAGCGCCAGTGTGGGCGGAGAACATAACTAGAAATATACAGGTAAAAAGAAAGATCTATAGGTTGCAAAGAAAGATCTGTCCGAGGATGTGTTGCGGTTATAAGACAATCTCCTTTGTGGCCGCAACGATATTAGCCAGATGCACCCCATTGGATTTAACCGCTAATGTCTTAAACAAAATTTACAAACAAGTAAAAAAAAATATGGAACGGGAAGGCACATTTCTGGAACACTCCGTCAAGGTGAGGTTATGTCTTGAAGCTAAGAGAGAAGCAGTTAAGGAGTGGAAGATAAGAGTGACAACTAGCCACAATACCAGTGGTATTAGGGTGACCCAAGCTACCGTCCCACATCTGGAAGAGTGGTACAGGATGAAAAAGTGATACACCACATTTCACTGTACACAAAAAGTGTCAGGGCACGGGTGTTTTAAGGCATACCTTTTCAAAAATTAAAAAGGCTATTTTCCCGAATTGCGACCATTGCAATAACGGAATTGACACGGCCCAGCATACACTAGAGGTTTGTCCCGCCTGGAAACAGGAGAGGGATACGCTTCGGAGTGTGCTGAGCAGAAAAGTAGGATTAGATTTAAGATCCATTATTGAGGAAGTAATCAAAAACGAGGAAAAGTGGAAGACTCACATTTTTTTTTTTTTTTTTTTTTTTTTTTTTTGTGCGAGAGTGATGAGAGCTAAAGAGGAAGCAGAGAGAGAGAGAGAGAGAGAGAGAGAGAAAGAGAGAGAGGTTGAACAGTCAGGCTACATAGTTTTGCTTAATTGATTACTTACCTCCGACTCCTCATCAACAATTTTCAATCCTGAGGTGACGTCACACTTTTTTTTTTTTTTTTTTTTGGTGAGGCAGGGGAAATCCTTTATGGATACCCACGGGTCCCGGGGGGGATCCCGTGGGTTATGTGGGAGTCTCCTGAGAAGGTGTTTCAGGCATACCCACTAAAACCCCTGCCGATAGCCTTCCTGGACCATATAGAGGGAGGGTGAGGTATCACCAGCGGTATTCGTCTCACCCTCCCTCAGGTCTGACCGGAATCGGTCTCCTCGCGGGGAGGGATAGGGAACAGTACGTCCCTTCTCCCTCCCAATGTGATCCTCTATTACGGGAAAAGCCGGGCAATCGCGACTTTTCCCCGCCCTCCCGTGTTTATTGGGGGGCTGAGGTCAGCCAGGAGCCCCCGCTCCTAACCGACCCCCCGCCGGAGGAGAGATAGAATTCCGATACGTCTACGGTATCTCCTCTCCGGCCATCCAAGTTGAAAGGACCCGTTGTGTCCCTCCTAGGGGGAGAACCTCCCCGGGGGTTGGTAGTAACACGCTTGTGATACATGTCACCGCCCAGGGAGGCCCCCTATTTCCTCTGCCCCCTCTTGGGGGTGGGGGGGGGGGTTATTGGCGACAATATAGTAGGAGGGGGGATTAATTAATCCCCTCCCCTTACCGCCTCCCCCCTTCTTATTCTCTCCGCCTCCTCCTTCTGAAACATTACTTTGTCACAGAAGGAGGAGACAGCCCTCCATTTATCCTCTCCCTCCAGCATGGCGTTTACCAATGCTGGTAGGGAGAGGTCCTCGCCGACCACTGCGGTCAGGACCCGACGCTCTCCCTCCCATGCTTCACACTCTTCTAGAGTGTGTCGCGCCGAGTCCCGACCGGCCGCACAGTGGTGGCACCTTGTCGTACACTCTCTACCTATCCTGCACAGGTAGTCACCGAAACAACCATGTCCGGTGAGTACCTGTGTCAGGTGGAACCCGATACCGTGTCCCCTCCTGTCCGCCCATTCGGGAAGACAGGGTTGGATGGCCTGGGTGGTCCATCTACCCGCCGTGGAGCCAGCCAAGAAGGTCTGCCATGCCTCCAAGGCTCCCCGGCGGGCGTCCGTCCGTAGTCTGGCCACGACTCGTGGCAATAGGCGAGCCCTCCCGGTCCGGTCTGGGTCCCTCGTACGCCGATAAAATTCAGCGTACGAGTTCGCCAGGAACTCGGCCGCGATGAGGCCCGCCAGAGCCGTGGCCGCCGCGTACGACGTCGTGCTGTAGGCCCGGATCAACCTAATGGCCAGCCGGCGCTGTTGACGATGTAGCAACGCCTGTATGCGCCGACTGGCCGTGACCCTTTCGGCCCACACCGGTGCTCCATAGAAGAGCACCGATTGCACGACGTTCGCGTAAAGTCTCCTGACTTTATTCCGCGGACCACCCAAGTTCGGAAGGAGGCGACCCAATGCCGCCGCCATCCTTTCCGCTTTGGGGGTTATCCCAGCAAAGTGCTGCTCAAACCCCCAAAGTCCATCCAGGGTGAGGCCCAGATATTTCATCTGGGTCCCTACCCGGACACGTACCTCCCCCACCCAGATTTGGGTGGGGGGGGGGGTCGCCCCGATTCTCTGCTATAGAAGTACAGAGCTTCTGTCTTCTGCGGGGCGACCTCGAGTCCCATTGTTCGTATCGAGTGTACGACTGCCCGGGTGGCGGCGTTCGCCGCGTCCCGGGCCTCTCTCCAGCTCCTCCCCCGGGCTACCACCAGAGTGTCGTCTGCATAACATAACAGACGACAGCCCGGGGGAAGAGCTGTGCGGAGCACTCTGTCATATGCGAGGTTCCATAATAGGGGTCCTAACACCGACCCCTGAGGAACCCCGCAACAGACCTCCCTTCGGCTTACCCGCTCCAGCTGGTCCTTATACTGGAGCGTCCTGTCACGGAAATAGTCCCAAAGGACCTCCCTTATGTATGGGGGAAGGTCATGAAATTCCATGGCCCTCCCCACACATTCCCATGAGAGGGAGTTGAAGGCGTTGACAATGTCCAGCGACACCGCCAACGCCACATCTCCCTCCCCTACAATTTGGTCCGAGAGGGCCCGCAGATGCATAATTGCATCTGTTGTAGATCGGGCCTCTCGGAACCCAAATTGGTCCTCCGATAGGTTGGGACCATCCCGCGACAGGTGCTGGACGATTCGGCCGGCAATGATTCTTTCGAATAACTTGCCGACCTCGTCCAGCAGGCAAATCGGCCTGTAAGCCGAAGGTTGCTCCGCCGGTTTCCCCTCCTTGCGAAGTAGCACTAGGTTCGCCACCTTCCACAAGGAGGGGAAGGTGCCCGACCTGAGGCATTCATTGAACAGTCGCCTCAGTCGAGCACCCACCACGCCAAAAGCCAAGGCCCAAACACGGCCGGGAACCCCGTCCGGGCCGGGGGCCTTACCAGTAGCCCCCAACCTTTTGGCCGCCTCGGATAGCTCCCTCTCTGATATCTCCAGGTCCTCGGTCCAAGTGGGGGGATCCCCCCTAGGGGGGATGTGGACGTCTCTTAAAGGAAAGAGACTCCCCACCACCTGGTCGAGGAACCCGGGGTCCAGCATCTCCGAGGTTGGGGGCGTCGCCGGTCTCAGTCTGTTGAGTACCAGACGGTACGGACGCCCCCAAGGGTCCCGGTCAAGCTCTGCGAGCATCTCCTCCCAGGCCTTGGCTTTGGCCCTGCCGATGGCTGTCCTTAGGGAGCACCTTGCGGCCAGGTACTCCCCGTACGCCTCGGCAGTGCTTTCATCCTCCCCGCCCACCCGTCTTCGGGCCCTGAGGAGACCGCGTCTTGCTGCGTTCGCTTTCTTTCGCAGACCCGCGATCTCCTCATTCCACCAATACTTGGCCCGACGGGGGGCGGGTTTTGATCGGGGCATGGCCATGTCGCACATGCGTTCGACCATGTCCCCGATCTCCCTGGCTTCGGCCCCGGCGTCGACGAGGTCGGGGGAATCCGACCACGCCTCCACCAAGGCCGCCGCCAACAATTTGTCCCGGTCCATCCTGGCCAGTGCCCACCTTTTAGGGGGACCCTCACCCCTTTGACGGCGGCGGCGGGCCAGCACCTCTTGGGGGGTGGCGGTTAGGACCATCTCTATACATAGATGGTCCGAGAGAGTCTCCCGATCCGCCACCCTCCATGACCTCACCAAGTCCGCGGCCCGGGGGGAAGCCCACGTCAAGTCGACGATGGACTCCCCCCGGGGGTGGATGCAGGTGCTATCTGACCCCCTGTTCAATAACAAGAGGCCGAGACCCGCCGCCCAATCCACCACGGCCCCACCCCTGGTGTTGGTGAACCGGGAACCCCACTCCCTTGACCAGGAGTTGAAGTCCCCGGCCACCAGTACGGGATGGGGGAAGCACCGGCGAATGCCCTCCCCCACCACCCTCAGCTGTTCTCTCAGCTCAGGGTGGGGCCGTTTTGGTGGGGCGTATACCCCCACCACATAAAGCGCTCCCCATCGCGCTATGACAAATCCCGCCCCCCGTTCCACAAGGGTAAGGGGGGGGATTGCGGGGAGTTCCTCCTTACAATGGCGACGGAGCCGTTCGAGGCCGAAACCCAGTTGGGATTGGATTCCTGCACCTGATACGGCTCCGTCGCCACTCCCAGACCAGCATCACGCCCGTCTAGGTCCTTCAGAAATAAATCTTGGGCTCGACGGGCGTGATTTAAGTTGACCTGGAGGAGTTTCGTGGACATTGTTAGTTTTCACTAACCTGTCCCTCCTCCAGGCCACTCGTGCCTGCCGTTGTTACGACAGCTGGAGGTGGGTCCACCTCCATGTCTTCCATGGGGGGATTTGGTTCCCCCCCTGTGGACGATTTCGCCGCTGTCGTCATTACCTCCTTGTTTTTAGGAGGGGGGATGGGTGCCACTATGGCAGCTCCCCCCTTCTTCTTCTTATTTCCCCCTTTGGGGGGTTTGCATGCCGGCCCCCCCATTCGGTGGGAGGCCGGAAGGCCCGCATCTCGACACACGACGCAATTGACCTGCGCCGTGCATCCCCGGGCCTCATGCCCCTTTTCTCCGCAGCGGTAACAAATACCGCTGCGGTCGACATTTGTGTTAGGGCACATGGCCCTAACGTGGCCCCTCTCCATGCATCTATAACATTGGAGGGGGCGCACCTCCAAGAGTTCAACCCGGGCCCGGAAAAATCCGTCAACCACTACGTGTCCCTCCTGGGCGACCTTATTGACGCCCCGAGGGGGCACTTAACCCAGACCGTGTATAGGCCCCTGGGGATGGGAGAGGGCTTTATGTCCCCCACTTTGATTTCAGTGGGGGAGCACCCTCCCTTCTCCGCCACGGCCTGAGCAACACTCTCCGCCGTGGTCGACGGTGGCAGATCCCGAATACGGATCTCGCCCATTTTTTGAGGGCGATTGATCCGCACGTCGGGTCTGTCAGCGAACATACTGCGCATCTTTTGCGCCAGTATGTCCGCCTTCTTTTGTCCCTCCGGGCCCGGGATCTGTATGATCATTGCCCCAGTTTGACCAGGTACGGCTTTCGTCGGCGGGATCCCCATCTCCTTCAGTGAGATCTCCCTGGTGACCTTTTTTAACACCTCAGTATACTCCCCCACTGGACATGTGAGGGAGATAGCTGCGGTGTTAGGCACCTTCCTCTTCTTCTTCTTTTTCCCTCCCTTATCTCCCTGAGGGCCCGATTTGGGCGGGGAGGGGGGGGATTTAGGGACGGTATTGGGCACCGTCTTTATTGTCCCTTTTGCGTTCTTAGTTGTAGAGGAGAGAGGGGTCTCCTTCCTCTTCTTCCTTCTCACCACCTCTGTAAACAGAGGTGGTGAGTTTTCCTGCTGTTGTTGCTGCTGCCCCGGGGTCATGGCAGTGCTCGTTACAGCGGGTCTTCCTCCAGTGGGAATTGGCTGCCTCGGTTTTGCAACCGGGGTTTTCTTTTCCCCTGTAGGGGGGGGGGGAAGGGCCGACAGTGGGCTGTCGCACAGCGGCGGACCGCGCCAACACCTTCCCCTTCCCCTTCTTTCCCTCCCCCCCTGGAGTCCGCCGCAGGGGGAGCCACCCTTTTAGTTGAGGGTGGACTCCTACCGGCAGGGGGTCCAGGGGAAGGAGGGTTAGGCAAGGAGGGAGGGGGGAACCTGTCCCCCAAGAGCTCCCTCAACATTTGGGGGAGCTCCCTCATCACCCGGGAGAGAGACTCCTCCACCTGTTTCTTCACCTCCCTAGCGATAATTCCAGCAAGACCGTCACCCGGGAGGACGGTGTCGCTGGCAATCACCGGGAGGACAGGGTCCTCCAGCCTCTTCACTTTATTCTGGACGGGGGGTCTATATGCTGGGTTATTTATCAAATCCTCCCTGGTGACTATTATGGGGGATGGTTCTGGAATGATTTCCATCACCTCCCCCACCCCCGTTGCCACTTCCGCCTCTTCCATTTTTGCGGCCGCAGCTCTAATCCTTGTTTTCGGGGGGGAAGGAGGAGGGGAGGTTCTCTCCCTCTCCTCCCTCTCCCTACGGAGGTCATCATTCTCTTTTTTCAGGAGGCGATTAGCCTCCAGGATGTCCTCCAATTTTGTGTTTGCGGAGGGGGGGGCTCTGCCCGCAACGGGGCTATAATAGCCCTTCTCCGCTCTTTCCGCCAGTATCGCAACCCCCGCCTCAAAAGAGGAAGCCGCCGTTTTAAGGAGCCCGGATAGGTCCCCCTTCAACCCCTTCAAGATGTCGGCCACCTTAATGATGCCTTCAGTGCTCGTCTTAAAGTCGTCCAAGATGTCCTGGATCGACGCATCTTTGTATTCTGCGACTTTGTTCTTCACTTTCTCGACGTGCTTGAGATATCTTTGCGTCGTACGGTCAATCACATGATGAGGGTTCATCACCTGTTCCGCCACTTTTTTGTGCATCTTCTCGACATTCTTCATGTCAGACTCCCTCCTTTTTTGAAGAGTGAATTGCCCCACATGTGAGGGATCCAAAGCAGGACGCCCCCTAGGCTCATCTTTCCTAGCGCGCATCCTCAAGTCCTCATTATCTTCCTCATCAGTGGACATGGTACCCTGTACCCTTGTCCTCCTCTCCGTCCTCTCCCTTTTTTCCTCCTCTTTTCATCAGAGGAGGGGGTCCCCGGAAGATTAGCGGGCTCCGGTGATTTTCTAGGCCTTTTTTTGGCCCCAATCTCCTGTTTGCTGGCTCTGGAGGCAGATGAGGCTGTTGTCTCATTGCCATCATTCTCATAATCAAGGCTGGAGTCTACGAGGGCACGGACCCCTCGTAGGAGGCTTTCCTCCGACCCCGTCCTTGACTTACCCTGCAGTCTCCTCGGAGACCCGGCTCTGGAAGGGTTCCTTGATGGAGCCGGGGTACCCGCAGGGGTGCCTTTTCTTGACCTGGGCCCAGGTCTTTGATGTGGTTGAAGAGAGGGGGGTGGGTTCCCACTCATTTCTTCCACCATCATCACGTCGTCGGAGTCCATGCCCCCCCTCAATCTCAAAGTTGAGACTTGAGATGGAGCACTGGACTCTGGAGACGTCCTCGACATCTCCTCTCCCCCAACATCGGAGATCTGTGCATCGACCGAGAGAAGAATACTCTCGGGTTCGGGACACCGATTCCGATAACCATCATCGCTCACGTTTTTAGTAAAAGGCATCATTTTCGTTTCTATCCCACGACCCACTGCGGCTCCGTTGACCGGGCATGCCCTCTACGTCCCGAGTTCCCCCGGGAGGTCAACATATGGCTCAGGCACCGGGAATAATCATCCGGTGCACTGGCCTCCAGCCCCTTACTGGCCCCTGATTTTACTCAGGGGTTTTCGGGGGTCCCGCACCTCCGACAATGCGGGCACCGCAGTGGGTGCAGCCACGCGGGGGGCCCCACGGACGGTTGGGGCGGGGAGTGTTGCGACCCACTCCACGCCTTACCCGCCGTGGCGACCAGCGAACCCACTCCTCGACCGAACACTCCGGAACCGGTAAAACCGGGGACGCACTCCGGAAGTGAACGGTCCTCACTGCTCGACCCTGCCTCGGAGTAATTCCGAGCGGCCCGAGCAGCTACACCCCCGCCATCCGACCCTGCCTCGGAAACGTCCGAGCGGCTCGGAATGGCCCAGCCCGACGAGCCCGGGAGTTTCGGGACATCGACGGCCCGTCACTCTCCTTCACGACCGCGTACTCATGGACCACGTCCACAAGCCGTTTGGCCGGAGAGGGAGAGTCGTTCTTGTGGGACGCCGCTTCCCCCCCATGCCAGACCGCACCCTTTCCCCTCCCAAAATTGGAAGAGGAAGAGTCGGCCCCAGACACAAGGAGGACCGGCACCCACATCCCATCCCTTTAGACAGGGCCACCGGAGTGGCCCCACCAGAGACCCATCCCGCCGGAGCAGCAGCCCCGGCCAAGACGGGCCTCAACCACGGGGGGAGCACCCCCCTGGCCAGCCGCCCCACTGGGCTAACGAGCCTGGCCGCCCGTGCATGGAGGGGAGATAGAAATCTCCCCCTAACGGTGCCATGCCACCGGGGGTTTGAAGTCAGAGTCCCCGTTTCCTACCAGCGATTGGGACAAGTCCCTAAGGAGTCGCTGGGCTCCTCTTGTTCCCTCCAGCGAGGGAACTGTGCGCTCTTGGCACCACAAGACGACTCCAGCGAGCCGCCCCATGGTGAGCCCCTTCACCACGACAAGGTGGCGCACGACGAAGGGGAGGTGACGTCACACTATCAAGTGGGAGTACAACACCATGTATATGCAACAGGGTGTTGCATATACATATTGGGCAGTACGACGGGTTGCGTGGCATACTTTTTTTTTCTTTTTTTTTTTTTTTTTTTTTTTTAGTGGGTAGGTCCTTGCGGTGTCATGGCAAATAGTCAGGACGAGAGCTGCGACCGAGAGAATTTTGTATTTTCCCGGTTAGGTTAGGTTACAGGAGTACCCTCTCGTCGTGCGCCACCTTGTCGTGGTGAGAGGGCTCACCGGGGGAATACCTGAAAGGGTGTTCCCGCGGTGCTAAGAGCGCACAGTTCCTCCGCTGGGGGGAACAAGAGGAGCCCAGCGACTCCTTAGGGACTTGTCCCAATCGCTGGTAGGAGACGGGGACTCTGACTTCAAACCCCCGGTGGCATGGCACCGTTAGGGGGAGATTTTTATCTCCCCTCCATGCACGGGCGGCCAGGCTCGTTAGCCCAGTGGGGCGGCTGGCCAGGGGGGTGCTCCCCCCGTGGTTGAGGCCTGTCTTGGCCGGGGCTGCTGCTCCGGCGGGACGGGTCTCTGGTGGGGTCACTTCGGTGGCCCTGTCTAAAGGGAAGGGATGTGGGTGCCGGTTCCCTCTGTGTCTCGGGCGGATGTCCTTTTTAGGACATGCCGTCTGGCATGGAGGGAAAGCGGAGTCCCACAAGGGAAGAGCCCTCCCTCTTTGGCCAAACGACGCGTGGACGTGGTCCTCGCGTACGCGGCCGTGAAGGAGGGTGCGGGCCGGCGATGTCCTGGAACTCCACCGGGCTCGTCGGGCCGTGGCCGTTCCCCGAGCCGCTCGGACGTTTCCGAGGCAGGGTCGGAGACGGCGGTGAAGCCGAGTCGGTCTCTAGGGGCGTAGCCCGAGGAGTCCAACTCGGAACGCACCAAGCCCGGTGCGGCGGTGGATGGAAACCACATAAAAAAAAACCCGGGTAGGCTGGGCTCGTTAGCCGTGGAGTAGGCAACCGGCCTAAGGGTGGAGGGCCCTGAGAAAACCCTCTCGAGGAAGACAACCTCGTTAAAAAATTACATTCTATGGTAACGAAATGTTTCGCAAGGGATTTTTGTTACGGTCCCAGGGTGATCGGACACCCAGGGATTCGGCGGGGGGGGCTATCGTCCCAGGTGCCCCCTCGTCGACGGCGTCCGCAGTAGCGGCGCCGGAATCCGGCGATGGGCTTCCGGTGGAGTTGACTCCGAGCTCCACCGGTGAACGTGCTATCGGTGAGGTAGCGCAGGGGCTGGCTGACTCTTCGGAGTCAACCTTCCAGTGCTTCCGCAAGGAAGACTGGCTAGGTGTCGCCCGCGCCGCGGACGAGTTCATGAGGCTGATGCCTCGATGTCCTCCAACTTTGGAGGTCGATGGGGACGAGGAAGTGAGCTGGCAGCTCAGCTTCGTCCCCAAGTACTGGGGGGTTGCCCTCCAGTACCTGATGGAGGCGCTAGAGAAGGGGGGTCCCTTCCCGGGCGAGCTGATTAACAGCCTCGAGAAATCTCTCGAGACTGAGCGAGCCCGGGCTAGGGAGCCCCTCTTCGCAAAAATGGTGGGCAAGTACCAACTGTCCAACCTTCTTGAGGAGAAGGTCCGGGGAGGAGCCAACCGCAAACCTGCGGAGCCCTCCTCTCCGGCACCAGACGCCCCCTCGACCTCGTCGACGGCTGCCGCCGACGAGCCAATCGAGATCGAAGAGGAGGAAGAGGTAGGGGAGGCAGCAGCCCCCCCCGCACCAAATCCAGGGGAGTTCCCGCTGGAGCGCAGTCGAGGCAGGCCCCGTCTCGATGGACAGGGCCCTTACAAGCCTCCGTCCATCTCCATTGAGGAGATGGCGCAGCGCCAAGAGGATGGCATCCCCCAGCCTTGGGAGAGACTGGGGGATGTCAGGAAGAAGAGAGAGAGGTCCCCGAGGGCCTCAAGAAAAATCTACGTCCTCACTGATAGTGAGGACGATGACAATGAGGCGCCCCTGCGACTGACCCGCCCACCGAGATTCACGGCGCCGCAGCGGCAAGATGTCGACTTGTTCCTGCGGGACATTCTCGACAGGTCTCCGATGGCAGCGGCCTCGGAGGCCGCCGCGCTGGCGGACGAGATCGAGGCGATCCGCTCCAAGTCCACCTCTATCAGGGGGGACTGGAGCGGTCGCCTCAAGAAAGACAGCTATCTCCTCAAGGAGATAGTTCTGGCTTTTGGCCAACGGTTGGCGGACTCTGGGGGCGGGGAACTATCCCGCCTCCAGAGAGAGTTGGAGACTCTCCGGGAGGAGGTAATAGTCCTCCGGAGAGAGAAGGAGGAGATGCGGCGGGAGATGAGAACATCTAGGTGGTCTCCCTCTCCCCCCAGCGTACACCCCCCCGTCCCGGACCCCTCTGGCACTCAGCCAGAGGCAACTGGGGCGGAGGTGGACAGGGTGCATTTGGCACTCCCCCCCCAGTCAGGCGACTGGGGGATGGAAATAGAGGAACCTTCGGGCGGGGGGGACTTGTCGCCCCCTCGTCCCCCCAGGGCCCCCTCTCCTCCTCCTCCTCTTCCTCCGGGGATTACCCCGGCAATGAGGGAGATGCTGGAGGGAGTCGCCACCATATTTAAAGATGGCATGGCGAGAATGTCGGCGGTCCTCTCGTCACTAAACGAGAGAGTCGCCGACCTCGAGGCGGCGCGCGCGCCGTCGAAGCAGCGCCCCTCCCAACCCCCTCCTCAACCGCGGCCCCCGACTTCGGGCGCCGTCTCGAGGAGTGCGAAAAGGAGGGAGTCACGCAAAAGGCGGGCCGCCAGATTGGCGGACCTACCTTTGGGGACTCCGGCTGACGGGGGACCGGACTCGGGGGCGGGGGTGTCAGTTCCCCCCGTCTCGGCCCTGGCTCCCTCATACGCCGAAGCGACGAGGAGCAAGAGGGGGGGCAAGTCCAAGCCAGCCCCTCCACCGCCGACTGATGGGAAGGCCAAGGCCCCCACAGAGGCGGTGAAGAAAAGGGAGGCCCTGCAGAGGGCCAAGAGGCGGCTGCCCAAGACGGCGGCCGTTATGATCTCGGTTCCTCCGACGGCCTCCCTTTCGGAGGTAATGAGTAAAGCCAAGTCCTCCATTAAACTGGAGGACTTGGACATCAAGGGTGTCCGCGCGCGGACGACACTCGCGGGGAATTTCCTCATCGCCATCCCTGGCGTGGGTGCAGAGGCCAAGGCCGACGCCCTCGCCGGGGAGATGAGGAAACATGTCGGGGACGAGGCGAAGATATCTCGTCCCTGTACTTATTCCGAACTTCGCCTCCGCAGTGTCGAGATGTTCGCCACGGCGGAGGACATCGCAGCCGCCATTGCCACGCATGGCGGCTGCCAGAAGGAAGATGTGCGGGTAGGCCCACTGCGCCCCCCGCGAGGAGGTAATAGGGTGGTCTGGGTGAGGTGCCCCTCCAGGGCCGCGATGAAGATCGCGGCGCTACAGGGGCTACAAATAATCTGGGCCACCGCTAAGGCTGACCTGCTCCCAGCCAGACCAACCCGGTGTTACCGGTGCCTGGCTAGGGGGCACACGCAGCAGCAATGCCCGTCCAAAGTGGACAGGACACGCTGCTGCTTCAACTGCGGTGGGGAGGGCCACGGTGCGGGCACCTGCAAAGCCCCGCCGAGGTGCCCCGTATGCGCCGACCGCGGTAAAGAGTCCGGGCACCGGGCGGGGGCACAAGAGTGCCCTCGAGTACCCCCGGTCGCCTCGACGGCCAAAGGGGCCGCGGGCTCCTCGGCGCCATTCCGGGCCCCGGCAAGCCGGGCCCCCCGGACGGCCCGGGAGTCCTCGGCAAGAATCCGAGGGGTGCCCCGACCAAGTAGGCCGGGGTCGCCTGCGGAAACGGCCTCGGTGATGTCGGATCTCTCGACACACACCGAGGCCGGGGAGAAGCGCCCTCGACCGGCGGAGGGGTCGGACTCCGATCAGGCCCAACAACTGCCGGCCAAAAAGAGAGCCGGAAGGAGCGAGACTGGGGCGGGCCGCAAGCCAGGGCCCAGGTCCCGCACCACGTCCCGTAGTCGGGACAGATCCCCCCTGACGCTGTCTCAGCGTCGGGAAGAGGAGGATCTCTCCGACTAGGGGGCCCAGGGCCCCTGAGAAAGATAAGAAGGGAGAGGAGGAGGAGGACTCTCCCCCTCCAAGATTAGACGAGAGACCTGTAGAAGATCTCTTTTAGGAGATGTTCCCTCGAGGGACTCGCCTGGTGGTCGGGGTGAAGTATACCGATGGTTTTCCGCCCCGGCCATCACAAGGCTGGTAAGCCTTTTGTCAGGGGGGTGGGTTTTAGTTGGTAGGCACCGGTTTCCAAAGCTAAATAGCAAAGAAACCGGTGAATCCAACACTACCCCGGCGCCGGGACAGTCAGACTGCCCCATTGCACGCGCTGGGGTGTCTTTCGAAGATTTCCCACCCCCTGGGGGGCCTTTAAAGACCCCCCCAATCAAAAAAAAAAAAGGTTACAGGAGTAGCGCAACTTCGAATCGGAGCAAAAAAAGTGAGCAGGTAGAAGTGTAGTACTCGTCGAAACAAGCAACTTTGGCCCTATGAACTATATGGCGGCAAAGCTCGGTTTAGGCTCACGAGCCCCCGAAAGATGTCGGTATGCGACCTTTGAAATTCGGTAACTCGGTAACTACGGGAGATGGAGGGTCGGACCTCAGGACCTTAATCGGAGGGCACGGGGAGGTGTTTCGAACGCGCGCAGCCGTTTGCCGAAATTGTGATTTTTTTTTTTTTTTTTTTTTTTTTTTTTTTTTTTCACCCTTCATCCCTTATATCTCGGCGGGGGTTGGTCGGACGGCCTCGGGACCGGTCGCGTTCGACGCAACTCGACCCCTTCCCACGCTATCCTCTATACAAGCGTCTATCTCGAAGGGTTTCCGAGATAAATGGAGACAAAGAATTTTCTCGCAAGCGACTTTCGTCCGAATTATTTGAATTAATTTTTTTTTTTTTTCGGGTTCCGAAAAGTGGGGTCCCACGCGTTCGGGAGGTCGAGAAACGTCGTTGGAACCCGCGAATCTGGGAACTTTTTTTTTTTTCCCCTCATCGGTTGTCGGGGACTTGGAAAATTTCGGACCGTTAGGTTGGAACAGGTTGCAACATATTGCAACCCCGTCCTCCTCGTTGTGCGCCACCTTGTCGTGGTGAGGGGGCTCACCGTGGGAATACCTGAAAAGGTGTTTCTGCGGTGCTAAGAGCGCACAGTTCCTTCTTAGGAGGGAACGGGGGTCCGGCTACCCCTCAAGGGACTTGTCCCGATTAGCCGGAAGGGGTTGGCGGCCCTGACTTCAATCGCCCGGGTGCCTGGACTCGATAGGTGTGTTTATTTAAAACACACCCCCAGGATAGAGGAGCATTACCTCGAGAAAAAAGCCGGGGCCTGACTAGCCTCGTTAGCACGCCGGTGCTCCGGCATAACGGTCGAGCCCCCATTGCACGAGGGGGGCGTAAGCGTCACATACCGTAACCCCAGTTTGTGGGGCCGGGGGCCGGTGATAGTGTGGTGGCACTATCACGGGCTGCGAGGGTGGTAAAACCTCTATAAAAAGACCCGGGTAGACCGAGCTCGAAAGCCTAGGGTGGGCCATCGGTCTAGGAGAGGAAAAACTCCGATATAAAATCCGGTGAAGGACACACTGTCAACAAACCAAGTTTATCTACATGGACATGGCTGATCAAACAGGAACAAGGTTACCGTCCCAGGGGATTCGGACCCCCAGGGACCGGCGTGGTGGGAGTCCTGTCCCGGCTCCTGCTACGTCGTCATCCAGCGACGGGCTGACCACTAGGTGTTCACCGAGCCTAGTGGCCAATAGAGTTATCGGATCAGTGGCGACGATGTTTAGCCAGGGCGAGAGACTGTTTTCGAACAGGTCCATGGAATTCACGATTGACTTGTATGGGACCTTCTGCTTTATGGCAGATAAGTTGGGGTGCGGAAAGAAGCATTGCCATTGTAATACGGACATGGCGTGGAAAACCTATAAATCTCTGGGTCCGGGTGGAAGGAGCACATTCCGTATAACCAGGAAGGAAATGGCGGATTCCATTTTTAGGGTGTGGTCTCGATATGAGCTTCGTAGAAGAGTTGTAGTTCCTGAAAAATGGAAAAGAAAGAAAATTAGGTCTACTTACCGGCAGGCGTGCGTTGTCCTGGTGGCTGCTGCTGAACTGCTGGGCTCCGACCTGAAACAGAAAGAAGAAGTTAATAGGGCAATGGAATACCTAAGGAAATTGGGTAAACCGTATGAATACGGACATCTGGGACGGGAAACTCCGGAGAAGGCGGATAATACCCCTCTCCGTCTTAGGGGTGGAATTGGTCCTCCTGTGTTTAAGGAGGGCATGCGGAAGAGCCGAACTTTATCGGCTTTGCACGGTTCGGACTCTTCAGACTCGGACCATGCTCCTAGGATGACGTCCCTCGAAAGGTTGGCCCCGGTACCATCACCGTGAAAAAAGGGTCAGCACCTGAAGAGGAGAAGAAGAAGGAAGACGAAGAATCTGACATGGAGGTGGTCGAGGTGGGAGACTCTCCAGAGGAGGAGTTCACCACTCAACGCCCCCAAGCAGAGCTGGGGATCCAGGGTCGGAGGACTCTGGAGATGAGGCAGGCCCTTCCAGGCCTGCATCTCGCATCAGTGAGGGAGGGGAAAACCCTCAGGGGCCGTATCGCCTCCCGATGCTTCATAGAGCACCGGGAAGACCGAGGAAGGACGGGACAGGTCCATTCAAGGCCCTGTCCACGTCGGGAACAGAGGGATCGGGGAAAGGTTTGACCCGAAAAAAGGGCAAAAACCTTCCATATAAAGAAGAGGATGTGGAGACGGAGGGGTCCTCCATGCTTATGGTACGTCCCCCACCTCTCACTTGTGAACAAAGAGGGAAGGTGGAACACCGTCTACGGCAGATGGAGAGAGGCTCGTCAAGGGAAATTGTTGTCCACGCAGACAAATGCCTTGATGAGATAGAACAGGCAAGGACTTCTACTACCAACATGAAGGGTTCTCTCAGCGGCCAAATTAAGGTCAATGTATACCTCCTTAGGGAGGTGCTGAGGACCCTGTCGGTTAGGGCGGACAAGGTGGGTGATCCGGGATATTGGCGGTCCCGGGTCAATGTTGTGGAAAGGGACAATACGGCCTATAAGGCCCAGAACGAGAATTTGCTGAGGAAATTGTCCAAAGCGGAGGAAGCTATACGCTACCTCAAGGCCAATCCTCCAAACTTGGAGGGCCCTCTAATCAGGGACCCTAGATCTCCTACTCTAGGTAGGGACCCGATGGGGCGATCGGATATCACACTTGATATGCCGATTGACCCCGTCACGGATATGGAGTTGGACTTGGAGGGGGAAGCCCCTTCTCGCCCTTCGGTAAATGGAGGGATGGCAACGAAGATCCTCATGGAGGTCGACAGGAAATTAAGTACCCTGATGACCTCTATGACGGATTCCATCAGGAGAATGGAGGATCGCGTCGCACGACTAGAACAGGGCGGACGAACCGCTCCTGGCCCGGCTCATGCAGACGAAGGGAAGAGGAAGGAGAAGAAGGGGAAGGGGAAGGGAAAGGGGGAAATCCGTCACCGCACCCCCCCTACTACCCCATCGAAGGACTGAGGTCCTGTCAGAAGGGGATTTGACGGCTGAGGAGCCCATCCCTCATCCACGAGAGATGGAGCAACCCTGGACCGCGGTTGTGAAGGGAGGCAGGAGAAAGAAGGGAAAGGGACCTCAAGGGCCTCCTTTACCCCCTTCCACCACTGCCAAAAAGGAAGGGAAAACGCAGGCGAAGAAACCCTCGAAGGGCGTCATCTCCCGCGCAGGGATCAAGAGGAGACTTCCGCGAACCGCTGCGGTGGCAATTTCTGCCCCCGATGGCACCTATGCGGACGTCATGAAGGAGGCCAGGGAGAGGATAAATCTCAAGGATTTAAACCTCAATTCCTTGAAGATCAGGAATGCGCGGAATGGAGGAATTCTCCTGGAAATTGCAGGAGAACAATCCAGGATGAAGGCGGACGCGTTAGCGGTCAAGCTAAAGGAGGTTGTGGCGGACCGAACGGACGAGGTGAGGATCTCCAGGCCCTCGAGAAGGCTAGATTTCCGACTCGTTGGCCTGGGGGATCATTCCATCTCCTCCCGCGAGGACATAATCGCGGCAATATCCCACGAGGGAGGTTGCGACGGAGGAGGAAGTCCGACTGGGACGGGTACAGACCGGGGGTCGTAGGGGCCTGAACCTGGCCTGGGCCCAGTGCCCTGCGGACGCTGCACTCAAGCTCGCAGAAGTGGGCTCAGTGCAAATCGGATGGGCACAAGTGAAGGTGGAGCTCCTTCAGAGTCGCCCGGCCCAGTGTTTCCGTTGCCTGGGTCGTGGGCATGTTCAGCAGCGGTGCCCTTCTAATATAGATAGGGCCCGCTGTTGTTATAGGTGCGGAGAGGAAGGGCATTCCTCAGGTGAGTGCAGGAGGAAACCACATTGCCCACTGTGTGCCCTTAAAGGGTTACCATCGGGCCATAGAACGGGGAGTACGGACTGCCCCCCGATTCCTCCAAAATCCAAGGAAGTGCGCGGTATTGTGCCTGATGAGACAATGCGGTCCCAACTTCCCCCCCTTCCTCTCTCCTCTCCAGAGATGGAGACGGAGTCGATGTCGGGCATGGGGGAGGCCAAGAGGCCGAGGGAGGATTCGTCCAGTCCCCCTCAAGCGGACTCCAAGAAGGCGCGAGGAACTGGACCTGATCGACCAGATTGTCCGGATTCCCCGCAACCAGGACCCTCAACAGGTCCGTGAAGTCGGTACCGGGGATATGGGAGTCCGGACGAATACCGGACCTTCTAAGGATCTGGATCCCTTACCAGGATAGGCCTACGTGAGACAACAGGTGAAATGCGCTAGTCCGTCAGCCCTGGACTCTCACTAACATGGCGGTGCACGAATGGATCTTACCGGGGTGAGGTTTTAGTCGGTAGGCACCGTTCATCCTGACGATAGTTAGGGTGAGCGGTGAATCCGACACTAATTCCGTCAGGCTGAGGGGTAGCAATCCTCAGCCCTTGCACGACGGAATTGTCTTTTGAAGATTTCCTCACCCTGGGGGGGCCCTTCTGGCCCTCGAACCAAAAAAAAAAAAAAAAAAAAAAAAAGGTTGGGTTGGGGTAGGTTAGGTTAGGTTAGGTTAGGTTCCCTGGCGACGATGTGCCACCTTGACGTGGTGCCAGGGCTCCCCAAAGCCGCAGATCTCCTTATTCATGTAGGAGATGTCTCTCCTGCATGGATGGGATGGAGGCTCTTGGGGCTAAGAGCACATCTAGGAGAAGGACACTCCGAACATAAACCCGGGCGGGACGGGCTCGTTAGCTCTGATGGCTACCGTCCTAGTGGAAGGAAACCCACGATAATAAACCCGGGGCCTGACCAGCCTCGTTAGCACGCCGGTGCTCCGGCATAACGGTTGGCCCCCCATTGCACGAGGGGGGCGTGGCGTTTCATACCGTAACCCCAAGTTTGGGGCCGGGGGCCGGTGCAAGCATTGTGCTTGCACGGGCCGCGAGGGTGATTCAACCTCTATAAAAAGATCCGGGCAGGACGGGCTCGTCAGTTGTGGTAGACAACCGTCCTAGTGGAAGGAAAACCACGATAAAAAACCCGGAGAAGAAAACTCTGTTAACAAATTACATTTGATGATACTGCCATGACAGAAAGAGATGCAAACGTACTGCAACAGGGTCTCGGAAGCCCAGTTGCCGGCGCGGAGGGGGGTGTAGTCCCTGCCCCTGCCGCGTCGTTATCTAGCGATGGGCCTGCTGCGAGATTGTCCCCGAGTCTCGTAGCAGAATCTATTATCGGTGGGATGAGCACCGTTTTGGCGGACGCAGTGCTGACCCATAGTCAACAGGTGGGACGTATCCCCCTGGTCGACTATATGTGGGCCAGTAGCTGGATGACTGTGTTTCTCGAGAAACAAATTGGCGGGGGAGGTGAGGATAGCAGGGAGCGCAGCGCTACTGCTATGCGGATCCTCCAGAATGACGCGAGGTGGGACGATTCCTACCAGTACGACGTGCCGGGGATGGGGATCGTCGATGAGGCGAGCTCGCTCTACGCGTGGACCAGGTTGTACGGGCCTGAGGACCCCATTTACCTGGAATCTTGCCGGGCAATGTTGGCGGTCTTCGAGCTTTGCGGGGGCCCGGGTGAAAACGGGCAGGACCAGGCGTTCGCGATGGAGGACCTGGAGAGGGTCAACAGGCCGTGGGTGGGGGGATTCGTATCGAGTTTCAGAGACTCGTGCGCTCCCTCCACCGAGGGGAGGGAGCTTTACACTCCCCTACCGTTGAGGGGCGGAGCGGGTGATTCACCCGGGTCCATGGTTTCCGTCTCCCCGGGAGAAGGAATGGAGCTGGGAGGGGGGAGTTCTTCCTCCCCTATTGCGGAGGGTCCTCTCCGGGAGGTGTTGGAGGAGGGGTTGGGGGATTCCATTAATTTGGGGGCCCGCAGCCCCTCCCCCGAAATTGATCCCGGCTCGCCGCGCCCTATTCTTAGGACGCTTGGCGATGAGCGATTCCGATCCCTGCGTAGGGGACAGGGGAGGCCGCGGAAGGACGGAACTGGTCCGTTCAAACCCGCGCCTCCCCTGATTGTGTCGGACTCTGATTCCGACGGGGGATCGGAGGTGAATGCGGGCACCTCCACGGCCGGTAGCGCGTCTGAGGGCGCTGCTACTCGGGCGGGTGCAGGGGGTTCCGCGAGGGGAAATCCCACTGCGGAAATAGTTCCGCCCAACTTTACTGGTCTCCAGAAAAGGAAGGCGGAAGAAGTCATCAGAAAGATCGAGAGGGGCTCAACCGATGAGATGCAGAAAGACATCGATCGGGAGCTCCTCTCGATCGAGGCTGTCCGCCAGAGGGCGGGCAACCTGAAGGGGGAGCTTAATGGGAAGCTCAAGTTCGGGGTCTACGTCCTCAGGGAGGTAGTCCGGACATTGGCCGGGCGGGCCTCTGAGGGCGGAGACCCCGGATATATGAAGACACAGATCAAGACGCTGGAGGGGGCGGTGGAGTCCCTCAAGGCAGAGAATGGCCGCCTCCAGCGTCGAGTTAGGAAGTTGGAGGCGGTTCGGGCCAATTTATTGGCTGGGGAGAGACCAGCCTCCCCTGGGGATGACAGTGCCCCTCCCGGCTTAGATAATGCTGGGGAGGCTGGCATGAATGTGGAAGAGGGCGAGGGGAGAGCCCCTCACCCCTTGTCAGGGGGTCTATCTGCGACTCTGACGGTGATCGCCAGAACGCTTGCCGGGTTTGGCGATAGACTAAAGGGCCTGGAGGAGAGGGTGGCGATGCCTCCCCCTTCTCCGGCCCCTTCCTCTTTCCGCCCCCGGGCGCCCTCCGTTGGGGGAGTTGCTCGGGGTAGTGGGGGGAGGAAGAAGAGGAAAAGGAGGACCGTTGCGGCGGCCCCTCGGGTAGATGGAAGAATTTCACAACCCACACCGGGGTCCCCCGCCGATCCTGTATGTCCTCCCCCTTCTGGAGGTGTCACGCCGGCGGATGGCCCTGAGACATGGGCCGTCGTTGTAGGCCGGCGCAATAAAAAGAAGGCTGTCAGGGATGGGGTGGGACCTAATCCCCCCACTCCAGTAACCCAGACACGGCGGGGCCTGGCCACACCGAGGACAGCCCCTAAAGGGGCGGCGCCTAAGGCGAACCCAGTTGGGGCAATGCGTAGGCGTCTCCCGCGCTCGGCGGCGGTGATGCTAGTTGGACAGGATAATTTGTCCGAGGCATTGACCGCCGCGAGGCGGGAGATAAACGTCAATGAACTCGGCATTGACGTTATCAATGCCAAGGGAGTTTTTGGTGGAGGGGGCCTCCTCCTGGAAATACCAGGAGGCGGTCCGGAGGCGGAGGCTAAGGCGGATCGCCTGACCACCGTCCTCCAAATGGCCCTCAAAGATAAATTTGAGGGCATTAGGGTCACTCGACCCACTAAGCGTCTCGACCTCCGGTTAAAGGGGGTCGAGGAATCGGTCTCCGAGGAGGAGATCCGCCAGGCGGTTGCTGCCAGTGGTGGATGCTCTGAATCGGAGATTCGAGTGGGTCCATTGCGCCCTGCAATACGCAGGCTGCGCATGGTGTGGGTGCAGTGCCCGGCTAGGGCTGCTGTAAAGGTGGCGGAAGCAGGGAGGATCACAGTTGGACTGTGGTTCTCCGCACGGGCGGAGCTGTTGGCGAACAGACCGACCCGCTGCTTCCGCTGCCTCGCACGTGGACACACACAGCGGGGATGCCCGGCCAAATTGGTCAAGACCCCCCGCTGTTTCCAGTGCGGGGAGGAGGGGCACAAGGGGGCAACTTGTGGACGTCCGGCCCACTGCCCCCTTTGTGCCACAGCAGGAAAGAAGGCGGATCACAGGACGGGGTCGGAGAAATGTCCTCCGATCCCCCCTGCGCCTAGAGTTCCTTTAAAAAGGAGCAATTTGATTCCCCCTTCTGGGGGTGGGGTGACCACGCCTGCTGGCTTGGGCCCCGCCTCCTCTGGAGAAGGGGAAACTGTGGTGAGGAGATCTCCCGAGCATGATCCCAGCGGGAACAGCTCTAGGAGAGTCCTGAGGTCGGAGGGGTCGGATGGGTCCGTTGGGCCCTCCCGTACCCCGGCAGAGAAGCGACCAAGGGGGGGTAAGGGGGATGAGGTGAGCCCTCCCCTCCGAAAACCCCCCAAGGTTCGTGCCCTTGATGCTCCGAGGCTGTTACCACCGGGTAAACCGGGGCCAAGGAGCAAAAAGGGAGGGAGTAGATCCTCTATGGGCGGGTCGTCTAGCGACACCCACTAACATGGCTATGTTCGCTTCGTCCCGCCCATATTTGGTGGATAGAGGGGGCTTATGCCTCCGACCCGGTGATGCGTTAGAGGGTGGGGGGAGAACTTAGTTCTCCCCACAAATACTGAGTAGCCGGTAAACCGGCATGCCGGGGGGGGATGGCTGGATGTATGCGTTTGCGGTTCCCAGCCTCCCCCCCATAACGGCCGCTGACGGCAAATCAACGGGGGTGGGGTTTAGTTGGTAGGCGTCCGGAGGAACTGGTGGTGTAGCAGACCACTCCTCCGGACGAATCCAACACTACCCTCTGGCAGGGATATTCCCATTGCACGCCAGAGGGTGTCTTTGGAAGATTCCCCACCCCCGGGGAGGGGCCTGCCCCTCCCAGACAAAAAAAAAAAAAAAAAAAAAAAAAAGGTTAGGTTAGGTTCCCTCTCGTTGTGCGCCACCTTGTCGTGGTGAGAGGGCTCACCGGGGGAATACCTGAAAAGGTGTTTCTGCGGTGCTAAGAGCGCACAGTTCCTTCTTAGGAGGGAACGGGGGTCCGGCTACCCCTCAAGGGACTTGTCCCGATTAGCCGGAAGGGGTTGGCGGCCCTGACTTCAATCGCCCGGGTGCCTGGACTCGATAGGTGTGTTTATTTAAAACACACCCCCAGGATAGAGGAGCATTACCTCGAGAAAAAAGCCGGGGCCTGACCAGCCTCGTTAGCACGCCGGTGCTCCGGCATAACGGTCGAGCCCCCATTGCACGAGGGGGGCGATAGCGTCCCATACCGTAACCCCAGTTTGTGGGGCCGGGGGCCGGTGATAGCGTGTGGCGGCGCATCACGGGCTGCGAGGGTGGTAAAACCTCTATAAAAAGACCCGGGTAGACCGAGCTCGTAAGCCTAGGGTGGGCAATCGGTCTAGGAGAGGGAAAACTCCGATATAAAACACGGTGAAGGACACACCGTTAACAAACCAAATTTTCTTTTATATGGACATGGACAAGAAAAACGGACATAGTGTACCGTCTCAGGGGATTCGGACCCCCAGAGACCGGCGTGGTGGGAGTCCTGTCCCGGCTCCTGCTGCGTCGTCATCCAGCGACGGGCTGACTGTGGGGTGTTCGCCGAGCTCTGCAGTCAATAATGTGATCGGTTCAGCGTTCGCGTTGTTTGAGCATGCTGTGGTACTAACAACTACGCATCCAGGAAAGTGCTTGGACACGGTGTCAAGCCTGTGTAAGGCTTACTGTTTTATCACAGACAATTTTAAGTGTGGTAAGAGTGAATGTAGATGCGACTCTAAAAGGGCCTGGGACCTTTTAAGGTCAAAAAATTTGATTGAGGGAGGGAGCACCCTCCACACAACAAGGGTGGAACTGGCTGATACTTTTAAAGAGCTATGGGTCACCTTTGGTAGTGTATTGAAGGATGAAAAGTATAAGGATACTTACCTTCACCTATGCGTTGTCCTGGCGGCTTCCGTCGAACTTCTTGGACTGGACCTGAAACAAAAAGGTTACATTATTAAGGCTTTGGACTATCTCAAGGATATGGGGAGGCCATATGAATTTGGAAAATTGGGAAGGGATTCTCCGCAGAAAGCGGATCACACCCCTATACGAATCAGGGGTGGTGGTGGCTCCTCTGGTTCAGAGAGGAGAACACGGAGTAAGGCGATTTCCATAAGGAATAGGATTGAGGACACGGATTCGTCGGACTCGGATCCTAAGCCTAGGATTACGTCCGTGGAACGGCTGGCTCCTGACACTGTCCGAGTGGGGAAGAAGCCAGCCCCTGAAAAGGGGAAAAAGAAGGAGGAGAAGGATGCGGAATCCGCTATGGAAGTGGTGGAAGTGGCCGACTCCTCTGGTGAGGAGGACGACACTACACGCCCCCCCAGTAGAGCAGGGGACCCGGATTGGGGATTCGAGGACTCGGGAGAAGAGGCGGGCCCTTCCAGGCCCGCTTCTCGGATCAGCACTGTGGAGCAGCCAGAGGGGTTATTCCGCCTCCCTCTGCTTCACAGGGCCCAGGGAAGACCGAGGAAGGATGGGACGGGTCCATTCAAGGCCCTGTCCACCTCGGGATCGGAGAAGGAAGGGAAGAAGAAGACCCGGAAGCAAGGGAAAAATCTTCCATACACGGAGGAGGATGAAGAGGCTGCGGGGACCTCCTTAATGATGGTCCGCCCCCCACCTCTTACAGGGGATCAACGTGGGAAGGTGGAACATCGGCTCCGGCAGATTGAGAGAGGTTCCTCGAGAGAGGTTGTAGTCCACGCGGATAAATGTCTCGATGAGATCGAGAACGCGAGGGCTGCATCCTCGAATATGAAAGGCTCCCTTAGTGGTCAAATCAAGACCAATGTATACCTTTTGAGGGAGGTGCTGAGGACCTTGTGTACCAGGGCGGACAAGGTGGGGGACCCGGGATACTGGCGATCCCAGGTCAACACATTGACGAGCGACAACACGGCCTACAGGGCTCAAAACGAGAGCCTGTTGAGGAAGCTGGCCAAATCGGAGGATGCAGTACGCTTCCTCAAGGGTAAGCTGGCCCAAAACCCCAGCACGGAAGGGCCCCTTATTAGGGATCCTAGGTCTCCTACCCTTGGTAGGGACCCGATGGGGCGGTCGGATTTGGGGAGTGGTGCGGAGGCCGTACCCGCTACTCCGTTTGACCCCACTCCAGATTTGGAGTCGGAGGCTGAAGCCCCCCGACAGGCCTCATATGTTGGTGGGGCAGGATTGGGAGTCCTCACGGAGGTCAACAGTTCGTTGGTCTCCGTGATGGAAACTCTGAAGAGGATGGAGGACCGGATTGCAAGCCTCGAGCTGGGCGGACGAACCGTCCCTGCTCCGGTGCAAGAGGACTCCAAGGGGAAGAGGAAGAAGAAGAAAGAGAAGGTGGGGTCCGGTGCCGCACCCCCCCGGATATCCCTCCCACCCCGTGAGGTGGAGGCTATCTCGGAGGGGGATTTACCGACAGGTGGGCCCGTACCTCCCTCTCGGGAGTCGGAAACCACCTGGACCACCGTGGTGAAGAGAGGCAAGGGGAAAAAGGGGAAGGGGCCACGAGGGCCTCCTTTACCCCCTCCTCCCTCTACCAAGGAGAAGACTGCGCGGGGGACTCAGCCCTTGAAGGGTGGTCCCACCGACGTGAAGAAATTGAAGAGGAGGCTCCCACGTACCGCGGCGGTGGCGCTTAACGTCACCAACACCACCTATGCGGATGTGATGAGGAAGGCGAGGGATGAGATCCGTCTACCGGACCTGGGAATCAAGTCAGTGAAACTCAGGAAAGCAAGGAACGGAGGAGTTCTCCTGGAAATAGCGGGAGAGCAGTCGAAGATGAAGGCGGACGCATTGGCCTCTAGGATGAGGGAGGCTACGCGAGACCTGCCGGGAGAGATCAAGATCTCCAGGCCCTCGAGAAGGACTGACTTCCGACTCGTCGGCCTGGATGATACGTACTCCCGGGGTGAGATTATCGCCGCGATATCCCAGGTGGGATGTTGCCAGGTGGATGAGGTTAGGCTGGGGAGGATCCAAACCACGGGCCGTAAGGGTCTGAACCTGGCTTGGGCCCAGTGCCCGGCAGAGGCGGCCATCAAGCTCGTCGAAGCCGGGTCTATGGACATAGGGTGGACCCAGGTGAAGGTCGAGCTCCTTCCGAGCAGACCGGCCCAGTGCTTTAGATGCCTGGGCAGAGGACACGTCCAGCAGAAGTGCCCATCCATCGTGGATCGGGCACACTGCTGTTACCAGTGTGGTGGGGAAGGCCATACAGCGGCGAGTTGCGGGGTTAGGCCGCACTGCCCCATTTGTGCCCTTCACGGGCGACCTTCGGGGCATAGGGCAGGGAGTACGGCTTGCCCCCCTATCCCTCCTAAGAGGGAAACCGTGCGGACTACGATCCAACGTAGCGATGAAGGCAACGGGGTTGTGCGATCCCAGCAACCACCCCTCTCGTCTCCTGATATGGAGACAGAATCGGTGGGGGGATCAACCACCACTGACGGGAAGAGGCCAAGGGAAGACTCCGTCAGTCCTCCCCAGGCGGAATTAAAGAAGGCGCGAGGCCCTGAGACAGTGCGTCCAGGGTCACCACAACCGGGCCCATCATCAGGTCCTTGAGGAGGTAGCGGGGAATTGGTAGTCCGGACCAATACCGGACACAAGAGGATAAGGACCCGGTCACCAGGGTCAGCCTAGGGAAGGGGACGGAGGCATGCTCCCGATAGTAATCCCGGATCCTTCCCTAACACGGCGGCGCACGATGGATTTGTCTGGGACGAGGTTTTAGTCGGTAGGCACAGTCTGATCCTGACTAAGGTTAGGACAGGCTGTGAATCCGACACTACCTCCCGTCAGGCTGAGGGGCAGCAATCCTCAGTCCTTGCACGACGGGAGGTGTCTTTTGAAGATTTCCTCGTCCCGGGGGGGCCCTTCTGGCCCTCAAACCAAAACAAAAAAAAAAAAAAAAAAGGTTAGGTTAGGTTCCTTGGGCGGCCAGGCTCGTTAGCCCAGTGGGGCGGCTGGCCAGGGGGGTGCTCCCCCCGTGGTGGAGGCCTGTCTTGGCCGGGGCTGCTGCTCCGGCGGGACGGGTCTTTGGTGGGGTCACTTCGGTGGCCCTGTCTAAAGGGGTGGATGTGGGTGCCGGTTCCCTCTGTGTCTCGGGCGGATGTCCTTTTCAGGACATGCCGTCTGGCATGGAGGGAAAGCGGTGTCCCACAAGGGTGGCTCTCCCTCTCCGCTCAAACGGCTCGGGGACGTGGTCCCCGAGTACGCGGGCGTGAAGGGGAGCGACAGAGGGAGGACACCCTGGCATTACTGCCGGGGTGGTAGACCGTAACCCCAATCTATTGGGGCCGGGGGCCGGTGCTTGCATTGAGCTTGCACGGGCCGCGAGGGTGGCTCAACCTCTATAAAAAGACCCGGGCAGGACGGGCTCGTTAGTCTTGGTAGACAACCGTCCTAGTGGAAGGAAAACCACGATAAAAAAACCCGAAGAAGACAACTTCGTAAAAAATTACATTTTATGGTTTCTTTCATGGAAGAAAAGAGTATGGTGACTGCCGATGGGCTTCGGATCCCGGAGGCCGGCGTATCTGGGGGTACTGTCCCTGCCCCCAGTATGTCGTTATCCAGTGAAGGGCCAACCGTCACGTGCCCCGCGGGCGTGACGGCGGAATATATTACCGCGAAGGGAAGGATTGACAGAATCCTTGCGATGGTGAGTAGTGTCGCCGCTCACATAGTAATGTGCGAGGCGCACTTCGAGGATAAAAAGAAGTGGATGGAACTCCGTAAGAGCTACGCTGCTCTTCTGGCTTTCCTGGCGCATCGTGCGAACAACCCAGGTTATAAGACAGTGGCCAAGAGAGCTCTTGGCTACTGCAGGATCTGGGACGACTCGCTCCCATACGGAGTGCCAGCGGAGAGGCTCCCAGAGGACCTCTCGAGGGTGTTCTACTTCACCACTGGGTGGAATACGCTTGAGGAGCCTCTGAAAGGTATAAGGGAGATGGCTGCCCAGGACCTGGAAGCGTCAGGTATAGAACCTGACGATGCTCACTGGGCCTTCGCGGCCGAGACTTATGCCTTGACTGCGGAACTGATGGGGGACGACCTCCCCCCCAACATGAAGAAGGATGATCGAGCCCTCAAAAAGCTCGAACAGTTCGGCATCACATGGGTGCCGGGCACATCCGGTGCTTGGAGGGGAGGAGAGGACCCCTCCCTCCCCCCAATTACTGGGCTAAAAGGAGGAGGTAAGCCAACTGGGCCCCGCAGATCCGAGAGGACTGCCAAGAAGGATGGTAGGGTGATGAGGAGGAGGGTTAGGCCCATCACCGCCTTCTCATCCTCCTCAGAGGAGGAAGAGAACAGGGAGAAGGAAACTGTGGAGGTGATTGAGGTGGATGACCCACCCCTCTCGCCTCTGAGTGGGACTGATGGGGAGGGGGGTCCATCTTATGTCCCCCCCACCCTTTCGGCCATACCCGAGACGGAGGACCCTCAGCCGGGTCCGTCCACACAGGTAGAGGGTTTGCCTCTTCCAGCAGTGGACTTTGCGGATCAACTCCTCCCCTCCTCTTCCGAAGAGGCGGAGATGGAGGATGGGGACGCCCCCTCGACCTATACGAGGGCACCCTCTGGGATACCTCCCGGGGAAAAGGCGAGCCTGGAAGAAAGACTCCCCACCTTCTTTAGGGGGCAGGGGAGACCACGCCTTGACGGCTCGGGTCCGTTTATAGACCCAACCGAAACGGGTTTGGAGGTGGAACCGGATGGGGGTGAATCCGAGGAAGAGGAGGAGACGGAAATAATAGCTCCGTCCTTCACTGGTCAGCAGAAAAAGCAGATAGTGAAGCAGATCGAGGCAATGGAGAAGGGCTCCACGGAAGAATTGTATAAACAATTCGACCGTGAGCTTCTCGGCGTTGAAAAGGTCCGGCAGAGTTCCAAGAACCTCCGAGGCCAGCAGAGCGGCCGCCTTAAAAAGACGGTCTTTATTCTGAGGGAGGTCCTAAAAACCCTGTCGAACAGGGCCATACACGGCGGAGATCCGGGCTATTGGAAGGCCAAAGTCGCCGCCGAGCAGAAGATCACTGCGGACCTTAAGGCGCAGAACAAAAGGCTCAAAAGGGGGCTGGCTCAGTGCAGGGCTGGGCTAGCCGACATGAGAGCTGGGGAGGAGACACGCTCCCCATGGGAGCCAAGACCGAGGACACCTACGAGGGGGGGGTCCCCCCTTCCCCCAGTCACAATTGGGACCAGCGGAACCCAGATGGGTCCCGAAGCAGAGGAAGAGGGAATGGAGAGCATGCCTGCCCCGATCCCCATCGAGATTAGTCTCATGGGCATCGCGGAGGCACTCCAAACCCTCACTAAGAGGATAGAGACGTTGGAGGTGGATCTGGCAAAGGCCCGCCTCCCTCCGTCTGCTCCCAGTACTCGTCCTGCTGTCAGCAGGAGAGGGGAGAAGCAGAAGAGGGAAAAAAAAGGGTCCAAAAAAAAGGCCCCCTCGAAGAAGGCCGTCCCGACCTCAAAAGGGAAAAAGGTAGCCAATGGGGGGAGAGGGGTGGGGGAAATCCCTCCCCCCTCTGAAACCCCACTATTGGCAACAAATGAAGCGGTTGTCGGACTGGGGGAGACCGGGTGCTCAGGCCCTCGGGACCCCCCATCTGGGACAACCTGGGCCAAGGTAGTGAGAGGCCGACGCGGTGCCGCTGACCCGCGGGCCTCTCTCCCGGTCCCCTCGACCTCCCAGAGGAAGGGAGAGGAGAGGAAGAGGGACCGCGAGGCGGCGATTAAAAAAGCCAAGAGGAGGATGCCGCGTAAAGCGGCAATCCTCATCTCGACAAGGGAGCCATCGGCGCTCCCTGTTGTCCTGAGGAAGGCGCAAGAGAGCATCTCCCTGGAAACGTTGGGAATCACCAACATCCAGGCGAAACGCAGCCATGGGGGCGGTTTCCTCCTGGAAATTCCGGGAAAGAGGGAGGAAGCGGAGGCTAAGGCATCATACCTAGCCTCCGAGATGCGTGGCGTCCTTGGTCAAACCGAGGGAGTTACAATCTCCAGGCCATCGCGCAAACTCGACCTCCGTTTGACGGGAACCGAGGGCATGGCAGAACAGGAGGAAATTCGGGAGGCAATAGCAAAAGTGGGGGAATGCTCCCCCACTGAGTTCAGGTTGGGGCCATGTCGCTCCATGAACAGGGGCAAGGTGTCCATTTGGGCCCAGGGCCCAGACAGGGCCGCAATTAAGGCGGCAGTAGCGGGCACGATAAAGGTGGGATGGCACAACTACAGAGTTGAGCTGCTGAAAAGCAGGCCATCTCGCTGCTATCGATGCCACGCCCGTGGCCATATGCGGCAGTTCTGTCCGTCCAATATAGACCGGACGAACTGTTGCATAAACTGTGGAGCAGTGGGACACAAATTGGCGCAGTGTAAAGCTCCGGCACACTGCCCAATTTGTGTACTTAATAAGAGGAAAGCGGACCACAGGGCGGGTGGGGAGGATTGCCCCCCAGTAGCCCCCCTCCGGAAACCGGCGACTAGTTCAGGGAGGAAGGAAAGGGAAGTTGTTCCCGGAGGTGGCGGGGAGCCCACAGGGGCCACCCCCCCCGCTAAAGGGACAACCCCCCTTTTGGAGAAGGAACCGACACCACCACGGTCTGCCCCGGTTAGGGACAGCGTGGTGGTAATAGAACCTCTCTCAGCCCAAATGGAGACTGAGCCGTTAGGCCCGACTCCAGGGCAGAAGAGGAGTAGGGAAGAGGGAGAGGGGGGGGATAACCCCTCCCCTACATCCCCCCGCCCAACCAAGTTAAAGGCTAAGCGGAAGAATGACAGGCCCCCCCCGGAGTAACAGTCTAACGAAGGACTGAAGCTCCGTGGGGGGTCAGGGGAGGGGGGTTTCCCCCCCTCATCCCCAAGTAGAAGACAAATAGTGGGAGAAGGAGGTTAACACCTCCTACTCCTCTCAATAAAAAGGGGGGAGATGTCGTACCCAATAATAGGGCCGGTCAGGGAGAGGGAATGGATGACATGCCTCTGGCGATTCCCATCCCTCTCCCGCATTGACCAGTGACGACAACGTTACATAGGAGTGGGGTTTTAGTGGGTAGGCATCACCTCAGCAAAGATCCGCTGGGTGGTGAATCCCACACTCCCCTTCCGCAGTGCGGTCACTAGGACTGCACATTGCACGTGGAAGGGGGTCTTTAGAAGATTTCCCCACTCCTGGGGTTCCGGCTCTGCGAGAGCATTGTCGGGCCCCGAACAAAAAAAAAAAAAAAAAAAAGGTTAGGTTCCTTGGCGACGGTGTGCCACCTTGACGTGGTGCCAGGGCTCCCCGCTATCCATTCGTGGAGATGCGGGATCTAAGAGCACACCCGAAGAAGTCTAACTTCGTTAAAAAAACTTGGGGCGCCATACCCAAAAAAGGCTCTGAGGCTTGCACTTCACCTTATGACCTAAAATTTGGCCAGAGAAGTTCAACTCTGGAAAAAAACTGAGGGGGAAAACCTCAAAATGGGTCTCTGTAGACTGTCTCCCTTCCTTTCCTTTTCCACCTCCCGTCTTATCCTCTCCTCTTTCTCCTCCGCCAGTTTGCATGCCCTAAAAAGCCGAGGAAGGAAAAACCTCGTTAAACAACCGGGGGTTTGAGATACCTCCTGATGAAAAGTCTCAAATGGAAATAACCAGCTGGCCGGGATCCAGGCTAAACAAAGATCGTCCCGAGGAAGGAAAACCTCGTTAAAAATCGGGGGTTTGAGAATACCTCCTGATGAAAAGTCTCAAATGGAAATAACCAGCTGGCCGGGATCCAGGCTAAACAAAGATCGTCCCGAGGAAGGAAAACCTCGTTAAAAATCGGGGGTTTGGGAATACCTCCTGATGAAAAGTCTCAAATGGAAATAACCAGCTGGCCGGGATCCAGGCTAAACAAAGATCGCCCCGAGGAAGGAAAATCTCGTTAAAAAACCGGGGGTTTGAGAATACCTCCTGATGAAAAGTCTCAAATGGTAATAACCAGCTGGCCGGGACCCAGGCTAAACAAAGATCGTCCCGAGGAAGGAAAACCTCGTTAAAAAACCGGGGGTTTGAGAATACCTCCTGATGAAAAGTCTCAAATGGTAATAACCAGCTGGCCGGGATCCAGGCTAAACAAAGATCGTCCCGAGGAAGGAAAACCTCGTTAAAAAACCGGGGGTTTGAGAATACCTCCTGATGAAAAGTCTCAAATGGTAATAACCAGCTGGCCGGGATCCAGGCTAAACAAAGATCGCCCCGAGGAAGAAAAACCTCGTTAAAAAACCGGGGGTTTGAGAATACCTCCTGATGAAAAGTCTCAAATGGAAATAACCAGCTGGCCGGGATCCAGGCTAAACAAAGATCGTCCAGAGGAAGAAAACCTCGTTAAAAAATCGGGGGTTTGAGAAGACCTCCTGATGAAAAGTCTCAAATGGAAATAACCAGCTGGCCGGGATCCAGGCTAAACAAAGATCGTCCTGAGGAAGGAAAACCTCGTTAAACAACCGGGGGTATGAGAACACCTCCTGATGAAAAGTCTCAAATGGAAATAACCAGCTGGCCGGGACCCAGGCTAAACAAAGATCGCCCCGAGGATGGATAGCCTCGTTAAACAACCGGGGGTATGAGAACACCTCCTGATGAAAAGTCTCAATGGAAATACCCAGCTGGCCGGGACCCAGGCTTAACAAAGATCGCCCCGAGGCAGGATCGCCTCGTTAATCAACCGGGGGTTTGAGGATACCTCCTGATGAAAAACCTCAAAAATGGGAAAAACCAGCTGGCCGGGATCCAGGCTTAACAAAGATCGTCTGGGAGGTGAGGGCGGCTCCCCTAACAAGTTGCTTCTGGGAATGGACGACCCGGTACATGTAGCGAAGGTAGCTACCAAGCCAATGGCGCCCGACGACTCGGAGTAACGACCCGGAGAAGGGTTAAATAAACGTCCAGGAGAAGGATACTCCTTGAATAAACCTGGGATTCCTAAAGGGTGGTGCCCATGATTGAAATTACCCCCTTGTGATGGGGCGACCTTCGGGTCGCCGTTTCAGGGTTGTAGGTTGTCGTTAAACCTTCGTGATGGGCCTTCGGGCACACCACTCTCCCTCTCGTCGTGCGCCACCTTGTCGTGGTGAGAGGGCTCACCGGGGGAATACCTGAAAAGGTGTTCCCGCGGTGCCAAGAGCGCACAGTTCCCTCGCTGGAGGGAACAAGAGGAGCCCAGCGACTCCTTAGGGACTTGTCCCAATCGCTGGTAGGAGATGGGGACTCCGACTTCAAACCCCCGGTGGCATGGCACCGTTAGGGGGAGATTTCTATCTCCCCTCCATGCACGGGCGGCCAGGCTCGTTAGCCCAGTGGGGCGGCTGGCCAGGGGGGTGCTCCCCCCGTGGTGGAGGCCTGTCTTGGCCGGGGCTGCTGCTCCGGCGGGACGGGTCTTTGGTGGGGTCACTTCGGTGGCCCCGTCTAAAGGGGTGGATGTGGGTGCCGGTTCCCTCTGTGTCTCGGGCGGATGTCCTTTTCAGGACATGCCGTCTGGCATGGAGGGAAAGCGGTGTCCCACAAGGATGGCCCCCCCTCTCCGCTCAAACGGCTCGGGGACGTGGTCCCCGAGTACGCGGGCGTGAAGGGGGGCGACAGAGGGAGGACACCCTGGCATTACTGCTGGGGTGGTAGACCGTAACCCCAATTTATTGGGGCCGGGGGCCGGTGCTTGCACTGAGCTTGCACGGGCCGCGAGGGAGACAAAACCTCTATAAAAAGATCCGGGCAGGACGGGCTCGTTAGTCCGGGGGGACAACCGTCCTAGTGGAAGGAAAACCACGATAAATAACCCGAAGAAGACAACTTCGTAAAAAATTACACAAGATGATCTTCATGGAAGATAATGATAAGGCGACTGCTGAAGGGCTTCGGATCCCGGAGGCCGGCGTATCTGGGGGTATTGTCCCTGCTCCCAGTACGTCGTCATCATATGAAGGGCCAGCCGTCGCGTGCCCCGCGGGCGCGACGGTGGAAAATACTACCGCGAAGACAAGGATGTCTAGGATCCTTAAGACGCTGGAGGATACCGTATGCGGTATAAGAGATAAGATCCATCTCTTTGGGAAAAAGGACTGGGAGTACCGCGAAAAATTCGCGACTGTTCTCGCCTTTATGGCGTTCCGTGCGAAGGACGTGAAGGGGCTGAATCTGGCCAGGACGCAACTCATTATTGATGAGATATGGGACGACACCCTCCCATTTGGCGTGCCTATAGAGATAGTGGCGGTTATTCTCCCCTGGGTGTGGACCGAAGTCTACTTTTGGGGTGAAAAACAAAACCAGCCCTTCAGCTACCTTAAAAAGATGGCCGCCCATAGATACGTGCCGATAGGCATAAAAACCGATGACGTATCTAGGGCTTTTGCGGCAGAGCTCTATGTCTCTGTCGCTGAATTGTTGGGGGATGACGTCGACCCCTACTTAATAAAGGACGACCGAGCTTCTAAAGGGCTCGAGGAGCTCGGCATCCCATGGATGCCGGGCACCACCTGTGCATGGAAGGGAGGAGAGGATCCCTCCCTCCCCACAATCACAGGATTAAAGGGAGGAGGAAAGCCGCTTGCATCCCGGGGAAACCGGAAGAAGGCGGACAAGCACGAGGAGGAGGGAAGGGGGAGGAGAAAAAGGCCTAACAAGCCTATCAGGCCTTGCACCCTCCGGTCTTCCTCCTCCTCGGAGGATGAGGAGGTGGATGAGGGGGAGGGGACCGAGGCCCCCATCTCCCTGTCTACGGACGAGATGGAGGGGGGGGAACCCGTAAGGGCTTCTACCCCCCCTCCAGCTGAGCCCGGGACGGGGGACCCTGTCTCCCTGTCTCTGGGGGGGACGGAGGGGGGGGAGCCCAGTGGGGCTACTACCCTCCCTCGGGCCACGTCCAGGACGGAAGACCCTCAACCGGGTCCATCCACACAGGTGGAGGGTTTACTCCCACCTACTGTGGATTTCGAGGACTGCCTCATCACCTCAGGAGAGGAGGAGGGAATGGAGGATGGGACCACGGCCCCCCCATCAACCTCGACGGGAATACCCAGTTGGGTCCCTGCCGGGGAGAGGACGGACCCGTCAAAGAGATTCGCGTCGGCCCGAAGGGCACAAGGGAGACCGAGGAAAGATGGGACAGGCCCATTCATTGACTCGGAAACAGAGGAGTTAGAAATGGTGATTCGGGGAGAGACGGCCTCCGAAGAAGAGGAGATGGAAGTGGTGCCTCCGTCACTGACTGGTCCGCAAAAGCGGGAGGCAGCGCGGAGTATCCAAAAGATGGAGAGGGGCTCTACGGAGGAACTCTATAAAAGTTTCGACCGGAAGCTCCTCACCATCGAGCAGATCAGGCAATGTTCAAGGAACATAAGAGGCCAGCAAAGCGGACGAATAAAAATGAACGTATTCGTCCTGAGGGAAGTGCTCAAGACCCTGACGAGCAGGGCAGCCCACGGTGGAGACCCAGGTTTCTGGAAGGCCAGATACCTTGCCGAAAAGAGGAGCAACGCGACCCTCAAGGCCCAAGTCCGTCAGATCGACACGCAGATGAAACTGCAGAGAGTCGATCTGGCGGAAATGAGAGAAAGAGAGAGAGAGAGGGAGAGAGAAGGAAGGCGTCAGCCATGCGAGCCGATGCCCTCTCCCACAAGGGGGGTTTCTCCCCTTCCCCGTCCAAGCACGGACGGGGTTGAGGAGATGTCTCCAGCCCAGGAAGGAGGAAGAGATGAGGGAATGGAGTGTGACTCTGTCCCACAGATCCCCATTGAGATCTCTCTCAAGGGGATAATGGAGGCACTCCAGACCCTCAACAGCAGGATGGAGAAACTGGAGAGCGGGATAACTAAGGCCCACCTCCCCCCTTCCGCTTTCCCTAGTGCCCCTCCTGCGCCTGGCAGGAAGGTTGGGGAGCGGCGGAAGAAGAAGAGGTCCGCAAAGGCCCCCTTGATGAAGGGTGCCTCAGGCTCCAAGGCGATGAAGAACGCCGGAAGTGGTAGAGGGGCGGGAGAAATTCCCCCCCCTCCTCTTGAGGACCCCCCATCGGGGACAGGAAAGACGGCAACCAAACCGTCAGGAGAGGGGGAATCAACGGGTCAAAACCCTAGTAATCCCCCCACGGAATCCACGTGGGCCAAGGTAGTGGGACGTGGTGGCAAAAAAAGGGCTACTATTGCCCCATTAAAAGCTGCCCCTCCAGTACCCTCAACAACTCCAGCCTCCCAGAAGAAGAAGGAAGAGAAGAAGAAGATAGATCGCAAAACAGCGATAAAAAGGGCGAAGAAGAGGCTGCCGCGCTCTGCCGCGATCCTCATCTCCGTGAAGGAGCCTGATACTCTTTCCGGAGTAATAAGGAAGGCGCAGGAGAGAATCTCCCTCGAGCAGCTGGGGATCACCCAAATAAGGATGAAATCCAGTTTCGGGGGGGTGCTCTCCTGGAAATCCCAGGAAAGAGGGAGGATGTCGAGGCTAAAGCCTCATACTTAGCCTCCGAGATCCGCATCGCTGTTGGGGATACCGAAAGCGTTGCGATCAGCAGGCCGTCGCGCCGACTCGATCTACGGTTAACCGGGATCATGGAGTCGGTCACCCCCGAAGAAATCCGGGAGGCCCTGGCGGAGGTGGGGAAATGTTCCCCCAAAGAGGTTAAGCTGGGACCTTGGAACCCCTCGATAAGGGGCAAGAGGTCAATCTGGGCCCAGGGCCCGGATAGAGCCGTGGTAAAAGCGGCAGAGGCAGGGAGGGTTAAAGCGGGCTGGACCACCTTCCAGGTGGCTCTGCTGAAAAGCAGACCAGCCCGCTGCTATCGATGCCACGCCCGTGGCCACATGCGGCAGAGCTGTCCGTCCACTGAGGATAGGACGGACTGCTGCATGAACTGCGGGGAGAAGGCACACAAGCTGGCGCAGTGCAAGGTCCCCGCGCACTGCCCAATCTGTGCTAGTGGTGGTAAGGAGGCAAACCATAGGGCGGGAACGGAGCTTTGTCCTCCAGTTCCCCCCCGCTGGAAGCCACCTAAAAAACCAACTAGGGAGGAAAGGGGAGTTGCACCTGAAGGTGGAGGGGAGCCCAATCAAGGGCCCACCCCCTCTGCTGACAGGACAACTCCCCTTTTGGAGAGGGATCCAGAGCCCACACCGTCTGTCCCAGTTAGGGGCAGCGTTGAGGCGGAAAAGCCTCAGACAGTCCCAATGGAGGTTGAGCCACGCGGCCCAACCCTGGGACAAAAGAGAGCAAGAGTAGCAGAGGGGGAGGAGGGAGAGGAAAGCCCTGCACCAAGCACCCCCACCCGCCCTACCAAGGTGAAGGTAGTGGAGAAGCGGGTAGACGAGAGGCCCCCCACGGAGTAATAACCCATACAGGGCTAAACTCCGTGAGGAGGGTCAGAAGGGGGAGGGGGGGAGGAAATGGGCCCCTCTTGGGGCACCTGTCCCTTTTCCCTCAGCCCCCCCATGATGTAGACAAGAGGAAGGTGGAGGAGGGCAACCTCCTACCCCCCCTAGAGGGGAGAGAATTGATGTGCCACGCACCAAAGGCAAGTCAGGGAGAGGGTCTGGACGAAATGCCGCTGGCGATACCCAGCCCTCTCCCACTTAATGACAGGAGAGGACCACGTTTACTTGGGGGTGGGGTTTTAGTGGGTAGGCGCCACCGCAGCAAAGTTCCGCTGGGTGGCGAATCCCACACTCCCCTTCCGCAGTGCGGTCACTAGGACTGCACATTGCACGCGGAGGGGGGTCTTTAGAAGATTTCCCCACCCCCAGGGGCTCCGACTACTGTCGAGCCCCAAAACAACAAAAAAAAAAAAAAAAAAAAAGGTTAGGTTAGGTTCCCTCTCGTTGTGCGCCACCTTGTCGTGGTGAGAGGGCTCACCGGGGGAATACCTGAAAAGGTGTTTCCGCGGTGCTAAGAGCGCACAGTTCCTTCTTAGGAGGGAACGGGGGTCCGGCTACCCCTCAAGGGACTTGTCCCGATTAGCCGGAAGGGGTTGGCGGCCCTGACTTCAATCGCCCGGGTGCCTGGACTCGATAGGTGTGTTTATTTAAAACACACCCCCAGGATAGAGGAGCATTACCTCGAGAAAAAAGCCGGGGCCTGACCAGCCTCGTTAGCACGCCGGTGCTCCGGCATAACGGTCGAGCCCCCATTGCACGAGGGGGGCGATAGCGTCCCATACCGTAACCCCAGTTTGTGGGGCCGGGGGCCGGTGATAGCGTGTGGCGGCGCATCACGGGCTGCGAGGGTGGTAAAACCTCTATAAAAAGACCCGGGTAGACCGAGCTCGTAAGCCTAGGGTGGGCAATCGGTCTAGGAGAGGGAAAACTCCGATATAAAACACGGTGAAGGACACACCGTTAACAAACCAAATTTTCTTTTATATGGACATGGACAAGAAAAACGGACATAGTGTACCGTCTCAGGGGATTCGGACCCCCAGAGACCGGCGTAGTGGGAGTCCTGTCCCGGCTCCTGCTGCGTCGTCATCCAGCGACGGGCTGACTGTGGGGTGTTCGCCGAGCTCTGCAGTCAATAATGTGATCGGTTCAGCGTTCGCGTTGTTTGAACATGCTGTTGTACTGACAACTACGCATCCAGGAAAGTGCTTGGACACGGTGTCAAGCCTGTGTAAGGCTTACTGTTTTATCACAGACAATCTTAAGTGCGGTAAGAGTGACTGTAGATGTGACTCTAAAAGGGCCTGGGACCTTTTAAGGTCAAAAAACTTGATCGAGGGAGGGAGCACCCTCCACACAACAAGGGTGGAACTGGCTGATTCTTTTAGGGAGCTATGGTACACCTTTGATAGTGTATTGGAGGCTGGAAAGTATAAGGATACTTACCTTCACCTATGCGTTGTCCTGGCGGCTTCCGTCGAACTTCTTGGACTGGACCTGAAACAAAAAGGTTACATTATTAAGGCTTTGGACTATCTCAAGGATATGGGGAGGCCATATGAATTTGGAAAATTGGGAAGGGATTCTCCGCAGAAAGCGGATCACACCCCTATACGTATCAGGGGTGGTGGTGGCTCCTCTGGTTCAGAGAGGAAAACAAGGAGTAAGGCGACTTCCATAAGGAATAGGATTGAGGACACGGACTCGTCGGACTCGGATCCTAAGCCTAGGATTACGTCCGTGGAACGGCTGGCTCCTGACACTGTCCGAGTGGGGAAGAAGCCAGCCCCTGAAAAGGGGAAAAAGAAGGAGGAGAAGGATGCGGAATCCGCTATGGAAGTGGTGGAAGTGGCCGACTCCTCTGGTGAGGAGGACGACACTACACGCCCCCCCAGCAGAGCAGGGGACCCGGATTGGGGATTTGAGGACTCGGGAGAAGAGGCGGGCCCTTCCAGGCCCGCTTCTCGGATCAGCACTGTGGAGCAGCCAGAGGGGTTATTCCGCCTCCCTCTGCTACACAGGGCCCAGGGAAGACCGAGGAAGGATGGGACGGGTCCATTCAAGGCCCTGTCCACCTCGGGATCGGAGAAGGAAGGGAAGAAGAAGACCCGGAAGCAAGGGAAAAACCTTCCATACACGGAGGATGATGAAGAGGCTGCGGGGACCTCCTTAATGATGGTCCGCCCCCCACCTCTTACAGGGGATCAACGTGGGAAGGTGGAACATCGGCTCCGGCAGATTGAGAGAGGTTCCTCGAGGGAGGTTGTAGTCCACGCGGATAAATGTCTCGATGAGATCGAGAACGCGAGGGCTGCATCCTCGAATATGAAAGGCTCCCTTAGTGGTCAAATCAAGACCAATGTATACCTACTGAGGGAGGTGCTAAGGACCTTGTGTACCAGGGCGGACAAGGTGGGGGACCCGGGATACTGGCGATCCCAGGTCAACACGCTGACGAGCGACAACACGGCCTATAGGGCCCAAAACGAGAGCCTGTTGAGGAAGCTGGCCAAATCGGAGGATGCAGTACGCTTCCTCAAGGGTAAGCTGGCCCAAAACCCCAACACGGAAGGGCCCCTTATTAGGGATCCTAGGTCTCCTACCCTCGGTAGGGACCCGATGGGGCGGTCGGATTTGGGGAGTGGTACGGAGGCCGTACCCGCCACCATGATCGGCTCCACTCTAGATCTGGAGTCGGATGCCGAGGTCTTTCGACAGACCTCGGACGTTGGTGGGGCAGGAGTGAGAGTTCTCAAGGAGGTTAGCAACACGTTGGTCACTCTGACGGAAACGTTGAAGAGGATGGAGGACCGGATTGCACATCTGGAGTTGGGCGGACGAACCGTCCCTACCCCGGTACAACCAGGTCCTGAAGGAAGGAAGAAGAAGAAGAAAGGGAAAAGGGGGTCCGGTGCCGCACCCCCCCGGATATCCCTCCCGTCGCATGAGGCGGGGGTCATCTCGGAGGGGGATTTACCGACAGGGGTACCTGTACCTCCCTCTCGGGAGGCGGAAGCCCCTTGGACCACCGTGGTGAAAGGAGGCAAGGGGAAAAAGGGGAAAGGGCCGCGTGGGCCTCCTCTACCCCCTCCTCCCCCTACCAAGGAAAGGGTGACGCAGGAGACAAAGCCCAAGAAGGGTGGACCCTCCTACGCCAAGGCGAGGAAAAGGCTCCCGAGGACTGCCGCGGTGGCGATTAACACCGCTGCTGGCAGCTATGCGGATGTTATAAGGACTGCGAAGGACAAGATCGACCTCAAGGACATTAACATCAAGTCCCTCACCATGAGGAAAGCGAGAAACGGAGGAGTCCTCCTTGAAATTTCTGGAGAACAGTCCAGAATGAAGGCGGACGCCCTGGCCTCTAGGATGCGAGAGGCAGTGAAGGACCTACCGGGGGAGGTCAAGATATCCAGGCCCTCGAGAAGGATGGACGTCCGACTCGTTGGCCTGGAGATTGCGATTACTCCGGAAGAGATTGCCGCCACAATCGCCACGGAGGGTGGTTGCCAGGTGGACGAGGTGAGGATGGGAGGGGTACAGACCACGGGCCGTCGGGGCCTTAACCTGGTCTGGGCCCAGTGCCCAGCGGACGCGGCACTGAAGCTTGCCGAGAGGGGCTCAGTGAACATTGGGTGGACCTCAGTGAAGGTGGAGCTCCTCCGGAGCCGTCCGGCCCAGTGCTTTCGTTGCCTGGGCCGCGGGCACATCCAGCAGCAGTGCCCATCCAACGTGGTTCGGGCTCGCTGCTGCTATCGGTGTGGTGAGGAGGGACACAACGCGGGCTCCTGTAGAAAGAGCCCCCATTGCCCCATTTGTGCCCTGAACGGCCGGCCTTCGGGCCACAGAACGGGGAGTGAAAACTGCCCGCCAATTCCCCCAAAACGGGAAGTGCGCAGCGGTATCGCCGCTACTAGTGGTGATTCGGGGGAGAAGCCCACTCAACCGCCCCCTCGTGCCCCCCTCTTTACCTCAGATATTGAGGTGGAAAGGGAGACGGTTAGTTCGGGGGAGGCGAAGAGGCCGAGGGAGGACTCTATTAGTCCCCCTCAGGCGGAGCTGAAGAAGGCGAGAGGACGGGAACCGGTAGGTTCTCCCCAACCAGGGCCCTCGTCGGGTCCGTGAAGACGATAACGGGGATATGGAAGTCCGGACCAACACCGGACCACTTTGGCTCAGGACCTGATTAACAGGGTCAGCCTAGGGAGGGCGACGGAGTTTATGCTCCCGTTAGTGATCCCGGAACCTTCCCTAACACGGCGACGCACGATGGATTTGTCTGGGACGAGGTTTTAGTCGGTAGGCACAGTCTGATCCTGACTAAGGTTAGGACAGGCTGTGAATCCGACACTACCTCCCGTCAGGCTGAGGGGTAGCAATCCTCAGTCCTTGCACGACGGGAGGTGTCTTTTGAAGATTTCCTCGTCCCGGGGGGGCCCTTCTGGCCCCTAAACCAAAACAAAAAAAAAAAAAAAAAAGGTTAGGTTAGGTTAGGTTAGGTTAGGTTAGGTTAGGTTCCCCTTCGTCGTGCGCCACCTTGTCGTGGTGAAGGGGCTCACCATGGGGCGGCTCGCTGGAGTCGTCTTGTGGTGCTAAGAGCGCACAGTTCCCTCGCTGGAGGGAACAAGAGGAGCCCAGCGACTCCTTAGGGACTTGTCCCAATCGCTGGTAGGGGTTGGCGGCCCTGACTTCAATCGCCCGGATGCCTGGATCCGTTAGGAGTGTTATTCACTCCACCGGGATAGAGGAGTAAACCTCGAGAAAAAATCCGGGGCCTGACCAGCCTCGTTAGCACGCCGGTGTTCCGGCATAACGGTCGAGCCCCCCATGGCACGTGGGGGGGCGTGGTGACTCATACCGTAACCCCAGTTAATGGGGCCGGGGGCCGGTGCTAGCTTTGCTAGGACGGGCCGCGAGGGTGGTAAAACCTCTATAAAAAGACCCGGGCAGGCCGAGCTCGTTAGCCCTGTGTGGGCAGTTGGCCTAGGAGAAGGAAAACTCCGATATCAAACCATTGGTGGATGGGGGGGAGGTGCGTAAGCTCTCCCCCCCAGTCGTTCCCGGACGCTGCGTGCTCGGCCGGGGGTCGTCCCTCCCCGTGCCTCGCATTCATTCACGCACACATACATCACACGCACACACTTGGCCCCCGTACTGTCTGGGCGCCTTCGCTGATGCGAAGCTGCTCGGAAGTCGGGGGCCACGCATGCATTCGGCGGGGGGCGCCCACGCATTGTAGCATCAGCGATGCGTGGGATGCCGTTTCCCGTCCTGCATATACACACACATTCATTCATTAATCATGCACACGCATACATCACACGCGCACACATACACTTTCATTCATGCTCATTCACGCCCGCCCGGGTGGGGACCTGTGGTCCGTTTACGGGCCGGCATGTGGTGGTGAGGGTGGCGGCGGCCGCGTCGGGACGCGTTCCTCGGGGGAATCCGCATTCCATTGCTGGAACGGAGCTCCTTCCGGGGGCGCGCTTTCGGGGCGCGCCGCCGCGCGTGAGCCGCCGCATGTCGGGCTTCATGCGGGCGGGGGGGGGGGGGGGGTTCTCCCTCCGGCTGGTCGGTTGCGTGCGCCGAGCGGGCCAGTCGCTTTTTGGGGGTCCGTGAGGCGTGCGCGCCGATTTGTGTGTTGAGTCCGGGACGACAAGGATGGTGTCTCAAGCCAAGGTGGAAGGTATCGTGCCGAAGGCTGAATGACCACAGAGACGTTAAAAATGTGTGGTCCGAACGATCCCTGTGGGTGAGTTGCGCAACCCCACAGTACATAAGTCGCAGCATACCGTAACCCCAAGTTTGGGGCCGGGGGCCGGTGTATGCACTGTTGCATACGCGGGCTACGAGGGTGGAACAACCTCTATAAAAAGACCCGGGCAGGACGGGCTCGATAGTTCTGGTCGACAACCGTCCTAGTGGAAGGAAAACCACGATAAAAAACCCGGAGATGACAACTCTGTTAACAAAACACAACTATGGAAAAACTATGACGACAGGAGGAACACGTTTACCGCCTCAGGGGATTCGGACCCCCAGGGGCCGGCGAGGGGGGTATACCGGCTCGGTGCCCCCCCTGTCGTCATCGTGCGACGAGCTATCCAGGGCGTGCCACGCGGGCGCCCTGGATCTGATGGCTACCGCGGAGGGTTACCTGTGGGAGAAAGCCCACAGGCTTCTAAGGGATCTCCTCGTCGTAATCGAGGAGATCCGTCGAGGACGCACCAATGTGCATAGGGAAGAGGGGGGATTCTCCGGAGGGGGAGGTGTCATGCCTCCGGCCTCCAAAACAGAGAGGGTGTCTGCGCCAGGCAAATCCGAGGCCTGGACGCAGACACGGAGGAATGGGGGACTACGGCCCGCCCGTCAGGAGGAAAAAGGGGGGAAAGGTGATCCCACCCTCCCCCCTCGATGCTTTAAGTGCCTGCGGAGGGGGCACGAAAGGTGGAGGTGCCCCTCAGCGGTGGAGCGTAGCGGCAGCTGCCTCCACTGCGGGGGCGCCGAGCACATGGCCCGGGCATGCTCGCAACGTAAGGCGAGCTGCCCGGCCTGTGCGGAGGAGGGCAGGAGTGCGGCCCACCGAATAGGTGGCCGCAGCTGCCCGGTCGTCCCACCTAGAGTGGGACGAAGGAAAAGGGGAGGAAGAGGGGCGAGGGGGAGACCAGCCCCCTCATCTGTGCCCCTGATTGGAGGAAACCGAGGGGGGAAAACCGTCGTACCCCCCGCGGTGCCCCCAATGGGGGGAGATAAGGAGGATAAAGCCCTGGGGGGCGGGGGGAGGGGGGGGATGTTCCTATCCCCGTTGTCGCCCTCTCTCCCGATTCACCCCAGGCAATGGAGGCGGATGACGGGTGGGGGACGGTCCCCTGGGGCGCTCCGGCGAAGGAGGCCGGGGAGAAGCCGATTCCCTCACCCGTAAAGGAGGTGGCGGGGGAGGGGGGGGGGGGGGTTACTGAGAGCCTCCCACTCTGCCCCACCCCTGTGAGAAGGATGGAGGTAGCCGGGGCTGGAGGTGGGAGGGTCAGGAAAGACCTGGGCCCCATCTCCGCCCCGGGAAAGGAGGGAAGGGACCTGCCTGTGGGGGAGAGCTCTGGGCCCCCCCAAATGCAGGCAGAAGGACCGGGGGGGGAGGTCCCTGTGAAGCAAGTTCACGGGATTACTCCTCCCACCCCTCCCCTCCCCAAGAAGGGAAGGGGGGCGGACGTACTGGCCCCCCCCAACCCCCTCAACCCCCTCAGGGGGGGGAGGGTGGTGGGGTGGTGGTAAGGGAGGAGACAGGGGTTGGGGAGAAGGGGGCCACTGGGGGCCCTCCGCTCTGCCCCACCCCTGCACGGAAGATGGAAGCCGGGGTTGGGGGTGGTGGGGCCAAGAGAGGCCTGGGTCCCATCCCCACCCCGGGGAAGGAGGGAAAGGGTCGGCCTGATGGGGGGAGCTCGAGGCCCCCCCCAATTCGGGCAGAGGACTTGAGGAGGGGGGGGATGGAGCTGGTCCCGGTGGTGAGGAGGATACACTGGGCCGCTCCTCCCACCCCTGCCCTTCCTGGGAGGGGAGAGAAGGAGGGGGGTAGCAGCCCCACCCAACCCCTCCGGAGGGAGGGGACTGCGGGGAGGAGTGAGGGCCCGAAGGGAGAGGCCGGGAGGGAGGGTAATTGCCCACCCTCCAACAGAGGAGGGAAAATGGGGGTGGAGGCGAAGGATGTAGGGGTCGCCTCCCCCCAGGATGAAGATGGCCCACCGCCGGAGGATGCACATGGGGAGCGGTGTGACTGCGGGGAGTGTACCGTCCCCAGAGTTGTCATCTTCCGGTGGAGGGGAAAAAGGAGGGGGAGTTCCGGACCGGGGGGGGGGGCGGAGGGCCCCCCTCCATCCTTCCGGGAGTTCCGCAAGAGGTTGCGGCGGATGTGGGGCGAGGCTGGCCTCGACGCCGACCACATCAACCTGGGACGTCTAAACCCGGGATGGGTGGACCCCATGGTGGACGTGTGGTACTCCGGTCCCAACAATGGGGAGGGGACCGGAGTGCTAAAGAGATGGGTCACGGAGACGGCCCAGGCATTTCCGCACTGGGGACTCACGGCGAAATTAATGCCGCCGGGATACGAACCGGTGCCCCTGCGGCCGCCTCCAAAAGCGGTAAGTGGCTCCCCTTCCCCAGGATCGGGGGAAAGTGGAGGGGGAGGGAGGATCGAGAGGGGGGGGGCGAGAGTTAAGGAGGAGGGGGGATCCCCCCCTTCTCCCGCCCACCAACCCTCCTCTCATGGAGGTGGAGTCGCGGGAACAACGCCCGGCGACTCGAGGACAGTCCCCGGCGACGGCAGCACCCCCCCCCAATAGTGGGGGAAAACAAGGGTGGTGAGGGGAGGAAGGATGCAGAGGGGTGGGTGGATTAGGGGTTATGCCCTTTTCCCGGTACCTCACCCCTCTTGCGTTCGCTTTAGAGGAGTAAAGAGGGGGGGGCAACTAACGACCCCCCCTCTCGTGGAGAGTGGCGGGGGGGACTGCCGTGGTGCTGCTGCCCCGGCCCCCCATCCTCGGCTCCTCGCAGCAGGGGCTCCCGCCCCCCGGGAAGTGGGATGTGCTCGCCGGGGGACCGTCGTTAGAAGGCGTGCGACGGTTCCGGTAAACCCGGTGGAGCCCCACGTGCGACCCCGGGATGGGGCGGGGCTGGGGCTAGAATGGGGGGCCCGGCCGGGGGGGGCGGGGTGGCGGACGGGCCGTCGGCCCTCCCCTTGCCACACAATGGACGACGGGGCGGGGACCAAACCCCGCCCGCTTTGAGGAGGGTGGGGGGGATGAGGGCTTGCCCTATCCTTCCCCACTGGTGAGTTTAAAGGGGGGCATTATGCCCCCCAATCGAGGAGAAGAGCGAGGGGGGGGTGGGGGCTTGCCCCTGCCCCTTACCATCGCTCCATCTGAGGAGTGGGCTCCCTCCTTCGGAGGGCGGGATAGGGCGCCTTGCGCCCCCCGCCTCAGATTCGGAGGATGTGCGAGCCAGAAAAGGTTTCAGGGGGGGCACTGAGCCCCCCCAGCACAGAAGTCGGGCGTGGGAGGGGTGGGGGCGTGCCCCTGCCCCACAACATCGCCCCATTTGTGGAGTGGGCTCCCTCCCCGGACTGCGGGAGCTACGCGTTTGACGCCTCCCGCTCACAAGTCCGGAGGAGGTGAGCTGTATATGGCCTAGGTCCCCCCAGGCCCGGCCTGACCCAGGTCGGGCATTACACGGGCCTGGGAGTGAGACCAACGGGTCGGCCGTTGCGACCGACCCAAAGATTCTGGTCCCCTGCGGGCGGTTATGGCGCGGCATAGGGACGCGGGCCGCCCGCAGAGTGGGCCGCCGGGCCCCGGCCCGGAGTGGAGCAGCGCAGAGGGGGGGGGGAGAACTTATGTTCTCCCCATGATTTTGTGTGCCGGGAAACCGGCTCGTCAGGGGGGATGGCTGGATGTATGCGTTTGCGGTTCCCAGCCTCCCCCCATATGACTGCTGACGGCACATCAACGGGGGTGGGGTTTAGTTGGTAGGCGTCCGGGGGAGCAGTGGTGTCGCAGACCACTCCTCCGGACGAATCCAACACTACCCTCTGGCAGGGATTTTCCCATTGCACGCCAGAGGGTGTCTTTTAGAAGATTCCCCACCCCCGGGGAGGGGCTTGCCCCTCCCAGAACAAAAAAAAAAAAAAAAAAAAAAAAGGTTAGGTTAGGTTCCCTCTCGTCGTGCGCCACCTTGTCGTGGTGAGAGGGCTCACCGGGGGAATACCTGAAAGGGTGTTCCCGCGGTGCCAAGAGCGCACAGTTCCCTCGCTGGAGGGAACAAGAGGAGCCCAGCGACTCCTTAGGGACTTGTCCCAATCGCTGGTAGGAGACGGGGACTCTGACTTCAAACCCCCGGTGGCATGGCACCGTTAGGGGGAGATTTCTATCTCCCCTCCATGCACGGGCGGCCAGGCTCGTTAGCCCAGTGGGGCGGCTGGCCAGGGGGGTGCTCCCCCCGTGGTGGAGGCCTGTCTTGGCCGGGGCTGCTGCTCCGGCGGGACGGGTCTTTGGTGGGGTCACTTCGGTGGCCCTGTCTAAAGGGGTGGATGTGGGTGCCGGTTCCCTCTGTGTCTCGGGCGGATGTCCTTTTCAGGACATGCCGTCTGGCATGGAGGGAAAGCGGTGTCCCACAAGGGTGGCTCTCCCTCTCCGCTCAAACGGCTCGGGGACGTGGTCCCCGAGTACGCGGGCGTGAAGGGGAGCGACAGAGGGAGGACACCCTGGCATTACTGCCGTGGTGGTAGACCGTAACCCCAATTTATTGGGGCCGGGGGCCGGTGCTTGCATTGAGCTTGCACGGGCCGCGAGGGTGGCTCAACCTCTATAAAAAGACCCGGGCAGGACGGGCTCGTTAGTCTTGGTAGACAACCGTCCTAGTGGAAGGAAAACCACGATAAAAAAACCCGAAGAAGACAACTTCGTAAAAAATTACATTTTATGGTTTCTTTCATGGAAGAAAAGAGTATGGTGACTGCCGATGGGCTTCGGATCCCGGAGGCCGGCGTATCTGGGGGTACTGTCCCTGCCCCCAGTATGTCGTTATCCAGTGAAGGGCCAACCGTCACGTGCCCCGCGGGCGTGACGGCGGAATATATTACCGCGAAGGGAAGGATTGACAGAATCCTTGCGATGGTGAGTAGTGTCGCCGCTCACATAGTAATGTGCGAGGCGCACTTCGAGGATAAAAAGAAGTGGATGGAACTCCGTAAGAGCTACGCTGCTCTTCTGGCTTTCCTGGCGCATCGTGCGAACAACCCAGGTTATAAGACAGTGGCCAAGAGAGCTCTTGGCTACTGCAGGATCTGGGACGACTCGCTCCCATACGGAGTGCCAGCGGAGAGGCTCCCAGAGGACCTCTCGAGGGTGTTCTACTTCACCACTGGGTGGAATACGCTTGAGGAGCCTCTGAAAGGTATAAGGGAGATGGCTGCCCAGGACCTGGAAGCGTCAGGTATAGAACCTGACGATGCTCACTGGGCCTTCGCGGCCGAGACTTATGCCTTGACTGCGGAACTGATGGGGGACGACCTCCCCCCCAACATGAAGAAGGATGATCGAGCCCTCAAAAAGCTCGAACAGTTCGGCATCACATGGGTGCCGGGCACATCCGGTGCTTGGAGGGGAGGAGAGGACCCCTCCCTCCCCCCAATTACTGGGCTAAAAGGAGGAGGTAAGCCAACTGGGCCCCGCAGATCCGAGAGGACTGCCAAGAAGGATGGTAGGGTGATGAGGAGGAGGGTTAGGCCCATCACCGCCTTCTCATCCTCCTCAGAGGAGGAAGAGAACAGGGAGAAGGAAACTGTGGAGGTGATTGAGGTGGATGACCCACCCCTCTCGCCTCTGAGTGGGACTGATGGGGAGGGGGGTCCATCTTATGTCCCCCCCACCCTTTCGGCCATACCCGAGACGGAGGACCCTCAGCCGGGTCCGTCCACACAGGTAGAGGGTTTGCCTCTTCCAGCAGTGGACTTTGCGGATCAACTCCTCCCCTCCTCTTCCGAAGAGGCGGAGATGGAGGATGGGGACGCCCCCTCGACCTATACGAGGGCACCCTCTGGGATACCTCCCGGGGAAAAGGCGAGCCTGGAAGAAAGACTCCCCACCTTCTTTAGGGGGCAGGGGAGACCACGCCTTGACGGCTCGGGTCCGTTTATAGACCCAACCGAAACGGGTTTGGAGGTGGAACCGGATGGGGGTGAATCCGAGGAAGAGGAGGAGACGGAAATAATAGCTCCGTCCTTCACTGGTCAGCAGAAAAAGCAGATAGTGAAGCAGATCGAGGCAATGGAGAAGGGCTCCACGGAAGAATTGTATAAACAATTCGACCGTGAGCTTCTCGGCGTTGAAAAGGTCCGGCAGAGTTCCAAGAACCTCCGAGGCCAGCAGAGCGGCCGCCTTAAAAAGACGGTCTTTATTCTGAGGGAGGTCCTAAAAACCCTGTCGAACAGGGCCATACACGGCGGAGATCCGGGCTATTGGAAGGCCAAAGTCGCCGCCGAGCAGAAGATCACTGCGGACCTTAAGGCGCAGAACAAAAGGCTCAAAAGGGGGCTGGCTCAGTGCAGGGCTGGGCTAGCCGACATGAGAGCTGGGGAGGAGACACGCTCCCCATGGGAGCCAAGACCGAGGACACCTACGAGGGGGGGGTCCCCCCTTCCCCCAGTCACAATTGGGACCAGCGGAACCCAGATGGGTCCCGAAGCAGAGGAAGAGGGAATGGAGAGCATGCCTGCCCCGATCCCCATCGAGATTAGTCTCATGGGCATCGCGGAGGCACTCCAAACCCTCACTAAGAGGATAGAGACGTTGGAGGTGGATCTGGCAAAGGCCCGCCTCCCTCCGTCTGCTCCCAGTACTCGTCCTGCTGTCAGCAGGAGAGGGGAGAAGCAGAAGAGGGAAAAAAAAGGGTCCAAAAAAAAGGCCCCCTCGAAGAAGGCCGTCCCGACCTCAAAAGGGAAAAAGGTAGCCAATGGGGGGAGAGGGGTGGGGGAAATCCCTCCCCCCTCTGAAACCCCACTATTGGCAACAAATGAAGCGGTTGTCGGACTGGGGGAGACCGGGTGCTCAGGCCCTCGGGACCCCCCATCTGGGACAACCTGGGCCAAGGTAGTGAGAGGCCGACGCGGTGCCGCTGACCCGCGGGCCTCTCTCCCGGTCCCCTCGACCTCCCAGAGGAAGGGAGAGGAGAGGAAGAGGGACCGCGAGGCGGCGATTAAAAAAGCCAAGAGGAGGATGCCGCGTAAAGCGGCAATCCTCATCTCGACAAGGGAGCCATCGGCGCTCCCTGTTGTCCTGAGGAAGGCGCAAGAGAGCATCTCCCTGGAAACGTTGGGAATCACCAACATCCAGGCGAAACGCAGCCATGGGGGCGGTTTCCTCCTGGAAATTCCGGGAAAGAGGGAGGAAGCGGAGGCTAAGGCATCATACCTAGCCTCCGAGATGCGTGGCGTCCTTGGTCAAACCGAGGGAGTTACAATCTCCAGGCCATCGCGCAAACTCGACCTCCGTTTGACGGGAACCGAGGGCATGGCAGAACAGGAGGAAATTCGGGAGGCAATAGCAAAAGTGGGGGAATGCTCCCCCACTGAGTTCAGGTTGGGGCCATGTCGCTCCATGAACAGGGGCAAGGTGTCCATTTGGGCCCAGGGCCCAGACAGGGCCGCAATTAAGGCGGCAGTAGCGGGCACGATAAAGGTGGGATGGCACAACTACAGAGTTGAGCTGCTGAAAAGCAGGCCATCTCGCTGCTATCGATGCCACGCCCGTGGCCATATGCGGCAGTTCTGTCCGTCCAATATAGACCGGACGAACTGTTGCATAAACTGTGGAGCAGTGGGACACAAATTGGCGCAGTGTAAAGCTCCGGCACACTGCCCAATTTGTGTACTTAATAAGAGGAAAGCGGACCACAGGGCGGGTGGGGAGGATTGCCCCCCAGTAGCCCCCCTCCGGAAACCGGCGACTAGTTCAGGGAGGAAGGAAAGGGAAGTTGTTCCCGGAGGTGGCGGGGAGCCCACAGGGGCCACCCCCCCCGCTAAAGGGACAACCCCCCTTTTGGAGAAGGAACCGACACCACCACGGTCTGCCCCGGTTAGGGACAGCGTGGTGGTAATAGAACCTCTCTCAGCCCAAATGGAGACTGAGCCGTTAGGCCCGACTCCAGGGCAGAAGAGGAGTAGGGAAGAGGGAGAGGGGGGGGATAACCCCTCCCCTACATCCCCCCGCCCAACCAAGTTAAAGGCTAAGCGGAAGAATGACAGGCCCCCCCCGGAGTAACAGTCTAACGAAGGACTGAAGCTCCGTGGGGGGTCAGGGGAGGGGGGTTTCCCCCCCTCATCCCCAAGTAGAAGACAAATAGTGGGAGAAGGAGGTTAACACCTCCTACTCCTCTCAATAAAAAGGGGGGAGATGTCGTACCCAATAATAGGGCCGGTCAGGGAGAGGGAATGGATGACATGCCTCTGGCGATTCCCATCCCTCTCCCGCATTGACCAGTGACGACAACGTTACATAGGAGTGGGGTTTTAGTGGGTAGGCATCACCTCAGCAAAGATCCGCTGGGTGGTGAATCCCACACTCCCCTTCCGCAGTGCGGTCACTAGGACTGCACATTGCACGTGGAAGGGGGTCTTTAGAAGATTTCCCCACTCCTGGGGTTCCGGCTCTGCGAGAGCATTGTCGGGCCCCGAACAAAAAAAAAAAAAAAAAAGGTTAGGTTAGGTTCCCTGGCGATGGCGTGCCACCTTGTCGTGGTGCCAGGGCTCCCCTGGTCGATGATCTCCCTTTCCGGATCGGGGCTTCGGCCCCAGGATGGATTGGGGTAGACCACGCTGATGATCTCCCTTTCCGGATCGGGACGCTGGTCCCAGGATGGATTGGGGTGAAGCAAGGGGCTAAGAGCATGCCTTAGGAGAAGGAAGAACTCCGATTAAAAAACCCGGGCAGGACGGGCTCGTCAACCTTGGTAGGCAACCGTCCTAGTGGAAGGAAAACCACGATAAAAAACCCGGAGAAGACAACTCTGTTAACAAATAACAACTATGATAAACACAATGACGACGAAGAGGACGACCTTACCGCCCCAGGGGATTCGGACCCCCAGGGGCCGGCGCGGGGGGTATCCGGTCCCGGTGCCCCCCTCGTCGTCATCGTGCGACGGGCCATCCAGGGCGTGCCACGCGGGCGCCCTGGACGAACGAGCTACCGCGGAAGGCGATCTGTGGGCCGAGGCCCTCAGAACAATACGGGTTCTCCTCACCCTCCTCGAGGAGATCCGAGGACGCAGCGCGCAAGCGCCCAACAGTGGGGGCAAATGCCCCGGAGGAAAGGGGGGACTACCCTCCTATTCCTCTATAGCGAGGAAAGGGTCTGCTCCCAACGTACGTAGCGTTGGGACGCAGACCCAGAGGAGGGAAGGGCTTATGCCCGAAAAAAAGGTGGAAAAGGGAGGGGAGGTCACTCCCCCTCCTAGATGTTTTAAGTGCCTCCTCAGGGGGCACGAAAAATGGCGGTGCCCCTTAGCGGTGGATCGCAGCAATTGCTGCCTCCACTGCGGGGGTGCCGGCCATCAAGCCCGGGTATGCTCGCAGAGGAGGGCGAGCTGCCCGGCTTGCAAGGAAGCGGGCAAGGATGCGGCCCACCGGATTGGTGGCCGCACCTGCCCGATCGTCCCCCCTAGGGGGAGACGAAGAAGAAGGAAGAAGAGGGGAAAGGGGGGGACAGATCCCCCCCTGGAACCTGTTCGAGGTGGACCAGATGTGGGGGGGATTGTCCCCCCCCTGCTGCCTCCCGCAGTGGGAGTTGAGAAGGAAGGGGGGGCTTGTCCCCCCCCATCACCTTCAGCAATGGAGGTTGAGGAGGAGGGGGGGACCTGTCCCTCCCTATCGCCTCCAGTAATGGAGGTTGAGGAGAAGGGGGGGACTCGTCCCCCCCTACCACCCCCAGTGGCGGGAGTGGTAACGGATGATGAGGGGGAGGCTAATCCTTCCCCCCCACCAGTCCCGATAATGGGGATGGTGGTTGAGGAAGTGGTGGGGATTAACTCCCCACCCCTGGAGATACAGGTGAAGGAGAAGGAGGAGGAAACTCCCCTGAAGCCTTCACCTGCGGAGAAAGAGGTGAGGACAAAGTCCCCACCTCCAAAGAAGAGGAAGGAGGAGGATGCGGGACCCGCATTGCCGAGTGGCGGCTCGTGGGATCCCCTGCAGACCGACTTCTTTAGGGAGTTCGAAGTGGAGGTAATGTGCTTCCACGAGAACTCCCTAGGAATGATGGATGCCTGCGAAGGCATCCTAAGGGAAATGAGTCTTCCAAAGACTCATAGGCCGGACCTGTGGGGTGCCAATCTGGAGGAGGAAAGAGGAGTAATCCTCCAGTTCCTCTTTCGAGGCCCACCAACTGGCCCCACAGAGCTCCGTAAAAGGGCGGTGGGTTTCCTGAGAAAACTTAGGGAACTCATTGCCCTGAAGACGGTATGCACCGAGGCCTGTCCCCAAGGTATAAACTGGGGGGAGGTGGACCTGCAGACCTCGGTGCAAAATAGAGCGGAAGGGAGTCGAATGCTTTGCACTCGATTCCCCCGCCCAGAATGGCCCCCACCCACTAGGGAAAGGGACCTTAAGGCCCTAATGGCCAAGCAGGACAACCCCCTCTTCCGTGGGCAGTTGTGCTCCCTGACTGGTGTCGGGGACGCAGAGGTTCCCGGGAGTAGGGGGATTGGCAGCAGACTGCTGCGCAGAGGGAGGTCTCCGAAGGCCTGACCCCGTTAGGGCCAGGCCGGGTGGACCCTTGGGGGAGAGAGGGACTTTATACCCCTCTCCTCCCCAAAGAAGATAGGCCCCCCGCGGGACGGCGGTCTATTAACTAGATTGTCGTCTCGCGGAGTGGGTCAGGGGGAGAGGGGGGAAGGAAGATTGGGCCCCTTTTGGGCACCTGTCCCTTCCCCCTCAGCCCCCAAGAAGAAGACAATTGAAAGACGGAGGAGGGCAACCTCCTACCCCCCCTCTCAAAAGGGGGGGAGAATTGCGGAGCCAAACAACGGCATGCCAGGGAGAGTCTGGACGGATGCCACTGGCGATACCCAGCCCTCTCCCACTTAATGGCAGGAGACGATAAGCGTTTAATGGGGGTGGGGTTTTAGTGGGTAGGCACCACCGCAGCAAAGTTCCGCTGGGTGGTGAATCCCACACTCCCCTTCCGCAGTGCGGTCATTAGGACTGCACATTGCACGCGGAGGGGGGTCTTTAGAAGATTTCCCCACCCCCAGGGGCTCCGACTTGTCGGGCCCCAAACCAATAATAAAAAAAAAAAAAAAAAAAAAAAAGGTTAGGTTAGGTTCCCTCCCTCTCGTCGTGCGCCACCTTGTCGTGGTGAGAGGGCTCACCGGGGGAATACCTGAAAGGGTGTTCCCGCGGTGCCAAGAGCGCACAGTTCCCTCGCTGCAGGGAACAAGAGGAGCCCAGCGACTCCTTAGGGACTTGTCCCAATCGCTGGTAGGAGACGGGGACTCTGACTTCAAACCCCCGGTGGCATGGCACCGTTAGGGGGAGATTTCTATCTCCCCTCCATGCACGGGCGGCCAGGCTCGTTAGCCCAGTGGGGCGGCTGGCCAGGGGGGTGCTCCCCCCGTGGTGGAGGCCTGTCTTGGCCGGGGCTGCTGCTCCGGCGGGACGGGTCTTTGGTGGGGTCACTTCGGTGGCCCCGTCTAAAGGGGTGGATGTGGGTGCCGGTTCCCTCTGTGTCTTGGGCGGATGTCCTTTTCAGGACATGCCGTCTGGCATGGAGGGAAAGCGGTGTCCCACAAGGGTGGCTCCCCCTCTCCGCTCAAACGGCTCGGGGACGTGGTCCCCGAGTACGCGGGCGTGAAGGGGAGCGACAGAGGGAGGACACCCTGGCATTACTGCTGGGGTGGTAGACCGTAACCCCAATTTATTGGGGCCGGGGGCCGGTGCTTGCATTGAGCTTGCACGGGCCGCGAGGGAGACAAAACCTCTATAAAAAGATCCGGGCAGGACGGGCTCGTCAGTCTTGGCAGATAACCGTCCTATTGGAAGGAAAACCAAGAGTAAAAACCCAGAGAAGACAACTCTGTAAAAAATCACACATGATGATCTTCAATGGAAGAAATGAGTAAGGCGACTGCCGATGGGCTTCGGATCCCGGAGGCCGGCGCATCTGGGTGTACTGTCCCTGCACCCAGTGTGTCGTTATCATGTGAAGGGCCAACCGTTGTGTGCACCGCGGGCACAACGGCGGAACATATTACTGCGAAGGATAGGATGGAAAGGATCCTTGAGGCGGTAGCAGATACCGCTGATGGGATTGGAATCAGGCGCTACTTCTTCGGAAAGAAGGGGGATGAGAGCCTGAAGAGCTTTGCAGCTCTCCTTGCCTTCCTGGCCTACCGTGCCAATAGGGAGGACAAGAGCAGGGTGGCCAAAACTTGGTTCTCCAAAGTTGGGACCTGGGAAGACTCGCTCCCTTTTGGGGTGCCCGTGGAGGTGATCTCTGAGTGCCTCTCGGAGGCGTTCAGTTTCGTCTGTGGATGGAGCGATGGGTTCCCCGCGGGTGAATTAAAGAGGGTGGTTGCCATAAGGTATGAGTCGACCGGCATTAGGACTGGCGACACACCTCAGGCCTTCGCGGCGGAGTTGTTCACCTCAGTTATGGAACTGATGGGGGACGACTTTGACCCGTTAATGAGGAAGGACGAAAGAGCATATATAATGCTTGAAAAGCTCAGAATCCCTTGGGTGACGGGCACCACTGATGTCTGGAGAGGGGGGGAGGACCACCCCCCCCTCCCAGCCTCTGGGCTGAAAGGAGGGATGCCGCCAGTTCCCCGTAGATCTGCGAGAACGGCGACAAAAAAGTACAGGCAAGTCACTTACATCTCTTCTTCCTCCTCGGAGGATAGAGAGATGGAGGAGGAAATGGATGAGATGGTTGAGGTAGACATGCCACCCCTCTCGCCAGAAAGCGCGATAGAGGAGGAGGGGGAGGAGTCAACGGGAACCCCCACCCCCGCCCCTTTGACCGCAACAGAGACGGAGGACCCCCAGTCGGGTCCGTCCACGCGAGTAGAGGGCTTGCCCCTTCCCGCGGTGGACTTCGCAGACCAGCTCCTCCCCTCCTCTCCTGAGGAGGTGGAAATGGCAGGCGAGGACGCCCCCTTGACCTCAACGGGTGTGTCCAATAGGATACCACCCGGGGAAAAGGCAAGCCGGGCGGAAAGATTCCCCGAGCTCTTTAGGGGGCAGGGGAGACCTCGACTTGACGGATCGGGCCCGTTCGTGAACCCACGCGATGTGGCAATGGAGTCGGATCTGAACTCCGACGGCGAGGCGGAGGAACTCAAGAAGGTTGCTCCCCCGTCCTTCACTGGCGCGCAAAAGCGCAAAGCAGTGAAGAGGATAGAGGAAATGGAGATGGGATCCACGGAAGAAATGTATAAACATTTCGACCGGGAGCTCATCTCCATTGAGGGTATCCGGCAATGCTCTGGAAACCTCAAAGGGGAAAAGAGCGGCCGCCTAAAAATGGCGGTATATGTTCTGAGGGAGGTCCTAAAAACCCTATCGAACAGGGCTATAGAAGGTGGCGACCCAGGATACTGGAAGTCCAAATTCGCCACCGAGGAGAGGACCACTGCGAACCTCAAGGCTGAGGTCAAGAAGCTCAGCAGAAGGCTGACCCTGCAGAGGGGGAAGCTGGCCAATAGGAGGGCGGGGGAGAAAAGCCCCACCCCGTGGGAACGGAGTCATGTCTCCCCCACGAGGGGGGGGTCCCCCCTTCCCCCGGACCCGGCTGGGATGCGGTTAGGTTCCGAGGCGGAGGAGGGTGAGGGAATGGAGCACGCGCCTGCCCCGATCCCCATTGAGACCAGTCTCATGGGCATCGCGGAGGCGCTCCAAACCCTCACCAAGAGGATTGAGACGATAGAGGCGGGTCTGTTGGAGATCCGCCTTTCTTCGTCTGCTCCCAGTGCTCGCCCTGCTGTTAATAGTAGGGGAGGAGGGAGACAAAAGAGGGGGGAAAAAAAGGGAGCAAAAAAGGCCCCCTCGAAGAAGGCCGTCTCAGCCTCAAAAGGGACGAAATCAATAGTTGGGGGTAGAGGGGTGGGGGAGATTCCTCCCCCCCCTGAAGCCCCACTATTGGCAGCTAACAGGACGGATACCGGTCTGGGGGGGACCGAGGGCTCAGGCCCTCGGGGCCCCCCACCCGAGACCACCTGGGCCACGGTGGCGAAGGGCAAACGCGGTGCCGCTGGCCCGCGAGCCACTCCTCCTGCCCCCTCAGCCTCCCGCAAGAGGGGAGAGGAAAGGAAGAGAGACCGTGAAGCAGCGGTCAAAAAAGCCAAGAAGAGGATGCCGCGTAAAGCGGCAATCCTCATCTCGGCAAGGGAACCGGCAACGCTCTCTTGCGCTTTGAGGAAGGCGCAGGAGAGCATTTCTCTGGAATCGCTGGGTATCACCAGCATCCAGTCGAAAAGGAGCTACGGGGGGGGCTTCCTCCTGGAGATTCCAGGAAAAAGGGAGGATGCGGAGGCCAAGGCATCGTACCTGGCCTCCGAGATGTGTAACGTCCTCGGCCAAACCGAGGGAGTTACAATCACGAGACCGTCGCGCAAACTCGACCTCCGACTAACGGGGTTCGAGGGCATGGCGGAACCGGAGGAAATCCGGGAGGCGATGGCAAAAGTGGGGGAGTGTTCCCCCACTGAGTTCAGACTGGGACCCTGTCGCCCCATGAATAGGGGCAAGGTGTCCATTTGGGCTCAAGGCCCAGACAGGGCCGTAATCAAGGTGGCAGATGCGGGCAGGATTACAGTGGGATGGTACAACTTTAGAGTTGAGCTGTTAATGAACAGACCATCCCGCTGTTATCGTTGCCACGCCCGCGGCCATATGCGTCAGTTCTGTCCGTCCAAAGAGGATAGGACGGACTGCTGCATAAACTGCGGGAAAGCAGGACACAAGCTGGCGCAGTGCAAAGCTCCGGCACACTGCCCAGTTTGTGTATCAAGGAAAAAGAAGGCGGACCACAGGGCGGGTGGAGAGGACTGTCCCCCAGTTGCCCCCCTCCGGAAATCGCCTAAGAAAGCAGGGGAGAAGGAAAGGGGAGTTGTCCTTGGAGGTGGTGGGGAGCCCACAGGGGCCACCCCCCCCGCTAAAAAGACAACCCCCCCAAAGGAGACGGAACCGATGCCACCACGGTCTGCCCCGATTAGGGACAGCGTGGTGGAAGAAGAATCCCCTTCTGCCCAGATGGAGATAGAGCCTTCGGGCCCGACTCCAGGGCAGAAGAGGACTAGAGAAGAGGGAGTGGGAGAGGATAACCCCTCCCCCACATCCCCCCGCCCAGCCAAATTAAAGGCCAAGCGGAAGAACGATAGGCCCCCCCCGGAGTAACAGTCTAATTGGACTGAAGCCTCGAGGGGTGGTCAGGGGGGGGGGGCGGGGCGGGTGGCATTAAACTGCTCGTCCTACCCCTTCATCCCCAAGAGGAGGGACAAAAGGAGGAAGGAGGAGGTTGTCACCTCCTACTCCCCCCACTAGGGGGGTGTGTAGTACCCCGTAATAGGGCGAGGTCAGGGGGAGGGAATGGATGATATGCCTAAGGCGATTCCCATCCCTCCCCCACATTGGCCTGTGACGACAAAGTTAAGGAGTGGGGTTTTAGTGGGTAGGCGCCACCCCAGCAAAGTTCCGCTGGGTGGTGAATCCCACACTCCCCTTCCGCAGTGTGGTCACTAGGACTGCACATTGCACGCGGAAGGGGGTCTTTAGAAGATTTCCCCACTCCTGGGGTTCCGGCTCTGCGAGAGCATTGTCGGGCCCCGAACATCAAAAAAAAAAAAAAAGGTTAGGTTCCCTGGCGATGGCGTGCCACCTTGTCGTGGTGCCAGGGCTCCCCTGGTCGATGATCTCCCTTTCCGGATCGGGGCTTCGGCCCCAGGATGGATTGGGGTAGACCACGCTGATGATCTCCCTTTCCGGATCGGGACGCTGGTCCCAGGATGGATTGGGGTGAAGCAAGGGGCTAAGAGCATGCCTTAGGAGAAGGAAGAACTCCGATTAAAAAACCCGGGCAGGACGGGCTCGTCAACCTTGGTAGGCAACCGTCCTAGTGGAAGGAAAACCACGATAAAAAACCCGGAGAAGACAACTCTGTTAACAAATAACAACTATGATAAACACAATGACGACGAAGAGGACGACCTTACCGCCCCAGGGGATTCGGACCCCCAGGGGCCGGCGCGGGGGGTATCCGGTCCCGGTGCCCCCCTCGTCGTCATCGTGCGACGGGCCATCCAGGGCGTGCCACGCGGGCGCCCTGGACGAACGAGCTACCGCGGAAGGCGATCTGTGGGCCGAGGCCCTCAGAACAATACGGGTTCTCCTCACCCTCCTCGAGGAGATCCGAGGACGCAGCGCGCAAGCGCCCAACAGTGGGGGCAAATGCCCCGGAGGAAAGGGGGGACTACCCTCCTATTCCTCTATAGCGAGGAAAGGGTCTGCTCCCAACGTACGTAGCGTTGGGACGCAGACCCAGAGGAGGGAAGGGCTTATGCCCGAAAAAAAGGTGGAAAAGGGAGGGGAGGTCACTCCCCCTCCTAGATGTTTTAAGTGCCTCCTCAGGGGGCACGAAAAATGGCGGTGCCCCTTAGCGGTGGATCGCAGCAATTGCTGCCTCCACTGCGGGGGTGCCGGCCATCAAGCCCGGGTATGCTCGCAGAGGAGGGCGAGCTGCCCGGCTTGCAAGGAAGCGGGCAAGGATGCGGCCCACCGGATTGGTGGCCGCACCTGCCCGATCGTCCCCCCTAGGGGGAGACGAAGAAGAAGGAAGAAGAGGGGAAAGGGGGGGACAGATCCCCCCCTGGAACCTGTTCGAGGTGGACCAGATGTGGGGGGGATTGTCCCCCCCCTGCTGCCTCCCGCAGTGGGAGTTGAGAAGGAAGGGGGGGCTTGTCCCCCCCCATCACCTTCAGCAATGGAGGTTGAGGAGGAGGGGGGGACCTGTCCCTCCCTATCGCCTCCAGTAATGGAGGTTGAGGAGAAGGGGGGGACTCGTCCCCCCCTACCACCCCCAGTGGCGGGAGTGGTAACGGATGATGAGGGGGAGGCTAATCCTTCCCCCCCACCAGTCCCGATAATGGGGATGGTGGTTGAGGAAGTGGTGGGGATTAACTCCCCACCCCTGGAGATACAGGTGAAGGAGAAGGAGGAGGAAACTCCCCTGAAGCCTTCACCTGCGGAGAAAGAGGTGAGGACAAAGTCCCCACCTCCAAAGAAGAGGAAGGAGGAGGATGCGGGACCCGCATTGCCGAGTGGCGGCTCGTGGGATCCCCTGCAGACCGACTTCTTTAGGGAGTTCGAAGTGGAGGTAATGTGCTTCCACGAGAACTCCCTAGGAATGATGGATGCCTGCGAAGGCATCCTAAGGGAAATGAGTCTTCCAAAGACTCATAGGCCGGACCTGTGGGGTGCCAATCTGGAGGAGGAAAGAGGAGTAATCCTCCAGTTCCTCTTTCGAGGCCCACCAACTGGCCCCACAGAGCTCCGTAAAAGGGCGGTGGGTTTCCTGAGAAAACTTAGGGAACTCATTGCCCTGAAGACGGTATGCACCGAGGCCTGTCCCCAAGGTATAAACTGGGGGGAGGTGGACCTGCAGACCTCGGTGCAAAATAGAGCGGAAGGGAGTCGAATGCTTTGCACTCGATTCCCCCGCCCAGAATGGCCCCCACCCACTAGGGAAAGGGACCTTAAGGCCCTAATGGCCAAGCAGGACAACCCCCTCTTCCGTGGGCAGTTGTGCTCCCTGACTGGTGTCGGGGACGCAGAGGTTCCCGGGAGTAGGGGGATTGGCAGCAGACTGCTGCGCAGAGGGAGGTCTCCGAAGGCCTGACCCCGTTAGGGCCAGGCCGGGTGGACCCTTGGGGGAGAGAGGGACTTTATACCCCTCTCCTCCCCAAAGAAGATAGGCCCCCCGCGGGACGGCGGTCTATTAACTAGATTGTCGTCTCGCGGAGTGGGTCAGGGGGAGAGGGGGGAGGGAAGATTGGGCCCCTTTTGGGCACCTGTCCCTTCCCCCTCAGCCCCCAAGAAGAAGACAATTGAAAGACGGAGGAGGGCAACCTCCTACCCCCCCTCTCAAAAGGGGGGGAGAATTGCGGAGCCAAACAACGGCATGCCAGGGAGAGTCTGGACGGATGCCACTGGCGATACCCAGCCCTCTCCCACTTAATGGCAGGAGACGATAAGCGTTTAATGGGGGTGGGGTTTTAGTGGGTAGGCACCACCGCAGCAAAGTTCCGCTGGGTGGTGAATCCCACACTCCCCTTCCGCAGTGCGGTCATTAGGACTGCACATTGCACGCGGAGGGGGGTCTTTAGAAGATTTCCCCACCCCCAGGGGCTCCGACTTGTCGGGCCCCAAACCAATAAAAAAAAAAAAAAAAAAAAAAGGTTAGGTTAGGTTTCCCTGGCGATGGCGTGCCACCTTGTCGTGGTGCCAGGGCTCCCCTGGTCGATGATCTCCCTTTCCGGATCGGGGCTTCGGCCCCAGGATGGATTGGGGTAGACCACGCTGATGATCTCCCTTTCCGGATCGGGACGCTGGTCCCAGGATGGATTGGGGTGAAGCAAGGGGCTAAGAGCATGCCTTAGGAGAAGGAAGAACTCCGATTAAAAAACCCGGGCAGGACGGGCTCGTCAACCTTGGTAGGCAACCGTCCTAGTGGAAGGAAAACCACGATAAAAAACCCGGAGAAGACAACTCTGTTAACAAATTACAGTGATGATATTGATGACGACTACAGGCTTAAACTTACCGCCTCAGGGGCCTCGGAACCCCAGAGGCCGGCGAGGGGGGTATCCGGTCCCGGTGCCCCCCCTGTCGTCATCTTGTGACGGGCCGTCCAGGGTGTGCCACGCGGGCGCCCTGGATAACACGGTTACCGCGGAGGATGACCAGGGCTTTGTTGCCCTTCAGTGCCTGCAGGCAATCCTGCAGGTTACGCAGGAGATGGCCCTTCTAAGGGCCGAGAATGAGCGCCTGAAAAGGCTACTAGATGGGTCGGGCACTTGTCCGACATGTGGCCACCACCGGCCACAGCAGATGGAAAGGGATTCGTCCCCCCCTTTGCGATCGGAGGTCCTTCGGGCCCCGACCGAAAGGGGGACAACCAAGAAGAAGGAGATGGGAGTTAGCTCCCTCTCCCCCCCGGAGTCCGAGTCCAGGGAAGATGACAGCGGAGTGGGCCTCCAAAAAAGGAGGATCTCCCCACCCCGCTCCAGTGATGGCGCACGTATTGCATCGGGGGGGGATAATACCCCTCCCCGATGCTTTAAGTGCTTGTGCCGAGGGCACAAAGCGTGGGAATGCCCCGGACCCCTTGACCGAAGCAAGAATTGCTTCCGGTGCGGGGAGCCGGGGCACCAGGCGGGACAGTGCGCCGGTAAGGCAAACTGCCCCGCCTGCAGGAGTAGAGGGGTGGCATACCGCCACCATATCGGCGGATCATCCTGCCCCCTGGTCCCCCCGCGAAAGCGCGGGGATGGGGGTATTAGGGTGAGAGGGAAGGGGAGGATGGGAGGGGATTCCGATGGGGGCTACACCTCATCGGCGTCCTCCTCCGCGCCCTCCAAAAAAGGAAGTAAGGGCCGCTCTTCCTTATCTAAGGAAAAGCGACCCACGGGTGGTGGAGAGAGGAAGGGGGGGGGAACCACGCTTATGTGTGGTCTCCCGGTCCCCCCGGACTCCTCCTCTCTGAAGAAGGGGATGGTGGTCCCGAAGAGTTCGGGTCCCCCACCCCTTAAACCGAGGAAGAAAGTCCGAAAGGACTCGGGGAAGGGGGGAAATACCCCTGAAAAGGGGAAGACCCCCCCCAAACCCCCAGAAGAAGGAAGTGGGAGCGCCCCCAACTCGCCCAATTTGGGCGGGGGGGCGCCCTCCCACGTTGGTAAAGAGATGGAGAAGAAGGGGAACGTTCCCCTAAATCCTCCATCAGAGGTGATGGGCGGGGGTTTACTACCCCCACCCCTGCAGAAGGAGAAGGAAAAGGGGGCTGGACTCCTGTCGCCGGGAGGTGACGACTCGCAGGAGCCCTTAATCCCCTCAACCTTCTTAGAGTTTGAGGTGGAGGCGTTTTGCCCCATCGAGGACTCCTCGTGGGTATTGGATGCGTGCGAGTGCATCCTCCTAGAGGTGTGCCCGGATGGGACACAGAAGCCGGACCTGTGGGGTCTGAAGGGCGGCTGCGGAATGGTGAGCCTAGGGCTCGTCTTCCGTGGCCCGCCTGGAGGAACAAACCCTAAGGCTCAGGCCAGGGCGGGGAGGCTCAAGAGGGATCTCGAGAGCCTCGTCGCCCAGAAGGTGAAGACTGGTGAAGTCGAGGCAGGTCAGGTTGAGGTCCGCCTCTTTGAGTGGGGACTTCAAGACAGTCTGACCTCGCTAGAACATAGAGACAAGGGGAGTGGGATACTGAGTACCCCATTCCCCAGCTCTGAGTGGCCTTCTCCCTATTGGGAGAGGGACATCAAGGAGCTAATTCGAAGTTCCTCCCCCGAAGATAGCCTCTTTGGGGATTCGGATACGGATGAGGAAGAATAGCCCCTCCCCCTGTGGGCGGCGGGGTCTCCCGCTTTCCGGGAAAGGGCCCCGTGGTTGGCAGGGGAGGAGTGCTGCTGCATTATGCAGCAATGCAGAAAGTCCCGAAGACCTGACCCCGTTAGGGCCAGGTCGGGTGGACTCTTGAGTGAGAGAGGGACTTTTATGTCCCTCTCTCGCTCAAAGATGTTAGGCCTCCCACTGAGCGGTGGCCCATTCTGGGCCGCCGTGAGGTGGTGATGGTCAGGGGGAGAGGGGGGGAGGGAAGATTGGACCCCGTTTTGGGGCACCTGTCCCCCTCCCCTCAGCCCCCAGATGAGTGACGCAACGGAGGAGATAGGAGGCTTAACGCCTCTTCCCCCCACTTGGGGGGAGATGAGTACGCCTCGAAAGAGGTTGGTCAGGGAGAGGTCCGGAAGACATGCCGCTGGCGATTCCCGGGCCTCTCCCACTGAATGGCCAGTGGAGGCAAAGCAAAAGGGGTGGGGTTTTAGTGGGTAGGCGCCACTCCAGCAAAGTTCCGCTGGGGTGGTGAATCCCACACTCCCTCTCCGCAGTGTGGCCACTAGGGCTGCACATTGCACGCGGAGAGGGGTCTTTTAGAAGATTTCCCCATCCCTGGGGTCAGGACGAGTCCTGGCCCCAGCACCAAAAAAAAAAAAAAAAGGTTAGGTTAGGTTTCCCCTTCGTCGTGCGCCACCTTGTCGTGGTGAAGGGGCTCACCATGGGGCGGCTCGCTGGAGTCGTCTTGTGGTGCTAAGAGCGCACAGTTCCCTCGCTGGAGGGAACAAGAGGAGCCCAGCGACTCCTTAGGGACTTGTCCCAATCGCTGGTAGGGGTTGGCGGCCCTGACTTCAATCGCCCGGATGCCTGGATCCGTTAGGAGTGTTATTCACTCCACCGGGATAGAGGAGTAAACCTCGAGAAAAAATCCGGGGCCTGACCAGCCTCGTTAGCACGCCGGTGTTCCGGCATAACGGTCGAGCCCCCCATGGCACGTGGGGGGGCGTGGTGACTCATACCGTAACCCCAGTTAATGGGGCCGGGGGCCGGTGCTAGCTTTGCTAGGACGGGCCGCGAGGGTGGTAAAACCTCTATAAAAAGACCCGGGCAGGCCGAGCTCGTTAGCCCTGTGTGGGCAGTTGGCCTAGGAGAAGGAAAACTCCGATATCAAACCATTGGTGGATGGGGGGGAGGTGCGTAAGCTCTCCCCCCCAGTCGTTCCCGGACGCTGCGTGCTCGGCCGGGGGTCGTCCCTCCCCGTGCCTCGCATTCATTCACACACACATACATCACACGCACACACTTGGCCCCCGTACTGTCTGGGCGCCTTCGCTGATGCGAAGCTGCTCGGAAGTCGGGGGCCACGCATGCATTCGGCGGGGGGCGCCCACGCATTGTAGCATCAGCGATGCGTGGGATGCCGTTTCCCGTCCTGCATATACACACACATTCATTCATTAATCACGCACACGCATACATCACACGCGCACACATACACTTTCATTCATGCTCATTCACGCCCGCCCGGGTGGGGACCTGTGGTCCGTTTACGGGCCGGCATGTGGTGGTGAGGGTGGCGGCGGCCGCGTCGGGACGCGTTCCTCGGGGGAATCCGCATTCCATTGCTGGAACGGAGCTCCTTCCGGGGGCGCGCTTTCGGGGCGTGCCGCCGCGCGTGAGCCGCCGCATGTCGGGCTTCATGCGGGCGGGTGGGCGGGGGGGGTTCTCCCTCCGGCTGGTCGGTTGCGTGCGCCGAGCGGGCCAGTCGCTTTTTGGGGGTCCGTGAGGCGTGCGCGCCGATTTGTGTGCTGAGTCCGGGACGACAAGGATGGTGTCTCAAGCCAAGGTGGAAGGTATCGTGCCGAAGGCTGAATGACCACAGAGACGTTAAAAATGTGTGGTCCGAACGATCCCTGTGGGTGAGTTGCGCAACCCCACAGTACATAAGTCGCAGCATACCGTAACCCCAAGTCTGGGGCCGGGGGCCGGTGTATGCACTGTTGCATACGCGGGCTACGAGGGTGGAACAACCTCTATAAAAAGACCCGGGCAGGACGGGCTCGATAGTTCTGGTCGACAACCGTCCTAGTGGAAGGAAAACCACGATAAAAAACCCGGAGATGACAACTCTGTTAACAAAACACAATTATGGGAAAACTATGACGACAGGAGGAACACGTTTACCGCCTCAGGGGATTCGGACCCCCAGGGGCCGGCGAGGGGGGTATACCGGCTCGGTGCCCCCCCTGTCGTCATCGTGCGACGAGCTATCCAGGGCGTGCCACGCGGGCGCCCTGGATCTGATGGCTACCGCGGAGGGTTACCTGTGGGAGAAAGCCCACAGGCTTCTAAGGGATCTCCTCGTCGTAATCGAGGAGATCCGTCGAGGACGCACCAATGTGCATAGGGTAGAGGGGGGATTCTCCGGAGGGGGAGGTGTCATGCCTCCGGCCTCCAAAACAGAGAGGGTGGCTGCGCCAGGCAAATCCGAGGCCTGGACGCAGACACGGAGGAATGGGGGACTACGGCCCGCCCGTCAGGAGGAAAAAGGGGGGAAAGGTGATCCCACCCTCCCCCCTCGATGCTTTAAGTGCCTGCGGAGGGGGCACGAAAGGTGGAGGTGCCCCTCAGCGGTGGAGCGTAGCGGCTGCTGCCTCCACTGCGGGGGCACCGAGCACATGGCCCGGGCATGCTCGCAACGTAAGGCGAGCTGCCCGGCCTGTGCGGAGGAGGGCAGGAGTGCGGCCCACCGTATAGGTGGCCGCAGCTGCCCGGTCGTCCCACCTAAGGTGGGACGAAGGAAAAGGGGAGGAAAAGGGGCGAGGGGAGGACCAGCCCCCTCATCTGGGACCCTGATTGGAGGAAACCGGGGGGGGAAAAGACCGTACCCCCCGCGGCGCCCCCAAGTGGGGATGTAGGTAAGGAGGAGGAAGTCCTGGGGGGCGGGGGAAAGGGTGGGGATGTACTTATCCCCGTTATTGCCCTCTCTCCTGACCCACCACAGGCAATGGAGGTGGAGGATGGGTGGGGGACGGTCCCCTGGGACGCTCCGGCGAAGGAGGCCGGGGAGATGCTGATCCCTCCACCCGTAAAGGAGGTGGCGGGGGATGGGGGGAGGGGGGTTACTGAGAGCCTCCCACTCTGCCCCACCCCTGTGAGAAGGATGGAGGTAGCCGGGGCTGGGGGTGGGAGGGCCAAGAAAGACCCGGGCCCCATCTCCGCCCCGGGGAAAGAGGGACATCTGCCTGTGGGGGAGAGCTCTGGGCCCCCCCAAATGCAGGCAGAAGGATCGGGGGGGAGGTCCCTGTGAAGCAAGTTCACGGGATTACTCCTCCCACCCCTCCCCTCCCCAAGAAGGGAAGGGGGGACGGACGTATTGGCCCCCCCCAGCCCCCTCAACCCTCTCGGGAGGGGGAGGGTGGCGGGGTGGTGGTAAGGGAGGAGACAGGGGATGGGGAGAAGGGGGCCACTGGGGGCCCTTCGCTCTGCTCCACCCCTGCACGGAAGATGGAAGCCGGGGTTGGGGGTGGGGGGTCCAGGAGAAGTCTGGGTCCCATCCCCACCCCGGGGAAGGAGGGAAAGGGTCAGCCTGATGGGGGGAGCTCTAGGCCCCCCCCAATTCGGGCAGAGGACTTGAGGAGGGGGGGATGGAGCTGGTCCCGGTGGTGAGGAGAATAGATGGGGCCGCTCCTCCCACCCCTCCCCTTCCCAAGAAGGGAGGAAAGGATGGGTGTACTAGCCCCCCCCAGCCCACTCAACCCTCTCAGAGAGAGGGAGGTGACGGGGTAGTGGCGAAGGAAGGAATGAGTGGGAGGGTGAGCGAGGGCTCTCCTCCCGCTCTGGGTGAAGGGGGGCTCCCCCAACCAAAGGCGGAGGAGCGGAAGAGCGGAGAGGGGGGATTGGTTCCTGCCAAGAAAGTGCATGGGGCCACTCCTCCCTCCCCCCATCTCCCCAAAAAGGGAGGGATGGATGGAGGGATGACTGGAAGGAGAGTGGAGGACCCACCTCCCATCCAGAAGGAGGGCGGCGATCTGGAGGGAGCAAAGGAGTTTGGGAGAACTGCCCCCCCGGTAAGTGATGTTCCTCGGCAAGGGGAGGACCGCGAAAGGGAAGGCCTCCCGTCCGGGGTCCTCCTCAGGTGGAGGAGCATCATCACAGCTGCGGATTGGGGGCGGGAGGATGTTCCATTCCCCCCGGCCCGTGAAGATGTGGTGAGGCGGATGCGGTGGGGTTGGGAAGCCCATGGTGGATCGCTGCGCAGCGTCCGCTTCGGGGGCTCCTTCATGTCCCAATGCGGGACAGAGAGGAGGATGGAGGTGGGGCACTCCGGTCCCAACCAGGTGGAGGGGGTCGGAGTGCTGAAAAGAGTGGCCGAGGAGGCTGCACTTCAGTATCCGCACTGGAGGCTCATTGCGGAGACGCAGTTCGTCCCGAGGAGGCCCCGGATGATGGAACCGCAGCCCCCAAAACCGGCTAAACCTCCCCCACCCTTGGGGGAGGCGTCGAGGTTCCTGATGGATGGCCTGGGGGAGGACATGGATGAAATCCATGAGTCACGTCCTCCCCCCGGAGAGGCCAGACAGGGGAAAAAGAAGAAGAAGAAGAGGGGGGGCGGGAGGAGAGAGTAACTTCATCCTCCCTCCTTAGCCCCCCTATCCCCTCCTTAAAGGGGAGGGAAGTGAGGATTGCCCCGGGGGGGGAGTGTCAGACGGGATTCCGCCGGCTCCCCCCCGATGGGCAGATGAGTCGGGGGGCATTATGCCCCCCAATCGAGGAGAAGAGCGAGGGGGGGGTGGGGGCTTGCCCCTGCCCCTTACCATCGCTCCATCTGAGGAGTGGGCTCCCTCCTTCGGAGGGCGGGATAGGGCGCCTCGCGCCCCCCGCCTCAGATTCGGAGGAGGTGCGAGCCAGAAAAGGTTTTAGGGGGGGCATTGAGCCCCCCAGTACAGAAGTCGGGCGTGGGGGGGGTGGGGGCGTGCCCCTGCCACACATCATCGCCCCAATTGTGGAGTGGGCTCCCTCCCCGGACTGCGGGAGCTACGCGTTTGACGCCTCCCGCACATAAGTCCGGAGGAGGTGAGCTGTATATGGTCTAGGTCCCCCCAGGCCCGGCCTGACCCAGGTCGGGCATTACACGGGCCTGGGTGTGAGACCAACGGGTCGGCCATCTCGACCGACCCGAAGATTCTGGTCCCCTGCGGGCGGTTATGGCGCGGCATAAGGACGCGGGCCGCCCGCAGTGTGGACCGCCGGGCCCCGGCCCGGAGTGGAGCAGCGCAGAGGGGGGGGGAGAACTTATGTTCTCCCCATGATTTTGTGTGCCGGGAAACCGGCTCGTCAGGGGGGATGGCTGGATGTATGCGTTTGCGGTTCCCAGCCTCCCCCCATATGACTGCTGATGGCACATCAACGGGGGTGGGGTTTAGTTGGTAGGCGTCCGGGGGGGCAGTGGTGTCGCAGACCACTCCTCCGGACGAATCCAACACTACCCTCTGGCAGGGATTTTCCCATTGCACGCCAGAGGGTGTCTTTTAGAAGATTCCCCACCCCCGGGGAGGGGCTTGCCCCTCCCAGAACAAAAAAAAAAAAAAAAAAAAAAAAAGGTTAGGTTAGGTTCCCTCTCGTCGTGCGCCACCTTGTCGTGGTGAGAGGGCTCACCGGGGGAATACCTGAAAAGGTGTTCCCGCGGTGCCAAGAGCGCACAGTTCCCTCGCTGGAGGGAACAAGAGGAGCCCAGCGACTCCTTAGGGACTTGTCCCAATCGCTGGTAGGAGATGGGGACTCCGACTTCAAACCCCCGGTGGCATGGCACCGTTAGGGGGAGATTTCTATCTCCCCTCCATGCACGGGCGGCCAGGCTCGTTAGCCCAGTGGGGCGGCTGGCCAGGGGGGTGCTCCCCCCGTGGTGGAGGCCTGTCTTGGCCGGGGCTGCTGCTCCGGCGGGACGGGTCTTTGGTGGGGTCACTTCGGTGGCCCCGTCTAAAGGGGTGGATGTGGGTGCCGGTTCCCTCTGTGTCTCGGGCGGATGTCCTTTTCAGGACATGCCGTCTGGCATGGAGGGAAAGCGGTGTCCCACAAGGATGGCCCCCCCTCTCCGCTCAAACGGCTCGGGGACGTGGTCCCCGAGTACGCGGGCGTGAAGGGGGGCGACAGAGGGAGGACACCCTGGCATTACTGCTGGGGTGGTAGACCGTAACCCCAATTTATTGGGGCCGGGGGCCGGTGCTTGCACTGAGCTTGCACGGGCCGCGAGGGAGACAAAACCTCTATAAAAAGATCCGGGCAGGACGGGCTCGTCAGTCTTGGTCGACAACCGTCCTAGTGGAAGGAAAACCACGATAAATAACCCGAAGAAGACAACTTCGTTAAAAAATTACAATTTATGGATCTTCATGGAAGAAGAGAGATTGGCGACTGCCGAAGGGCTTCGGATCCCGGAGGCCGGCGTATCTGGGGGTATTGTCCCTGCTCCCAGTACGTCGTCATCATATGAAGGGCCAGCCGTCGCGTGCCCCGCGGGCGCGACGGTGGAAAATACTACCGCGAAGACAAGGATGTCTAGGATCCTTAAGACGCTGGAGGATACCGTATGCGGTATAAGAGATAAGATCCATCTCTTTGGGAAAAAGGACTGGGAGTACCGCGAAAAATTCGCGACTGTTCTCGCCTTTATGGCGTTCCGTGCGAAGGACGTGAAGGGGCTGAATCTGGCCAGGACGCAACTCATTATTGATGAGATATGGGACGACACCCTCCCATTTGGCGTGCCTATAGAGATAGTGGCGGTTATTCTCCCCTGGGTGTGGACCGAAGTCTACTTTTGGGGTGAAAAACAAAACCAGCCCTTCAGCTACCTTAAAAAGATGGCCGCCCATAGATACGTGCCGATAGGCATAAAAACCGATGACGTATCTAGGGCTTTTGCGGCAGAGCTCTATGTCTCTGTCGCTGAATTGTTGGGGGATGACGTCGACCCCTACTTAATAAAGGACGACCGAGCTTCTAAAGGGCTCGAGGAGCTCGGCATCCCATGGATGCCGGGCACCACCTGTGCATGGAAGGGAGGAGAGGATCCCTCCCTCCCCACAATCACAGGATTAAAGGGAGGAGGAAAGCCGCTTGCATCCCGGGGAAACCGGAAGAAGGCGGACAAGCACGAGGAGGAGGGAAGGGGGAGGAGAAAAAGGCCTAACAAGCCTATCAGGCCTTGCACCCTCCGGTCTTCCTCCTCCTCGGAGGATGAGGAGGTGGATGAGGGGGAGGGGACCGAGGCCCCCATCTCCCTGTCTACGGACGAGATGGAGGGGGGGGAACCCGTAAGGGCTTCTACCCCCCCTCCAGCTGAGCCCGGGACGGGGGACCCTGTCTCCCTGTCTCTGGGGGGGACGGAGGGGGGGGAGCCCAGTGGGGCTACTACCCTCCCTCGGGCCACGTCCAGGACGGAAGACCCTCAACCGGGTCCATCCACACAGGTGGAGGGTTTACTCCCACCTACTGTGGATTTCGAGGACTGCCTCATCACCTCAGGAGAGGAGGAGGGAATGGAGGATGGGACCACGGCCCCCCCATCAACCTCGACGGGAATACCCAGTTGGGTCCCTGCCGGGGAGAGGACGGACCCGTCAAAGAGATTCGCGTCGGCCCGAAGGGCACAAGGGAGACCGAGGAAAGATGGGACAGGCCCATTCATTGACTCGGAAACAGAGGAGTTAGAAATGGTGATTCGGGGAGAGACGGCCTCCGAAGAAGAGGAGATGGAAGTGGTGCCTCCGTCACTGACTGGTCCGCAAAAGCGGGAGGCAGCGCGGAGTATCCAAAAGATGGAGAGGGGCTCTACGGAGGAACTCTATAAAAGTTTCGACCGGAAGCTCCTCACCATCGAGCAGATCAGGCAATGTTCAAGGAACATAAGAGGCCAGCAAAGCGGACGAATAAAAATGAACGTATTCGTCCTGAGGGAAGTGCTCAAGACCCTGACGAGCAGGGCAGCCCACGGTGGAGACCCAGGTTTCTGGAAGGCCAGATACCTTGCCGAAAAGAGGAGCAACGCGACCCTCAAGGCCCAAGTCCGTCAGATCGACACGCAGATGAAACTGCAGAGAGTCGATCTGGCGGAAATGAGAGAAAGAGAGAGAGAGAGGGAGAGAGAAGGAAGGCGTCAGCCATGCGAGCCGATGCCCTCTCCCACAAGGGGGGTTTCTCCCCTTCCCCGTCCAAGCACGGACGGGGTTGAGGAGATGTCTCCAGCCCAGGAAGGAGGAAGAGATGAGGGAATGGAGTGTGACTCTGTCCCACAGATCCCCATTGAGATCTCTCTCAAGGGGATAATGGAGGCACTCCAGACCCTCAACAGCAGGATGGAGAAACTGGAGAGCGGGATAACTAAGGCCCACCTCCCCCCTTCCGCTTTCCCTAGTGCCCCTCCTGCGCCTGGCAGGAAGGTTGGGGAGCGGCGGAAGAAGAAGAGGTCCGCAAAGGCCCCCTTGATGAAGGGTGCCTCAGGCTCCAAGGCGATGAAGAACGCCGGAAGTGGTAGAGGGGCGGGAGAAATTCCCCCCCCTCCTCTTGAGGACCCCCCATCGGGGACAGGAAAGACGGCAACCAAACCGTCAGGAGAGGGGGAATCAACGGGTCAAAACCCTAGTAATCCCCCCACGGAATCCACGTGGGCCAAGGTAGTGGGACGTGGTGGCAAAAAAAGGGCTACTATTGCCCCATTAAAAGCTGCCCCTCCAGTACCCTCAACAACTCCAGCCTCCCAGAAGAAGAAGGAAGAGAAGAAGAAGATAGATCGCAAAACAGCGATAAAAAGGGCGAAGAAGAGGCTGCCGCGCTCTGCCGCGATCCTCATCTCCGTGAAGGAGCCTGATACTCTTTCCGGAGTAATAAGGAAGGCGCAGGAGAGAATCTCCCTCGAGCAGCTGGGGATCACCCAAATAAGGATGAAATCCAGTTTCGGGGGGGTGCTCTCCTGGAAATCCCAGGAAAGAGGGAGGATGTCGAGGCTAAAGCCTCATACTTAGCCTCCGAGATCCGCATCGCTGTTGGGGATACCGAAAGCGTTGCGATCAGCAGGCCGTCGCGCCGACTCGATCTACGGTTAACCGGGATCATGGAGTCGGTCACCCCCGAAGAAATCCGGGAGGCCCTGGCGGAGGTGGGGAAATGTTCCCCCAAAGAGGTTAAGCTGGGACCTTGGAACCCCTCGATAAGGGGCAAGAGGTCAATCTGGGCCCAGGGCCCGGATAGAGCCGTGGTAAAAGCGGCAGAGGCAGGGAGGGTTAAAGCGGGCTGGACCACCTTCCAGGTGGCTCTGCTGAAAAGCAGACCAGCCCGCTGCTATCGATGCCACGCCCGTGGCCACATGCGGCAGAGCTGTCCGTCCACTGAGGATAGGACGGACTGCTGCATGAACTGCGGGGAGAAGGCACACAAGCTGGCGCAGTGCAAGGTCCCCGCGCACTGCCCAATCTGTGCTAGTGGTGGTAAGGAGGCAAACCATAGGGCGGGAACGGAGCTTTGTCCTCCAGTTCCCCCCCGCTGGAAGCCACCTAAAAAACCAACTAGGGAGGAAAGGGGAGTTGCACCTGAAGGTGGAGGGGAGCCCAATCAAGGGCCCACCCCCTCTGCTGACAGGACAACTCCCCTTTTGGAGAGGGATCCAGAGCCCACACCGTCTGTCCCAGTTAGGGGCAGCGTTGAGGCGGAAAAGCCTCAGACAGTCCCAATGGAGGTTGAGCCACGCGGCCCAACCCTGGGACAAAAGAGAGCAAGAGTAGCAGAGGGGGAGGAGGGAGAGGAAAGCCCTGCACCAAGCACCCCCACCCGCCCTACCAAGGTGAAGGTAGTGGAGAAGCGGGTAGACGAGAGGCCCCCCACGGAGTAATAACCCATACAGGGCTAAACTCCGTGAGGAGGGTCAGAAGGGGGAGGGGGGGAGGAAATGGGCCCCTCTTGGGGCACCTGTCCCTTTTCCCTCAGCCCCCCCATGATGTAGACAAGAGGAAGGTGGAGGAGGGCAACCTCCTACCCCCCCTAGAGGGGAGAGAATTGATGTGCCACGCACCAAAGGCAAGTCAGGGAGAGGGTCTGGACGAAATGCCGCTGGCGATACCCAGCCCTCTCCCACTTAATGACAGGAGAGGACCACGTTTACTTGGGGGTGGGGTTTTAGTGGGTAGGCGCCACCGCAGCAAAGTTCCGCTGGGTGGCGAATCCCACACTCCCCTTCCGCAGTGCGGTCACTAGGACTGCACATTGCACGCGGAGGGGGGTCTTTAGAAGATTTCCCCACCCCCAGGGGCTCCGACTACTGTCGAGCCCCAAAACAACAAAAAAAAAAAAAAAAGGTTAGGTTAGGTTAGGTTCCCTCTCGTTGTGCGCCACCTTGTCGTGGTGAGAGGGCTCACCGGGGGAATACCTGAAAAGGTGTTTCCGCGGTGCTAAGAGCGCACAGTTCCTTCTTAGGAGGGAACGGGGGTCCGGCTACCCCTCAAGGGACTTGTCCCGATTAGCCGGAAGGGGTTGGCGGCCCTGACTTCAATCGCCCGGGTGCCTGGACTCGATAGGTGTGTTTATTTAAACACACCCCCAGGATAGAGGAGCATTACCTCGAGAAAAAAGCCGGGGCCTGACCAGCCTCGTTAGCACGCCGGTGCTCCGGCATAACGGTCGAGCCCCCATTGCACGAGGGGGGCGATAGCGTCCCATACCGTAACCCCAGTTTGTGGGGCCGGGGGCCGGTGATAGTGTGGTGGCACTATCACGGGCTGCGAGGGTGGTAAAACCTCTATAAAAAGACCCGGGTAGACCGAGCTCGTAAGCCTAGGGTGGGCCATCGGTCTAGGAGAGGAAAAACTCCGATATAAAATCCGGTGAAGGACACACCGTCAACAAACCAATTTTCTTTATATGGACATGGGCAAAGAAAAAGGACATAGTGTACCGTCTCAGGGGAGTCGGACCCCCAGGGACCGGCGTGGTGGGAGTCCTGTCCCGGCTCCTGTCATGTCGTCATCTAGCGACGGGCTGACCATTGAGTGTTCACCGAGCTCAGTGGTCAATAGAGCTATCGGATCAGTGTATGCCCTGTATAGACAGAGTGAGAGACTGTTTTCGGAACGTTCTATGGTGTTCGCGAAAGACTTGTGCGGGATTTACTGCTTTATAGCAGGAAGACTGGGTTGTGGAGTAAAGAGATGTAGGTGTGATATAGACATGTCATGGGAATTCTATAAAACTATGGGTCCTGGTGGAAGGAGCACATTCCAAATACCAACGAGAAAGGAAATGGCGGATTCTGTCCTTGGGTTGTGGTCTCGCTATGACCGTCGTATGAAGGATGTAGTTCCTGAAAAATGGAAGAGAAAGAAATTAAGGCATACTTACCGACATGCGTGTGTTGTCCTGTTGGCTGCTACTGAACTGCTGGGCTCCGACCTGAAACAGAAAGAAGAGGTTAATAGGGCAATGGAATTTCTACGGAAATCGGGTAGACCGTACGAATACGGACAGCTGGGATATAAATCCCCGGAGAAGGCGGATAATACCCCTCTCCGACTTAGAGGTGGGATTGGTCCCCCTGTCTTCAGGAAGGGGCAAAGGAAGAGCAGACTTCTGGAGGAAATGCATAGGGATCCGGATTCTTCGGACTCAGACCATGGTCCTGTGGTAACATCCCAGGAGCTACTGGCCCCTGGCACCATTACGGTGGAGAGGGGACCAGGTCCGATAGAAGAAAAGAAGAAGGAAGAGGGGAAGAAACCCGCTACCGAGGTGGTGGAGATGACCATCTCCTCCGATGAAGAGGACACCGTCCCACCCCCTGGTCTGGGTCCTTTGTATTCGGACTTGGAGGGGGAGTCGGATTTGGGATCTGGAGAGAACTTCCCCTCCTCCAGGCCCTATACGGGCCCTGAAGAGGAGGATGTACCTCCCCGGGAGAAGTGGCGCCTACCTGCGCTTCATAGAGCACAGGGAAGGCCCAGAAAGGATGGGACGGGTCCTTTTAAGGCCCTGTCCACGTCTGGATCGGAAAGAGGAAAGGATAATATTCGAAGGAAGAAAGGGAAGAAATTCCCCTATAGGGAAGAGGACATGGAGACTGCGGGGACGTCGGCCTTAATGGTGCGCCCACCGCCTCTCACTGGGGACCAGCGTGCAACTGCTGAACATCGCCTCCAACAGATGGAGCGTGGTTCGGCAAGGGAAATCGTGGTCCACGCCGACAGCTGCCTGGATGAGATCGAGCATGCGAGATCGGTCACTTCAAACATGAAGGGTTCCCTTAGTGGGAAGATTAAGTTAAATGTATACCTCCTTAGAGAGGTTTTGAGGACTCTGGCTACCAGAGCTGACAAGGTAGGGGACCCGGGATACTGGAAATCCCGGGTTATCACAGTCGAAAAGGACAATACGGCCTATAAGGCCCAGAATGAAAATCTCATAAGGAAACTGGCCAAAGCGGAAAACGTCATCCGCTTTATGAAGGCAAAGGCCTCCAATCCGGAGGGCCCGTTGATTAGGGACCCCATGTCCCCCACACTAGGTAGGGAACCGTTGGGGCGATCGGAATTGGGGAGCGCCACTGCTGCTGCATCTACCGGTCTGACCGACCCCAATATTGATACGGATCTGGAGATGGACTCTCTGCGTCGAATCCCAGATGCAGACAGGATGAGTCTACAGCTCATCACGGAGGTCAGCAGGTCGCTGGTCTCGGTGATGGAAGCGGTGAGGAGGATGGAGGACAGAATGGATTCCCTGGAGCTGGGCGGACGAACCGTCCCTGCTCCGGTACTACCGGGTACTAAGGGAGGAAAGGATCGCGTGGATTCCCTGGGGATGGGCGGACGTACCGCTCCTGCCCCGGTACTACCGGATCCTAAAGGAAGTAAGAAGATGAAGAAAAGGAAGAAGGGGCCCGGTGCCGCACCCCCCCGGATGCCCCCCCCACCCTGTGGGGTGGAGGTTCTATCGGAGGGGGATTTACCGACAGGTGGACCTGCGCCTCCCCTACGGGGGGCAGAAACCACCTGGACCACCGTGGGAAAAGGAGGCAGAAAGAAGAGAGAAGATACGGGGCCTCATGGGCCTACCATGCCACCCTCTTCTACCGCCAAGAGGTCTGGAGGAACGCAGCCGTCGCAGCCCTCAAAGGGAGGCCCATCTCTTGTGGGGATCAAGAGAAGGTTGCCACGCTCGGCGGCTGTTTCAATTACAACTGCTGGAAGCTACGCGGAAGTAATGAAAAAGGCCAAGGAGAGGATAGACATTAAGGACCTTAATATAGGGTCCTTGACCATGAGGAAGGCCAGAAATGGAGGAGTTCTCTTGGAGATCTCGGGAGAAAACTCCAAGCAGAAGGCGGACGACCTCGCTGGTCGAATTAGGGATGTGATGGCGGACCAAGCGGAAGAGGTGAGGGTCACCAGGCCGACGAGAAGACTGGATCTCCGACTCGTTGGTCTCGAGGAGTACACCTCGCGCGAGGATATAACCGCGGCTCTCTCCCGATTGGGAGGATGTGGGGTCGAGGAGATCCGAGTGGGCAGGACTCAGAATTCAGGCCGTAGAGGCCTAAGCCTGATTTGGGCCCAATGCCCCGCGGAACCGGCGATGAGGATCGCAAGTGCCGGTAAAGTGAGGATTGGTTGGTCGGATGCCAGGGTTGAGCTCCTTCGGAGCCGCCCTGCGCAATGTTTCAAGTGTTTAGGCCGGGGTCATGTACAGCTGAACTGCCCATCCACTATGGATCGGGCACAATGCTGTTACCGCTGTGGAGAGGAGGGCCATACGGCGGGCTCTTGCAGGAAGAGGCCGCATTGTCCGCTATGTGCCCTCAAAGGGCTCCCGTCAGCCCACAGGTCCGGGAGCAACGATTGCCCTCCGATTCCTCCGTTGAGGCTACCGGTTGGTGCATCGAGGCCCAGAGAAGAGGACAGTGAGGAGTCCCAACCGATCCTTCCCCCTTCCCTCTCATCTCCAGAAATGGATGTTGAGTTGGGAGGTGCGGGGGAATCCAAGCGACCGAGGGAGGACTCGACAAGCCCCCCTCAGGTGGACTCCAAGAAGCCGAGGGGATGTGATCCTGACCGGTCAGGTTCTCCCCAACCAGGCCCCTCTACGGGTCCGTGAAGATGGTAGCGGGGACAGGAGAGTCCGGACCACAACTGGACCACCATTAATGGGATCAAGATCCTGACACCAGGACCAGCATAGGGGGGAGATCGAGATGGAATGCGCTAGTTCGTAAATACCTTGGTCTCCCCCTGATCACGCCGGCGCATGTGGCTTTCGCGGGGGTGGTTTTAGTCGGTAGGCACCGTTCATTCCTGACTAGTCAGGGTGAGCGGTGAATCCGACACTCCCTCCCGTCAGGCTGAGGGGTAGCAATTCTCAGCCCTTGCACGACGGGAGGAGTCTTTTGAAGATTTCCACCCTCGAGGGGGCCTGACGGGTGAAAAGGTCCCAAAAAAAAAAAAAAAAAAAAAAAAAAAAAGGTTAGGTTAGGTTAGGTTAGGTTAGGTTAGGTTAGGTTCCTTGGCGACGGTGTGCCACCTTGACGTGGTGCCAGGGCTCCCCGCTATCCATTCGTGGAGATGCGGGATCTAAGAGCACACCCGAAGAAGTCTAACTTCGTTAAAAAAACTTGGGGCGCCATACCCAAAAAAGGCTCTGAGGCTTGCACTTCACCTTATGACCTAAAATTTGGCCAGAGAAGTTCAACTCTGGAAAAAAACTGAGGGGGAAAACCTCAAAATGGGTCTCTGTAGACTGTCTCCCTTCCTTTCCTTTTCCACCTCCCGTCTTATCCTCTCCTCTTTCTCCTCCGCCAGTTTGCATGCCCTAAAAAGCCGAGGAAGGAAAAACCTCGTTAAACAACCGGGGGTTTGAGATACCTCCTGATGAAAAGTCTCAAATGGAAATAACCAGCTGGCCGGGATCCAGGCTAAACAAAGATCGTCCCGAGGAAGGAAAACCTCGTTAAAAATCGGGGGTTTGAGAATACCTCCTGATGAAAAGTCTCAAATGGAAATAACCAGCTGGCCGGGATCCAGGCTAAACAAAGATCGTCCCGAGGAAGGAAAACCTCGTTAAAAATCGGGGGTTTGGGAATACCTCCTGATGAAAAGTCTCAAATGGAAATAACCAGCTGGCCGGGATCCAGGCTAAACAAAGATCGCCCCGAGGAAGGAAAATCTCGTTAAAAAACCGGGGGTTTGAGAATACCTCCTGATGAAAAGTCTCAAATGGTAATAACCAGCTGGCCGGGACCCAGGCTAAACAAAGATCGTCCCGAGGAAGGAAAACCTCGTTAAAAAACCGGGGGTTTGAGAATACCTCCTGATGAAAAGTCTCAAATGGTAATAACCAGCTGGCCGGGATCCAGGCTAAACAAAGATCGTCCCGAGGAAGGAAAACCTCGTTAAAAAACCGGGGGTTTGAGAATACCTCCTGATGAAAAGTCTCAAATGGTAATAACCAGCTGGCCGGGATCCAGGCTAAACAAAGATCGCCCCGAGGAAGAAAAACCTCGTTAAAAAACCGGGGGTTTGAGAATACCTCCTGATGAAAAGTCTCAAATGGAAATAACCAGCTGGCCGGGATCCAGGCTAAACAAAGATCGTCCAGAGGAAGAAAACCTCGTTAAAAAATCGGGGGTTTGAGAAGACCTCCTGATGAAAAGTCTCAAATGGAAATAACCAGCTGGCCGGGATCCAGGCTAAACAAAGATCGTCCTGAGGAAGGAAAACCTCGTTAAACAACCGGGGGTATGAGAACACCTCCTGATGAAAAGTCTCAAATGGAAATAACCAGCTGGCCGGGACCCAGGCTAAACAAAGATCGCCCCGAGGATGGATAGCCTCGTTAAACAACCGGGGGTATGAGAACACCTCCTGATGAAAAGTCTCAATGGAAATACCCAGCTGGCAGGGACCCAGGCTTAACAAAGATCGCCCCGAGGCAGGATCGCCTCGTTAATCAACCGGGGGTTTGAGGATACCTCCTGATGAAAAACCTCAAAAATGGGAAAAACCAGCTGGCCGGGATCCAGGCTTAACAAAGATCGTCTGGGAGGTGAGGGCGGCTCCCCTAACAAGTTGCTTCTGGGAATGGACGACCCGGTACATGTAGCGAAGGTAGCTACCAAGCCAATGGCGCCCGACGACTCGGAGTAACGACCCGGAGAAGGGTTAAATAAACGTCCAGGAGAAGGATACTCCTTGAATAAACCTGGGATTCCTAAAGGGTGGTGCCCATGATTGAAATTACCCCCTTGTGATGGGGCGACCTTCGGGTCGCCGTTTCAGGGTTGTAGGTTGTCGTTAAACCTTCGTGATGGGCCTTCGGGCACACCACTATCCCTCTCGTCGTGCGCCACCTTGTCGTGGTGAGAGGGCTCACCGGGGGAATACCTGAAAGGGTGTTCCCGCGGTGCCAAGAGCGCACAGTTCCCTCGCTGCAGGGAACAAGAGGAGCCCAGCGACTCCTTAGGGACTTGTCCCAATCGCTGGTAGGAGACGGGGACTCTGACTTCAAACCCCCGGTGGCATGGCACCGTTAGGGGGAGATTTCTATCTCCCCTCCATGCACGGGCGGCCAGGCTCGTTAGCCCAGTGGGGCGGCTGGCCAGGGGGGTGCTCCCCCCGTGGTGGAGGCCTGTCTTGGCCGGGGCTGCTGCTCCGGCGGGACGGGTCTTTGGTGGGGTCACTTCGGTGGCCCTGTCTAAAGGGGTGGATGTGGGTGCTGGTTCCCTCTGTGTCTCGGGCGGATGTCCTTTTCAGGACATGCCGTCTGGCATGGAGGGAAAGCGGTGTCCCACAAGGGTGGCTCCCCCTCTCCGCTCAAACGGCTCGGGGACGTGGTCCCTGAGTACGCGGGCGTGAAGGGGAGCGACAGAGGGAGGACACCCTGGCATTATTGCTGGGGTGGTAGACCGTAACCCCAATTTATTGGGGCCGGGGGCCGGTGCTTGCACTGAGCTTGCACGGGCCGCGAGGGAGACAAAACCTCTATAAAAAGATCCGGGCAGGACGGGCTCGTCAGTCTTGGTCGACAACCGTCCTAGTGGAAGGAAAACCACGATAAATAACCCGAAGAAGACAACTTCGTTAAAAAATTACAATTTATGGATCTTCATGGAAGAAGAGAGATTGGAGACTGCCGATGGGCTTCGGATCCCGGAGGCCGGCGTATCTGGGGGTATTGTCCCTGCTCCCAGTACGTCGTCATCATACGAAGGGCCAGCCGTCTCGTGCTCCGCGGGCGAGAAGGTGGAAAATACTACCGCGATGATAAGGATGAGGAGAATCCTCAAGGCGGTTAGTGATGCCGCTACGGGGATAGCCACCTCCCATTTTCTATTCAAAGAGAGTGAGGCAGAGGCGAATAGGCTCAAGAAGAGTTTCTATTCGCTCTGGGCCTTTCTGGCCTATCATGATGAGGATGAACAAGGGTACGAAACGGCGAAACCACACCTTGTGAAATACAAGGTTTGGGATGAATCGTTCCCCGCTGGAGTATCCCCGGAAACATTGTCGAGTGCCCTTACCAAAGCATTCGACTTTATCCGAGAGTGGGATAAGAGGGAGGCCTATGAGGGAATCTTGCGGGCGGCAGCCTGGTCATACCGCAAACTCGGTATAAAAACCGAAGATGTCCCTGAGGTTTTTGCGGCGGAACTTTTTGTATCCGTCGCTGAATTGTTGGGAGATGATCTTCCCCCAACCATGCAGGAGGACAGCCGAGCTACAAAGAGGCTCGAGCAACTCGGTATCCCATGGATACCGGGTACCGCCGAATTCTGGAGGAGTGGGAATGAGGATGAAACTCTCAATCCCACGGGATTGAAAGGGGGAGGAAAGCCGCTCGCGTTCCGGGGAAACCGGGAAAAGATGGACAAGCAGGAAGAGGAGGGAAGGGGGAGGAGAAAAAGGTACAAGCCTTGTACCTACCCATCATCATCCTCGGAGGAGGAGGATGAGGGGACGGCTGAGAGGGAGGGGGCCGAGACCCCCATCTCCCTGTCCACGGATGAGATGGAGGAGGGGGAACCCGTGAGGGCTTCTACCCCCCCTCCAGCTACGCCCGGGACGGAAGACCCCGTCTCCCTGTCTCTGGGAGGGAAGGAGAGTGGGGAGCCCAATGGGGCTACTACCCTCCCTCCGACCACGTCCAGGACGGAAGACCCTCAACCGGGTCCATCCACACAGGTGGAGGGTTTACCCCCACCTACTGTGGATTTCGAGGACTGCCTCATCACCTCAGGAGAGGATGAGGGAATGGAGGATGGGACCACGGCCCCCCCATCAACCTCGACGGGAATACCCAGTTGGGTCCCTGCCGGGGAAAGGACGGACCCGTCAAAGAGATTCGCGTCGGCCCGAAGGGCACAAGGGAGACCGAGGAAAGATGGGACAGGCCCATTCATTGACTCGGAAACAGAGGAGTTAGAAATGGTGGTTCGGGGAGAGACGGCCTCCGAAGAAGAGGAGATAGAAGTGGTGCCTCCGTCGCTGACTGGTCCGCAAAAGCGGGAGGCAGCGCGGAGTATCCAAAAGATGGAGAGGGGCTCTACGGAGGAACTTTATAAAAGTTTCGACCGGAAGCTCCTCACCATCGAGCAGATCAGGCAATGTTCAAGGAACATAAGAGGCCAACAAAGCGGACGAATTAAAATGAACGTATTCGTCCTGAGGGAAGTGCTCAAGACCCTGACGAGCAGGGCAGCCCACGGCGGAGACCCAGGTTTCTGGAAGGCCAGATACCTTGCCGAAAAGAGGAGCAACGCGACCCTCAAGGCCCAAGTCCGTCAGATCGACACGCAGATGAAACTGCAGAGAGTCGATCTGGCGGAAATGAGAGAAAGAGAGAGAGAGAGGGAGAGAGAAGGAAGGCGTCAGCCATGCGAGCCGATGCCCTCTCCCACAAGGGGGGTTTCTCCCCTTCCCCGTCCAAGCACGGACGGGGTTGAGGAGATATCTCCAGCCCAGGAAGGAGGAAGAGATGAGGGAATGGAGTGTGACTCTGTCCCACAGATCCCCATTGAGATTTCTCTCAAGGGGATAATGGAGGCACTCCAGACCCTCACCAGCAGGATGGAGAAACTGGAGAGCGGAATAAGCGAGGCTCGCCTCCCCCCTTCTGCTTCCCATGTTGTCCCTACTGCGCCTGGCAGGGGGGCGAAGGGGCAGCGGAAGAAGAAGAGGACCACAAAGGCCCCCTTAAAGAAGGACGCCTCTGGCTCCAAGAAGGCGAAAAGAGCCGAAGGTGGCAGAGGGGCGGGAGAAATTCCCCCCCTCCTTCCGAGGATCCCCCACCAGGGGCAGGAAATGCGGCAGGACCGTTAGCGGAGGGGGAATCAACGGGCGTAGACCCACGTAATCCCCCCACAGAAACGTGGGCCACGGTGGCGGGAAAGCGTGGCAGAAGGGCTAATACTGCCCCACAGGCTGCCCCCCCAGCACCTTCAGCAATCCCTGCCTCCCAGAAGAAGGAGGAGAGGAAGAAGATGGATCGCAAAACTGCGATAAAGAAGGCGAAGAAGAGGCTGCCGCGTTCCGCCGCTATCCTCATCTCCGTGAAGGAGCCAGATACTCTTTCCGGAGTAATTAGGAAGGCGCAGGAGAGCATCTCCCTCGAACAACTGGGGATCACCCAATTACGGATGAAATCCAGCTTCGGGGGGGGGCTCTTCTGGAAATCCCAGGAAAGGGGGAGGATGCCGAGGCTAAAGCCTCATACTTAGCCTCTGAGATCCGCATCGCTGTTGGTGATACCGATAGCATTGCGATCAGGAGGCCGTCGCGCCGACTCGATCTACGGCTAACCGGGATCATGGAGTCGGTCACCCCGGAAGAAATCCGGGAGGCCCTGGCGGAGGTGGGGGAATGTTCCCCAAAAGAGTTTAAGTTGGGACCCTGGAACCCCTTGATAAGGGGCAAAAGGTCAATCTGGGCCCAGGGTCCAGATAGAGCCGTGGTTAAAGCGGCAGAGGCGGGTAGGATTAAAGCGGGCTGGACCGCCTTCCAGGTGGTTTTGCTGAAAAGTAGGCCAGCCCGCTGCTACCGATGCCATGCCCGTGGCCACATGCGGCAGAGCTGTCCGTCCAATGAGGATAGGACGGACTGCTGCATGAACTGCGGGGAGAAGGAACACAAGATGGCGCAGTGCAAGGTCCCTGCGCACTGCCCAATCTGTGCTAAAAGGGGTAAGGTGGCAAACCATAGGGCGGGAGCGGAGCTCTGTCCTCCAGTTCCCCCCCGCTGGAAGCCACCTAAAAAACTTACTAGGGAGGAAAGGGGAGTTGTACCTGGAGGTAGAGGGGAGCCCAATCACGGGCCCACCCCCCTGCTGAAAGGACAACTCCCCCCTTGGAGAGGGATCCAGAGCCTACACCGTCTGTCCCAGTTAGGGGCAGCGTTGAGGCGGAAAAGCCTCAGACAGTCCCAATGGAGGTTGAGCCACGCGGCCCAACTCCGGGACAAAAGAGAGCAAGAGTAACAGAGGGGGAGGAGGGAGAGGAAAGACCTGCACCAAGCACCCCCACCCGCCCTACCAAGGTGAAGGTAGTGGAGAAGCGGGTAGAAGAGAGGCCCCCCACGGAGTAATAACCTATATAGGGTTAAACTCTGTGAGGAGGGTCAGAGGGGGAGAGGGGGGAAGGAAGATTGGGCCCCTCTTGGGCACCTGTCCCTTCCCCCTCAGCCCCCAAGAAGAAGACAATCGAAAGACGGAGGAGAGCAACCTCCTACCCCCCCTCCCCAAAGGGGGGGAGAATTGCGGAGCCAAACAACGGCATGCCAGGGAGAGTCTGGAAGGATGCCACTGGCGATACCCAGCCCTCTCCCACTTAATGGCAGGAGACGATAAGCGTTTAATGGGGGTGGGGTTTTAGTGGGTAGGCACCACCGCAGCAAAGTTCCGCTGGGTGGTGAATCCCACACTCCCCTTCCGCAGTGCGGTCATTAGGACTGCACATTGCACGCGGAGGGGGGTCTTTAGAAGATTTCCCCACCCCCAGGGGCTCCGACTTGTCGGGCCCCAAACCAATAAAAAAAAAAAAAAAAAAAAGGTTAGGTTAGGTTCCCTGGCGATGGCGTGCCACCTTGTCGTGGTGCCAGGGCTCCCCTGGTCGATGATCTCCCTTTCCGGATCGGGGCTTCGGCCCCAGGATGGATTGGGGTAGACCACGCTGATGATCTCCCTTTCCGGATCGGGACGCTGGTCCCAGGATGGATTGGGGTGAAGCAAGGGGCTAAGAGCATGCCTTAGGAGAAGGAAGAACTCCGATTAAAAAACCCGGGCAGGACGGGCTCGTCAACCTTGGTAGGCAACCGTCCTAGTGGAAGGAAAACCACGATAAAAAACCCGGAGAAGACAACTCTGTTAACAAATAACAACTATGATAAACACAATGACGACGAAGAGGACGACCTTACCGCCCCAGGGGATTCGGACCCCCAGGGGCCGGCGCGGGGGGTATCCGGTCCCGGTGCCCCCCTCGTCGTCATCGTGCGACGGGCCATCCAGGGCGTGCCACGCGGGCGCCCTGGACGAACGAGCTACCGCGGAAGGCGATCTGTGGGCCGAGGCCCTCAGAACAATACGGGTTCTCCTCACCCTCCTCGAGGAGATCCGAGGACGCAGCGCGCAAGCGCCCAACAGTGGGGGCAAATGCCCCGGAGGAAAGGGGGGACTACCCTCCTATTCCTCTATAGCGAGGAAAGGGTCTGCTCCCAACGTACGTAGCGTTGGGACGCAGACCCAGAGGAGGGAAGGGCTTATGCCCGAAAAAAAGGTGGAAAAGGGAGGGGAGGTCACTCCCCCTCCTAGATGTTTTAAGTGCCTCCTCAGGGGGCACGAAAAATGGCGGTGCCCCTTAGCGGTGGATCGCAGCAATTGCTGCCTCCACTGCGGGGGTGCCGGCCATCAAGCCCGGGTATGCTCGCAGAGGAGGGCGAGCTGCCCGGCTTGCAAGGAAGCGGGCAAGGATGCGGCCCACCGGATTGGTGGCCGCACCTGCCCGATCGTCCCCCCTAGGGGGAGACGAAGAAGAAGGAAGAAGAGGGGAAAGGGGGGGACAGATCCCCCCCTGGAACCCTGTTCGAGGTGGACCAGATGTGGGGGGGATTGTCCCCCCCTGCTGCCTCCCGCAGTGGGAGTTGAGAAGGAAGGGGGGGCTTGTCCCCCCCCATCACCTTCAGCAATGGAGGTTGAGGAGGAGGGGGGGACCTGTCCCTCCCTATCGCCTCCAGTAATGGAGGTTGAGGAGAAGGGGGGGACTCGTCCCCCCCTACCACCCCCAGTGGCGGGAGTGGTAACGGATGATGAGGGGGAGGCTAATCCTTCCCCCCCACCAGTCCCGATAATGGGGATGGTGGTTGAGGAAGTGGTGGGGATTAACTCCCCACCCCTGGAGATACAGGTGAAGGAGAAGGAGGAGGAAACTCCCCTGAAGCCTTCACCTGCGGAGAAAGAGGTGAGGACAAAGTCCCCACCTCCAAAGAAGAGGAAGGAGGAGGATGCGGGACCCGCATTGCCGAGTGGCGGCTCGTGGGATCCCCTGCAGACCGACTTCTTTAGGGAGTTCGAAGTGGAGGTAATGTGCTTCCACGAGAACTCCCTAGGAATGATGGATGCCTGCGAAGGCATCCTAAGGGAAATGAGTCTTCCAAAGACTCATAGGCCGGACCTGTGGGGTGCCAATCTGGAGGAGGAAAGAGGAGTAATCCTCCAGTTCCTCTTTCGAGGCCCACCAACTGGCCCCACAGAGCTCCGTAAAAGGGCGGTGGGTTTCCTGAGAAAACTTAGGGAACTCATTGCCCTGAAGACGGTATGCACCGAGGCCTGTCCCCAAGGTATAAACTGGGGGGAGGTGGACCTGCAGACCTCGGTGCAAAATAGAGCGGAAGGGAGTCGAATGCTTTGCACTCGATTCCCCCGCCCAGAATGGCCCCCACCCACTAGGGAAAGGGACCTTAAGGCCCTAATGGCCAAGCAGGACAACCCCCTCTTCCGTGGGCAGTTGTGCTCCCTGACTGGTGTCGGGGACGCAGAGGTTCCCGGGAGTAGGGGGATTGGCAGCAGACTGCTGCGCAGAGGGAGGTCTCCGAAGGCCTGACCCCGTTAGGGCCAGGCCGGGTGGACCCTTGGGGGAGAGAGGGACTTTATACCCCTCTCCTCCCCAAAGAAGATAGGCCCCCCGCGGGACGGCGGTCTATTAACTAGATTGTCGTCTCGCGGAGTGGGTCAGGGGGAGAGGGGGGAGGGAAGATTGGGCCCCTTTTGGGCACCTGTCCCTTCCCCCTCAGCCCCCAAGAAGAAGACAATTGAAAGACGGAGGAGGGCAACCTCCTACCCCCCCTCTCAAAAGGGGGGGAGAATTGCGGAGCCAAACAACGGCATGCCAGGGAGAGTCTGGACGGATGCCACTGGCGATACCCAGCCCTCTCCCACTTAATGGCAGGAGACGATAAGCGTTTAATGGGGGTGGGGTTTTAGTGGGTAGGCACCACCGCAGCAAAGTTCCGCTGGGTGGTGAATCCCACACTCCCCTTCCGCAGTGCGGTCATTAGGACTGCACATTGCACGCGGAGGGGGGTCTTTAGAAGATTTCCCCACCCCCAGGGGCTCCGACTTGTCGGGCCCCAAACCAATAAAAAAAAAAAAAAAGGTTAGGTTAGGTTCCCCTTCGTCGTGCGCCACCTTGTCGTGGTGAAGGGGCTCACCATGGGGCGGCTCGCTGGAGTCGTCTTGTGGTGCTAAGAGCGCACAGTTCCCTCGCTGGAGGGAACAAGAGGAGCCCAGCGACTCCTTAGGGACTTGTCCCAATCGCTGGTAGGGGTTGGCGGCCCTGACTTCAATCGCCCGGATGCCTGGATCCGTTAGGAGTGTTATTCACTCCACCGGGATAGAGGAGTAAACCTCGAGAAAAAATCCGGGGCCTGACCAGCCTCGTTAGCACGCCGGTGTTCCGGCATAACGGTCGAGCCCCCCATGGCACGTGGGGGGGCGTGGTGACTCATACCGTAACCCCAGTTAATGGGGCCGGGGGCCGGTGCTAGCTTTGCTAGGACGGGCCGCGAGGGTGGTAAAACCTCTATAAAAAGACCCGGGCAGGCCGAGCTCGTTAGCCCTGTGTGGGCAGTTGGCCTAGGAGAAGGAAAACTCCGATATCAAACCATTGGTGGATGGGGGGGAGGTGCGTAAGCTCTCCCCCCCAGTCGTTCCCGGACGCTGCGTGCTCGGCCGGGGGTCGTCCCTCCCCGTGCCTCGCATTCATTCACACACACATACATCACACGCACACACTTGGCCCCCGTACTGTCTGGGCGCCTTCGCTGATGCGAAGCTGCTCGGAAGTCGGGGGCCACGCATGCATTCGGCGGGGGGCGCCCACGCATTGTAGCATCAGCGATGCGTGGGATGCCGTTTCCCGTCCTGCATATACACACACATTCATTCATTAATCACGCACACGCATACATCACACGCGCACACATACACTTTCATTCATGCTCATTCACGCCCGCCCGGGTGGGGACCTGTGGTCCGTTTACGGGCCGGCATGTGGTGGTGAGGGTGGCGGCGGCCGCGTCGGGACGCGTTCCTCGGGGGAATCCGCATTCCATTGCTGGAACGGAGCTCCTTCCGGGGGCGCGCTTTCGGGGCGTGCCGCCGCGCGTGAGCCGCCGCATGTCGGGCTTCATGCGGGCGGGTGGGCGGGGGGGGTTCTCCCTCCGGCTGGTCGGTTGCGTGCGCCGAGCGGGCCAGTCGCTTTTTGGGGGTCCGTGAGGCGTGCGCGCCGATTTGTGTGCTGAGTCCGGGACGACAAGGATGGTGTCTCAAGCCAAGGTGGAAGGTATCGTGCCGAAGGCTGAATGACCACAGAGACGTTAAAAATGTGTGGTCCGAACGATCCCTGTGGGTGAGTTGCGCAACCCCACAGTACATAAGTCGCAGCATACCGTAACCCCAAGTCTGGGGCCGGGGGCCGGTGTATGCACTGTTGCATACGCGGGCTACGAGGGTGGAACAACCTCTATAAAAAGACCCGGGCAGGACGGGCTCGATAGTTCTGGTCGACAACCGTCCTAGTGGAAGGAAAACCACGATAAAAAACCCGGAGATGACAACTCTGTTAACAAAACACAATTATGGGAAAACTATGACGACAGGAGGAACACGTTTACCGCCTCAGGGGATTCGGACCCCCAGGGGCCGGCGAGGGGGGTATACCGGCTCGGTGCCCCCCCTGTCGTCATCGTGCGACGAGCTATCCAGGGCGTGCCACGCGGGCGCCCTGGATCTGATGGCTACCGCGGAGGGTTACCTGTGGGAGAAAGCCCACAGGCTTCTAAGGGATCTCCTCGTCGTAATCGAGGAGATCCGTCGAGGACGCACCAATGTGCATAGGGTAGAGGGGGGATTCTCCGGAGGGGGAGGTGTCATGCCTCCGGCCTCCAAAACAGAGAGGGTGGCTGCGCCAGGCAAATCCGAGGCCTGGACGCAGACACGGAGGAATGGGGGACTACGGCCCGCCCGTCAGGAGGAAAAAGGGGGGAAAGGTGATCCCACCCTCCCCCCTCGATGCTTTAAGTGCCTGCGGAGGGGGCACGAAAGGTGGAGGTGCCCCTCAGCGGTGGAGCGTAGCGGCTGCTGCCTCCACTGCGGGGGCACCGAGCACATGGCCCGGGCATGCTCGCAACGTAAGGCGAGCTGCCCGGCCTGTGCGGAGGAGGGCAGGAGTGCGGCCCACCGTATAGGTGGCCGCAGCTGCCCGGTCGTCCCACCTAAGGTGGGACGAAGGAAAAGGGGAGGAAAAGGGGCGAGGGGAGGACCAGCCCCCTCATCTGGGACCCTGATTGGAGGAAACCGGGGGGGGAAAAGACCGTACCCCCCGCGGCGCCCCCAAGTGGGGATGTAGGGAAGGAGGAGGAAGTCCTGGGGGGCGGGGGAAAGGGTGGGGATGTACTTATCCCCGTTATTGCCCTCTCTCCTGACCCACCACAGGCAATGGAGGTGGAGGATGGGTGGGGGACGGTCCCCTGGGACGCTCCGGCGAAGGAGGCCGGGGAGATGCTGATCCCTCCACCCGTAAAGGAGGTGGCGGGGGATGGGGGGAGGGGGGTTACTGAGAGCCTCCCACTCTGCCCCACCCCTGTGAGAAGGATGGAGGTAGCCGGGGCTGGGGGTGGGAGGGCCAAGAAAGACCCGGGCCCCATCTCCGCCCCGGGGAAAGAGGGACATCTGCCTGTGGGGGAGAGCTCTGGGCCCCCCCAAATGCAGGCAGAAGGATCGGGGGGGGAGGTCCCTGTGAAGCAAGTTCACGGGATTACTCCTCCCACCCCTCCCCTCCCCAAGAAGGGAAGGGGGGACGGACGTATTGGCCCCCCCAGCCCCCTCAACCCTCTCGGGAGGGGGAGGGTGGCGGGGTGGTGGTAAGGGAGGAGACAGGGGATGGGGAGAAGGGGGCCACTGGGGGCCCTTCGCTCTGCTCCACCCCTGCACGGAAGATGGAAGCCGGGGTTGGGGGTGGGGGGTCCAGGAGAAGTCTGGGTCCCATCCCCACCCCGGGGAAGGAGGGAAAGGGTCAGCCTGATGGGGGGAGCTCTAGGCCCCCCCCAATTCGGGCAGAGGACTTGAGGAGGGGGGGATGGAGCTGGTCCCGGTGGTGAGGAGAATAGATGGGGCCGCTCCTCCCACCCCTCCCCTTCCCAAGAAGGGAGGAAAGGATGGGTGTACTAGCCCCCCCCAGCCCACTCAACCCTCTCAGAGAGAGGGAGGTGACGGGGTAGTGGCGAAGGAAGGAATGAGTGGGAGGGTGAGCGAGGGCTCTCCTCCCGCTCTGGGTGAAGGGGGGCTCCCCCAACCAAAGGCGGAGGAGCGGAAGAGCGGAGAGGGGGGATTGGTTCCTGCCAAGAAAGTGCATGGGGCCACTCCTCCCTCCCCCCATCTCCCCAAAAAGGGAGGGATGGATGGAGGGATGACTGGAAGGAGAGTGGAGGACCCACCTCCCATCCAGAAGGAGGGCGGCGATCTGGAGGGAGCAAAGGAGTTTGGGAGAACTGCCCCCCCGGTAAGTGATGTTCCTCGGCAAGGGGAGGACCGCGAAAGGGAAGGCCTCCCGTCCGGGGTCCTCCTCAGGTGGAGGAGCATCATCACAGCTGCGGATTGGGGGCGGGAGGATGTTCCATTCCCCCCGGCCCGTGAAGATGTGGTGAGGCGGATGCGGTGGGGTTGGGAAGCCCATGGTGGATCGCTGCGCAGCGTCCGCTTCGGGGGCTCCTTCATGTCCCAATGCGGGACAGAGAGGAGGATGGAGGTGGGGCACTCCGGTCCCAACCAGGTGGAGGGGGTCGGAGTGCTGAAAAGAGTGGCCGAGGAGGCTGCACTTCAGTATCCGCACTGGAGGCTCATTGCGGAGACGCAGTTCGTCCCGAGGAGGCCCCGGATGATGGAACCGCAGCCCCCAAAACCGGCTAAACCTCCCCCACCCTTGGGGGAGGCGTCGAGGTTCCTGATGGATGGCCTGGGGGAGGACATGGATGAAATCCATGAGTCACGTCCTCCCCCCGGAGAGGCCAGACAGGGGAAAAAGAAGAAGAAGAAGAGGGGGGGCGGGAGGAGAGAGTAACTTCATCCTCCCTCCTTAGCCCCCCTGTCCCCTCCTTAAAGGGGAGGGGAAGTGAGGATTGCCCCGGGGGGGGAGTGTCAGACGGGATTCCGCCGGCTCCCCCCCGATGGGCAGATGAGTCGGGGAACATTATGCCCCCCAATCGAGGAGAAGAGTGAGGGGGGGGTGGGGGCTTGCCCCCGCGCTTCTTACCATCGCTCCATCTGAGGAGTGGGCTCCCTCCTTCGGAGGGCGGGATAGGGCGCCTCGCGCCCCCCGCCTCAGATTCCGGAGGAGGTGCGAGCCAGAAAAGGTTTCAGGGGGGGCATTGAGCCCCCCAGTACGAGAAGTCGGGCGTGGGGGGGGTGGGGGCGTGCCCCTGCCACACATCATCGCCCCCATTTGTAGGGTGGGCTCCCTCCCCGGACACGGGGCTACGCGTTTGACGCCTCCCGCACACAAGTCCGGAGGAGGTGAGCTGTGCTATGGTCTAGGTCCCCCCAGGCCCGGCCTGACCCAGGTCGGGCATTACACGGGCCTGGGTGTGAGACCAACGGGTCGGCCATCTCGACCGACCCGAAGATTCTTGGTCCCCTGCGGGCGGTTTATGGCGCGGCATAAGGACGCGGGCCGCCCGCAGTGTGGACCGCCGGGCCCCGGCCCGGAGTGGAGCAGCGCAGAGGGGGGGGGAGAACTTATGTTCTCCCCATGATTTTCTGTGCCGGGAAACCGGCTCGTCAGGGGGGATGGCTGGATGTATGCGTTTGCGGTTCCCAGCCTCCCCCCATATGACTGCTGATGGCACATCAACGGGGGTGGGGTTTAGTTGGTAGGCGTCCGGGGGGGCAGTGGTGTCGCAGACCACTCCTCCGGACGAATCCAACACTACCCTCTGGCAGGGATTTCCCATTGCACGCCAGAGGGTGTCTTTTAGAAGATTCCCCACCCCCGGGGAGGGGCTTGCCCCTCCCAGAAAAAAAAAAAAAAAAAAAAAAAAAAAGGTTAGGTTAGGTTCCCCCTCGTCGTGCGCCACCTTGACGTGGTGAGGGGGCTCACCCGTGCCACTTGGTCGCTGGTGGCGCGGGTGCTAAGAGCGCGCGTTTCCCTCTGCGGGGATAGTGGGAACACACACTTCCCCAAAAGGGGGAAAGGGGGTCCGGCGACCTCCCAAGGGTGTTTGCCCGATTCGCCGGTAGGGGTTGGCGGCCCTGACTTCAATCGCCCGGAGGCCCGGATCCGTTAGGAGTGTTATTCACTCCACCGGGATAGAGGAGTAAACCTCGAGAAAAAATCCGGGGCCTGACCAGCCTCGTTAGCACGCCGATGTTTCGGCATAACGGTCGAGCCCCCCATGGCACGTGGGGGGGCGTGGCGACTCACACCGTAACCCCAGTTAATGGGGCCGGGGGCCGGTGCTAGCTTTGCTAGGACGGGCCGCGAGGGTGGTAAAACCTCTATAAAAAGACCCGGGCAGGCCGAGCTCGTTAGCCCTGTGTGGGCAGTCGGCCTAGGAGAAGGAAAACTCCGATATCAAACCGTGGGTGGATGGGGGGGAGGTGCGTAAGCTATTCCCCCAGTCGTTCCCGGACTTTGCATGCTCGGCCGGGGGTCGTCCCTCCCCGTGCTTCATGCCCATATTTACACACATTTACGCACACGCACACACTTGGCCCCCGTACTCTCTGGGCGCCTTCGCTGCTGCGAAGATGCTCGGAAGTCGGGGGTCATGCATGCATCGGCGGGGGGCACCTGCGCATCGAGGTGATGCGTGGGTTGCCACTTCCCGCCTTGCATACACACATACACACACTCATCCACAATCATACACTCTCACATTCATACCTCACACATACATC